>NC_083696.1:7047500-7672500 GCF_033118175.1 Dama dama | reverse complement strand
CAGTGAAGAGGATTTTTTGGAATTCTCTTGCTTTTCCTATGATCCAGTAGATGTTGGCAATTTGATCTCTTGTTCCTCTGCCTTTTCTAAATCCAGCTTGAACATCTGGAAGTTCTCATGTCATGTACTGTTGAAGCCTAGCTTGGAGAATTTTGAGCATTACTTTGCTAGCATGTGAGATGAGTGCAATTGTGTGGTAGTTTTAACATTCTTTGGCATTGCCTTTCCTTGGGATTGGAATGAAAACTGACATTTTCCAGTCCTGTGGCCACTGCTGAGTTTTCCAAATTTGCCGGCATATTAAGTGAAGCACTTTCACAGCATCATCTTTTAGGATTTGAAATAGCTCAACTGGAATTCCATCACCTCCACTAGCTATGTTCGTAGTGATGCTTCCTAAGGCCCTCTTGACTTCACATTCCGGGATGTCTGGCTCTAGGTGAGTGATCACACCATCGTGGTTATCTGGGTCATGAAGATCTTTTTTATATAGTTTTTCTGTGTATTCATGCCACCTCTTCTTAATATTTTCTGCTTCTGTTAGGTCCCTACCATTTCTGTCCTTTAGAGCCCATCTTTGCATGGGTTGGTCCCTTGGTATCTCTAATTTTCTTGAAGAGATCTAGTCTCTCCCATTCTATTGTGTTCCTCTATTTCTTTACACTGATCACTGAGGAAGGCTTTCTTCTCTCTCCTAGCCATTCTTTGGAATTCTGCATTCAGTTGTGAATATATCTTTCCTTTTCTCCTTTGCCTGTTGCTTCTCTTCTTCTCTCAGCTATTTGTAAGACCTCCTCAGACAACCATTTCACCTTTACGTATTTCTTTTCCTTGGAGATGGTCTTGATCCCTGTCTCCTGTACAATGTCGTGAACCTCTGTCCATAGTTCTTCAGGCACTCTATCAGATCTAATCCCTTGAATCTATTTGTCACTTCCACTGTATAGTTTTAAGGGATTTGATTTAGGTCATACCTGAATGATCTAGTGGTTTTCCCTACTTTCTTCAATTTAAGTCTGAATTTTGCAAGAAGGAGTTCATGATCTGAGTCACAGTCAGGCGCTGGTCTTGTGTTTGCTGACTGTAGGGAGTGTCTCCTTATTGGTTACTTGCTTTATATACAGAAGTGTGTTTGTGCCAATCCCAGTCTTCCACCTTATCCTTCCCCCTCTTATCCCCTGGGAACTGTAAGTTTGTGTTCTATGTCGATAACTTTGCTTCTTTTTTGTATATAGACTTGTTTTCTACCTTTTTTTTTCTTTCTTTTTTTTTTTGATTTCACAATTCCAGGTGATCTTAAGGTATAGTCAGATTTGAGAACACTGAATTAAAGATTAGGAGGAGGGCAGTGAGCAGAGCAAAAGTGATTTGAAAGCTTCATCAGGGTTCATTATTGACAAAGTCATCAGGATTCTGATTTCATGGAGACCTGAAAGCCATGTAAATGAGTTGGATTTAATCTAGAGGGCAATTGGAGCCACTGGCGTTTTAAACAGAGAAGCAACAAAATACCATTCCCATTTGAAGCTGCCGTATGGAGAACTCATGGATCAACAAAGAATGACACTATTAAGAAGTCATCGGGTAGAGAGGGAGGCGGGAGGGGGAATCGGGATGGGGAACACATGTAAATCCATGGCTGATTCATGTCAATGTATGACAAAAACCACTACAATATTGTAAAGTAATTAGCCTCCAACTAATAAAACTAAATGAAAAAAAAAAAAAAAGAAGTCAGTTGCAAAGATAATAGTGGTAACATATACACCAGAGAAGGAAGAAAAATAAAAGTATTTGAGAATGTTAGGTGTTAGGAATATATAGACTTGGGGAATGATTCTTTGTGAAAGGTTCATCAGAAAGAGGAGTCAAGAATAATTTCCTACATTTTTGTCTTGCTTTTGTCATTCTTTGAGATAAGTCAACGTGGATGATGGAGGAGATTTGAATAGAAAGTATTAAATTTTGAGCGTTTTGGTTAGGAGTACTTGTGGGATATTCAGGTAGAAATATTTGAGAGGCTCCAGGCACGCAGTTGGGAAGATCCCCTGGAGGAGGAACTGGCCACCCACGCCAGTGTTCCTGCCTGGAGAATCCCGTGGACAGAGGAGCCTGGCGGGCTGCCGTCCGTGGGGTCACAAAGAGTCGGACACGACTCAAGGGACTTAGCATAGCACACGAGACTGAAGCCCCCGAGGACAGCGGCCTGCCTGGGTCTATGGAGTTAAACGTCCTTGCAGGAGGTGGTGATTGAAACCCTGTGTTTTCTGGTGGTGCTGCTGGTGGTTGGTTGGGTATTTCGTTTCAAGAATTTGCTTTTGGAATCAAAATGTGCATATGTAAAACTGAATCATTCTGCTATATACCTGAAAGAAACACAACATTGTAAAATCAACTGTACTGCAATAACATAAAAATTAAAACAAAAATAATTTGCTTTGTTTGATTGGATTTATTATTATTATTTTCGTATTTGCTTGTTTTGTTATTACTGCTGTTGGAGAAAAATATTCTAAAAAGGAGAGAGCAGATGGGGTTTATAAAATGCACCTGCTTGTAACTTGTTGCTGTTTTGTCAGTTTCTGTTATTTTTGCTTTCTTTGGAGAGAGAAATAATTCAAGCTTATTTATAGGTGTACTCATGCTGTAAAGTCATCTATAGAGTACAGATGAAATGGTAAGTGTTAAAAAAATAAATGTTTGTGGCAGGAGAAACATGTGGGTCATGAATATATACATTCAGTCTGGTCATGGTGGAAGGTAAGAATAAATTTCAAAAATTAATTTTTGTTCTCCTGGCAAATGCTTCGAAGTACAAGGGCTTATTCTGCTTTTGGCCACAAAACCGATGTTCACTTTCTATACTGTGGATACCATCAGATATTCTGCAAAAGAATACCATAAATTGGGTTCTGTGCCTGTGGCCGAGGGTTTAGTAAATAACCACTTCTCCTGATGTTTTTTTCTAAAGTGCTCTGGGAAATGCCCAAACAATATTTGAGCAGTTGTGATGATGTGGGCAATTAAAGAATACTACTCTGACAAAAATTTAGTGAGGTGGAAGTAAAACATGTTGAATATTTTGTGAAATATTTGTTGAATACTTTGTGTAATCCTAAATCACATTAAATACTCTCATTTTACATGTGGGGAAATTGAGTCTAATGAGGGGAAGTAACGTGCCTGAGGGTGCAGAGCTGGGATCAAAGCAGGATCTGTCTGGATCCAATGTTCTCATTACAAATTTCCTAAACTGGGAAGAATGGGTCCAACTTCCAAGCACAAATGAGAATAAAGAACAGTATACAAATGGGATTTAGTTGGCCTCAACTGGCCCAGATGATGGACTGTGGGATACAATAAACTATTGTTATTTTTGTTAAACTATGTAGGACACCATTCCCACTGAGAACTTATCCTCTCCGCATACGGTTGTAGAGAAGAGAAGACTTTGCACACAATTACATTAGTACTTGATGTTGTCTAATGTGAATTTGGAAATGGAAAAATTAGATTAAATCAGTAAGTGAGGCCTAGTCACCTACTGGGTGAGACAAAGAAAGTCAGGAGGTAGAAGAAAGGAAGTTGGGGAGTGGGGCTGGCTGTCCATTTCAAGCAGAAACACTGGATTTCTTTAAACCAGGGGACCTCTTGAATTTCCCAAGAGAGGAAACAGTGCTAAAAGGGGAATATAACCCTTCAGATGGAAAGAAAACATATGATTCCAGCACATTTGTTTAGTCTTTCTGCAACTCAGATAAAGCAAAAAGCTCATTAATTTAGAATTGGTGATAATTTGTACAGGGCCTATTCTGAAGTTTACCTTTGCTTTATCTGGCTAAAAGGATTTGGAAAGCAAATTAACAGTGTAAACAGGATGGCAGGCAGCAATATTTAACCTCTTTAAGAGAGCAAACTTTCTCCCAATATCTTTAAGACACAATTTATACATACAGATATGACAAGCTAGTTATAGATTATTTTTATCTATTGCGTGTAGCAGGACTCTGATGATTTCACCTAGGACACTTAGCTTAGTTTGGCCCAATGTGTGTGTTTCTAAAAGAAGTCAGTTTGCATTGATTTTATAATCATCATACTTTTAAAATATTGATACTAACTTGGACAGGCTTTGAGTATCATAATTAGTTCCACTTAATAACCTCTGACTTCGCTTCTATGAAGAAGCACAAGGTTTTAAGCAGCATATGGTACAGAACAAAGAGTGGGTATAGAGACCAAAGTTCTTGAGTTCAAGTCAATGTTCTTGTGTTTATTTGTGTTATGTCTCCTTGAATACACTTTAGATTGGGATTAATCTTCTTTCTAGAACCATCTTAAATGGGAATAAAGAGAGTTCTGCTGTTAGACTCATAGGGTTAACTCAAAGATGAATTTTGCTAACAGATATGAAAGTTCATGATGAGGCAGTATCAGAATGCAAAATAATTCTATTAGTACATTTAACATTATTAAAGACTGAATGCTGAAGCAAAGAAAAAGACTCTTTCATAAACCAACTTGTTACTTTTTCCAGGAATTCCATTGTTTGGCCATTTCTTGCTAGCATAAACTCTAAGCTAGAATTGCACATCTTTGGAGTAGTTAGCTTCATTAAGCTATTATTAATCATTGCAACCTCCATTAAGAGTTCCTAGGTAATTCCCTGTCAGTCCAGTGGTTAAGGCTCCACATTCTCACTGCAGGGGCCCTGGGTTTGATCCCTGGTTTGGGAACTAAGATCCCACAAGTTATGTGTTGTGCACACAAAAACTAATTCTTTCAATTAAGGAGTCTAGGTGCCTTTGCCTTCCTCCTGCTCCCCTACTTAGGCTCCTTTTTATATAAACATCGGCCCTCTTTAACTTTGTATGTGCACTCTGACATACTTCTGTACTAGCCCCCCAAGGTGCCTTTATTAATCTCCCTGTATCTTTCTGTATCCACACCAATACCATGGATTCCTTTCCTTCTACCTTATGTCTAATTCATTCCTGTGTCCAAAGTGCTTGGTACACAGTAGGCACTCAACAGAGGCTTAATAAACAAAGAATTGAATAAGGGAGAAAGATGACATATAGAAGGTGAGTGGGTGAGAAAGGTATAGGATCATGGTTCTAACAACTCCTTAAACTCCATCTGAAGAAAAATGCCCCATTCACAGTTTCTGTCACAGAGAAATGTACCTTTTCTACCATGTGGTCTTTTGACCACAATTTACTGGATTTATAGTGGGTACCAGATCTAAGAGTAGACACATCCATAGGTTAGCTAGACAGCCAGGATGTGCCCTGGCATGACATCCTACTTGGCCGTAGACAAAAGGACAGGAAGTGGCCATTCAATCCAAAGTCAGCTGAATCAGATACCATTACCACCGATATCTAAATCCATCTTCTGCTTGATAACACAATCTGATGTTTGTACAAGTATCAGTCATTTAGCAAAGTTGACTTTATCTCCTGCTCAGAAGGAAAACCTAAACCCATCTTAGTAATCTCATTCCCTTTGATAGCATTTGCTTTAAACATGGCATGTGTCATAGTTCCAGTAAATGAAATGTGAAGTTGATGTGGGAAAGTCTCCCGATGAACTTCTGGGAAAAGTTTCCTCATTCTTAAAAAGCAAAACTTAGTGTCTTCTTATACAGGATGTTGCAATGTTTGGTGGAGATGCTTAGACTGGCTACAGCAAAGATCATGAGGGGGAGTCAGTCTTAGAACAGACCTAGCATCCGAAGAGAGCAAAGAAGACTGAAGTAAAGAACCCAGATCCTTGGGTCATCAAAGAGATGCTGAATTAAAGGACCTAGGAGAAGCCCTCCTGTAGGACCTCATAACTAGATGGCAGACTCACCCTGTTGTTTAAGCCAGCTGAATCAGGGCTTTATGTTATGGGTAACCAAAGGCAGAGTAACAAATATAACCATCAGTCCATATGCAGACTGATTATCTATGTAGCTGTCTAGTGCAAAATGAGGAACTGACCTTTCAGATTTCTTTTTTATTTTTTCAGAAACTAGAGCTTGGGATTACTGTAAGAAGAAAAATGTAAGTTTGGAGCTAACTCCCTAACATTACTAATTAGAGAAAGAATTTAGAGTTGCCTTAATGAGTCATGAACAAACTCATCTCTTAAGGAAGTAATAATTGTAAGTAAGCAAAGGTAGCCAGCTGGTGGAAAGAACACAGCAACATAAAGGTCAGACAGACATCAAAAGGCTGACCCTGAGCCCCAGAAGGGCAGAGTGATGGTGGGAGTATGAGGTCCTATAAAATACCTTGATATTTAGTGACATTTCCCCCCATTTCCTGTACATATGAATTCCTTACCTGGAGTTAAACTGGGCCTCATTGGCTTTTTATAATCAAAATAACCGAACAGAAACACATATCTACTGAGTAAACAGTAAAATAGTCTGATGAACGATTCTGAATTTTTTCTTTTATATGAATAAAATGGAACCAAACATACAAACAAAGCATACCTACCTGACATCCGTTTCTCCCCATTGCATCTCTAACTGGTATTACCCAGTGTCTGCTTGATATCCCTAGACGTGGAGTGAATTCTCTCCTTGCAAGGACACATTCTACCATTATTGAATGCTATTGACTGATAAAATGTTCCCTCCTAGGTAGAAATTAATTTGATTCTGTGAATCCCTGGGGTCATCTCCAAACATTTAGATCAGTAGTTATCAAATAAGACTAATCTCCCTCCCACCTCGAAAACTGCCCTGCCAGTGGAAAATTGGTAAAAAAAAAAAAATGAGAGACATTTTTAGCTGGCAGGACTGAGGAGTTGCTGCTGGCATCTATCTAGTGGGTGGGAGAGGAGGATGCAGCTCAATTGCCAGCAATGGACAGAACAGCGTCTCAAAATAATTGTAAATAATTAACCAGCCCCAAATGTCAACAGTGCCAAAACAGGGAAGCCCTGATCTAAAAGGGATCTTATGTTGTTGATTTAGTTGCTAAGTCTTGTCCAACTCTTGAGACTCCATGAACGGTAGTTCACCAGGCTCCTCTGTCTGTGGGATTTTCCCAGGCAAGAATACTGGAGAAGGTTGCCATTTCCTTCTCCAGGGGACTTCCCAACCCAGGGATCAAACTCACGTCTCTTGCATTGGAAGGCAGATTTTTTTTTTTAACCGCTGAGCCACCAAGGAACCCCATAAAGGCCTCTGATAGGCTTTTGATAAGGCTCTGAAAGGCTCTGATAAAGGCAAATAAATCCCTTTTTTGGAAGAGAAGACAAAAATAAATACTGTGATTTTGAAGCATTTCTGTTAAGCCTTTCATATTTTCCATTAGTACCAAGGCCCAGGTATTAATTAAATGGTCTTATATATAATACCCGGTCCCCAGGTCCTAAAATACAGTTGACCATTGAACAACATGGATTTGAATTGTGTACATCTACATATATAATAAATATGTACTATAGTACTACACGATCAGTGGGTGCTTGAATCCAAAGTTGGGAGGACTGTGGATACAGAAGGCCAAATGTATAGTTACAAGCAGATTTTCAACTGGGCAGTGAGTTAGTTCTTTATCCCCTCTGAGAGGTTCAAGCATCAACCATAGTTGAAGGTGAAAGAGTCCTTATTTGGAGACCAGTGGAGCAAAAAATACTGAGGAAGAGATGCATCCGAGACTCAGAGGTACACAGGCTTCCCCTGCTCCGGAGCTAAGGCATCAGCAATGCATAGGGAACTCACCCAATGGGAATGCATGCTGTGGTCTGAGGAGATGCTTCATGCCTCTCCCTTGGAAATGCCTGAGTCATAGCCTTGGCCTTGTTCCTGCAGTAGACATCTGTTGTTTTTGTCTCCCTTCTCCCTTCTTTTTTGGAATAGCATGCAATTTTCCTTTGGGAAAATACTTCTCCCTATAGAGGTATTTCCTAAAATGTCTTAAAGGAGCCATCCGTCAGGGGCTCATATTTTCTTGTCATGTGTTGGCAAGTGTATCAAGCTAGGCCGATCAGTCTTGATCTCCTTGGGATTTAATCTTGAGTGAAGTAACATAAGAATGGGAAATATTTGAAACTGACTTGTAATGAACTGTGATGGTGTCCTAAAGAGACGGCCTCCAATTCCTTCTAGATTCCCAGTTGTTTCTTGTTTCTGATCCAATTGTTCCATTGTCCTCTCAGTCTTACAAATTGCCCCTGCATACTTCCACTCCCACTCCAGGACTAGTTTTCGTTTCTTATGGTTAATAATCCGTCACTTTTACAACAAGAGAACTGGGTACTAGTAGGAAGTCAATACATTTGGATTCTCCGTCTGTGGCTGCTCTTCACTGACTGTTGCATTCATGGGAAGGGTGCTGTTGCTCTCGTCTGTCTCCTCATGCATAAAATAGAAATAACAGACTAAGTCATTCCTAAAGGCCCTTCTAGCTCTAAGGCCCCAGATTGCTAGCATTAAATATTGGATCTTCTTTGACTGGGAAAGGCAAACTAAAGCTCAGATACAGCCAGAAGGTGGCACTCCAGGACCACAATGATCCAGCCGCTCGCAATGTCGAAGTAGTACTGCCCTTGTCGGGGATAAGGGCTTCCGAGAATCCTGCAAGGTCGTTTCCACACTGTCTGGTTGATCAGGCACGTTTTGCTCCTCTATTGCTAAACACAACTCTGTGTGTGGCAAGCGTGAGAAGTCTTTGCTTCGTCTCCGTTGGGATAGATAAACGTTCTTCCCCAAATATTTCCCTATTGGACCGTGGAAATATTCTTTCTTGATATTTGGTGAGTCACAGTGATGTTTGATAGAGATGGGTGGTAGAATTATGCATGTATCAGAAATATCAGTAGACAAGCAGTTCCAAATGCCATGGGAGATAAAGACGAATATGGGCCTTGAGTGCTGGTATCAGCTCTGCCATGTATTTGCTGCATAAAATTGGGGAAATGACCTTGTATTTTCCTTCAGTTACCTCCTCTGTAAGCAATTACATTGGATGAGATCAGCAGTTCCCAAACTTATATTTTGTCAGAGAAAAACAGTGGAAAAAAATCTTTCCTTAAATAAAGTCATACATGAAATCCCCATATATAAATACGTCTCAAAACTTTTTACATTACAAGTGGCAGAAATGGAATTCAAACAAGTTTAAAGTAAAACAGGAGGAAAAAAAAAAAAATCAAAGCATGCCAGACATGACTGGGTCGGGGATCAAAAGCTGTCATCAGAGATCCATTTCTCTACCCGTCATGTACCTTTAACTACTTGGCTTCATTCTCAGCCAGACCTTCAATGTGTGGTAGCAAGATGGTCCTAGAAAAGAGATAGAGGGAGAACATATCTGCTTCTCCCACCCCCACTCCCTGTCTCTTATGTTCTGAGAAATGCCAATGAAATGGCACATCTCTGCCGCTAAAGAAGCAAGACTGCATGCTTGCCAGTTCTTTCAGAATAACACAAAGTTAGAAAGGGAATATTCCACATGGCAGACACGAAGAAGGAAAGAAAGATATTCAGTATGAAAAATATATGTAAAACTGAGATTTCTCTCATTGGAGAAGAAGAAAGAACTATCTTTCTACCAGGTTATGGTGGAACAGAAAACCACAGGACTAGGCATCTATAAAATTTCTTGAGGCTCTGAGAGTCTAGACCTCTAAACTGTAAAAAGGTGACACAGTTCTTTTCTCACTCTTTGTCATGTTAACTCTGAGGCTTCCCCATTTTCTATGGGCTAGCTATTTATTTAGAAAACAAAACTGACAACTTGCCATCTTGGCTTTTTCTCATTCTTCAAAATTATTTGTGACCTTGTTTACAGGATGAACTTTCTTTGTACATGGTTGAAAATCCAGAGATGATTCTATTGTTCAATTAATGTAATTGAGAAACAGATAATTATACAAGCCAGTTACAGAAGTATTGGTATAAAATGTTAACAATATACCTGCAAGAACCCAGTGAAATCACCTTGTGCAACTCAGTCATTTTCTCCTGGAGAAGACTGAGATCCCGATGTCACACAAAGATGTCGTCCCCAGATAAGAATTAGAAATCTAGATTGCTATTTCCAAATCTATTGCTGGTTTGCTGTTGTTCAGTTGCTAAGTCATGTCTGACTCTTTGCAACCCCATGGACTGCAGCACACCAGGCTTCCCTGTCCTTTATGACCTCCTGGAGTTTGCTCAAACTCCTGTCCATTGAGTCAGTGATGCTATTTACCCATCTCATCCTCTCCCACCCACTTCTTCTTTGCTTTCTATCTTTCCCAGCATCAGGGTCTTTTCCAATGAATCAGTTCTTAGCATCAGGTGGCCAAGATGCTTCAACCAAATCCATTAGTCCCTCTAATTGTTGCTTTGGTGTGTGCGGTTACCAATGATATCTTTTTCCTAACACAGTTCTGATCATGTCACTTCTGTCCTTAATTATTTACATGATTCCCATCTTAATTGAACAGTGTAAACACTTTAGCATGACATTCAAGACCCTGTTTGACGCAGGCCCTTGCTTACTTATAACTTTATTTCCATCACTCCTTGCTTTCCCTTTAAGCACACTGCTTTCCCCTGGCATCTCTCATACATTGTGGTATTTCTGGCTTCTGGTTTTCGCTCAGACAATCTCTCTGTCTGGAATACTATGCTCTCCCGTCTCTCATCTCATAAAACTCTCCTCCTTCTCCAAGGCTCAGTTCATCTGTTAGTCCCTTCAAAGCATGCTGGGACACATTCTCTTTCTTTAAACTAGTTGTGATACCCCTCTATTTCTCTTATGGCAATTCTTTCTATGGTTGCTCTTGCTAAATTAAACAGAATTGTCAGTTCATTGACTCAGCACTGTGCATGTCATTTTGAATAAATTAATCATACGATGTTAGGCTTTGTGAGAGAGGAAGCTGGGGGCAAAAATGCTTTCCCAGGACCTCTGAAAATACACTAGAACAGGCTAATGAATCTCTTTCTTAAAAGCCTGAGAAAAACCAGAATCCTCCTCTACAACATAATGTAGCCACTACCATTTAACTGCAGTTGGTTACTAAATGGAAATTTAACTTGCCATCCCCATCTTTATCTAAAACAAAATGCTTTAAAAAGGTGTATTTCTTCTACGATGTCACATTCATTTGATACTGAAGTTATTGAAGGCTACATCTGGGCTCAAAAACAAACTCTGTGATTTGATAGTCCTGTCTGTCAATGCCGAGGAAGATATATTAGTGATGTACATTAGTTGACTTGCTGCCTCCACCTCAGTTCAATGGCTGTCAATCTTTTAATCCCTTTTTCACATTTGAGGTTTAGTTTTCACTGCTTGACACACCTTAATCACATCATAGTATGGAGGCCACAGATAAGCCATAGATGAGCCATAGATGCCTCCCTATTGTCCATGCTTCCACAGTTATTCTTTACCAGCTGAGCCACAAGGGAAGCCCCATAGGTAAAAGCAGGTTGCAATTTACACGCACCCCCTACCTCTACCTATAATAGCACCCATTTCTCTTTCTCTGAAAAAAATGAAATTAGCTTTCCTGCAATCCAAACCTTCCAATTATTTGACTCTCTCTATAAAGCAACATCACCGACTCGATGGCCATGAGTTTGGGTAAACTCTGGGAGCTGGTGATGGACGGGGAGGCCTGGCGTGCTGCAGTCCATGGGGTCGCAAAGAGTCAGACACGACTGAGCGACTGAACTGAACTGAACAAAGCATCATAGTGATTGGGGTTCTCACCTACCCCAGGTATATGGTACTCAAAGTTGAGAGAAGCTATTTTTCCATCTTTGCATCCAAAGTTCCTCCTCAGGTAAGATAAGCTCAAACTATTTAACTTGCTTCTGTCTTTGCACCAGTACCTTACAAATATGATCCCATTTCATCTTTATGGCAAAAATGATGTTAGAATCAGATAAAATAACTGATTTACTCAAAACCAAACCATTTATAAATCCCAGAATTGGAGTTTGAACCAAGTCACTCTAAATACAAAATGGGGACCTCCCTCGTGGTCCAGTGGCTAAGATTCCATGCTCCCAATACGGGATAGGGCCAGGTTTGATCCCTGTTCAGGGAACTAGATCTCACATGTTGCAACTAAGAGTTTGCATGCTGCAACTAAAGATTCCATAACTAAGACCTGGCGCAGCAAAATATTTTTTTGTAATACATTTAAGTACAAAATGTATTTAATTCTGTTAATAAATATTTTCCAAAAGAATAAATGGACAAATGGATGGATGTTCAGGGTGTAAGACATGTTTCAAATATTTTTCACCTCTGAAAAAATATATATATATATTTTTGGCACCCACCTCTGGTGCAATTTTTGTATTTGCCCAGAAATTTTCATATTTTGGGATCACAGCTTTGTCAGGGCAAAGGGACTTGTGTAACTCAGTAAAGCTATGAACCATGCCTTGCAGAGCCACCCAAGATGGACCAGTCTTAGTGAAGAGTTTTGACAAAATGTGGTGCACTGGAGGAGGGGATGGCAAATCTCTCCAGTATTCTTGCCTTGAAAACCCCATGACAAGGCTGTATATTGTCACCCTGCTCATTATCATGCAAAATGCCAGGTTGGATGAATCACAAACTGGAATCAAAATTGCAGGGAGAAATATCAACAACTTTAGATATGCAGATGATACCACCATACTAATGGCAGAAAGTGAAGAGGAACTAAAGAGCCTCTTGATGAGGGTGAAAGAGATAAGTGGAAAAAGCTGGCTTAAAACTCAACATTCAAAAAATTAAGATCATGGCATCCAGTCCCATCACTTCATGGCAAATAGAAGGGAAAAACGTGGAAACTGACAGATTTATTTTCTTGGGCTCCAAAATCAGTGCACATGGTGACTACAGCCATGAAATTAAAAGACACTTGCTCCTTGGAAGAAAAGGTATGACAAACCTGGACATTATATTAAAAAGCAGAGACATCACTTGGCCGACAAAGGTCCATATAGTCAAAGCTATAGTTTCCCCAGTAGTCATGCATGGATGTGAGAGTTGGACCATAAAGAAGGCTGAGCGCTGAGGAATTGATGCTTTTGAATTGTGGTGCTGGAGAAGGCTCTTGAGAGTCACTTTAACAACCAGGAGATCAAACCAGTCAATCGTAAAGGAAATCAGTCCTGAATATTCTTTGGAAGGACTGATGCTGAAGCTGAAACTTCAATACTTTGGCCACCTGATTGAAGAACCAACTCCCTGCAAAGACCCTGATGCTCGGAAAGATTGGAGGCAAAATGAGAAGGGGGCAGCAGAGGATGAGATGGTTAGACAGTATCACCAACTCAATGGACATGAATTTGAGCAAATTCTGGGAGATAGTGAAGGACAGGGGAGCCTGGCAAGCTGCAGTCCATGGGATCCTAAAGAGTCAGACACAATTTGGTGACTGAACAACAACAAATTATATATTTTTCTACCTTTGTGTTATTGTCAAAGAAATGGCAGATTATAATCTCACTTGAAATTCTTAAATAGTTTTAATTAGGTTTCTGTAATTAGAGACTAAAAGAATTCTGACTAATATATGTAAAGGAAGTGAATATATGGTACAGTTGGCTGCGTCGAAAGTCATGTTACCAAAGAAAAACTTCTGGAAAAGTGCCATTGCTAATAATCAGTTGATTATCTGGAACCTCAAGTCACAAGGCATGTGTACTCTTCACAGTGTCACAGATTAAATCCCAAAGAAATATTTGAAAATACTTCATCCAGTCTTTCCCAAAGAATTCTGTAAGACTTTGCTTCTATAGGATGCTTTTAAGTGGTTCCATGGAAAAATGAGTTTCACTGCTAAAGGATTTATTGAAATTTTGATTGTTAATACACATCATAAATCATATAGTGTTATGTATGTCATAGTATCTACCAAACTCATTTTACCACAGATTCTGTACTTGATCTTGAAAAGTGGTGTCTTGAGGGATGTACTCTGTGGAATTCTGGCATAGTTTGAGCTCCCTGTTTTAAAAGTGGGGGATCAGAGGCTCAGAGAATTTAAGTCACTTGCTTGAGGTTTATGGGAGCAGATTTTGAGGGTTATCTCTCAGTTTCTATCCCAAAGTTCTATTATTCTCCATCGGGCTGAAATGTGGTCACTATTAAATCACTTATACAAGCAGGTCATTACATAGGCTAAAGTGGCTCTCATGCTGTGAGAGTCTACATAAGCAAACCAAAATCTAAGCCTGTAAATGCCTCAGGTTTATGAAATAAAATGCTAAGGACAACAATCACAAATGGCAAGCTAGATTCTAAGCTACAGCCAATTCATAATTGCTTTACTTCCCTTCTGCCTCTCCTCCATAAAGGTCTCTCCCCTACACTTCTTGGTGGCGCACTCCTGGCTACTTCTGATTTACATCTGCCAAATTTGATTTGACTTTTGCACAAATAAACTGTTAAAATTTTTAATATGTACCAGTTTTTAACAGCACTAGGGAAGCTATGACAAACCTAGACAGTGTATTGAAAAGCAGAGATATCACTTTTCCAACAAAGGTCCATATAGTCAAAGCTATGGTTTTTCCAGTAGTCAGGCACAGATGTGAGAGTTGGACCATAAAGAAGGCTGAGCACCAAACAATTGATGCTTTCGAACTGAGGTGTGGGAGAAGACTCTTGAGAGTCCCTTGGACTGCAAGGAGATCCAACCAGTCCATCCTAAAGGAAATCAACTCTGAATATTCATTGGGAGGACTGACGCTGAAGCCGAAGCTCCAATACTTTGGCCACGTGATGCAAAGAGCTGACTCATTAGAAAAGATGCTGATGCTGGGAAAGACAGAAGGCAGGAGGAGAAGGGGACCACAGAGGATGAGATGGTTGGGTGGCATCACCAACTCAATGAGCATGAGTTTGAGCAAACACCAGGATATGGTGAAGGACAGGGATGCTTGGCGTGCTGCAGTCCATGGGGTTGCAAAGAATGAGACATGATCGAGTGACTGAACAAAAACAGCAAGGGACAGAAAAGGAATCAAGAGCCCCGAGGAGCAACAAGCAATAAGGTGTAGGGACCTGTTGAGCTTCTTGAGCTCACTGTTTCCTCAATGCCTCTGGAGGAGGTGGGTAAGTTTCTCTCAGATCTTGGATGCTAGACCCACGGCTTTTTTGTCATAAGGTTTCAGATTTTATTTGTGCATTTTTTATTTTTTGGAACTGGATCCAGAAAGCACTGGAGTTTTACTGGGTGAACCTTAAAAACCAGACTGGGTCTAGGGTCAGACTAGGTTAAACTTAGGAACTGGACTTGATCTGACTTAAATTTGACCGGGTTCAGTGTAGAGGCTTAGGTGAATAAAATTTTGTTTTAAGGGTACCTTATATGGGTTATACTTACTGAAGATACTCAGATTACAGCGGCCATAGAAAAGAACTTTTAATCATTTTAGATAAGCCTATTCATTTACAAGGTGCCCTAGAGAAAAAGGTGTCTCAGCAAGGCACTCACTATAAAGGGGAGAGAAAAAAATGTTTCCTCCCCTACAGTTTCTGGTTACCAGAGCGGGATCCTCTGGAATACCCCACTTGCTCTGGAGCCTGCAGAAGGCATCCTAGAAAACTCGGCAGAAGCTGGAAAAAAATTCATATCAAAGTCAAGGCTGGTGGAGAGAGGAAGGAGGAATTTCACACCCGAAGGAGAAAAAGTCATACATCCTTTTTCTTTCAGGGACAGCTGCTGCTTTCTTGTTTGTGACCTGAGAATTTGGCAACTGTCATTGATGGCCCCCGAAGTATTACCAGACCAGAAATACGGTTGTACCTCATGCGTGCTCACATGCTAAGTTGCCTCAGCCTTGTTAGACTCTGTATGACCCCATGGACCGCAGCTTGCCAGGCTCCTCTGTCCATGGGGATTCTCCAGACAAGAGTACTGGAGTGGGTTGCCACGCCTTCCTCCAGGGGATCTTTCGGACCCAGGGATCCAACCTGTGTCTCTTACATCTGACCTGTTTTGGCAGGCAAGTTCTTCACCACCAGCGCCATCTACGGCTAAATACGGCTGGCTTGTCCATGTGGTTTGGTATGTCCTTAAGATGTGTCTACTTAAAAATATTTTCCAAAGCTCCTTCGTTAACGTAAAACTTTAAAGTTATACTGAGATAAGGTAAACAATGAGTATTTATTGACAGTCTAGATTATTTCCAAATAAGATAAACTGACACATTAACTATGAAGCATAGGTTTATCCACTTTAGGCTTCCTTTTATCTAGAAACTTAAGATATTTGGATCTATTTGTAAACATATTTTGTACTACATTAAAAAATTTATTATGAGGAAGAATGTTATCTCTGGAAATCATGAAATATATTTATAATATGCTGGTCCACAGAATACTAGTGTAGCAGACAGTCCACAATTGCTTACTTTCAGTCTTTACTAGGAATAAAGTCTTTACTAGTGGTTAAGAATTCTCATCAATATACGTAATTAAAGTGATTTAGAAATGACAAAGGTGAAAGGAAACAACTGTGTATGAAAAGTAAGTGAGGAAAGTAGAGTGACTAGCTGTTCCAAAATGAGAGAGAGAAAAAACACAGAACAAAACCAGAATGGAGAACAAAGTTGTAGATTTGTGAAAAAGAAATTGTGTGTGGGAGGGGGAGGAGGAATCAAGCTGACAAAAGCTGGACTAGATTTATTTAAGTTTTCAAAGAATGAGTTTTAATACCAGAAGTACACTGGTGCAAAGTCAAAATTTGACTTTCTCTGTTAAAAATGACACAATGTTTTTGAACTATTGGTTTTCTCCTGATAGGAGATTATGACAGGTTTTGGATAATCAACCCTGAATATTCATTGGAAGGACTGATGCTGAAGCTGAAGCTCCAATACTTTGGCCACCTGATGGGAAGAACTGAGTCATTGAAAAAGACCCTGATGCTGGGAAAGATTGAGAGCAAGAGGAAAAGGGGGAGACAGAGGATGAGATGGTTGGATGCCATCACTGACTCAATGAATATAAGTTTGAGCAAACTCTGGATGATGGAGAAGGACAGGGAAGCCTGGCGTGCTGCAGTTCATGGGGACTCAAAGAGTTGGACACAACTTAGCAATTAAACAACAGCAATAACCTAGAAAGTCAAGATTTTGTGTCTTATCAAAATAATGTATTGTACTTCATGTTGTCTTATCAGGTCTTTGGTTACCTAAGAAAGCCCAGTCTTCTCAATATTAAAATAGCTTCATTCACAACTATGCAACCTTATGTATTTGCCTTTAACGTCTTCTATTTTCATAGTTATGCATGTAGCTAAATATTGTTTCATAATTATCCGAGATTTTACTTAACCAAATGTTCAAACTTTTTAACATTTGACAACTTCCCCAAATCAAATTCTAAATGTAGATTTCTTTTTAACATCAAAATAACTGAGGTTTCCCAGAGAGCTCCTGAAAAATCTCAAGTGTTTTGTCTCTCACCTTATAGAAGAGAGACATTAAAATAATTAGGTTTATTGGAATGTTAAAATTACTAGGGAAATATTGTTAAATAAGAAATAATGATTAATTTTCTCGAGTTATATGTGCATGGATGTATATTACTAATATAGGTATTCCAGAAATTGTTTCAAGCTTCTAGAAATTTGTCAATACTATCATTGTCCAATTATTACCCTAAATTTTCATATGTCATGAAAATAAGTACATTTTCTTGTCAAATGAACTCTCATCAGATCTTTAACCATGACCTTTTTAAAAGTCTTTTTGTCATTCATAGACAGTTACTATTTCACTCTGATACCTTTGCCAAGGTGCTTCATCTTCAGAGAGATTCATGGAATGGACTCTGACAAGTATTCTAAAATAAAGGTTTCTGACAACTTTAAGATCATAAAACTGAACCACCTCGTAATTTCCAGAAGTAATGAAAAAACTGGATTGAAGCAGAATAAGAATTAAAGATACACTAAATTTTAAAATTTGGGGACTGAATAAATTTATGAGGATGATTCTAATTTCTTCACAACTTTTTTTTGAAGTGTTGTTGGTTCCTTAAGGTTTTATTTTTCCAGATTTAAGGAAAACTTTTTCTCTTCAGCTATCTATGACTTACAATAATTTTGTAAAGTATATCTTCATAAATATAATTGAAATATTTACTTATTCTCCTTACCTGATCCTTCTAGAATTTAGAAATTTATTAAATATTCTTATTCCATGGCAATATAGTTATTCACATAAGTTCAATAGGAATATATAACAAGACACGATTGGGAACACTGGTTATATTACTAAGATTTGGACTGGGATATCATACTTGAGAATATGTATAAAATCATATATGACCAGACAGTCTTAAGGAACTAAGATTGACTTCATAAAACCAATAAAAGTCCCTTGGAAAAACTGGCCTGGTATCTTACTTACATGGTTCTCAGTAGTCTTACCAGGTGAGTAAGGAAGGTCACTTTCTGGCATGCCTGGAACCTCAGGAAATCCTGGGAACCTCAAGAAGAGAGGATTTTACCGAACTCTATAGGGATTCCAGGCAAATTTTTATGGTACATTCTTAGATTGGCTTCTAGTCTGTAGAGGCTTTTAAAATCTAATTTAGGATTATGATAAATTCATAATCTTTAACTTACAAAAAGTTCTAGCAAAGCAAATTTTAAAAGGGCCTGTATTGTTAATCACTATTCCTGCTTCACTTACATAAAAAAGCAGGCCAAGTTTAATGAGACCACATCTTTTTTTTTTTTTTTTGCTAACAAATTACTCACTGTGATTATTTTTGATAGAAATGAGGGTGATTGTAGAGAAAATATGCTTCAGTAGAAAATTATGACACGATCTTGTGGATATCAGATTATAGTTCCATTCATTGCCTTTGAGGCTTTGTACAAATCTGTAAACCAAATTGAATCCTGAGTTCTTCTAGTTTCCTCAAACATCTAGCTACAACTCTCCAAACTAATGTTTCCAATTTCCCCCAAACCTGATTTGAAATTACTAAAAGCAAACTTCTTTTGAACCTACTTGGAAGGGATTATATCAGATCCTCCTCACCACCGAGATGGAATCCAAACTCCAGAGATTTTGTAACTGGGTACACATCCCCCAATTAAAAAGGGCTCCTCTAGACTCTTAGAACAGCCCACAAGCTGGACATTAAAATTAAAGCTGACTAAGGAGGTTCTTCCCCCAACGTTTTGATCATCTCGTAGTGGACAGCTCTCCCAGGATCATGGGTCAAGATCTTCATCTCCATTGTGAAACCTTTATTCCTTTTGCCTCTTTGCCACTTGCTTTTTCTTTCTGTCAATGCACAAGAAGACAACGCTTTTTAACTTTGGCAACTACAACTGAATCTACTGCTAAGGTCATTGCTGTGCAATAAAAGTCCCCCAATTTTCTGGCTGAGGTGGTTTTAGACGATAGAATTGCTTTAGTTTATTCTCATTGGCTGAACAAGGAAGAGTATGAGGCATAGCAAATACTTTCTGCTGCACCTAGAGCAGCACCTGTGGTATCCTAGCAAATACAAGAAATTAATAATCTACTCACGTAATACAGGTTGATGTGACTTCACGTATATTTATTTGACACCAACTGGCTTGGTTGGTTACTGTGGTCCCTGGCTAAGGCGTATACCTCCATCTTGAGGTATTACCCTGCTAATAGTTATCATTGCAGTCTCCCTCATGTGCCACATTATCTCAAGTGTATCAAATTTATGATCACAGCCATACCAATACATCAGGTGATCTCACTGTGCCTGGAGAAACCAAAACAAAATGATTAATAACAGCAAAAGTTCTTCCAGTGGTCTGACATTATAACCTATGAAGTTCACTTTGAGATACTAGCAGCTCGACTCTGATAGTGACAGAGTGGCACTAATGCCAAATTTTTGGTCAATCTCTCACATATAAGAGGATGACCAGAAGAGGGGAATGGTTAGATTCAGTAAACAAGGCGGCCATTAGAATGATGTGGCTTGGTGCTGTGATGACATCTGTAACCAAACCAAAATCTAAGCATGTCAATGGGTCAAGGTTAAGAAATCAAAACACTACGGACAACCATTCACAGCCAGCTAGGTTCTAGCTATAGCCAATTGATACTTGCCTAACTTTGCTTCCACCTTCTCTTTGTGAAAGTGTTCCTAACCACTTCTGGTTTGATTTGAATGGCTTTTTGCTCAAATAAACTCTTAAAAATTGTAAAATAGCTCAATTTCTCTTTCAACAACACATAGCACAGGAATATATTTTTTTTCCCTACTACTTTAAGTTCCTTGAGTCCTCTTTATTTATTCTCTCTACTCCCAATCCATTCTGAAAGACTCCACAACCATGGAACAATGGAAAGGTTGGCTCAGATTGAGTTGACATACAGCAGGCATTGGGGGGTAACCTGTCAGAACTTCAGGAACAGATTTCCCCATGGTTGGAAATGTCATTGTGTCATTATTAAGAAATACACAAAATCAGTACTCTTTTATTATCAAAGGTCTTATAAGACAAATTTCTCTCTGGAGCTCATTCTGATCCTTCATAGATTATCATCTTCCACATACTTTTTGGGAAAACTTCCACTGTACTAAATCAACTTCCAAAACCTCCATCCTTCTCCATGAAAACACACACTTTTGAGTACCTACGTTTGTTTTCCAGACAACCGAAGTGCTATGGATACATTCTCCTTGACCAACTTGGAGTTCTGGTCTTATGTGAAAACATTCCACTCTTTCATGTTTTCCAGACAGTGTCTAATTGGAATGGAAACTAGCACAGAATTGGGTGTTTGGTGAAGGAAATGACATGTGGCCCTCTGAGAACTAAGGGGTGAAGTCACTCACTGAGGTGAGGACTCTGTTGCATGATGCCTTTATGACCAGGGATTAGTGAGGTGTGCTGAACGGAGCACTGGGCTGGGAGTCAGCAGGCCCTCCTGGTGTAGCTGCTACCTTTCTGTCTGACCCTGCATACGTCCCTTCCCACCAACTTGGTACAACTCCTCATCCATACTGTAAGCCCTTCCCACCTGAGTCTTGTTTTCACTAGGCTAGATCTATCAACTTAGAAAGTCTTGGTGGAGGGGCTAAGGGATATAAAATTGGCAGGGGCATGGCAAAGAGTCAGCTTTCTATCCAATTGCTCGATGAACAGTAAAGTTCTATAGGATAAACAGAGGAGGAATCACTGAATTCTGCTTGGTTGGGTCATTCATTCAGGAAAATATGGGGAAGATGAACTAACCTGATTAAAATGTTATGAGAAATAAATAAATAAATAAATAAAATGTGATGAGATTCTCCTGGCTTCTGTGTAGACAATGGATCATAGGGGACATTAGAGGAAGTGAAAGGGGCAGTTAGGACACTGATCAAACATAGGGAGACGTTGTTTTATTGCGCTTTACTTCATTTGCTTTGTAAAAATAAACTAAGAAACTGTGCTTTTTACAAATGGAAAGTCTGCGGTAACCCTGCATCAAGCAATTCTATCGCTGCCATTTCCCTATTTGCTCACTTCATGTCTTTGTGTCACATTTCTGGCAATTCTTGCAATATTTCCAGCTTTTTAATTATTATTATACTCAGTATAGTCATTTGTGATCAGTGATCTTTGATGCTACTATTGCAAAAAAGCCATAAAAAAAAATGAAGCAATGTCATTTGCAGCAACATGGTTGGACCTAGAGATGATCACATTAAGTGAAATGTTAAAAAGAAATAAATGCCATAGGACGTCACTTAAATGTGGAATCTAAAATATGACAGTGAACTTATCTATGAAACAGAAACAGGCTCAGAGACATAGAAAACAGACCTGTGGTTGCCTAGGGGGTGGGGGAGTAGGAGAGGAATGAATTGGGAGTTTGGGATGAACAGATACAAACTATTATATATAGGATGGATAAACAATGAGGTCCTATGATATAGCACATGGAACTATATTCAATATCCTGTGATAAAGCATCCTGGAAAAGACTATGAAAAAGAATATATATATATATATATATATATATATATATATATATATATATAACCACTTTCCTATACACCAGAAACTAGTAAACTTTGTAAATCAACTATATTTCAACTAAAAATAAATAAAAGATTACAGCTAAGAGCAGTTTGCTTAAGGATCACGACAGAGCCTACAGTTTATTTCATTTTTCCTAAAACTAAAGAAAAAGTCTCTCTTTTTCTTTTCTTTTTTTTTTTTTTTAATACCACTGAACTCATTTGTGTTTGTCTCCTCCCCAGCCTGGCAGCCTCATCCAGCATAATTCAGTTCAGACTTCAGTGTCACTACCTGGGAGAATAGGATAGATGAAAAGCAATTTAGAGATTTTGAGTTTATTTCTGAACTTTTCCCTTTCAAATCAGTTCCAAAAATAAGCTGTGATGTCCATCTTATAGACTCTGCCCAGTGGAAAATGTTCTTACCACATAAACATCCAGGAAACCTCTTCCCCATGTTGCTTTAGGTTTTATTATCTCAGGATGTTCCCACAAGTCTCTTCTATAAGCAGAGTCGTCACTTTCTCTGTTCTCTCTGGCTTTGCCGCTCTCTCCTGAGTTCACTGGCTCGCTTTCTTAATCCTACTCTCATGCTTGCCCTAGCAATCTAGAAGACTCTGACATGGTCTAGCTTGACATTTTCACTTTAGGGGGTGATGCATTATTTTTACACCGCTGTTGTAACAAGTTACTATAACCTTAGTGTCTTAAAACAACCAAAGTGTATCATTTCACAGTCCACAGGTAAGGCATTTGCTTTGAGTCTCCCAGAACTCAAATCAAGATGTTGAAAGCCTGTGTTCCTTTGTGGATAGTGTAGGGGAGAATCAATTGTCTTACGTGGTAACAGAACTTAGATCGCTGTCTCCTTGCTGGGTCTCTCTCTTAGGCTCAGGAAAAGCACCAGGGACTCAAATCTTACCTTGTATCACTCTTGCCCACTCTTCTGCCTTCCTCCTTTATTCTCAAGGGCTTATCTAGAGTAATCTCCCCACTTTAAGGTCTTTTAACTTTAATCACATCAGTAGAGTCTCTTTTGCCTGTGTCTCCTTGGAGCACATTCAGGTGTTCTGAGGAGGGGCTGGACATCTCTGGGAGACAAGAATCTGCCTACCACAGTTGAAAAAAACTGAGGCCCCCAAAGATCAGCATACCTTGCTCATAATCAGTAAATTACAGCTTAAATTTGAATCCAGGTGTGAGATTTCTAGGGGCTTCCCAGGTAAGCAGTAAAGAATCCATCTGCCAATGCAGGAGCGGCAGGAGACGCGGGGAAGATCCCCTGGAGGAGGAAATGGCAACCTTTTTCAGTGTTCTCGCCTGGGAAATCCCATGGACAGCAGAGCCTGGTGGGCTACAGTCCATGAGGGTTACAAAGAGTCAGACAGGACTGAAGTTGACTGAGCACATGAGATGTCTAACTTAAAATTCTTTCCAATATGTAAAAATACATGCAGCTCAAGTGTGAATTCAGGTCTCTCCTAAGAGCTGAATGATGTTTGGGGGCTAACACAACCTCTAAGATAACACACACGTGTGTTTAGAAGAGTATTCCTCTACTCACTAGCCATATGTGTGAAAGGGAAAGCGTTAGTCACTCAGTCCCATCCGACTCTCTGCATCCCCATGGACAATAGCCCACCAGGCTCCTCTGTCGATGGGATTCTCCAGGCAAGAATACTGGAGTGGGTTGCCATTCCCTTCTCCAGGGGATCTTCCTGGTCAAGGGGTCAAAGCCCGGTCTCCTGCACTGTAAGCAGGTTCTTTACTATCTGAGCCTCCAAGGAAGCCCTGCACCAGCCACTTGACATTGAGCAATTCAGGTTGTGTATCTGACCCACAATTTTCTCATCTATAAAATGAAAGGAGAGGACCCATGTAGCAGGGATTTAGGGAGCATTTAATAAGCTATTTCTTGAGCACTTAGCCCAGGGTTTATATTTTTAAAAAATCACTGAAAGAGCCGATTTGAGTTCCTATGCTTTGTCGATGAGAAAACAGACCCAGAGAGAAGCAATTGGACGAGGTCATACAGTGGGTTAGTGGCAAACCCCAAGCCAGATTACACAATGGCATGAGAATTCGGAGGGAGAGTAATTACAAGAACGAAATTCCACACCTGCTTTCGACAACATTCCACAACCAGCCCAGAGGCTGAGCCTCAATTTCCTTCCACCAGGGTATCCCACAGGAATTAGAGGTTGAAAAGCAGGCATGCTGGATTCATCTGATGTGACAACTTGGGTCTTCCCCAGCATTTTCAGTTTCCACATTCCTCTATGAACCTCTGCCCTACAGCCCAATCGATGTCAGCGCACTTAGCGCTAAATGCTTCCTGCGCACCGAGCCATTTTGCATTCGCTCAGTAAAAATGGAGCCATCCAGCATCAATTCACATGAAATAATTTTCCACTTCATGTCAACCGAAAATCACCCATTTCCTGCTACAAGTGACACTTAGTACTGGGAAGCACTTGGAGTCGTTATGAGCTATCGTCGCCTGGGCTGCCTGCCTTTGTGTGATCACGTCCTGTATCTAGAGAGAATATGGATCAAAACTCTATTTTCATGTGATTTTAAGGATTAAAATCTATCCCATCTTCTTATCAAGCTGAAATATTTTCACCACCCAAAGATGGAAAACAGTCATTGCATTTGTAACTCCAAAAATGGGGCAGGTCAGAGCAGATTGTTCATTCAATGAGTGTATAGAGACCTTCTATGTTCTAGACATTCTTGCAAATACAAAGATAACAAAATAAAATCTCTACTCTTAAAAGATTCTTACTGTCCAGCCAGGACAGTTAAATGTGTATATAGTCAGCTACAATAAAAGGCATGTTTAATCATATGCAGCTGTTAAAATATTATGTCTCAAGCCAATTATGTTCAAATACTTTCAACTGTGAAACTTCATTTAAGTGAAATTCAATAAATAAAACTGATAATAGGGAACCTGCAGTGGCTGAAGTGGGAACAAGAGACCTGGAGACCTATCATTAACACATTATAGTTTCTGATAGCTCTTCATAATATATTTAAAAGGATATGTTTTACAGTATTTGTAACTGCTTTACTGAATGTACTGATCTGTAAATACAAGTAGGAAGTCATTCTTTTTATCATTACCTCTTTGAACTTACTCTATAGATTGACATTTCTCATACTCCTGGCTTGTATCTCAGGCAGATTCTATAGTTTATCTTGTCCTTCTCGGGTATTAATAAATAATCTTGTTTCCCAGCTCATTGTAGAACTAAAGCTAATCTCAGGGAAAGGGGAAAAATTTTCCATTTCCCAAGCATTGCTCCACACAGTTGGAAAATGTACAGAGAAGAGACTTGTTATCCACCTCTTCCCCATTTCCCCACCAGGCTCTTCTATGCCACCTCCCTCACTTATTATGGCTCCTATGACTTCTCCTGATTAGAGAGGGTATTGGGGTGATGGCGACAGAAGAAAGAGGCAATGGATGTCTTACTTGCCCAACAGGGTTGCCACATACAGTTGTAGAGGTTGCATACTGCACAATGGTACCCAGGCAATAGAACATGGAATCTAGTTCACTTTGCTTGTGAAGCTAAACTTACCAAGTACTTTGGTGTGGAGCTGTATCCATTTGAGGGAAAGAAACATTTTTGTAAATTGTCACCTTGTTTTATCACCTAGTTATGCACTGCCTCCAAAAGGAGTGTATGTCTTTTATAAAATTTTCACATGGTACATAGGGACAGAGGCAGTCCTGTTGACCAGTACAATTTAAAGCTGATGCTTGACTAAAGGTGGCAGGTGTTCAAAGACTGATTCTTTCCTTTGTGAGGTGCTCTGGAAATAACTAGGCATTCTCCTGGTGGTTCAGATGCTAAAGAATCTGCTGGCAATGCAGGAAACCGAGGTTCAACCTGGGTTCGATCTGGGTTGGGAAGATCCTCTAGAGGAGGACAGGGCAACCCACTCCAGTATTCTTGCCTGGAGAATTCCATGGACAGAGGAGCCTGGTAGGCTAATAGTTCATGGGGTTATAAAGAGTCAGACATGACTGAATGACTAACAATTTCACTTCCACTCCCACTCTAGGACTCTCCCATTTGACGATCTCTGATTCCAGTGGTTGAATATTTCTGATCATACTTCAGTCCTGCAACCCATACCTCCACCCCACACAGACCATCTCTGTTGGGTCACCTCTCCCTGCAGGAGGTCTCTGAATAGAGTCCATTTGAAGACACCTGGAGGTTTACTGCCTCATCTGCACCAGAGAACACGCACACCCTTCCTCCACCGTACTAGGAAGTAGAGCTCACAGCCACCCCCTCACCCCAGCTGCCCAAGACTCCTTCAGAAAGTCTCTCCCTGTTAGGCCTTTTCAAGAATTAATTCTGATTACGTACAAAACCTTAATCTAGTCCAAATTCCTGTCTCCATATTCACCAAAGTCAGGGGTATTTACATAGTTTTCAGGAGTCTCTTCCATCTGAACCTCCTAGCATCTCCTCTGTACCCACACCTGGAGGATAAACCAACGGCAAAACCAGTTCCACAGCTGTCCTATATCAACAGGTGGCAACTGAGCATCTGGCCGTGGGAGCATCTGCTGAGACTCAGAGAGATAAGGGAATATCTTGGTACATAATATTTAGTGACATGAGTAAATTCTCAAGAAATAATAAATGGAAGGATGGATAAACATATAAACTTGAATGTGTGTGTGTGTATATATATATATGTGCGCATATTGTGTGTGTATGTCTGTCTATCACTATAGAATTGGATGAGGCAGAGAAGATATTTAAGATTTTTTTCATTTAAAGTATGCTTTATTTAGCACTTGTGAAAGTCACTTAGAGTCCCTGCCTACACCACAAAGACATAGGGTATAAATTCTAGGTACCACCTGGATTAGTTTTCTATTGCTGCTTTAACAAATTACCCCCAACGCTGTGACTTAAAAGCACAGATTTATTATACTAACATTCCGGAGGTCAAGAATCAGAAAAAGGGGTTTTATAAGGCTAAACTCAAGGTATCAATAGCGGTGTGAGTCCTTCTGGAGGCTCCAGGAGAGAATCTATTTTCTTGCCTTTTGAGTTCCTAGAGGTTGTCTACATGACTTGGCTCCACATCCCCACAAACTCTGCGTCTGTCGTTGCATGCTTCCTCTAACTTAGACAGTCTAGCCTCCTTGTTATAAGGACTACTATGATTTCATGGGACTTAGATACTCCAGGGTGAATTTCCCATCTCAAGATCCTCTAATTACATCTGGTCTGTTTTGCCATGGAAGGTAATATATTTGTAGGTATTGGGGGTGAGGACATGGACCGCTTTGATAGGGCTCTATTATTCTACCTGCCACATCATCCTTAACAGGAGGTCACGGGTAGAGAAAATGAAAAATGTTAACAAACATGAGCACTTTAAACTGTGAACTTTAGTAAGTGACTTAACCCCACTCAGCCCACAGTTTCTTCATCTATCAAATAATAGTACCTGTCTCATTGTCTCATTGTCTGCAATTGTTATTAATGTTAAATAAGTCAATTTTTTAAAAAATGCTGAGAACAGGGCTGGCTCATAGTGAGTGCCACATAATTATTTTTTAAAAGCCCTAAGGGAGGGAATTTCCGGGTGGTCCAGTGGTCAGGACTCCATGATTTCACTCCTGAGGGCAAGGGTTCAGTCCCTGGTCAGGGAACTAAGATCTCATAAGCCAGTTGCATAGCCAAAGGGGGAAAAACAAAACAAAGAGCAGTTTAAAAAAAAAGAAAGAAAAAATAAGTCACAAGGGAGGATGCTCTACGTTACAAAGTAGACTCAGGATACAGCTGCTTCTTATTTGGTCGACACTATGTTACATATTCCAGGATTAATAGCATCGGGGACTTATTAACTTAATGAATGTTAATAAATCTCTGGAGTAAGTCTGATACAATAGTATATGCATAGACTATTTTTTTAAAGAACATATTCTAACATGTTAACAGTTCTCCTGTGAGATTATGGGTGATTTTGATACTCTTCTTTACACTTGATCAATGTTCTATACTTTGTTCAATTAACCTAGATGCCAGTTATAGCAAAGGGAAAAGATAAATAAGCCATGCTATTTAAAAATATATATATACACATATAAAGAGATCAGAGTGCTTTTGTTGCTGTGGTCTTTTATTTGCGGGGTCAGGGGGGTTTCCTAGACTTGATATCTGATGTATATAAGCTGGCTTCCCTATACATTCAGGCAATGCTCCAATATCAGCTGAAAGAAAAGAAAGAAAGTAAAGTTGCTCAATCGTGTCCGACTCTTTGCAATCCCATGGACTGTAGCCTACCAGGCTCCTCCATCCATGGCATTTTCCAGGCAAGAGTACTGGAGTGGGTTGCCATTTCCTTTTCCAGGGTATCTTCCTGACCCAGGGATCGAACCTGCATTGCAGGCAGATGCTTTACTGTCTGAGCCACCAGGGAGAAGGACGCCAGCTGGGTGTCCTATAATTCAATTAAATTCTGACACCATCTACCCAAAGATAGCATCAGACTCACAGGTTGATGGCTCAGCCCACAAGACTGCTCCCCCCACCCCAAGTTCCTGATCAACTGGCTATAGATTGGAGATCGCCATGTATTTCTCCTTGGGCTTCAAAGTCAATTAAAAGGCCAGGCTCTTTTATTTCTGACCAACTGGCTATTAATATAAATAGGAGACTCCCGAGACACCTCCTAGGATTCTATTGATTTGCTAGAGTGGCTCGCAGAATTCAGAGAAACATTTCAATAACTGGGTTACCAGTCTATTACAAAAGAAAATGACTCAGGAGGAGCCAGATGGAAATGATGGGTAGGGCAAGCTATGGGAATAGAGCACAAGCTTCCATGTCCTCATAGCATACTACTCTCCCCAATCTCCACTTGCTCACCAACCTGGAAGCCCTCCGAACCCAGTTCATTTGGATTTTCATGAAGGCTGCAATACATTCCTGCCTTCCTTGACTCCTTCCTTCTTTTCTTGCTTCCTTTTTATTAATCAGTGAAGGTCTATGAATCTTTAGGGCTTCCCAGGTGGCATTAGTGATAAAGAACCCAGCTGTCAATGCAGGAGACATTAGAGATGCGGGTTCAATCCCTGGGTTGGGAAGATCCCCTGGAGAAGGGCATGGCAACCGACTCCAGTATTCTTGCCTGGAGAATCCCATGGACAGAGGAGCCTGGTGGGCTATGGTCCATAGGGTTGCAAAGAGCCAGACACAACTGAAGTGACTTAGCACACAGCACGTGAATCTTTAAGTTCTTTAGCTCAACTTCAGTGGGCTTCACTTGAGTCACTTGTTTCAAATGCAAGTTTTTATACTTTGACCCTCCAAATTCTGATCAGTAGGTCTGAATTGGGGTTGTAGGAATCTATCCTGAAAACATACACACCTAGCCACATACCAGGTGGGAATGTTGAGGAACATTGTTCAAATGTGATCTAATCCCCTCACCTAATGGTTCTGAGAAACTAAAACCCAGAAAGAGAAAAAGACCTCCCTGATAAGTCAAATGTTGATATGGTAGCAATTTTGAAGAAGGTCTATACCTGATTATCTCATTTCTTTTCAGAGCCCTTATAACTGTAGGTCCCTGAAATTATAGAAATGCAAGGACCTCTAAAGGCACTAGGGTGATCTCTAGGGAAATGCAGTGTTTAAGGCAAATCACACCTATTCATCTTCTTATCCCACAACTGAAATCAGACTGAAAAAAATCATGTGGGAGAATCCTGAAAGGAAGGAGAAATCAGAAAAGAGACACTTACAGCTCTGCCCTGGTGTGGATGTGAGAAGGACTGGCTTCCTAGTGTCTAAGCTGCTCACACTGGGCTATGCTTCACGTGCCAGCCAGGATGGTCTTTTTAAAAGACAAACCTCCCTGGACCCTCTACCCTGGCACAGCCCCGCCCATGTGGAGTTTGGAGTGGTGGGAACAGCATGTACACTAGGATTGCATGGACTAGAATTCAAAGCTGTGCAATCTGGGACCGAAGCTCCAATATTCTAACCACCTGATGCAAAGAGCCGACTCGTTGGAAAAGACCCCCATGCTGGGAAAGATTGAGGGCAAGAGGAGAAGGGGGCGACAGAGGATGAGATGGTTGGATGGCATCACTCATAACTCAATGAACATGTATCTGAGCAAACTCTGGGAGACAGTGAAAGACAGAGAAGCCTAGAGTGCTGCAGTCCAGGGAGTCGCAAAGAGCTGGACACGGCTTAGAGACTGAACAGAAACGACACCCACAATTTGGGGAAATCTTCGGCTCTCGGTGCCTTGGTTTCAAGATTTTTAAAAAATGACAGAATGGTAACCAACACACAGGGTTTGTGGTGGAGAGGCTGTACAATACTAACACGTTAAGCACTGAAGGCTCTGAAATTGAGCACCTAAGTTCAAATCTTGTCTCCTCTTCTTAACAGCTGTGACTTTGAGCAGGGTACTTCACTCTCTGGGACAGATGAGCACTATGATCATACATTCCTTGTGGGTCATTGTGCAGATGAAAGCAAACACTGTACTAAGGCTCTTGATTAAGTACTTAGCAAGGGCTCAGTGATAGGTAGTTGGATGAAGCATGGTAGATGCTTGATAAACCAGTGGGAAATCAAATGAATGGGAGAAAGGAGAATTTCAGGCAAGATGTAGTCACACAAAGCCACGTGTCTCTTCTCCTCTGCGAAAATGCTCTCTGAACCTAGTGAAGTTTCACTGATGGGGGAGAAGCTGGGAGGGCAGAACCGGATTAGGATAATTATTTTCCTTGGAAGCTGAAAAGTCACAGCTAGTTTGCCACAGGCACCTCTATTACCATCATTTCAATGCAATCCCCAAATCCCATTGAAATAGTGAATGAAATTGAAAAGCTTCAAAGGAAGAGAAAGAAAAGTTGAGAAGAGGAGCCAAAATGCTTCAGGCTCTGTTTGGATTCCTCTCCTGCCATCTCCCCACCCTATCTTGGGCCCAAGCCTCCGCAAGCTTCCTCTCTTTCTGTACCTTTCCGGGGAGAGGTGGGAGGGAGGGAAGTCTTTGTCCCTGCTGTTGGCCCTGAGAAGTTCTTTTCTCTAAGGGCAAGTGCAGAAGAGGGGTGAGCAAGCTGAGGCTCTGAAAGAGAGCAACCTGAGGAATAAGGGATCAGGGCCTTGGCCTCAGACTGGGGACAAACAGTACAGCTCTCCACCAAGGTTCTCATCAAACCATTGGAGCTGCCTCTCTACCTGCTTGTGTTTGCACCAGACATGGGGTGTCTGGACCTCAATGCCAAGGTCACGAGTAGTCAGGTTTGGTGTTAATCCAGGCCCCTCAACAGCTTCCTGGTTTATCTGTTGAAACCTTGGTTTCAATATTTGTAAAATGAGATAAGATGGGTAAAATACTTGGTACCATGCTCAGTAAAATGCCCTTTTCTCTTCCCCCTCCTTGTTCATTTTTTCCTTCTTTTTCACCTCCTCTTTCTCTGTCCTCTTTGTAAAGATTTTTTTTATATGGACCATTTTTAAAGACTTTATTGAACTTGTTACAATATTGCTTCTGTTTTATGTTCTTTTTTTTTTGCCACAAAGCATGTGGGGTCTTAGCTCCCTGAGCAGGCTTCAAGCCTGCATCCCTTGCAGTGGAAGTCAACATCTTAACTGCTGGGCCACCAGAGAAGTCCCTCTTTGTCCTTTTTCATCCTCATGCTTTTCTCCCTCTTTCATCCTCTGCCTCTGCTCCTCAAGTCAGGGGCCATGTTTTACTCAAGTCTGCCTCTCCTTAGGCCTTGGACACAGCAACTGCTCAATGGATGCTTGTATAATAGAGGAAGAAAGAAACTCTCCACTGCCCTTTCTCTGTCTGAGAAAGCGCTCTCATATCTGTGTTCTCGCCCATGAGTACTTAGCTACTAAAACACAAACCTTCTGAGTAAAGAATGAGAGGATCATAAAAACCTAAAACAACCCACGCGTTGGTCTAGGCTCCAACTCTGACTTTACATAAAGGACCCTGGGGAGACTACAGATTTACTGATGGCCCTTCTGGGGGCAGGGGCAGAGTTATCTGTCTTGATCCTCAGCCATTTCTCTTTCTCTAGATTACAACAGCTCCCTCTGTGCAGGTGAGGCTCCTGATTGTCCCATTGATACATTTGCTCAATTATTCATTCAGTGAAGAAATGTCTAATAACACAGTATGTCAGATAGTTATGCTACCAAGGACAACTATACATTAAAATAGTCCTAATATCTATTCTCATAGAGCAAACAAAGGAGACTAGTGTTAACTGAAAACATGTAAATGTCACACTCCTGTCCTCCATATAGATGGACAGATTTTCAGTTTTAAATAATAGTATACTTCACAGGAAAACTGCAAGATGCTATGAAGGAGGAAAATAAAAGGTGGATGCTATTGAACTGGGGCCTTGAGGAAAGCATTTCTGACTGAGTGACTTTTAAGAGGAAGGCTAAAGATTAAAGAATATTCTTGTGGGCAAGTTCTGCTAGTCCTCTCTGTCTCTCCACCTGGAATGTCCTCTCCTGTTTCTTCCTTTGTCTAAGCCCACATGTTCTTCAAGTCCCAGTACAAAGGCCACATGTCTTTCCTTGTCATCTTAACTCTGCCCTTTCTAAAAAAAAAAAAAAAAAAAAGATCCAGTCTTCCCTCCAAAAAATAGATTTTTATTATTTCAATTCACATTCAGCAAATACTTTAACAGAGATGTTAGACTCTGTTTGGCAAGGCAAATTCATCAGTATCCTTTATGTGGATGAAATTGGTTATGCTTATCTGGTTTATTAAAGCATATTGGATTTATATGAGCTGAAGCCTGGTATAAGAAGTTCTATAAGCAATATATTACCTAATTGCTTTGTAGATATGTGTAAGAGAGAGATAGGAGATAGATAGGTAGGTGATAAGTAGATTTAGCACCAAGTATTTTATATTGAAACAATGAACTTGGCTGGAAAAAATGTAAACTCTTCATCAAGAGATTAGAAATAGCAGAGTGGAGAAGAAAAGGTGAATTTGAAGATGGAAGACATGCATATAGATTCTACGTTTACTTTTTAATGACTAAACCAGCAACGATTAGAACAGGACTCGTCTCCAGCCTTTTGGAGCTCTTAATATATTCTAAGCATTGTGCTGAGAGTTTCAATGCATATTACCATGTTAATCTGATTCAACAGAAATTATTATGAGTTTTACTCCAGTTTTTACAGATAAGGAAACTGAAGCTTGGGAAATTAAGTAACTTTCTCAAAATAACACACTTAACAAGTAATAAAGGCAGAATTTACAACTGGGTGGTTTTATTCTAGAACTCAACACTAAATGCTCACTTGCAAGTTCAGAGCAGGCTTAATAAGCAATTTAGCTACAGTTTGCATCCATTTTTCTAACCTAAAATAACAAGGAGAGTGGACACAGTACATGACAACTCAGCACCTCTGTTTTAAAGGGGCCTTTTCTTCCTGTTCTTTCACAATTTGGGAAGATCAAGAGAGGCTTCCTAGAAGAGTTGCAGGAAGATCTGGAATCTGGAGAAACTCTCAGTCTCCTGGGTTCCTTTCACTTCATTCAAACCCCCATCCTGCAATTCTTTGATTATTTATAGAAGATATTCCCAAAGGAGGGCAACTCCTTATTCTGCCTTAGAGATTGCAAAGAGAGATAAATAACACATTCCTCATTCTCTTACTCGCTGGGGAAATTGGGGGCTGTGTTTAGATCGCTTCCTTGGTATTTATCCTCCTGCTGACTGTTCCATCCCCTCTATTTCATGTTGTTATTTTACTTCCATTAGGGGAGCAGAAAAAACATGAGAAGCCATTCTGATCCACCCCAATCCTCAGAGGGCATTGCTCGGTCAAAGTCAGCATCCTCTCCCTTGTAATTTTCCCTACAAACGTCTCATTCAAGAGGCATTTTCCTCCCTCTGAGTACTAATGTCCTGATGATGATAAAAATAAATAAATATCTCTCTCTCTCACACACACACACACAATCAAAACAAAACAGAAGGGAAGAAAAGAGAACAGAAAATCAATTGCACGCTTGGTTCATTTCATGTTTATATACTTCTGGATTTCCTTCCTGGGCTCCTGAGAATTGCCTAGTTAGCAGTTAGGAAGGGCTGGCGGGGTCACTGCAGTTTTAATGTGGCATGCCTGTCTTCCGTGGCTTTTCTTCTTTGAGAAGGGGCTGGACTTTATTAAGAAAACTTCTGAACATATGAGCTCCTTTATTTATCCATCATGTCTATGGAGACGTTGATGCAGTCCATTTTGTATGGGGAACTGACAAGATTATTTGTTATTTTCTGTACTCTTCCAGAAATAGAGGCTTTGCTTCAAGAAAACCCCGTGGTTGGTTAAAACAATTTTGACCACTGGAGTCCTTATTTGGTTAATTTTTCTTTATGCTGGCTCTTCAATGGAGGCCAAGATACTCTGAGCATCTAGCTGTGTGTTAAGAACTATGCCAAGCACTTTTCACATGTTATTCCATTTGATTAAACAAACAAATATATTGACATAAACAGCAATGTCCTAATGCCATAGATGGAGAAAAATGAGACTTGGAGTATAAATACAATTCTGATTGGGAGATTGTGAGAAGTCCTTGGAGCTCACTGATATAAATTTACTTCCTTCTGATAACTTTTTAAAAATTCTATATTATAGTTGATCGACAATGCTGTGCTAGTTTCAGATGTACGCAAAGTGATTTATTTGCACATAAACAAACATGCATTCATTTTTCAGATTCTTTTCCCACATGGGCTATTACAGACTGTTGACTATAGTTCCCTGTGTATGCAGCAGGTCCTTGTTGATTATCTATTTTATATATCAGTTCAGTTTCTGTTACTCAGTTGTGTCCGACTCTTTGTGACCCCATGGACTATAGTACACCAGGCTTCCCTGCCCATCACCAACTCTTGGAGCTTGCTCAATCTCATGTCCATTGAATTGGTGATGCCATCCAACCATCTCATCCTCTGTCGTCCCCTTCTCTTCCTACTTGTAATCTTTCCCAGGATCAAGGTCTTTTCCAAGGAGTCAGTTCTTCGCATCAGGTGGCCAAAGTATTGGAGCCTCAGCTTCAGCATCAGTCCTTCCAATGTACACCCAGGACTGATCTCCTTCAGGATGGACTGGTTGGATCTCCTTGCAGTCCAAGGGACTCTCAAGAGTCTTCTCCAACACCACAGTTCAAAAGCATCAAGTTTTGGCATCCAGCTTTCTTTATGGTCCAACTCTCACATCCATACATGACTACTAGAAAAACCATATTTTACTAGACAGACCTTTGTCAGCAGAGTAACACCTCTGCTTCTTTAGTATGCTAAGTTTACCATAGCTTCTCTTCCAAGGAGCAAACGTCTTTTAATTTTATGACTGCAGTCACCATCTTCAGTGATTTTGGTGGCCAAGAAAATAAAGTCAGTCACTGTTTCCATTGTTTCCCCATCTATTTGCATGAAGTTATGGGACTGGATGCCATGATCTCCGTGTTTTGAATGTTGAGTTTTAAGCCAGCTTTTCCACTCTCCTCTTTCACCTTCATCAAGAGGCTCCTTTTTTCCTCTTCTCTTTCTGCCATAAGGGTGGTGTCATCTGCATATCTGAGGTTATTGATATTTCTGCTGGCAATCTTGACTTCAATTTGTGCTTCATCCAGCCTGGCATTTCTCATGATGTACTCTATATATAAGTTAAATAAGCAGTGTAACAATATACAGCCTTGGCGTACTCCTTTCCCAATTTGGAACCATTGTCCATTGTTCCATGCGTGGTTCTAACTGTTGCTTCTTGACCTGCATACAGATTTCTCAGGAGGCAGGTAAGGTGGTCTAGTATTCCCAACTCTTGAAGAATTTTCCACAGTTTGCTGTGATCCACACAGTCAAAGGCTTTAGCATCTTAGGTTAGCTTTTCCAAAAGCAACGTTTGGGATGTAGATTCATGCATGTGCTATTTGTTAAGGAAATGGTCCGAGGAGAGAATGACAAGGGAGAAGTAGGAGAGAGATAGGATGAAATCAAGCAGAGATGTGATTTCAAGTGGGTCCCCATCTCAGTCTTATCCTGCCCTGGAACATGTTACTCCTCAGTTTGTCCTGACTCAGGGCAGAAGAGCTGGATCTTCACACTGCCATCCCTGTCCATCATTGATAAGTGCTGCCTGAGAAGGCTGTGAACTCCTATCTACTTGTTTGTTTTGTTTTTTAATTGCCTTATTTTATTTTATATTTTAATTTTTACTGGAGTATAGTTGATTCACGACGTTGTGGTAGTTTCTGCTATACAACAAAGTGAATCAGTTATATGTCCATGTCCACTCTTTTTTTAGCTCTTTTCCCACACAGGCCATTCAGAGTATTGAGTGGAGTTCCTTGTGCCTTCCTGTAGGTGCTTATTAGTCATCTATTGTACTTTTGACTCTGCTTGCCCTGAGCAGAGGTCAGGGGTAAGACAGACCTAAGCAGACCAGGTGGAGCAGTCTGTGTTTCTAGGTATGACACTTCACATTTCTATTTTATCTTCCCATCCTTAAATTGGTCAGCCAGATTCTACAACTTCAATTTGTGTAACTGCTCCACATGAAATTGGAAGAAAAAGCTAAGTTCCTCCCACTAGAACTTAAGTTTCTTGGGCCAGGAGTCTTGACTTTACTCAGTCACATAGCTGATACTCCTACAAGGCTGACTAATAGCTTTGTTTAGCCACCAAGTCATGTCCCATTTGTTGCGACCCCTTGGATTTCAGCATGCCAGACTTCCCTGTCCTCTTATCTCCCAGAATTTGCTCAAACGCATGTCCACTGAGTCCGTGATACTATCCAACCATCTCATCCTCTGCCACCCCCTTCTCCTCCTGCCTTCAATCTTTACCAGCATCAGAGTCTGTTCCAGTGAGTCAGCCCTACTGGCCAGTCAGGTGGCTAGTAGAAGGAGCTAAGCAAATATCTAACAAAGGAATGAATGGTGAACAAGTGGGTATCCACCAATCGCTGAAGAAGAGCTGTATCCATGATTAGATCAATCTTCTAACTATATCATCAAATATTTTGTATTCTTACTTTGGGCTTGTCACATATATCATAGAGCTTTAATCACTGGAAAGACACCAGTGGGCCCAGAGAATGTAAAGTTACTTTCATGAAAAATGACACAGAAACATACAAAGATATATAATGAAAGAAGGAGATAACACAGTATATCCGAGACCAGGGTGTAACCTTCCAGGCCCCAACCCCACAAGGACAAATTGCTATGAATGATAACAGTTCTTAGAATGAAGATTATCCCTTTTCCATTTTTATGGGATTTCATGTCCTCCAAGTGCCCCTCATCTTGGAGACTTGGCTAAGCAATAGCCTTCTATAAGAAACTGGAATTGGTAACAACCCCAGACTCCATAAAATATGGACTTGAGCATCATGTGGGTTTGAGGATTTAATTTATATAACTAACTTTGTCCATTAATCTTCATGCTGAGAAAATAATATAAAAATATTTTGATATGTGAAAGAATACAGTCACAAAAAACACATATTGTATGATATCATTTACGTGAATTGTTCCAAGACGTCCTTTGTACCCTTGGAGACAATAGTACCTATACTATAGGATTTATTATCAGGAGTAAATGAATAATAACAAGTCAAGCATAGAAAATGGTGCTTGACGCCAAGACATAAATGCCTGATAAATATTAAGTATAATTAACTATCAATAAGAAAAAGGTGCTAGTGGCAAAGAAACTGCCTGCCAATGGAGGAGACATAAGAGACACGGGTTTGATCCCTGGGTCGGGAAGATCCCCTGGAAAAGGGCATGGCAACCCACTCCAGTATTCTTGCCTAGAGAATCCCATGGACATGTGAGCCTGGCAGGCTACAGTCTACAGGGTCGCAGAGAGTCAGACACAACTCCAGTGACTGAGCATGCAAGAAAAACAAATGAACAAAAATGCACCCAGACTGAAAACTGGAAATTGACACATAGACATGTAATAATAATTCACAACTGACACAGTTGAAACACATATGAAGGGATGTTTGGACTTCACAGAAAACAATTTCATGCCCCTTAAATTTTAAAAGATATGCTATTCTATCATATTGGCAAAGATTACCTTTTGTAGCACACCCAGAAGTTAGAAAGAAGAGACACCAAAGGGCTTTGTCATACATAGTTAGGAATGTATAAATTGCAACAAACCATTCTAATGAGAATTTGGACAAGTTTATCAAAAAGCAACTTCATATCATTATGAAATCTCTCATTATGTTATTGTCAACCATGAGCCAAGGGCAGGAGAGAGAACTTCCTTTAATGGGAAGTGATACAGAACATGTAGATATATTTACATACAAAGGAGATAACCGTACTCTTTGGACTGGGTTGTAAATTTCCAGGCTGCAAAGGGATGGAGTGCTGTGAAATACACCTTTGCTGAGAAGGGCAAATTCAAGCTCAGTTCACCTTTAATTGAGGCGTAGAATACTGAGAGGCCTGACTTGATGATGATGTCTAAAGTTCAGCTCCTACACATGAGCAGGCCCAAATTCCCCTTCCCCCATCCTTGTATCACCAGGACCCCAGAAACAGCTCTCCATATTTTCCCTTCCTATACTAGGACTACTACAGCATCCTTTTACTTGCTAATTTTCTGGATCTCAATTCCTCCTTCATTTGTGTGTGTATGTACATGTTTGTGTGTGTGCTTGTAAAATTCTCCTATTTTATTGTGCATTCGGCTGTGCATTTGAAATAACTTCTTATACAATATCTAGGGTTTCCAAGTGTCATATGGCAGTGGAACTTTCTGATTCTCTAGCCCATTCTATGGCCCAAACCAGATATCTATTTTTAAAGGATCTCCAAATCTGCCAAATCCCATGGTCCTATGGTTCTAAGAGGAAAACCTAGAATCACACATAATTAAAGGTCTTTTTGAATGAGAATAAGCCTGAGGGAACAAGAAAACCCTCCACATGGCCACACAATGGAGCAGCGTGTGCTTTCCTGTCTTTCTACGATTATCTATAGAGTCCTCTGCAAGGCTGTCCCAACCCTACGTGCATGCGCCCAGGACTAATGATGCTGCCAGTCTACAAGCCTGTCTGTTCTAGAAGACAGCTGCCTCTCTAGAAGCTAGCATTTCTCTTCTTATAAATCTGTATCCCAGTTTCTAGAACTATATCTCCCACTAGAATATATGCTCTTGCATGTTTGTTGAAAGAATTAGTGACTTTCCCTTTAGAAATAGATCTGATGAGGTGGTAGAGAGAGAGAAGATCTTGGATGAAATGTTTTGGGTCAACAGTAATAAATGATGCATTTTTAATTTCACAAATATCAGTTGAACACCAAACATAATTGTACCTCTTTTCTAAGTCCTGAAGGATAAATATACTTTATTCAATTTTTTTTTTTAAAAAGGCTGTTTTTAAAATCAGGATTTCATTTACATTACATAGGAAGAATTTCTGTGCATGTGTGTAGTATGTGTGTGTGTGTCAGAGAGAGAGAGAGATAGAGAGAGTTCTCCCTTGCAAATTGTCAATATATTTTTTCATAGGCTCTGAAGAGAAATGCTTCACTATAGTAGCAAAAACATTTGCCAAACAAGTAAGATACTTTCTATCTCTGCCCTTTAGCAAGTTTCTTCCTTTCACCAAGTATCAATTTTCTCCTACATGCCTTCAAGGGTTGTTATGAGAATTGAGAATTGCAAATAATGTCCTTAAACCACCTGGCCCCATAGTAGATGCTCAATAAATCAGAGTTGCTGCTATGACACCATAACATGAGACTCCTCAAATGTGAGGGTTAACTCCCTTGTTGAGTTTCACTTCCAAGTTCAGGGCCTGGACGCTTGTTTTCTTTAAAATCGGGCACAGTGTGACTCCTTGGTACTGATTTTAATCCTGTGAAAAGCATATTATGATGGGCAATTCTGCCAGTTAGGAAAAGACAAGATTGAGCTTGCACATTCCCTTTAGACAATAAGTAAGCATGAAGCAAGCCTCATTTATTGGCATTTCCGACTCAGGGCCAGCAGGGGAAATGTAGATAGCGCCATAGTGCCATAACCTTGATGCCTTGAGATTCTCTACAACACAAACCTATTTGATATGACAAAAAGTCGACCACATTGGTTACTAGGAAAACCTCAGGATGTCCAGAGGAGCCCTTAGGGCATCAAGGGCTAGGGTATCTCACTGCCCCCCGTCTCTAAATGGACAGCGTCTCACAGAGACATTTCACCGCATTACCACACTACTCTGATCTGGTGCCAAGAATGTGCTGGAAAAGCCAACAGGAAACAAAAACTAGCCAATTTGTAAAATTTTCTCATGCCTCTTTTCTTTCTCAGTGTATGCCTCCATTGATCTCTCAGAGTTCTTGAGACTGGAATGGTGAATAATAACCTCAGGCAATGCATGGTCTGACCTTGGCAGAGGTCTTTCCTTTTGCCTTTCCTGGCCACCATGGGTCAGATTCCCATGGGCGTGCAGCAGAGCCCCAGAAGAATTGCCTCTGTAGTTCCTCTGTCTGCTTATTGAGAGGAAGAAGACATGGATAGGGTTGGCAGAGAGAGTATCAGACCTGGAGTTCTACCACTCATGGACTTAGAGGTCTTGGGTAAATCATTTTATATCCCCAGACCATCATTTTTCATCTGTAAAACAGGATCAAGGTCTAGCTCCCCTGAGAACACATTGGTGAGAGTAGTTTATAAACACTAAATCCCAAAGCATGTGGAATCTTTTTATTTTTGTTATATCCAGCACTAGAGGGAAATGAAACACCCTCCATTCATCTTTCAGGCTAATGCCATTTTGAACAGTGTCTTATCCACAGTTGGAGCAACAAGCTAGAAATAAGATTATGAAAAGATCCTGTGTTGCAGAGAGAGAGAGAGAGAGAGAGAGAGAGAGAGAGAGAGAGAAGGCAGGGAGAGAAAGAGAGGTTATCATAAGGGACTGGGTTACGTGAATGTGGAGTCCTTTTTGTCCGAAATCTATAGGGCAAGTTGGCAGGCTGGGACTTCAGGTAAGAGCTGATGTTGTTACTGCAGTCTTGAGTACAAATTCTGCAGGATAGCAAGTTGGAAACTCAAGCAAGATTTCTATCTTCCAGTCTTGAGAATTCCTTTTACTTTGGAGAAACTTAGCCTTTGCTCTTAACGCCTTCAACTGACTGGATGAGGTCCACCCATGTGATGGAGAAAAATTTACTTTCTTGAAAAATGTAGTGATTTAAATGTTAATCATATCTAAAATATACTTTCACAGATACTCATAGCATATCCAAACTAGTGTTGACAAAACAAATGGATGCCATGGCCTGTTCAAGTTCACACATAAAATTAACCATCAAGGCACCAAACACGATAGAGGATTTCCAAGTGGAAAGGACTGGATGGATGGTGGTTTGGAAACAAAATGACTGAGGGGGCACGTGACCTCTGATCTGCACCAGCAGGAAGGCAGGTGTTGAGGGGAACTTGCTTTTAGGAGTCACTGAAGACCCAATAATGACCAAGAAGTATAGCTCCCGAGAGCCAAATCTGGCCAAAAATAAGGAAGAACATATGATCAGTGACATGTGTTGGAAACTAGATGTTTTGATTCAATGGAGCTCTTCAGCATAAAGTGGAGCTGTTGCACTCCATGAATGCTCTGCTCAGATGGGATGCTGCATCAGATGGGAAGCCCCTAAAGCAGCATCTAAGGTCTTCCTAAGGTATGAGATTCTGTGACGTTAAATAAAAACTCCAAATCATTTCATGCAAATTTCAGATTTATCTCATTACTCCATGTGCTACTTTCCTCTTATGAGGCCAGATTGCTTCCTTTCAAGAAGCAGATTCATTAATAGCTTAATTTAGAAATCATTTATTCTTTTCATAGTACCTGCTACCTGCCTCTGACATAAAAATTGCAAGCATGGCCTGTAGGTTGTCTGTTGTTCAATGCAGTTTGTTTTCTGCGCAGAAAACCACCCATCTTCCACTTGCCCTTGACTCATGCATAGTAGCTTGACCACTAGCTGGAAGGCGAGGTCCTCAAATGAAGCAGGTCCAAAATGGAGAGTCAGGCTGAGCTGTCTTTCAGATCCCATGTAAGTTCTTGATCAAAAAAAAAAAAAAATCAATTTATCTCTATTGCCCATGGGATAAGCAGAGGTAGGGTGGCACTGGGACTAATGTTGTCCCCTTGCAGAGGAGGATCAGGGCAAGGAAAACAGCAGAAGAGCCCAGTATCTCCAACAGAAGGGAGTGATGAGAGCCCGAGCTCAGATGAAAAGTTGGACGTGGTGATCTCTGAGATATCCTTAAAATTCTGAGATCAGGTGACCAGTGAGATACAGGGGATCATCTTCAGGCTTGGTCATCATTGATTACGTTAATAATTGATAAATGCTTTGCAAACAGCAAAATCACTGGTGACAACAGGTCTTTTCATACATTATATATTAAAGAGCAATTAACTACAAAAAAGAAGCAAACTCATTTATTCATTTTACCTAATGTTTTCCTTTTCTCTGTTGGCATTTTTTCCCCCAAAGGTGCTCATTCCTATCTGATATAAGATTGGACGGGGAAGGAGGCGGGAGGGGGGATCGGGATGGGGAACACATGTAAATCCATGGCTGATTCATGTCAATGTATGGCAAAAACCACTACAATATTGTAAAGTAATTAGCCTCCAACTAATAAAAATAGATGAAAAAAAAGACTCATTTTATGAGATTTATTCTGATTGTTTTCTTAATATTATGCCAAAGCAAGACTGAAGTACATAAAGATGGTGTTACTTTCAGGAATTCTTTTTCCTTGCTGTACTGATCATATAAGCTTTAAAATTGGTATCAGAAGGGCTTTGATCACACTTCAAATTAATGTACTCAACTATACAGGATACAAATAAATATGATTATTTACCCACATATTTCAGGTTTTCCTAAATTAGATGGTATGGGTAGCATTTTGTTTTTGCATGTCTGCTCAGTTCCTCAGTCATGTCTGACTCTTTGCGACCCCATGCACTGTGCCCCACGGCTTTTCTATCCATGGGATTTCCCCGGCAAGAATACCAGAGTGGGTTGCCGTTTCCTTCTCCAGGGGATCTTCCCCACCCAGGTATCGAAACTGCATCTCCTGTGTTGCAGGTGGGTTCTTTACAACTGAGCCACCAGGTAAGTCCCTATTTTGTCTTTGACTCATTCGCTAATTTTAGGCAAGTGAACTTCTCCATGTCTTAGCTCCTCCATCTGTAGAATGGGTATGTTGGATTTACCTGATCACTCAAATTTTCAGATTCTTTCTAGCTCTTACATTTGGTGACAGTGATTCCAAGTTATCTTCAGAAGTCTTTCAGAATTTAACTAAAGTTTGATGTAGGCTACTATTGCTAAACCCCTATAGTATTTGGGGTTAACTGATATTTTCTTCTTGCAAACCAAGTCTGTTAGAATATCAGAGCTTCCCAGACAAGTACTGGCTCAGAGTTCAAACCCAGCATCATGAAGAATTCCAGCTTATTTTCCATTATAAGAAAACACATTTAATAGAACTTGTCATATTTTTCTCTCAAGTGAAAGGTATTTAGAGGTGCAGTTGTGTCCCTTGGTACCAATCTGATTGGAAAAATAATCCTTAAATACTCCCATGTGATGACGCTCAACACAGCCATGCTTTCATCCCATGCTGTTCATCTGCTTCTGCTGTGCACATCCCTCTGTGAGGCTCATGTATTCTTATTATTTCCTAGGTTTTAAATTCTTGTTTCCAGGGTAGAATTACAAAGGAGGGAGCAATTGGAAACATCTGGTCTGGTTTTGGACACTGGGCAGGCACCTCCATCACACACCTTTCTGCTGCTGGGTGATTAGATACAACTAAAAGCAGAATCTAGACTTCCCAGCTGATGCAATGGTAAAGAACTTGCCTGCCAACACAGGAGATGTGGGTTTGATCCCTGAGTCTGGAAGATCCCCTGGAGTAGATAAATAGCAACCCCCTCCATGATTCTTTCCTGGAATAACTCATAGACAGAGGATTCTGGCAGGCTACAGTCCATAGGGGTCACGAAGAGGTGGATGCAACTGAGTGCACACACACACAGACAGAATTGCTTTAACCCTGGACTGGGATTTTCTTCTTGGCAGTGAAAGAATGAAATGCACAAGATGGAACTCTCTTTTCTCACCCACTGAATGGATGCGAACTGTCACTCAATCTGATTAGGAATACGTATCCTACCAAGACAGGAGTGGAAAGAATCATGAAATAGTGGAATACTCAAAAGCCTGTTTGTTTTCCTAATGTTGGGCTGATTCTAGGGCACCATAGTAATGGATTTTGTCTACGTTGCCATGAGGGAGTGGTTATAAAAATTAAAAACAAAACAAAACAACTCCTATCATGAGTTTCCAAAGTGAATGAAGGCTGAAGATGCTGAACAAACCATGTACATCATCACTTCAGATGTCAGTTTGAGAGGTATATCAACACAGTTACTGAGAGTTGCACATACAGCCATTGATTATCTAAGCTGGAAAAACTGGAGAATTCTAGTCCAGATATGGGCATTCATAAATGGGTAAACCGTGGTCCAGGAAAATAGGTTGACATAATATTACTAATAGTACATAAAATTTACTGAACAGTTACCATGTTAAGTACCATGGAAGGAACTTCACAAAGACAAACAAAATTTTCATGAAATCTTTCAGAGTTTGGTACTATTCCTTCCTTTCTTTCTTTTTTTTTTTCTTCTCTTGGAATTCTCCAGGCCAGAATACAGAAGTGGGTAGCTGTTCCCTTCTCCAGGGGATCTTCCTAATCAGGCATTGAACCCAGGTCTCTTGCATTGCAGGCAGATTCTTTATCAGCTGAACCACTAGGGAAGCCCTATATAGAAAATAACCAATTACCTCATAGGGTGGTCACTGGAATTAAACCAGTAACACTGAAATGATGGTTTCAGTACATGATGGGTCCTCAGAAAATAGGCCAGGTACTTGACAGATATTTCAGAGGGCATGATGTTACCACCCCGTGCATGGAGGGGTGCATTGAGTGGTATGTTGGCATTTCTAATGCTTTTCAACCTGGTGCTCCCACGATGCTGCAAATCATTTGCTTGGTATCAAAGGTACATGTCCCTCCTGATTCCCAGCCCCACAATCTTAACTCTAATGCAGAGATGTCAAAAAGAGACAAGCATACATTGCTGCCCAAAACTAACAGAAATATGAAATATCTATTCTAAAAGCTCTACATTTTCAATTGAAGTTTCAGTCCCTTCAGTACATACCTATAGAAACAAAAAGCAAACTTTTACCCTGAAGAAGCAATGCACTATTAGATTTTTTTTTTTTCCTTAGGAAAGAAGACGCACAGATGTGGTAAGGAGGGGAACTGGATGGGGGGTTAGATGTAGCAGATTCTCCTCTGCTACACCTACTGAGTAGTGGGTCCTGGCACTCTGGACTGGGATGGACATACCCTAGACTCCTAATCAGGCTTAGTTTTCCCATTTTTTAAATGAATAAATTAACATAGAACTAAATGGATTCTTAGAACCTTTCCAACACAGTGTAATATCTATATGAAAAACAGAAAACTCTAATCTTTTACCTACATGGTAGCTACCATGTGACCATGTCTACAGGTCTTGCACTGAAATGGGATTGAGTACCTCCCAATGTGCCTAGCACTGTGTCATTTAATTGTTGAGAGCATCTAGTGATGAAAGAGACTTAAGACAACAAGCAGACCTTATCATTCTATTCCCCCAAATCTTTCCCACGTCTATCTTGAGCACTCTAAGAGTGAGTCTGGCAGATTGCATTCCACTGTGGTTGAAAGATGCATCCGGGGTCTGTAGTGTATTCCCCTTCCTCATGTTTCCATTACTCAAGGAACATTTTCAAAGGATGAGATCTGCTCGATTTTCGAATAGTTTCCAGAGGGATGTGGCAGAGTGCCACCTCATTTGATTCACTTAAAATTAGACCACAGTGAGGAATCCCAGTGTCCCGCTGGGAGCAGCTCTGTACCGGTGGGAGGGTGGGAGGAGAGACCTACCCATTTGCTGCTGGAATACAAGAAGGGTTCTCCATCCTTGCCTCACAAGTCTCCCCAGTTCTGATTATTTTCAGCACTAACCCTCTCAATGAAAACAGGATATAATATTATTTCTGAGCTCCCCCTCCCCTCTTCTGCCTATTACCTCACATTACAGTTAGGAATTCACGGATACTAATTCTAGCTGAAGTGAAGGGCACCTTATTGGAAAAAAAAGTCATTGCAAATTCCTATCCTATTTTCATTCTCTAAGAAGTCAACCACAGGTTACATTTGGTAAAGACTTAAAATATACTCACACTGCATATGGGATATATTGTTCAGTCGCTCAGTCATGTCTGACTCTTTGCGACCCCATGGACTTGCAGCATGCCACACTTCCCTGTCCTTCACCATCTCCTGGAACTTGCTCAAACTCATGTCCATCGAGTCAATGATGCCACCCAAACATCTCATACTCTGTCATCCCCTTCTCCTCCTGCCTTCAATCTTTCCTCCATCAGGGTCTTTTCTAATGAGTCAGCTCTTCATATCAGGTGGCCAAAGTATTAGAGCTTCAACCTCCGCATCAGTCCCTCCAATGAATTTAGGATTCATTTCCTTTAGGATTGACTGGTTTGATCTCCTTGTACCCAAATGCAATACTTGGGTGCAGTCTCAAAAACAACAGAATGATCTCGGTTCGTTTCCAAGGCAAGCCATTTAATATCACAGTAATCCAAGTCTATGGCCCAACCACTAATGCTGAAGAAGCTGAAGTTGAACTGTTCTATGAAGACCCACAAGATCTTCTAGAACTAACACAAAAAGAAGATGTCCTTTTCATCATAGGGGACTGGAATGCAAAAGTAGGAGGTCAAGAGATACCTGGAGTAACAGGCAAGCTTGGCCTCAGCGTACAAAATGAAGCAGGGCAAAGGCTAACAGAGTTTTGCCAAGAAAACACATTGGTCATAGCAAACACCCTCTTCCAGCAACACAAGAGATGACTTTACACAGGGACACCACGAGATATCAATACCGAGATCAGACTGATTATATTCTTTGCATGTGGGATATAATGCTGGGTATGTTAGCTGACTTGGGTTGTCATAACAAAATGGCATAAAATTTAAATCCATGTTCTCCCACCTGTGTGTGCTGGAAACCCAAGACTTGGGCGCCAGTGTGGACGGTTCTGGTGAGAGCATACACACGGACAAAAAGGAAGAGAGAGCTCTCATCCTTTACTTATAAGGCCGCAGTCACATCACAATAGAGCTCCATCCTTACAATCTTCTTTAACCTTAATAATCCTAATAGGGGTCTTTCCCAGTGACTCAGTGGTAAAAAAGCCACCAGCAATGCAGGAGATGTGGGTTCAATCCCTAGGTTGGGAAGATTCCCTGGAGGAGGGCATGGCAACCCACTCCAGTATTCTTGCCTGGAGAATCCCAAGGACAGAGGAGCCTGGCCGGCAGGCCTCAGTCCCCGGTGTTTCAAAGAGTCTGACATGTCTGAAGTGATTTAGAACACGTGCACAACCCTTGAAAAGACCTTCCCTCCAAATACAATCACATTGAGAGCTGGGGCTTCAGCACATGAATTTTGGTAGAGAAGAGAGGGGAACAGTTCAGTTCATAGCACTGGGGTTTCCAAAATTTTCTTTAATTTCTCTGTCCTCAGAGATAGGTCCCCAAAGAGAAATCAAACTCGGCTTAGATTTCCCAAGGATTTCCATATCTATAAACTAAAGGAAAATTTGGACTAATTTGCCTGAAATGGGTAAGTTCAGTGATCTGGTTTTGTTTTTTTCATGTACCTATTTATGGGTTGGAAAGAATTCAATATTTGGAGAGAGCAGATTGAGTTCTAATCTTGGTGATATTACTAATTTGCTTTATGACCTCAGCTTTTTCCATCTGTAAAGTGAAGTCTTCTGGGAAGACTCCTTCCCACTCTGATATTCTGGGGATCTGAGATGTATGGATTGGTATTTGTGTTCCTTTTGGAATAGAGACTTGTAATCAAAATCCAAAGGGTGCTCTAATGTCATTGGATCTACATTTTCAGTGGCGTCATGGCTAGAATAATGGAATAGAGATAGCTTAAACAAAATATGAAAACAAACTTCCTGGGGAGAGGAGGAAGACAGACACTGAACTATAATCTAGAAGCGGAATTGGGAGCAGTCAGTTGAAATATTCATATGTCAAAAGGAGCAGTTCTTGGAGTGTTCTTCCTGCCTGCTGGTTTACATCTTATGGAGTGTTGGATAGATGAGACGTCTCAGTGATTTATAGGGTCTAGTCACTAGTTAAAGGGCAGAATAAATGACAAGTGTTTTCTTAACTGAGGCATTTTCTAAAAGTAAGAGATTTATTTATAAATCTGTTATATTCAAATACTGTTATATTCAAATTAATTCTAACCACAAACCTTGGGAGTATCACTTTTATTCTTAAATTCCAGAAAAGAAAAAAAAAATGACACTTAGAGTACTTAAAGCAAGTTGTCAGAAATCATGTGATTGTAGAGAAGCAGGGAACAGATTGCAAACAAGCCAGCTGACCTGAGGTCTCCTAATGACTAACCCGTTCTGTCTTCTCAGGAAAACTGAGGTTTAGTCATGTCTTCTCCACCAGACAGTGATCCAAGAAGACGGGGCTGCATGCAACCTTTTACCTCCAATACAATGCAGTGTAAAAAACACTTGGGTGTAGAAAATACAGGATGATGGCCAACTCCAAGTAAGTATCCTCAAACCTAAACAGAATCAGGAGCATCCTCAAGGAGGACACAAAGTCTATGGTGAGAACGAAAGAAAAGAATGACTTACCCAGGTGAGAACAGGGGAAATGCAGCGGGACAAGAGGGACAGAGGGAAACACGCCAGGACCCAAGAAGAGTTTCACACCAAACGGTACCTGCCGTCCATGCTCAGTCACTCCATATCCCCCAAAACGTTATTTGCTCAAAAGCACATTCTGAACACAACTGTGTGTGCCAGAGCATGTTCATCACATCCTAATTGCAGGTTTATTCATCTCTCTTTACTGACAGTGAATTTTGGCTATTTGTCTTGGATTTACCACTGAATCTTATCCAATGAATGTTTCCTTTTCACGTCATTTGCACCAGGTGGGTCTTCTAGGCATCATGGAAGTGAAGAAACAAGATCCAGTGCACTGCTTTCCAGGGCTTCATCATCTCTGTTGGAGATGGTAGACAAATATGCAAGTTGCTGAACTTCAGGATCTCTATATGTCAAATGGAGATGAGAAAACCTCTACCACCTATCTCACAGGGAAATGGGGTGCCCAGTAAAATAATGCATCAAAAATACTTTACAAAGTATCATTTGTGTGTAAGCTTATGGCTATAAGTAGTTAAATGATGATGGTGTGATCACTCACATAAAGCCAGGCATCTTGGTGCGAAGTCAAGTGGGCCTTAGGTAGCATCACTACAAACGAAGTCAGTGAAGGTGATGGAATTCAAGGTGAGTTATTTCAAGTTGTAAAAGATGATGCTGTTAAAGTGCTGCACTCAATACGCCAGCAAATATGGAAAACTCAGAAATGGCCACAGGACAGGAAGAGGTCAGTTTTCATTCCAATCCCAAAGAGGGCAATGCCAAAGAATGTTCAAACTACCACACAATTGCACTCATCTCACACACTAGCAGAGTAATGATCAAAATTCTCCTAGCTAGCCTTCAACAGTATGTGAACCGAGAACTTCCAGCTATTCAAACTGGATTCAGAAAAGTTAGAGGAACCACAGATTGAATTGCCAACATTCATTCGATCATAGAAAAGCAAAAGAATTCCAGAAAAACATCTACTTCTGCTTCACTGGATTATGCTAAAGCCTTTGACTGTGTGGATCACAACAAACTGGAAAATTCTTCAAGAGATAGGAATACCAGACTACCTTACCTGCCTCCCGAGAAATCTGTATGCAGGTCAAGAAGCAACTGTTAGAACTGAACATGGAACCAGGGACTGGTTCCAAATTGGGAAAGGAGTACGTCAAGGTTGTATATTGTCACCTTGCTTATTTAACTTATATACAGAGTACAACATGCTAAACGCTGGGCTGGATGGAGCACAAGATGGAATCCTGATTACTGGGAGCATTATCAATAACCTCAGGTATGCAGATGACACTATCCTTATGACAGAAAGGGAAGAGGAATTAAATTTAGAGCCTCTCAATGAAGGTGGAAGAGGAGAGTGAAAAAGCTGGCTTAAAACTCAACATTTAAAAAATGAAGATCATGGCATCTGGTCCCATCACTTAATGGCAAATAGATAGGGAAACAATGGAAACAGTGACAAACTTTATTTTCCTGGGCTCCCAAATCACTGCAGATGGTGACTGCAGCCATGATATTAAAAGACAGTTGCTCCTTGGCAGAAAAGCTATGACAAACCTAGACAATGTATTAAAAAGCAGAGACATTACTTTGTCAGTGAAGGTCCATATAGTCAAAGCTATTGTTTTTCCAGTAGTCATGTATGGATGTGAGAGTTGCACTATAAAGAATGCTGAATGCTGAAGAATTGATGCTTTTGAACCGTGGTGTTGGAGACTCTAGCCAGTCCCTTGGGACTGCAAGAAGATCAAACAAGTCCATCCTAAAGGAAACCAGTCCTGAATATTCATTAGAAGGACCGATGTTGAAGCTGAATCTCCAATACTTTTATACAAAGAGCTGATTCCACCTGATGCCAAGAGCCAACTCATTAGAAAAGACCCTGATGCTGGGAAAGATTGAAGGCAGAAGGGGGCGACAGAGGATGAGATCGTTGGATGGCATCACTGACTCAATGGGCATGACTTTGAGCAAGCTCTGGGAGATGGTGAAGGTAGGGAAGCCTGGTGTGCTACAGTCCATGTGGTGACAAAGAGTCAGACAGGACTGAGTGACTGAACACAACAAAAAATGAAAGAAAAACAAAGCTCTTTCCTTCAGTTGTTGCTCAGTAGTTTTCTTAAGTTTGTGTTGTTATTGTTCATTTGTTAAGTCTCATGAAATGTGGTCCACAGGAGCAGGGAATAGCAAACCACCCCAGTATTCTTGGCTCGAGAATTCCATGAACAGCATGAAAAGCTCTTTCCTCAGTAAAATCCCAATTATTAAATGAAGAAGCAGTGCTGGACATTATTGCTTAGTGGACACCATGACACTAACTGTTTCAGGCAAGATTCTTCAATAGAAATGAAAACTAATGGATTAAGATATAAAGAGAAATGTATTTTCTGAATTTAAATATTAATATGAGGAAACAGCAGATGATAGACCTTCTACCAAGAGAGTGACCGGTATCCTGTATTCTTCCAAAGTGTCACAATCATTTAAAATAAGAGAGAGAGAAAAAAAAACAACTGAGGAATTGCCCCAGATTGGGAGAAACTAAGGGGGCATGACAACTAAAAGTAACATTTAACCCAGGAGTGAACCCTGGGCCAGAAAAGGACATCTGTGGTACAAGTAGAAAGCTTCATATAAGGTCTGCAGTTTATAGGATTGCAACCATAATTTTATAATTCCATAACTGCATTAAGGTTGTGTAACATGTTAACATCTGGGGAAATCTGATGACAGGTATACAGGGATGTTTTGTCCTATTTTTTCAACATTTTTGTATGCCAAATTTTTTTTTCAAATAATAAAAAGAAGGTACTTCACTCATGCATCCAGGACCCTGAAGTTAGAAGAAATTGGTCATGTGATCTGTCGCCAGCATCCTGAGGGCGTATTTTGTTGTTCCTGTAATTCAATGGGATTATCTGTCTGACCTGCTCAGAGTCCCAAAACCCACAGATCCATATTCAGAATGCTTGGGTGATGAAAAACAGAAAAACACCAGCACATACTGTGCCAGGCCCTGCGTTGGCCTCTTTATTTACGTCCCCGGGTCACTCTTCATTTTGCATTTTGTCCTCTCAGTGCCCTCTACCTTGTCTCATAATTTGAATTCTGTGTCATAGAAGGAGGTCCAAACCAGTCCCCTCCTCCCTCTCAACACAGAAAGCAAACAGCTTAATTGGAAATTGCTGTTTTTCTTCTCCCTGAGATGGTAAAAATCATTTTCCATTTCTTCAGGCAGTCGAGAGTCACTGCCCTCCAGGAAATGAGGAACGTTTCCCTGGACTTTATTTTTCTACATGCTATAAAATTAATTACAGTTTTGTTTCATTTCAGGGTTGAGGTAGGGTTAACAGAGGGGAAATGCATTAAGGCAAAGGAGTAAATAATATACAAACCTAAAAGATATTTTGAAAGGTTGCCAGAAGCCAGGTGAATAATTGATGATACTCTGAAGCATCCAGATCTTTCCCATGAAGTGGTAGTTATGCCAAAATGAATTGCAAGTGATCTTTTCCCTCTCTCTTTTCCCTTACACACACACACACACACACACACACACACACACACACACACGAGTCCCTTTACTGACCCCCTTCACAGATAAGAGATACTATTATTCATCCATTCGGAGTGTCCTGAAAGTCAGACCCATTCACCTCTTCCCTCATTCTCAAGCCCACCGCCCTTACATGAATCCTGTCTACATTTATATGCAGGTAATTTTATACACTGGAGGAGGAAACGGCAACCCATTCCAGTATTCTTGCCTAGGTTATCCCATGGACAGAGGAGACTGGTGGGCTACCATCCCCATCCATGGAATAGCAGACGAGTCACAGAAAAGTCAGGCATGTTTAGTGAGTAAGCAGTAACAACAGTTTTAGGCATCTGGTCTCCCTGCCCAAGCCTGAACAGACTACTGCCTCCTACAGAGCTTCTCCTGCTCAGCAGAACACCTCTGTCCTCAATTCCTGCCTAGGAACAACAGTCCAATCCTTCTAAGTTCTGGCTTCTGACTTCATTTCCACTGGACAATCTAGCAACCCTGAGTATCTTTTCATTAAATATTTATGCCCTTCCTTTGTCCACATAGCTTCCCTGGTGGCTCAGAGGTTAAAGCATCTGCCTGCAATGTGGGAGGCCCAGGTTTGATCCCTGGGTCGGGAAGATCCCCTGGAGAAGGAAATGGCAACCCACACCAGTATTCTTGCCTGGAGAATCCCATGGATGGAGGAGCCTGGTGGGCTGCAGTCCACCGGGTTGCAAAGAGTTGGACACAACTGAGTGACTTCACCTTCTTTGTCCACATAGCCTGTCCACCAGGAATGAATGTACTCTGCCCTCATTTCAGCCTGCTGAAATTCTATCTCTCATGACTATGTAAGTGCTACCTCTTTCCTGAAACCCTCCCCCAATTTTCAGTTATTCTGGTAGTAATATGCCTGAGATTACATTTGTAGGCAGTTGCCTCTACTCGACTACAAACCTCTTGAAGTTAGAGAATGTGTGTTTTAGTATTTGTTCCTCTTAAGAACGTAAAGATATGGTTCAGAAAGATTTTAAGAGAAAAAGTTTATGGAATGTTGAGAGACTGTACCTATTTTATATCTGATGAACAGGCTTGTAACATGGAGAATCTAATTCTGTGGCACACAGCATGCCATCACGATTCTGAAAAATGTGATGCTCTGGGTACATTTTCAGAGCACTATTTTACAATTTTCTTTCCACATCATTAATTATCAGAATCCACTCAGTACAGTAGGCTTGATTCTCCTCATCTTTCTGATGAGAAAACTGTGAGTTGGGCAGGGATCAAGTCTAGCCTGATGTAAAGAGGTGACTCATTGGAAAAGACTGATGCTGGGTAAGATTGAGGGCAGGAGGAGAAGGGGGCAACAGAGGATGAGATGATGGGATGGCACCACCAACTCAACGGACATGAGTTTTGAGAAAACTCCAGGAGACAGTGAAGGGCAGGAAGGCTGGCATGCTGCATTTCACAGGTGTGCAAAGAGTCAGACATGACTTAGGGACTGAACAACCCAAGTCTAACGAGGGGCAGTGTGAGAGGACTTAGAGCTGTATAGCCCTAGGTAATCACTGGAAGAGGAAGCCACTGAAAGGGGCGGGGGGTACACTCAGCTCAAAGATCCACAGACTGACTTTCTAGCCTCATCGATTCCATCTAGGAGCTCAGTGGTCTTGCATGAGTCATTTGGTTTTCCAGTCTTTTATTTCCTGTTTATCTTCTATATGTGTGTGTGTGTGTGTGTGTGGTATTCAAATATTGAATCATTCGACCATTCTTATATTTTTGGACATGGGGGAATGTTTCTTTTTTAAAACCATAGCCCTGTGATGAGTATCTATTTATTGGAGTGTAGCTGATTTACTATGCTGTATTAGTTTCGGCTCTACAGCAATGTGAATCTGCAGTACATACACGTATATCCACTCCTTTTAGATTATTAGGCCATTACATAATATTGAGTAGAGTTCCCTGTTCTATACAGTAGGTCCTTATTAGTTATCTACTTTATATGCAGCAGTGGGTATACGTCAGTCCCATAGAAGCACATGCGAAGTGACGCCTCTAGAAGACGTGTAATGTGGTGAGCTATGTCCACAGTGGAGGCCCCACTGAGCCAGGTTGAGAGGCCCCAGAGGTCTCTGAACTGCTGGGGAGGAGTCCTCTACACTGCTCTCTGCCCACCGAGAGGGCATCCTGTCATGGCAGTGCTTCCACTTGTCGTCTTTCTGTGCTGAGTTGTGAAGCGTGAGCATCACTGTGGTCTCAGGAGACAGTCTAGTGCACCAGTTAAGAACACAACCTATGGGGCCAGTCTGGGTTTGTATCTCACCTCGCCCTCCAGACTCGTTCTGTGACCTTAAGAAAGTCTCTTCCCCTGCCCGCGCCTCACTCCCCCCATCTGAAAAATGGCAGCGACAGTATTCACCTCCTAGGACTGCCTGAGCGTCTGTGAGGTAAATCTCTGCTAACAGCACCTCTCGTAAATGGTAGCTATTTTTACTTCTGTGCCAACCTCTCAGGCTCCTGGGAGGATCAAACGAGAACAGTTTGTAAACTTTAAAGCACTAATGGAAAATAAAGACTTAGTACAAATGAATATGCTTTTTTCTCTAAAACTGGAAAAAAAAAAAAAGTGCCCTCTTGTTCCAAAATCCTTCTGAGATCATGAGCTAAAAAACTCAAAGACTATTCATACCCTTTATGGGACATAATTTTCTTCTAAGACATTTTCAAAGTTAACTTTACAGTGAACTTTCTCCAAAATGTCTCTTGTTGGAATCTGTTTTTGCAGACTTGAGCTTTGACTACTTTATTTTAAATATCCCTCCTTTCAAAGTTAGAAAAACAATTACAATAAACAAATAACATGAAGTTAAAAGTTACAAAAGCCATTTTTTAATCTGTAAAGATTTTTAACTTGAAAAGGGTGTATCTTTTACCCTCCACAGATAGTTTCTCCCTATAAATTTTGTATTCAAATAGTAATGTTAAGCCATCAACTCAAAAATCAGTAAGGGAAAATGCCTTTTTTATGTTGGAAGCACCTCGGTGCTAAATGAAATGGATGGCTGGTACATGCTTTTCCTACCATTTGCAAAGTAATAAATAAGAGCAGAATAATAGCATATTTTAAAATGCCACACTGATAAACACACACTGACTAAAATATACACACATAGTAAATAAACTGGGAGATGGTTTAGGTCAGCTTCCAAACTGGTTGACAGTCATAATTTAGTACAATTACCCAATTTTTAGGAATACTCTGTTTAGGGTATTGTCTTAGAACTGTGGAGGATACAAGACAGCTGGGATCTAGTAAAAATAAAATATTGATTTCAATCCAAAATCCATATTTATTGACAAGACCGTATTTGAGTTTGAAAAGGTCAAGTGGACCTCCTGGAATGGCTTTTTTTTTTTTTTTTCCTTCTTTTTCTCATTGCCTCTTTGTTCAGGTCTTTATTCAAAATTAGCTGTCCAAAATGATTTGGTATTTATGGAATAAACAAGTTTAAGTTTATGCAGCAGCCTTCGTTTCCTCTGTGGTAGGTTTCTTTTCTGGAGGCTTCTTTTCAGCTGCTGGTTTCTTGGTCCCTGCTGGAATGGCTCAGGGCTTTCTATTCTCAGATCTGTCCACCATCATCTTTCCTAACTGGGTTTTCTTCCCTAACTCTGATGACATTTCCCATAGATTGCAAGTTCTACATGATGTTATACTAAATACACAAACTTCTGAAGTCAAATAAACAGCATAAGTTCAGCTAAATTTATATTTGATTCTTACAAGGCTTCTCAGAGTCTTTAATAAATTCATGACTCTCTTGGCAAAAGATGGAGGAAGTTGTGTTTTTCAAACCCATTAGATTAAACAGTATATTCACAGACTGGTGTTCCGCAGAATAACTGGGGAAACACTGGATTAAGAATTAGCTTAGATTCCTTTGTTCAGTAAAGAGGAACTTGATGTGGGTAAGGAGATACAGTTAACACACAGGCACAGTTAACACATAGCCGCTGTCCTATTTTCATGCAGCTCACACCTGGGAGGTGAAGCCTAGCGCATGAATATTTTAGCAGGAAGTTTGAAAGGCTGGGGAACACCTTGGGGGAAGAGGAATGCCTTATTAACTTTTAGATGCATGACATGTTGCCTGATGTGGAACCAACGCATAGTTGATGTTCAACTGATGTTGGTGAACAGGTTGGAGAAGGAGAAACAAATCAAGGGAGTCTGGAAGGAAAAAGATTTGGGGGTGGGGGGAAACAATGGGTTGAGAAGAGACCAGTCTGGGAGTATAATAAAAGGCAGACAGGTAGGTGACCAACACTGAAAAATCCCAAGAGCTTCTAAGAGAATGGGGGGTGATTCTGGGAAAACTGAGGGTAGCAGTTAAAATGACACATTCTGCGTCACTGAGCTGCTTCAAGTTGGTCTCATTATAGATAGAGACACATTCTATAAAGTGAGGTGGTCTAGGAAGTTCCTGCTCCAAGAGATTTGGAGATGCCCCAGTGTGAACTTCTTGCCTTGATATTTCCATGTGACTCACACACAATTGTTTTATGTGTGTATGTGTGTGTGTGTGTGTGTGTGTCTGTGTTTTAAGCAGACAATGAGTTCCACTTAATCGATTGTGCACCCTTCTGCTTTGACCTTTAGGAAGTTCAGAGCTTAATTCAGTCCGCAATTGCAGTAACACTTACCTATCTGATTCCAGTTGTATTCACATCTCCTCTTTCTGTCAACACATCCAGAACTGCTACAATGTCTCAGAAACTATCCTAGGCTCTGTGAGTGCTGTACATAATGCCTCAAAGAGCTCTGACCTGTCATGGGATGTGCAATTTTTATTTGCTGATTCATTTATTAACTCATGAAGTTACTGGCTATCTAACACGGGTCAAGATCTTTACCAGGAGCATTAAAGAAGATAAAAATGTAAATAATAACGACATTTTCCACCTTGATTATAGTTTCCTTTGCTCTGAAAAAGCTTTTAAGTTTAATTAGGTCCCATTTCTTTACTTTTGTTTTTATTTCTGTTACTCTAGGAGGTGGGTCATAGAGGATCTTGCTTTGACTTATGTTATTGAATGTTCTGCCTATGTTTTCCTCTAAGTTTTATAGTTTCTGGTCTTACATTTAGGTCTTTAATCCATTTTGAGTTTATCTCTGTGTATGGTGTTAGGAAGTGTTCTAATTTCATTCTTTTACATATACCTGTCCAGTTTTCCAGCACCATTTATTAAAGAGGCTGTCTTTGCCCCACTGTATAGTCTTGCCTCCTTTGTCAAAAATAAGGTACCCGTAGGTGCATGGGTTTTTTCTGGGCTATCTTGTTCCATTGGTCTATATTTCCGTTTTTGTGCCAGTACCATATTGTATTGATGATCGTAGCTTTATAATATAATCTGAAGTCAGGAAGGTTGATTCTGCTGGCTCCATTCTTTCTCAAGACTGCTTTGGGTTTTGGGGTCTTTTTGTTTCCATATGATTTTTTGTTCTAGTTCTGTGAAAAATGTCATTGGTAATTTGATAGGGATTGCATCAAATCTGTAGATTGCATTTGGTAGTACAGTCATTTTCACAATATTGATTCTTCCTACCCAGGAAAATGGAATATCTCTCCATCTGTCTATGTTGTCTTTGATTTCTTTCATTAGTGTCTTATAATTTTCTGTGTACAGTTCTTTTGTCAACCTAGGTGAGTTTATTCCTAGATATTTAATTCTTTTTGTCGCAATGGTGAATGGGATTGATTCCTTAAATTCTCTTTCTGATTTTTCATTGCTAGTATATAGAAATGCAAGTGATTTTTGTGTATTGATTTTGGATCCTGCAACTTTGCTAAATTCACTGATTAGCTCTAGTAATTTTCTGATACTATCTTTAGGGTTTTCTATGTACAGTATCTTGTCATCTGCAAACAGTGAAAGCTTTACTTCTTCTTTTCTGATCTGGATTCCTTTTATTTCTTTTTCTTCTCTGATTGCTGTAGCTAGGGCTTCCAGAACTATGTTGAATAATAGTGGGGAAGTGGAGACCTTTGTCTTGTTCCTGATCTTAGGGGTAATGCTTTCAGTTTTTCACCATTGAGAATAATGTTTGCTGTAAGCTTATCATATGTGGCCTTTACTATGTTTAAGTAGATTCCTTCTATGCCCATTTTTGGAGAGTTTTAATCATAAATGGGTGCTGAATTTTGTCAAAGGCTTTTTCTGCATCTATTGAGATCACCATATGGTTTTTATCTTTCAATTTGTTAATATGGTGTATCACATTGATGGATTTACATATGTTGAAGAATCTTTTCATCACTGGAATAAACCCAACTTGATCATGTTGTATGAGCTTTCTGACGTGTTGCTGAATTCTGTTTGCTAAAATTTTGTTCAGGATTTTTGCATCTATGTTCATCAGTGATTTTGGCATGTAGTTTTCTTTTTTGTTTGTTGTCTTTGTCTGGTTTTGGTATCAGGGTGATGGTGGCCTCGTAGAACGAGTTTGGAAGTGCTCCTTTGTCTGCAATTTTTTGAGTTTTAGAAGGATAGGCATTTGCTCTTCTCTAAATGTTTCATAGAATTGTCCTGTGAAGCCACCTGGTCCTGGGCTTTTGTTTTTTGGGATATTTTTTTTATCACAGCTTCAATTTCAGTGCTTGTAATTGGGTTGTTCATAATTTCTATTTCTTCCTGGTTCAGTCTTGGAAGATTGAACTTTTCTAAGAATCTGTCCATTTCGTCCAGGTTATCCATTTTATATCACATAGTTGTTCATAATAGTCTCTTATAAGCCTTTGTATTTCTGCATTTTCTGTTGTAACCTCTCCTTTTTCATTTCTAATTTTGTTGATTTGATTCTTCTCTCTTTTTTTCCTTGATGAGTCTGGCTAAAGATCGGTCAATTTTGTTTTTCTTCTCAAAGAACAAACTTGTAGTTTTATTAACCTTTACTATTGTTTCTTTTGTTTCTTTTTCATTTATTCCTGCTTGGATCTTTTGACTTCTTTCCTTCTACTAATTTTTGTTGTTATTGTTGTTTTTCTTCTTTTTTCAGTTGTAAAGTTGTAGGTGTAAAGTTAGGTTGTCTATTCAATGTTTTTCTTGTTTCTTGAGGTAGGATTGTATTGCTATAAACTTCCCTCTAAGAACTGCTTTTGCTGCATCCCATAGGATTTGAGTTGGCATGTTTTCATTGGCATTTGTTTCTAGAAAGACAACCCTCAGAATGGGAGAAAATAATAGCAAATGAAACAACTGACAAAGGATTAATTTCCAAAATACACAAGCAGCTCATACAACTCAAAGCAAGAAAAACAAACAACCCAATCAAAAATTGAGAAAAGGACCTAAACAGGCATTTCTCCAAAGAAGACATACAAATGGCTAACAAACACATGAAAAGATGCTCAACACTGCTCATTATTAGAGAAACGTAAATCAAAACTACAGTAAGATATCACCTCACACTAGTCAGAATGGCCATCATCAAAAAGTCTACAAACAATAAATGCTGGAGAGGGTGTGGAGAAAAGGGAATGTTCTTGCACTGTTGGTGGGAATGTAAATTTATACAGCCACTATGGAAGACAATATGGAGATTCCTTAAAAAACTAGGAATAAAACCACCATATGACCCAGGAATCCCACTCTTAGGCATTTACCCTGAGGAAACCAAAACTGAAAAAAGATACATGTATCCCATTGTTCATTGCAGCACTATTTACAATAGCTAGAACATGGAAGCAACCTAGATGTCCACTGACAGATGAATGGATAAAGAAGCTGTGGAACATATACACAATGGAGTATCACTAAACCATTCAAAGGATGCCTTCCAGTCAGTTCTTATGAGGTGGATGAACCTAGAACCTGTTACACAGAGTGAAGTGAGTCAGAAAGAGAAAGATAAATATCATATTCTAATGCACATATACAGAATCTAGGAAAATGGTACTGAAGAATTTATTTATAAGGAAGCAATGGAGAAACAGACATAGAGAATAGACTTACGGACACGGGGAGAGGGGAGGAGAGAGTGAGATGTATGGAAACAGTAACATGGAAACTTACATTCCCATATGTAAAATAGACAGCCAACGGGAATTGCTATATGGCTCAGGAAACTCAAACAGGGGCTCTGTATGAAACTAGAGGGGTGGGATGGGGAGGGAGGTGGAAGGGAGCTTCAAAAGGGAGGGGATATCTGTATACAAAAAATTAATAATAATAATGATAATAAGTAAATAACTTTAAAACAGTTTATGTGCTCATTCTTTTAACAATTTGCTTAATATGCAAATATTGATAATAATTTGTGTAAATAAGCAAATTACTTCAAAAACTGGTTCTAATGAGTGCTCAAATCTATTATCATTATTATTTTTACAAGATACCCTTAAATGTTATAAACATAGATTCATAAAACCCGAATCCTGCAAAAGCACAAATCTAAAGTGTGTAAAACCTAAGTGGGTATAATTTTTAATGAAAGAGTCCTGAAGCTCCTAAAAATTATAGGGCTTGCCCATTGACAGTGTCGCAGCTAGACGTCCACTACTGAATTACACTGGATTTGGGATAACTGCCCAGGGACGATCCCACCACGGCAAAGTTAACTCCAGCTCCTTCACTCAGCATGTTTGGAGAGTCCCTACCAAAGCCAGGTCCTGAGCTAGGCAGCAGGGTTCTGAGTTTCCTTTTGGGTAACTCTGAATGAGGGCCCTCTGCCCATCAGCTCTATAAATGTATTATCTAGGCGCTCAGCATGGAGAACCCATGTTCCAGTCTTATGATTGCATAACCGCCGTGACCAATCTCTGGGCAGAGCCATCAGGAAATAACTGCTCTCTGGCTTCACATTCCTTTGTTAAGCCTGATACCCTCACAAAAGGAGGATTATACAAGGAAGTGAGAGATAAACTGAGGACACTTCATGTAAACACGTTCTTTTCAGGATGCGGCAACCTGCATGGGGAGAGAGTTACGGCAAATGTCTCATGAAATCCGGTAAAGAAGCTTTAGGGTGTGGACCTGACATCCTCTGACACTTTTAATTCCTCATCATTGGCCAAAACAGTGTGTCAACAGCATTTTCTTGGTGGCCAAAATGTAGAGAGACTTGCATTTGGAACAGCAGATGGAAAATGTAGAGGAGTCAGAAATACTTCTGGACACAACTCCAGAGGACACCCCTCACATAGTGAGCTTAGTCAGTCAGCCGTGTCCAGCTCGCTGTGACCCCGTGGACTGCAGCCCACCAGGCTCCTCTGTCCGTGGAGATTCTCCAAGCAAGAATACTGGAGTCTGTTGTCATGCCTTCCTCCAGGGGATCTTTCCCACCCAGGGGTCGAACCCAGGCCTCCCACGTTGCAGGTGGATTCTTTACCATCTGAGCCGCCAGGGAAGCCCCCCTTCACCTAGACAGCAGTATAAAGGGCGCCCCCTAGAGCTGTGCAGTGCACAGTCTTTACAGCTTATCAAACGTGATTGAGACGCATTCCCCACGTCCACGTGTTCGTATATGAACAACAGGGATGAAGAAGGTGAAGATACAAGCCCATGGGCTGTAAGAAACTATTGATGAGAGAAAGTAACAAACCGTAAAGCTGGGGTTTAGACAGGGGCATGGGCTTCCCTGGTGGGTCAGGGGTGAAGAATCTGCCTGCAATGCAGGAGACTCAGGAGACGTGGGTTCGATTCCTGGGTCAGGAAGATACCCTGGAGGAAGGTTTGGCAACTCACTGCAGTATTCTTGCCTGGAGAATCCCTTGGACAGAGGAGCCTGGTGGGCCATAGCCCACAGAGTCACAGAGGGCCAGACCCAGCTGCAGCGACTGAGCATAGCACACAGAGAAGGGCATGGTAACTTTAGATTTGTCAGGCTCAGATTTGACTTCAATCTGCAGGCAATGGTAGGAATCCACAATGCAGGCTGATGGAAAAACAGCCCTGATCAGAAGGTGTGGCTGAGATCAGAAATTTGGGTTTAAGATTGGTCAATGGAAAGTTGATAACTGGAAAACATGAGAAAGGGGTAATTTCTCTCATGGAAACAGAGCACAGAATTATAACAGAAGTGAAAGGGGTGTGGACTTAGACCTTGCCAATCCCTGTTGGGAAAAGGATTAGAAGGAGGAGGACTTGGAAAAGCAGCTGGAGGCAGACACTTCCATCCCTTGGAAAACACTGTCCAGTGTTTTGAGTGAACTGCAGTGGCATATCTCAGACCGCAAGGACTCTGTGGGTTACAGAAACTTCGTTGGGCAAAGTAGAGTTTGCCATATAAGGGTGCACGCTGTCATTTTTCACAGATTCCAACCTTCTGTTTCTCAAGATACGCTTCAAATGCATTCATCAGTTTCATCAAGGATGTTTCCCAGTGGTGAGGGAATCATAAATCTCACAATGTTCTTGCGAATTCTTTAAAAAAAAAAAAAAAACCTTGGTTATTTAGATAGTAAATTAGTTTAAACTACCACTGTTTTTATATTCAGGGGGTGCTTAGACTCAATAGACATCCCATGAAATACAAGAGATGGGCAGAATTTAGCAGAAATTCCTTCCATTCAGTAGGTATTTAATCCAGACCTGACCATGCAACAGTGTTAGAGGTAAAATGGACAACAAGCCTGACACCACCCTTGCCTTATGAATTTACATTCTGGTGGGAGAGACAAACAAAGAAATAAAGGCAAAAAGCAAACACATATTAAGTATGAGATAAAGACTGTGAATAAGGAATTAAAGTAGAGACTAACCTCTTAGGGTACTAAGCAGAGGCCGTTCTGCAGAGATACTATTTTAGCCAAGAACTAAAAGAGAAAAAAGTACAACCTCATGAAGAGGCAGAAGGAAGAACAATCCAAATAAAGGGGATGGCAGGGCCAGAGGCTCTGAAGGAGGAAAGAACCGGATGAGCTTTAGGACCTGCGAGAACCAGGAGAAGCGCTCAGAGGATGGAAGGCGGAGGAAGTCGGGGGCAGATTATTGCTATGTGGACAATGGGTTGAAGGTGAGTAATAAAGGAGACTGCTCTCGTGGTCCAGTGGCTAAGAGTCTGTGCTCCCAAGGCAGAGGGCCCAGGTTCAATCCCTGCTCAGGGGACTAGATCCTACATGCCGCAAGTAAAGATCAGAGATCTAGTCTGTTACAGTGAGCCCTGACACAGGCAAATATATATATATTAAATATATATATATATTAAATACACACACATACACACACACACACACACACATGAAAAGGTGAACAATAACATACCTAGAAATCATGAAGGGATGACTATCACAGTCATTCTGAGCTTCCATACTAAGACACTGGCCATCAGAGAGAGAGAGAGGGGGAGGGAGAGAGAGAGAGATGAGTGGATCCCGGGAAATATGTGGGGATACAGCTTACAAAGTATGCTCATACATACAAAGTATGTAGCCCCAAAGACAGGGATGTCTCTCCAGGTATTTTGCTTGAGAAACAAGGTAAATGGTGGAACCCTTTGCTGATATAAAGAAGACCTGAGGGAGAGCCATGTTTCTGGAGGAAAAGCCACAGTTCTGTTTTAAACACGCTATGCTTGAGCCATCTGTGAATGACACAGTCAAACATGATATTAGCACAGTTTGAGGGAAAAGGAACCTGTGCTCTGTGGTAACTCTCAACAAGGTGAACAAATATGTGACCAATTCACTTGTTACCTTAAGCCTGCCTATGGCTGCAATTTACGTCCTACATAAGGATCTTGATTTTTAGCCTGGAACTCATTTTTGAAAATAGGCAATACTCATTATTTTTCCTTCTCAGATATTTGCCATCTAAATACAATGATACTAAGAATAAGAAAATGAAAAAGAAAGGAAGTGTTGATTTACTCTAATCCGTGAAACATGGACTTCTGGTCCAAGTCTGTTGTATTACGGAGTTTGAAAGGTAGAAAAATAAATACTTGCTAAGCCCCTGGTTTTTGCTTTTCTGCTATCAGCTGACAAACTCATTATATGAGTTTGTCAAACTACTAGACAAGTAAATTGCCAAAATGCTAAACCTTCTCAAAGAAACAGGAGTGGGGTTATGAAGCTCCAATACTTTGGTCACCTGATGTGAAGAGCCAACTCATTAGAAAAGACCTTGATGCTGCGAAAGATTGAGAGCAGGAAGAGAAGGGGGTTGAAGAGGATGAGATGGTTAGACAACATCACTGACTCAATGGACATGAGATTGAGCAAACTCCTGGTGATAGTGAAGGACAGGGAAGCCTGGTGTGCTACAGTATTGGGATCACAAAGAGTAGGACATGACTTAGCAACTGAACAATGATGACAAATATACAGATATGTGTCTCCAGAAAAATGACCCCCCAAACCCATTGGCTGATCTCCCTACAACATTCAGGGCAGGTACTTGGTACTCTAAAGGTGAATCAAGGAGAAGGGAGGCACAGTCTTGTTTCTTAGAGAACTTGCATCTTCTAGAAAAGACCCATACACAGTATCAGTAGGAGAAAAGATTGGAAGCTATCCAACTCAGAATGCCAGGAAATAAACAATGCTATTGGAAAAATGATAATAGAGAACTTCCAGCTGAGAATATTATGGAAGAGTGTCATGGAGGAGGGAGTGTTTGAATAGGACCTCAAAGGATGGGTTTGATTTTGAAAATATGATGAGAGGGACAGTTCAGGAGGAAAGTAGAATGGAGCAGAGGCTGGAAGATCAAGGTGTGTTTGTGAAACTAGAAATAGTTCAGTATGCATGCAAGTACAGGAAGTAAAATCCAAAGCGGGAGGTAAGGATGGAAAAACTGGTTGATTCACAAGTTCAAGAAACAGGTTGATACTAGAGTATCCAATCCAGCAACCTCCACATTTCTGAGCCTTGAAAACTTGATGGGATTAGTTCCACTTCCAGTTGATGGGGGTAGGTCCTATTTAGGAAGGAAGTGTTAGTTGCTTAGCTGTGTCCAACTCTTCACAACCTCATAGACTATAGCCTGCCAGTTTCCTCTGTCCAGAGAATTCTCGAGGCAGGAATACTGGAGTGTGTTGCCATTCCCTTCTCCAGGGAATCTTGAACCCGCGTCTCCTGTGGCTCCTGCATTGCATTCTTTACCTCCTGAGCCATCAGGGAAGCCCATATATGTGTGTATTTATATATTTATCAGTTCAGTTAAGTCACTCCGTCGTGTCTGACTCTTTGCAACCCCATGACTGCACACCAGGCTTCCCTGTCCATCACCAACTCCCAGAGATTGCTCAAACTCATGTCCGTTGAGTCAGTGATGCCATCCAACCATCTCATCCTCTGCCATCCCCCTTCTCCTCCTGCCTTCAATCTCTCCCAGTATTAGGGCCTTTCCAAATGAGTCAGTTCTTCACATCATGTGGCCATAGTATTGGACTTTCTCATCTTCAACATCAGTCCTTCCAATGAATATTCAAGACTAATTTCCTTTAGGATGGACTGGCTGCATCTCCTTGCAGTCCAAGGGACTCTCCAGAGTCTTCTGCAACACCACAGTTCAAAAGCATCAATTCTTCGGTACTCAGCTTTCTTTATAGTCCAACTCTCACATCCATACATGACTGCTGGAAAAACCATAGCTTTGACTAGATGGATCTTTGTTGGTAAAGTAATGTCTCTGCTTTTTAATATGCTGTCTAGATTGGTCATAACTTTTCTTCCAAGAAGCAAGTGTCCTTTAATTTCCTGGCTACAGTCACCATCTGCAGTGATTTTGGAGCCCAAGAAAATAAAGTCTCTCACTATTTCCATTGTTTCCCCATCTATTTGCCATAAAGTGATGGGACCAGATGCCATGATCTTAGTTTTCTGAATGTTGAGCTTTAAGCCAACTTTTCCACTCTCCTCTTTCACTTTCATCAAGAGTCTCTTTAGTTCTTCTTCACTTTCTGCCATAAGGATGGAGTCATCTGCATATCTGAGGTTATTGACATTTCTCCCAGCAATCTTGATTCCAGCTTGTGCTTCATCCAGCCCAGTGTTTCTCATGATGTACTCTGCATATAAGTTCAATAAGCAGGGTGACAATATACAGCCTTGATGTACACCTTTCCTGATTTGGAATCAGCCTGTACATACACACAGACAGACAGACAGACAGACACACACACACACATGCATACATTGCTCTATTGGCTTTATGCAAGAAAATCTCTTTCTCTTCAGTGTGTGTTATAAGATAATGTTCTTTTTTTCTCCCTGGATGTGAACAAGGAATCCTGAAGCTTTGAGAACTCCTGAGCCGTCTTGGGACCAGAGGAAAAATAAATTTAAAAAAAAATTAAAAATAAATCTGGCACTGAGAAAACAAGGCTGAAAAATGAAGAGAGAGAAAAACTGTGTCCTAACATTTTTTGAGTCGATGGATTAAGCTTCACATGCGAGCAGTGCCGTTTCTGGATTCTGTGTCACATGAGCCAATAAACCCCCTTCATGGCTTAAGCCAGTTGACTTGAGTGTGCTGTTATTTGCCACTCAAAGTATCTTGATACAGAACCCTTGGAAGGCAAGTTAAGGTTTTGGTTGGCAGTAAGGATCTACCGAAATTTGTAGCCCCAAGAGTGTCATAATCTGGAAAGAAACCCTCCTAACAGTGGACAATGCAAAACACCATGAAATCAAGGTAGTCTAAAAGAGAAGCCATGAAACTCAGCCAGTGTTTTAAGCTGAGATTTGTCTTATTTTTTTCTCTCCTTCCCTGTATAGTCATTTGACTTCTGTCTCTGTCCCCTAGAAGAGGAAAGGAAATAATTCTACTTAAGTCTTTCCTTGAGACCAGCCATCTCCCCTGGGCTTGGAGCCTGACACCATTTTTCTCTCTTCCACTGATGCCATAGATGTATTCATTTCTCTTTGGGTATTTAATGTAAACCAGATAAGCCACAAACTTATAAAAACTTTAGTCAATTTCAATTCTCAGGCAAGCTGAATCACTGAGGCCAGTGCTTCAAGTACAAGATACTGTGATTTCACCGATGGTGAGGCTGTTTGGGGAATTGCTTTCCTAAACTTTTCTTCTAGTGTTTAGGTTATGGCATGCAGTCTAGAGGTATATTATGAGTGATCCTCTTGAACTTAGTCAGAAAGTCCTCATAAATCACATTCAAGAAAATATATTTAACTTCCATATACATATATATGAAACTCAAGAACTCAGACAAGTGGAATGAATTCCAAACTGTCAGTTTATAGCAGTAACTTGCCTTTCAAATTTGAGGACTGAAATTTGGGGTGAGAAAGCTCTAATGGAAATAGTATGTTCTTAGAGAAACAAGAGGGTCTGCCTGACTTCTGAAACATTTTATATTGAATGATATTTAACCTTGGAATTTAAAAAAAGATTAGGTTATGATCCCGGGTATTGGTGGGATTCCAATAGATCCCAGTTGCTAAACCTTAGTCTTTCATCTATGAAATGGGCTTAATTATTCCATTTTGTGTTATGACTCTTAAAGAAAATAGTCTTGAATTAATACAATATTTACAATTGACTGTACCTTAATATATGTCAGATACTGTATTACAGACATTAGTTATTATTATTTATTGAGCTTTTACTAGGTACCAGGCTGAAGTAAGAAATGGTAATCCACTCCAGTTTGCATGCCTGGAAAATTCCATGGACAGAGAAGCCTGGTGGGCTACAGTTCATGGGGTTGCAAAGAGTCAGACACAACTGAGCACGTGCATGCACACTCACACACACACTCACACACTCACATGGGTACTAAGAACTGATATGTATTAACATACTTAATACACCATTCAAATATATGGATGCTAACATTTTTGCCATTTTATAGATGAAAAAATTGAGGTGTGGAAATGTGAAGGATTTTCCCAAGGTCACATATGGCAGAGGAGAGAGCCAAAGGGAAAATAGAGGCAGTATGCTCTTGGTATGCCTTATCACTTTTATGCTTCCTAATAGCACTGAGAACTAGGGATTGTGAATACTAGTTTTTAGATAAGAAAATTAGGACTAACAGAGGATATATACATTTCTCAAGGTTACACAGCTAATTAATAAAAGAGCCTGGACTTAAACCTTAACTCCAGGACTTCCCTGGTGGTCTAGTGGTTAAGACTGCTTCCTGCAGTGGGTAGGGGTTTGATTTCTTGTTGGGAAAGTTCCGCATGCATGGTGTAGCCAAATCCTACCCCCTCCCTGCCAAAAAACACTGAACTCCAATATTGCTTTTATCTTTTAGTTCCCATAGTATTTTCTTCATATACTCAGTCTCTTCACTTCAAAGCTTTCCATTCCATGCTATCTTCAAATTACGTTGTCACCAATCTCTTTCTGAGCTAGAGTTGAGTGACACAGAAAAGGAGATGAATATTAGATAAATCACAAATCACTAGATTTGGTATGTACCCAGGCTACGTTTTAGGAAATTATTGAAAGAACTTGATGTAAATAAGATACTTGACTCAGTGGCATATTCATTTTCAAATATAATTTCCAGTTTCATTTTTAAATTTAGCATGCTTTTTGATTTTTTACCACATTCATTAATGTCTTAAAATCATTAACACGTTAGCACATTCCCCTAAAATAGGGAAGGCCTATTGATTCCAAACTCAAATTTAATCAGGATTAGGATTTCTGAGTTCTCATTCTTTATTATTGGTAAATTGTGTGTGTGTGTGTGTGTGTGTGTGTGTGTGTGTGTTAGTTGCTCAGTCGTGTCTGACTGCAACCCCGTGGACTGCAGCCCACCAGGTTCCTCGGTCTATGAAATTCTCCAGGTAAGAATACTGGGATGGGTTGCCATGCCCTTCTCCAGGGGATCTTCCAAACCCAGGGATTGAACCCAGGTGTCCCACATTGCAGGTAGATTGTTTACTATTTGAGCTACCTGGGAAGCCCAAACTGTGCAGTAGTAATGTAGAAATAATCTGTTGCATTTTATTGTTAAGTTTGGCAGAGTCTCCTAAACTCCTTTTTCTCTAAGACAGAAAGTGTAGAATAATTGTTAGTATTTATAGTTTTTGCCTCATTGTCACCTTGTGAAACCTGGTTTTCACCCTGACCAACTTTCACAACCCCATTCTATACAACAACAGATAAGGTGTTAAGCTATGAGGTATCATGATTTGATGTAAGCTAACTGGAAAGAATTTGTTAGTGTTATGAAACCACCCAAACCATGAGATATAAATGGCCATATTGGAATATGGACAAGTTATAGAAAGTTATTGGTTACAGAATCATCAGAATAAGAAGGAATGCTATATGAAACTGCATGAGATGCTCAAATGAATATTGTGTTTTGTAACTTGCAGAGATCTTTCAGATAACTCATCTCATATAATGCACATAACCACCCTCTGAGGCAAGTATCCTTTTAAAAATATTCCTGGAATAAGGGTCAGAGACATGGTAAAATCACCCAAGTGTCTGCAGTTAGTAAGTAGGAATGCCAGGATATGAATCAAATTCTGACTCCAGAATCCAAGTAGAAGTGTTAAAATCCCACGGGCTTTCGTTCTGCTCTAGCACAGGACTCTCCTGGGTGATCTGGGTTTCTCATCCTTTCTGTCCTCTTCTTTTCTTTGAGTTTTCTCAGCCACATTCATGGGAAAAGTTTCCATTTAGAACTTTGGGAGACCAAGGCTAGTTAATGCATCACTGACCACAGATGCTCCAGGATGTGGCCAAACCTTGGTTCCTCAATTGTCTGCCGTCCACTCCAATCCTGTCTGGCCTCCTCCAGACCTTCTATTGCCAGGACTCAGAGCTGGTCTCCTTGCCCGGTTTTGGCCTCCAGATCTAGAGACCGGACAATCGCTCATATTCCCAGATTGGGCCATTTCTGTGCCCTGTTTTCATGTGAACACTTTAAAAGCATGAAGCCCTAATGAACTCTACTTTCTTTTCTACCTTCCCTAGATGAAGGCCTTATTTTCAAGGTCCTCATCATCTTCTGCTTCAAGATAACATCTTGGGTCTAGAGCAGGGCAAACACTAACTTAGCCTTGGCTCTAGTATTTTTATGTTCTTTGGGGTCTTGTGCACTAAAATTTTAGTTCTTTAGGACCCTGACCTCTAACACTCTAACACATTGTACCAGTTATGCCCTTTGATTCACTTAGATTACCAACATCTGCATGCATACATATATACTTACACATATATGCACACACATATACATACATAAATCATAAATGTTGCTCTCTTATTGCCTACCATGTATTGTCATAGGATGGAGTCAAGTTTCATATCTGGATCCACTCTTCAAGTAGTCCAATCCTGTCTTCATTCCCATCTAAACCATCCACACAGAGAGAGAAGGGATGAAACCCAAGATTTCTTGGTGTTGAAGCCAGGATTCTTACCTCTCCCTGTAGGGGTACTTAAGATGAGATACGAAATGTGTGGCTGTTGTTGAGTTGCTGTCTTGTCTGACTCTCTGCGGCCCCACGGACTGCGGCATGGCAGGCTCCTCCTTCACTATGTCCCAGAATTTGCTCAGATTCACGTCCACTGATTTGGTGGTGCTTTCCAACCACCTTATCCTCTGCACCCCCTTCTCCTTTTGCCTTCAGTATTTCCAGTATGCATGCATGCATGCTAAGTCACCTCAGTTGTGTCTGACTTTTTGCAACCCTATGGACTGTAGCCCTCCAGGCTCCTCTGTCCATGGGATTCTCCAGGCAAGAATACTGAAGAGGGTTGCCACGCCCTCTTCCAGGGGATCTTGTGAACCCAGGGATGGAACCCACATCACTTATTTCTCCTGCACTGGCAGGCGGGTTCTTTACCACTAGCGCCACCTGGGAAGCCAAGACAAAAATTCTATGGTAAATGTTAGGATTTCTACTTTTGGTCCCAATATCTGTCTACTGGGCCAGTTGTCATAGTTCCAGTAGCTTTGAATCACAACTGTCAACTGAGCACATTACCACTCACCTATAAGATTACATTTCTATTCCAATTTTCTCTTATATAATTAGAAGTCACCATGGGAGGAAGTTCTGGCTAAAGATATGTAAACTAGTGTGTAGAAGACTGCTCTGGGAAGTCTTCTTAAATGAGAAGTTGTGTGTCCTTCCTTCTGCTTTCTGTCCTTCCTGATTCTAGTGCACAGTTTCATTGGGTACCACTGTAGCAGCCAATCTGATAATGCGAATGAGGTGCACACTCAAAGGATGCTGGAGAAGAGACGTATGAGGATCGTGTTCTCTGACATTAATAGAGCCACCATACCAAATTCAGATCTCCAACCCATAATGCACTTTCAAATACAGGACAGCTAAACTTGCCTTATTTTAAGGTATTATTATTTTTTTCCCTTACATACAACTGAAACCAATGCCAATTGATATAGATGGATATATCTCTTTAAAAAGAATGGATAGAGAGAGTTACATACTGATAAACTAAAGAAAACTGGCATGGATAGAGAATGTGGCTATTGTATTGAGCCAAAATAAATCTTTTCAGAAATGTAGATTATTCCAGTGTTACCTATTATCTTTGTATTCAGATAACTTGCATATAATACCCTCTAGTCCTTCCAGTTTTACCTTAAAGGATAAAGCGTACAATCAAATTCCTGGAATCTCCACTTGCTAGGTGTTTGACATCAGATGAACTCACTTATCCCTTAAAGCCTTCTTTCTACATCAATGCACTGGATTATGAGTTATCAATAAATCACAGCATGTGTGCCTGGAATAGAGAAGACACGAAGTAGTGGGAATTCCCAGAGAGTCAGACACTATCTTCAAATCCAGTGACTTCATTTCCTGTTAGTGTTGAAGGAGCTGGATAACTGCATCTGCCGAGAAAACCTGTCCCCCATATTTGTGTTCTGTTCCCTTTCCTTTTTACACACACAGGGAGATAAGATCCTGTGATTTCACTATGATTCCATTAGCATTAAATGGCGTGCACATGACCCAGGAGAATCAAGACTCTGTCAGTGGAAAACTCTAAGTGGAAAGGTTCTTGTCCACAAAGCTATGCTTTAGAGACCTTGTCAGTAAGAGCTTTTGTCTTAGGGGTTTGTAAATATTTATATTTTCAAACTACTATGAGAGGAACAACAGCCATTCCACATGAATGGATTACGTTAAATGTACCCAAAGTCTGTAATTCAAGCTGTCAAACGTGAGGAAATTCCAGATTTAAGGCTGCCATTCCAATCCACTCAGAATAAATAAGGACTTTGGGCAGAGCGCGTCCGCACACTGGCTCACAGACATATGGAAGACGTTACTAGGGAAGACGACTGAAGAGAAGAAAAAACAAACTAAATGAATTCAAGAAGTACCTAGTCTTTCTTCCAGAAAGGAAAGGGATTGGGGCTTGAGGGAGAAGGTTCTTGGCCCAGAAGCAAGGAATTGGGATTAACATTAAACCAAGAATGAGGGGTGGCACGTGGAGGCTTTTCCTGTTCCTAAGACACTTGTCTGTTTTTCATTTATTGTTTATGGTGTTTGGTGATATGACACCAATATAGGAATCAAAATGTGTGTCTGGATGGGCTGGATGAAGGGTAAGGGATTTATTTGCTGTGAAAGTTCTGTGTTAAGCATGCAGTGGAGTTTCTTAGACCATATAACACAGGTGGAAGCTGTGTTTATTGAACAGAAAAAAAAAAGAATTTCAGGGAGATGTTGACCAGTGGGTCATATAAATTTGATTCAATTCTACAGACGTGTACTAGCCACCTACTTTGTGCCAGACATGGGCAATGAAGCTCGAGAGACAATCTGCTTTAATGGAAAGAGATTTAGCTTCTTATCCTTACTCTAAATTTCACAGATTTTGCAGAGTGAGGCAAGTAACTTTGCCTCTCTGTGCATCAGCTCAAAATGCCAATATTTTCTTTTTCATAACTAAATACTAAGACTTGGCAAAGGTATGGGACAAATTGGGCTGGCTAATGCTCTCCTACTAACCAGGTGTGATATCGTGTGTTACTATTCACTCTCATTCCATGCTCTTCTCTGTGGTACCCCTAACTGTGACAGGATGTAACACCCCACTCTTCTTAGTTCAGGCGAGGTCAAAAGATTTGGTTGCCTAGTGAGGTAAATGGAAGTGATACACCTGAGAGGAGTATATGAGAATCATTGAGGGGTTCACTGTATCTATGTTTGCTTTCCTTCTGCCCTGATGATCAATAATGGTCCAAATGGAAGCATCCTGGGTTCTGGAGTGATAACATGAAGCTGTATTATTGGTTTTAGGTTACTAAAATCTAGGGGTCTTTCATTACTGCAGCAAAACCTACCCTTGCTGAGACTGAAACTCACAGGAGAAGAGACAGCTCCAGTCTACAAAGTATACAACCTTACCTTAGAATAGCCTAAGCCACAGTGACCTTAAGTGTCAACCTAGTCCATGGCAGAGAAGTAAGAAAGAACAAATTCTAAATGTTCATGGTCTTTCAATGAACTAGCTCCACCCAGTTAAGAAATGTAGGCCAACCTCTATCTACGATTTGCTTGTTTTCCCTCTATGAGAAGGAGACAGTAAAATTAGGGTTAATGACAAAATGCATTACTTGAGTAAAGTCTCCTAAGAAAGAAAGTATGATGCTTGTTCCCCATTAACAGCACTGAAGACCTCCTGAAGAAGGAGGTGACGCACTCAGGTCTTTATCTGAAGTATCTCTTGACACACTTCGGAGGATGGACTGGAGTATATATGCCTGCAGCTAGGCTGACCAAGTAGAAGGGAGTATAGTAATAAAGATAAATGAATGTGGAGAGCAGTTTTAATAAGGACACTTGCCATAGAGATTAAGACTGCAAATATGAGAAGTCTTTTGCAGGCAGAATTAATAGTGAGGGTTTAGATGTGTAAAGATGACAGTGACAAGACAATGGTCAACTCATTAATAGACAGGAAGCCTGCATAAGGTGACTCAGTGAGTAAGTAATTGAGTTATGGGTTCCTCTTATGCTTCTGCACAGAGTATCAGTCATCACATGGCTCTGCCCTTTGGGACCATATTTAGATGCAGACCACTGGGCAAGATGCATCATTCAACTGGCCAGCTGTGACCCTTTTAGAAAATCTATGTCAGATTTACTGGAAGGCCACATTGTTTATGATTCATGGGAGGCATTCACAGCAAGTTAAAAAAGCAGAGTTTTGACCACAGTTGTGGACCCTGAGACAGGAGACAGCTGGGCAGGATGCCAGGAGAACAACCTGAGGAATTCTACAGGCTTGGGTTCAAATTCCAGCTCTACCAACTCTCTTGATGTTTGGTTTAGAACAAATTACTCAAAACTGCTGAGTCTCAGCTTTCTCACCTATAAAATTGGGTATAATAATATGGACTTCAAAGGATTGTTGTGAAGATCCCAGAACGCAGTCAATGTAATGTGACCGAAACATAGTAGGCATTCCATAAATAGTTTCCTTTTTCCTTCCCACATACCACTTACATGATATGAAATGAGGCTGTCTCTAAAAGACACCACTGAATGATGTGCTTGTTATCGGTCAACTCACCCTTTCATTTTGGGAGCCCCAAAACAATCCTTTATGGTAAATCAAAGGGATTTTGCCATCAAAAAAAAGAAAGGGACCAAACATTTTTGGTTTACTACCCATTGAAAATAGCTTAAGCCAGAAGGGCATTTTGCCTGGAGGGGATGATGACTTCTATTGGTATGTGCATGGTGGGAGTGGTTTGAGGAAGCCAGCGGTCACCATTTCCAAACATCAGATGGTCATCTGAAAGGCGGGGGAAGTGATGTGCTCTGTGGTCCAGACAAGAAAACTCTGGCCAGTAGGTCAAAGTCATCAGGAGACATTTCTCAGTTCAATTCACTGCAACTAATCACCCCGCAATGCCTCTTTGGAGGCAGTAAGTACTGTCACTGGATGTGTGAAGGCTGAAGTCAGGTAAACACTGCATAATTAAGCAAGGAGTAGAGTTGCGCACCCTTGGTGGGTGGGTCTACTAGATGAAGTTTAAGGCAGCAAACATGTAATGAGAATCTCGTACATGTAGGATTCTGGCTGTAATCTGGGCAAGAAACAGATTCAAAGAAGACAATCATGTAATGAGTAGGTACTAAATATGTACTATAAATCAGAAGCCATTTGAGGAAATGAAGTAAAGAAAGTAACAAGGCATAGACCCTGTCCTGGAAGAATTCACATCTTGTAGATAAAGCAGCAAATGATTACAGGAAACAAGACATAAAAGCTTGTTGATACTAGACCTAATGCTTATGAAAATGGATAAACAAATGATTTTTGCCTTAAAAGATTAAGGAAGCCTTTTTTAACTGAGGTTGCCCTAAGGTTTTGCATGTCAGAATGACGTGGAAAATCAAGGTGATTCTCTTGAAATTACAGATTCTGACATGTGCTTCAACTAGAACTGTGTAGGTTCATGTGCTATAGGCTGGATAAATGAAAGCCAGTAAATGGCAGTGAGAAGGAATTGAGTGCCAGGCCCTGTAGACCGAACAGTGTGCTAAGCACATGATGTGTATTAACTCACTTAGTCCTCCTGACAGCTTATGGTTGATGGTACCACCTCCATTTTCACTTTACATAAAAAGAAACAATGGCACTCTGGTTTAAGTTTAGTTAAAGTTACAATTCAGATCCAATGGTAGTGGCTAACAGCAGGGGTGTTGAAAGGATTTGGAAGCCACATATGATAAGAATGGTGACCTAAGTGGGAAGGAAATCCAAAAAACAGGGGCTGTATGTTTATGTAGAGCTGATCTACCTTGCTGTACAGTAGAAATTAATACAACACTGTAAAGCAAATATACTCCAATGAAAATAGAAAATGAATGGACAGAATGACAGGCTTAATCAGGAATTCACACTACAAATATTACTGAACTCTTCCTAAGTTTTAAGCATTGTTGTAAATGAGTGGAAAAGACTGGTAGACAAAAGCAGACATGAGACTCTGCTCTTCTGTTGCTGATTTCTAGAGGAAGACATAAGGAACAGTGAATATAAAAAATAAGAAAATGCATCGCTTTTCAGCCATTGAAAAGAGCTATGGAAAACCAAGACAGTGCAGCCAGGGTATGGGGGCTGTGCAAGCTGACAGAGGTGTTACACACTTCATGTGGTGGACAATGTAGGTCTTAATGAGAAGAAGGCATTTAAGCAAAGACTTGAGCATGGTTCAAGGGTTAGCAACAGCAGGAACATGAGCATGGGTGCATGTGAGACATCAAATCAGCAAAATGGACAGTAAGGTCAATCTCTAATTATAGGTCTGGGTGGCTCAAAAGCTTCAATAACAGATTTCTGGTTAAGTAAAACAAAAACTGTGGTTTCAAATCTTAGTAGAACCATTTCAAGCTTAAGGTATATTTACATTTTCAAGCTATGATATTCTGAAAACAGTTATTTTCCCTTTTCTGAGCTCCAGTCTTCTCATCTGGAAAATGGGCTTCAAAATATCTAACTGCCTATTTGTGGTGATTTAATGAGATGGTGATGGTGATTGTAAAAAACCTGTATGAAGCCTGACACAGAGCTGCTGTTCTATAAGTGGTGTTTTTTTGGTTATTTGTTACTGTTTTTTCCCCCACTCTCTTGAAAGTTTTAGGCACTACAGGGGGAAAAGAAATAGTGAATGTTTTGCTTTGGATAATCCACTCATTGTGCAGATGTTTCTGCAATCTGCAAGCCACCATCCACCAGGTTCATTGCATTGTTGCAGGCTTATGTTCAAGTCTTTGCTCAAGTATTTATACAGCTTTGACTCATATTTAGGGGTATCCAGAATAGTTCTCTTTCCTGTTCTCTGTTGGATCTTACCATCCTCTTACCAGCTCCCTCTGCGAATGTCAATTTTGTGAATTTAAAGACTATATCTACTGTCATTGAAGTGTAGCAATTTTCTTTTTATGGGTTAAAAAAAAGGAGGAAATACAAAACTGATAGGCAATCAAAGTATATAGAAGAGAATTTTAAAGTTGGAAGAGTAGATGAACCTGACTTGTAGACTGGTAATAGTTCATACTCTCAGACATAAATTCATTAAGACATTTCTTCACACACACCTTTGGAATTAGAGGCTGCACCTAAAGATGGTTTAAACAAACCTTACTGAAGGGCATGAGAAATAGTGTTTTATGAAATTTTACTTTGGTTCAAATCTCACTTACAATACCTACTGTGCATTTACTGATATTCTATGTACCCTAGGCATCATGGAAGGGACTTAAATACCTTACCTAACTGAAGCCTATAGCAACTCTGAGACATGGGAACTTTTTATCCTTTCACATAAGGAAACTGAAGTCTTCTATATCCTTACTTTGCTGCTCTGTGTTTAGTCTCTCCATCGTGGCTGACTCTTTGAGCCCTTATGGACTGCAGCCCACCGGGCTCTGTCCATGGGGATTTTCCAGACAAGAAAAGACAGTCCACCCTCTGTCCATGGGGATTTTCCAGACAAGAACACTGGAGTGGGTTGCCATGCCCTCCTCCAGGGGATCTTCCCAACCCAGGGATCGAACCCAGGTCTCCCACATTGCAGACTGATTCTTTACCATCTGAGCCATTAGGGAAGCCCTATACCTTACTACATAAGGAAATAGACTTTGTTTGGGGGGAAAAAAAAAATTGTATTCAAACTCACAGAACTCCTAACCTTCAGAGTCAACAGTCAAATTCTGAATCTCCCTTACACCTGTTGCAGGAAGGGGGACCCCTTCCAGGGCCCGAAACTGGGCTCTTATCTAACACTCAGAAATGAATTGTCCGAGGAGACACTTGTACTGACAAAGCAAGAGATTTTACTGGGAGAGGGCACCCGGGTGGAGAGCAGGAGGGTAAGGGAACCCAGGAGAACTGCTCTGCCGCCTGGCTCACAGTCTCGGGTTTTATGGTGATGGGATTAGTTTCCGGGTGGTCTTTGGCCAATCATTCTAATTCAGAGTCTTTCCTGGTGGCGCACGCATCGCTCACCCAAGATGGATGCTAGCGAGAGGGATTCTGGGAAGTGGACGGACAGGTAGTGTCTCCTCTCGATCTTTCCCGAACTCTTCCGGCTGGTGGTGGCCTATTAGTTCCGGATTCCTTATCAGGATCTCCTGTCATAAAACAACTCATGCAGATGGTTACTATGGTGCCTGGCCAGGGTGGGCGGTTTCAATCAGTGTGCTTCCCCTAACACACCTATGCTTTTTTCTTCCATTATACAACACCATTCTGTATTTTTAATAAAATAGGTTTTGTACTAGAAATTCGAAGAATAGATTTGCATTTTATATCACACAATTCAGAAAACTCTGTTTGGGGAGAGAATTTTCATAGCGTTCTTGAATAATTTTTAATGCAGGGGGATACCCAGTGTTTACTGCAGCACTATTTACAATAGCCAGGGTATAGAATCAACCTAGATGTCCATCAACAGATGAATGGATGAAGAAGTTGTGGTACATATATACAATGGAATACTACTCGGCCAGGAAAAGGAACAGATTTGAGTCAGTTCTAGTGAGGTGGATGAACCTAGAGCCTATTATACACAGTGAAGTAAGTCAGAAAGAGGAAAAACAAATTTTGTATATTAATGCATATATATGCAAAATTTGTTTTGTGTGCATACACACACACACACACACACATATATATAATCTAGAAGAATGGTACTGATGAACCTATTTGCAGGCTGGAATAGTGACACAGGCATAGAGAACAGGCTTTTGGACACAGCAAGGGAGGGAGAGGGTGGGACAAAGTGAGGAAGTCACACTGAAACACACATCACCAAATGTGAAAGAGATAAGCAACAGGAAGTTACTGAATAACACACGGAGCTCAGTGTGGTGCTCTGCGACAGCCTAGAGGGCAGGATGGGGTGAGGAGTGGGAAGGAGGTTCAGGAGGGAGGGGACATGTGTACATTTATGGCTGACTCATGTTGCTGCATGGCAGAAACCAATGTAACATTGTAAAGCAATTACCCTGCAATTAAAAGTAAATTTTAAAAGAGTTATATTTAACTTTCAAATATAAAGTTATCTAATGGTAGAGCTAAATTTCAAAGCATCATCTTTTGTTTCAGCATAGCAACTGAAAACATCTTATGAATGCCATACCTGCATTTTCTACATCTTTACTTCCAACCAATGCAGAAGTGTAGACAGACGAGACATGCAGGAGAGCTTATTTGAGGGGCTTCCTGGGGCAGAGGGATAGAACAGAGACATCTATCCTGGGAGGCAAGAGACAGACCTTCTGGCTCTTGACTGGAGGGTAATTTGTTTTGAGAAGATCTTGGGCAAGTTGCTTGGTCCTCTCTCAGATTAGAAACAGGTAACATGTGCCTCTCTGGCATCCAGCCCCCAGCTGCAGTTTCTGTGTCTCTCTAGATCGGATGGGTGTTTTTGGCTCCCTTGGTGGGAAGCTCCTTGGATCGGCCATTGAATGTAACTCCTCTGATTTGGTTCTTCCCTGTTATAAACACTAGAAATTAGAAAAGGTAAAATTTTCTCTAAACATCACCCGGCCCTACCTCTTAATGATCAAATGAGAGACACAGAGGATCACAAAATGCTAAACTTCAGCTTCCCAAAGCCACTTGTCAATTTAAAGCAGAGCAGGGCCAGACCCAGGTCCCTGCATCCCAGTTCAGCAACCTCCATTGCTTCAGTGTGATTAAATCTGACGTCAGACCTCACAGAGAGATGATGTTTTGTTGTTTTGTTCTGTTATCTCAGTCCAGACCATACAAGTTTTTCCTCCATAATGAAAAATGATCACCCTTCCTAAAGAATAATTGAAATGAAAAAGACAGTGTAATCATACTGCATCTGCAGCTATTGGCGTTTCAGAACACTGAGTGCATAATGAAATAATCCTTAAGGAAATTAGTTATTGTCCGAGCACACTGCCTGCTTTGACTTCCTCCAGTGCACCCTCACATATATTAACACTGTACCGAAAAATAGTCAAGGTCTTCTTTCTCTGGTCTGCATGACAATGCCCGAAGAGAAATGAGATGCTTTAATATTATAGAGTAGTGTCATTTAATAGAAGTAGGATGGCCAAAGTCATGGCGATGAGACTCCAGCTCTGCAATTTACTTGGAACTATTTTTCCCTGCAGACCCCTGGGCTTCCTGGGAGACAAGCAGAAGTTCTGCATGATAAAGGGGCATGAAGTCACCTTATATCCTGTCAGGTTTGTGAAAAGAGAAGAAAAGCCAATGCAGAGTGGGGAAAAGATGGATCACCATAGCAAAGGCTTCTTGTGCTTCCTCTCATTCATCCTCACGATGATCCTGTGATATAGCCATTATTGCCCATTAATTAAAAATGAAGAAGCTGGGGCTCATGGACATGAAACAGAGAGCTCAAGGTCACTAGTGTGCCAGTAGAAGACTTTGTTGTTGTTGTTCCGTTGCTCAGTTGTGTCTGACTTTTTGTGACTGCATGGACGGCCGCACACCAGGCTTCCCTCTGTTTTCCAGGTAGTGAAAGTTTGAGCTTGCTCAAATTCATGTCCGTTGAGTCGGTGATGCTCTCCAACCATCTCATCCTCTGCCTTCCTCTTTTCCTTTTGCCTTCAATCTTTCCCAGCATCAGGGTCTTTTTCCAATCAGTTGGCTCTTCACATCAGGTGGCCAAAGAATTGGAGCTTCAACTTCAGCATCAGTCTTTCTAATGAAGATTCAGGGTTTATTTCCTTTGGGATTGACTGGTTTGATCTCCTTGCAGTCCAAGGGACTCTCAAAAGTCTTCTCTAGCACCATAATTCTAAAGGATCAGTTCTCTGGTGCTCAGACCTCTTTATGGTCCAACTCTCACATCTGTACATAGCTACTGGAAAAACCATAGCTTTGACTATATGGACCTTTGTTGGCAAAGTGATGTCTCTGCTTCTTAATACATTGTCTAGGTTTGACATAGCTTTCCTTCCAAAGAGCAAGCATCTTTTCATTTCATGTTGGTTTTACTGGAACTGCAGGACTTTCTGAATTTGAAGACTGCTTTATTTTACTCGTTCATGTTACTTTCAATGGAGAAACATTGTTGTTGATATTTTTATACATGGTAGACCATCTTTCTCATCTTTCACACTCAGTGTCACTTTAGAGACTGACAGTGGGATTTTTCTTCCCTTGGATCCTCAGAATGGTGAGCAGGGAATGCAGATGGGAAAAACAGAAGACACACCTTTAAGAGAAGACAGGCTTTCCTAATGGTAAGACGTATGACTTTGATAGGTCAGCTTCAGAAACTGCAGGTTTTCAAAATAAGTATGATCAGTAAGCTAAGCAATGACCTCACAGAGATATAGGGAAGATCGAAGTCTTAGATAGGAATTTGGGCTAAGGAATCTGTACATTTCTGTGATTTATCATTTGATTTGCAGCACTTTGGTTAACACAGAAGGTACATTCGATTCCTGTAATTTTAGGTTCCTAAGTTTTGTCCAAATGCATATTTTTGCAAGAAAAGAAAAAGATCCTCAGCAGTGTTATATTATGGCTTCTGGCTGAAATCTCATGCCTAAAATGTGCAACTGAAATATGGCTTTATGGAGGAGCTCCAAGTTTTTCAGAATTATGTACTGTTTGAGAGGGGTCAACCACAGAACTGCACATCTCTGCAGTGTCCTCAAACACTCTGAATTGCTGAGGTCTGCAAAACCAATTTGGAAACCTTCAGAATGGGAGGTCCTTTTGGCTTTCCATCCCCAAGCTGCTCTCCAGCAGAATAGGAACCAGGAAACACTATGCACTTACTCAGAGCCGCCAGGTTAGAAATTCACTGGCATTAGAAAAAGGAAGGCCCTGGAGAACTGTCAACTGGTGAAACTCCTCCTTGATGCCCTGAAGCCTCCATAAAACTGCAAAATGTTGCAGGTGAGAACTCAGCTTTTTTTTTTTTTCAGCCAGAGACACTAAGCTGAAGCTCAGAAACAGGAAGGAAATTGTTTAATAAGACACAGTGACTTTGTTCCAAGATTAGTACTAAATTCTAAGTTGCTTGACTCATTTGGTGCTTGAGGAATTGTAGAATCCCAGGATGAGACAGAACTTCAGAGGTCATCATTTCACCACCATTACCCCAACTGGATATTAGTAGGTTTCCAGGGAAAGGGAGTTTCCTGAACAAGTAAGTTTATGAATCAGTGCCTACTATATTAGAGATCCGTAATGTCTTTGTGCAAAGTTCTGAAAAGTCTAGCATAAAAGATTTTTGTTTTGTTTTTATTACAGTATAATTGGAGTATAATTGCTTTATAATGTTGTTAGTTTCTGCTCTACAACAAAGAGCATCAGCTACTTGTACACATATATTCCGGCCCTCTTGAACCTGCCTCCCACCCCATCCCCAGCCCACCCCTAGGTCATCACCGAGCACCGAGTTGATCTCCCTGTGCTATGTAACAACTTCACAGCAGCTGTCCACTTCACACACAGTAGTGTGTACCTGTCAACGCTACTCCCCCAATTCATCCCCCTCTTCCCTTCCCCCTCCTGTGTCCACCTGTGTGCTGTCCACTCCTGCATCCTTATCTCTGTCCTGCAAATAGGTCTATCTGTACCATTTTTTTTAAAAACAGTCTACATATAAATACATTTGATTTTAATTGTTTCCCTAGCTCATTTGACTGCAGAGCCATTTTCCTCCAGGCCACCTATTGACATACTGGGAAACACTTGGACTTTGCACAATACGCTTTGGAAATGCTGGCTTTGGCTGTTCTCACCGGATACTTAGTCCCTCTACCAGCTGGGTTACCATGAAGTGTCCGGATAGTGTCTACAGCAATGAGGCTCTCATCAAACCATAAGTTTATCAAGCAGATGATCATAATATGTTCCCAGTCGGGTTTCCTGTGCATGAAAACAAGGGCTTAATAATTACATGACTATTGCTCCCACAGGCATCCCTGCCACAGCTTTCAACAATTCCAGTCGTCAGAATGTCAGATCTAACATTTGGCTCCAATTGACTTGCTGCAAGCCTGGTTCTCTTCAAGGGGATCTCTCTATGCAGACGATAGCCTTGCAAAGATTTCAAGATGTTGATCATAACTCTCTTTCTCTCAGAAGCCTGAACTTCTTTTTGTTAACCACTCCTTGGTTCTTTTTCTGTTTCTCACACAGAATGGTTTCAAGTCTCTTCACCAGTTTGGCCACTGATTTCAGTTAAAACCACGGGCTTTTATGCTATGAGACAAATTTAGGTTCAAATTTTTAGTTGTTATGCTTGGTACAATAGATGCATGAGATTCTCAAAACATTTCTGACCTTTAATCTCATTTTTTAAAACCTAATAAGAGGTATTTATCTCATATCTATCTCTTAAAATCAATCCCATAAAGCTTTGTTGATAAATAAACTACAGGGCATGTATGACCTATAATATAGTACTCGGTGAATTTTAGCCTTGACACCTTTATTCCCAGAACCACACTAATTGATAGGAATCTAGCCCAGAGCAGCATCATTTCAGCCAATCTTGTGGACATTTAGTTAACAAGCAGAAATAGAAGGCGATACTACGGGAGGTGACTGTCCCTCTGTTTCTGACCACTCTCAGAGGACTGAGCTTCAGCTCTTCCTCACGTTGCTAAGTTACAGATGACTCTTCTCTCTCTGGTCCTGCTCCCCTCTGTTCTTTACAGGTGTTTCTGAGAGCACGCCTCAATAAACCACCCGCATGCAAGTCTCCGGTGACATTCTGCTTTTGAGGGACTCCATCAATGACACAGAAGTAACATGGGGATTTGGGAGGAGGGAAAAGTACCTGAGATCTTGATATGTGAAAGAGCAATGAGCTAGGAAATTTCAAGTCATAAAAGCAATGTGCCCTCACTTCATACTCTTGAGGTGGAGAAATCTGAGCACACACATGTTCACTTGTATGGGAAAGTTATGGTTGGATGAGAGCCTCATCGCTGTAGACACTATCGGGACATTATGTGGTAGCCTGGCTGGCAGAGGAGCTGAGTATCCAGTGAGAAAAGCCGAAGCCAGCATTTCCAAACTGTACTCTGCAAAGTACAAGTGTTTCCCAGTTACAAGCTACGTCTCTGTCACTTGGATTTAATTCAGCTTCTAGTTGGACAGGGAATTCTTTTCTTCTCTTTAAGGATGTACACATTTTATAAAGTTCTGGCTCGTGAGAAGACATAAGAAATGAGTGAGCACTAGTTTAAACCTGTTGGACCAGTCTTATTTTTTCCTTTTGGGTCTCAGTTTCCCAGCAACACAGTGGAAAAACTTGAACCAGATAATCTCTGAAGGGTTGTGTGGACTCGGTCCTTAAAACATTCTATTTCTTTTCCAGAACTTCATCAATTATTCTCCTATCCCTTGAATGGACGTTTGAGAGCAACTGACAGGTAATTTTAGTGAAACAACTGCAGGGCAATTCCATTGCTTGGTTTTGAAGACATAATAGTAAGAGTGCTAGAAAAACTCTAGAAGTCCGTGAAGATTTCCGTCTAAGTGGCTAGACATCCAATTAAATGAACAATAAGAAAGGGTAGTGGGTAATAAAGTCCAGGATGCTATAGGAACACAATAGAGGGAACTCAGAAACACAAAGAAGTGAAGACAGGTTTTTCAAGAGAAATGTCCTTTAAACTAAGGCTTTAAAAAGGAGCCACAACAGATAAAGAGTTTCCATACAAAATAGTTGCAAAATCCTAGAGGCTTGTATATACTTGACTAATTCAAGCAACTAAAAAAGGCAACCCTTGTAAAAAGATTCTACATATGCTAAAGATTATGAAAATAAATAATATGTATTTTAAAAAAAATAAATAATATGTATTTCTATGTTACTTCTATCTTGTCACCAAACTTAAATAGTCTATGACATAATTTGTATATGTGAATTGGCATATCTGTATAATCTAGAGGTTTTCAAGAAAAATAAATTCTTGGGCCTCACCCCAGCCCCACTGAATCAGAATCTTTTTGGTTGGGGGTCCAAGAATCTGGGTTTCAATTATCTCTTTGGGTAATTCTTATGTAAACTAGAGTTAAGGTGGAGTTTTGACTCATGTTTATTCAATCCATTCAGATGTGTTGGTGATAAATTAGGCTGTATCAATGGCAGGGTTTCATGCAAAATGTATTGGGATGCTTGGTGATAGTTATAACAGAGACAAAGAACTTGTCTACATCAAAATTGACGTTTCCTCAGCCACCCAAGGCAGAGAATGATGCCATCTAGTTGCTTTTTGAGTAAAGTTTCTTGGGTTGTGGATATTTTCAATGCAAAATACACTGTTCTATTTCATTTCAAAGTATTGAACATAGCCTTCTGAGATATCTGACTCAAATCCTGGTATTTGAAGTTGCTTACATAAAGACACAGAAAATCAAACACCCAGTCTTGAATATTTGATGTTCAGAAGCCTGCCTTTTATCCAGAACTCCAAATCCTCTTGCAACGTCCCTAAAATTTGTGTACAAAACATGAGCTCATTCGGATCTAAAATATAGCTCTCTAGAGAGCATGATGTTTATAGAATTTTGGGATATCAATTATAAGACAAAGACACTTTTCTCTCTGCAACCAGCCAACAATAGCCCTGTTTCTCCATAAATATCATTGGGGAGGTGGCGGTTGGTCAGATAGGATCTGGTTGGTGCTGCCATGTGAAATACCTTTTATGTGTCAGTTTTTAAAGAAATGGGATAATTTAGCATCACCCTAATATCCTACATTAGCATGCTGAAACCCAGGCCCAGATAAGAAAAACTGCCCTTCATTGCTAAGAGCCATGTTAGCACCTCTTTAGGGCAGTAAAGGAAAAGATAAATGATAATGGTAGGGAAAAAAACAATTTCCATAGTGCTTTCAGTCATGACTAAAGGCCAGTGTGTGAGGCAGAGGCTTTTATTGAGAGATCATAACATATAATGCATCATAAACCCAACAACCATCAAGAGGGACAAATGGCATGTAAGAAAGAAAACCCTTCCTTGGTAAGACACTTGGTGAGTGCACCTGGGGAATCCTAGGATAATTCAAGTGCTAACTTGGTGCACTGAATTTATAACACAGAGCAATCTCCATCTCAAATGTTATTGTTTTAGTTACAGTCTGAACTAATGGCTCCACCATGTTGCTCCTCTGAGTTCATATGACAATCAAATACTTAGAGGGAAAATAAAGCATGTTCTAGGACTTCTGATAAGGCTCTCAAAAGAAGGAAATTGTGAAGTTAAGAGCTCTAGATAAGAATGTTTCTCTCTACAAAAACTAATTTGGGTCTTCATAGTTCTTATACCTGAATTCAGCTCCAGAACTTTTTAGTATAACTATACTAAGTAAGGTGCTCAGAACAACTGAGACATCCCTCATGTGGCAGATTCTACTCTCTAGAGAGGGCTTCCCTGGTAGCTCAGTGGTAATGAGCCCTCCTGCCAATGCAGGAGACATGGGTTCGATCCCTGGGTCGGGAAGATCCCATAGAGAAGGAGATGGCAAACCACTCCAGTATTCTTGCCTGAAAAATCCTATGGGCAGAGGAGTCTGGTGAGTTACAGTCCATGGGACTGCAAAGGTCAAACACAACTTAGTGACTAAACAACTCTCATCAGAAGGCAATTTTGGTTTTAAATAGCAAATATTTTTCTTTGCTATGCATCCATAGGTAATTTATTCTTATACTTGTCAGCTGGCCTTATTTTAGAGCAACTGAATGTTAATATTGGTCTTCACCAAATTATATTAGAAGTTTTAAGATGGCACTTATCATGACATAAATACCTTGGTTTTCCTTAGAGCATGTAGCATCATGCTTGGGACACAGAGAACTCTAATTATTCTCATTTTCTTTATGCTAAATCACATCCCTGGATCACAACACGTGAAAACCCATCTGAGTTCTGAAGAAAGGTTCCAAAGCACCCACTTGAGCTGGAGTTTTGACTCATGTTTATGTAATGCATTCAGATGTGTTTGTGATGAATTAAGCTGTTAGCAGTGGCAAGATTTTATGCAAGGTACATTGGGATGCTCAATGATGGTCATAAGAGGAACAGAGAACCTCTGGCTGTTCCTGGTACCAAAACTGACTTTTCTTCCGCCACCTCTGGCAGAGTATGAAGTCATCTAGTTGCCTGCAGAGTAAAATTTCTTGGGTTGTGAAGAAACTCTGTCTATGGATGTTTTTAATGAAAATGATTTGACCTGGTAAAGCAGAGAGTGTACCACGGTGTTTACCAGGGTCACCTGGAGTCTGATTCCAGCTCTCTACTAACTGCCCGCATGAGCTTAGGAACTTCTTCCCCTCACTGATCTTTGTTGTATTGATCTGTGTAAAGTGATAAAAGTAAGTGATCTCTAAAGTTCTTTCAGGACTAAAGTTTAAAGATCTCTGTCAATTTTGAAGTCACCTGTTTTGGGTTTCACCATTTTTACACCTAATTTTGCTGTCTCTTGTGAGGCACAGGAAACTAAGTCTTGTAAATGTAGTGTGATGGGTGTTTGAATTTCCCACTAATAATACTATTCATCAAATTTAGGTTGTATTAATATAACAATAAGAATAGAAAAAAGCTAATTTTAATGCCTTATAATAAAGAATGCTGATGAGCTAATAGAAAGGAAGGTGCATGAATATGAAAGATTTAGTATGAGATAGAACAAGCTTGTGACGAGTGTGGCATAAAGAAAATCAAAGAGCTGGAGGGGTCAGAAAAGGAGATTGCTTCCTCTAGTGGGGATTGGGGTGGCTTAATGGAAGCATTTTAATTGACACTTGAAAGTTCAAGTAGGAGACCTTCTAGAGTTTTGACTGATACATAAAATGTGATGAAACAGCATGAAGGATATAAAACTAGAAGTGAAAGTTAAGGCTGGATTATGAAAGGAAACCCAGGCCAGTTCAGGTCTCTGGAGTTTTTAAACTATTAGTTATCAACCCTGGCTGTACATAAAAATCACCTGGGGAACACTTAAAAATTATCTCCACTGGGGGCTCATCTTCAGAAATTTCATTAATGGTCCATATTGAAGCCCAGGCATCAGTATTTTAATTTTTAACTCTCTATAGATAAATGTAACATGCAAGCACAGGTAAGAATCAACCATATATGTGTGGTGGGGCAATGGAAGGTGTAAGGCAGGTGAAGGATATAGCTACGGTAGCCTTGTAATGAGTTGGAGAGATTTGTGTCCTCAGGGCAATTGATGCATGAATTGCTTTTGGGAAGGGAGACCCCTCCTTTTTTAAAAGATGCCCTTTATAGTGGGAGTCATTTCTGGTTGACTCCAGGTATCGTAAGGAAAAAAGAGTCTTCTCTCCATGATTATGGGCTTCCCTTGTGCCTCAGCTGGTAAAGAATTCACCTGCAATGTGGGAGACCTGGGTTCGGTCCCTGGTTTGGAAAGATACCCTGGAGAAGAGAAAGGCTACCCACTTCAGTATTCTGGCCTGGAGAATTCCATGGACTGCATAGTCCATGAGGTCACAAAGAGTCAGACACCACTGAGAGACTTTCACTTTCACTGCATAATTGAGGAGAGAGGAAGACCAGAGAAAAGCTTGGCACTGCTTGGCAGGAAAGTTAGCCTAAAGAGATGGGTGTGGCCTAGATAGGGCCGGGGTGAGGAGACCCTTAGGAAAGGAGATGTATCTAATGGGTTTGTTCCAAGTGAAAAGCTGTTGCCATACTACATGTCTCTTTCTCAGAACCTCATAAATCTTCAGTAAAATAGCTAAGAAATGAAAAATGCTGGCTATAGTAGGACTTCTTGTGGAAACTCATGAAAGCCTAGATAGTTGTGTTGAGATTTTCATGGTGCAAAAGAGCTACTGCAGACAGCTAGCACGTTATATTCCAGGTTCAAGAGCCATACAGAGCTAACTGGTATACCTTAGAGAAGGTTCTCCAACATGACTAAGCCACAGACACGTGAAGCAACTAATTATAAATGTAGATGCCTGGACTCAGTGCCAAACTTCATGTTAACCTGGGTTTGGATGGTGAGGAAGCTGTACTTTTTAAGGTTTTTTTTTTTTTTTTTTTTTACTTTTAATTTTATTTGAAGTAGAGCCAATTAACAATGTTGTGATAGTTTCAGGTGGATAGCAAAGGAACTCAGTCATATATATACATGTATCCCTCAACTGCTGTCTCATCCAGGCTGCCAAATAACATTGAGCAGAGTTCCCCGTGCTATACGGTAGGACTTGTTGATTATCCATTTTAGATATATTGGAGTGACCCAGAGGAATCGGGTGGAGAGGGAGGTGGGAGGGGGGATCGGGATGGGGAATACATGTAAATCTATGGCTGATTCATATCAATGTATGACAATGTATGAAATGTTGTGAAGTAATTAGCCTCCAACTAATAAAAAAATAAAATAAAATAATAAATAAATAAATATATTGCAGTGTTTATGTCCACCCCAGACTCCCTAACTATCCCTTCCTCCCATTTCCGCGCCCCCGCCCCAGCATAGGAACCTGTGTTTTTAGCCAGTTCCAAAGACTGAAACTGTGTCAGAGATCCTGAGTTTGGGCAAGACTTATATGGAAGACATATAAGAGAGTGGGAAGATACGGAGACAGGGAGGAAGAGAGATGGCTAGAACTGAGAAGTTCTTATCATAGTTTGAGAAAGAGGAAAAAATGCCTTTGATTTAGATAATTCTAGTGGGTTTATATGAAGAAAATAAGATAGCTAAAATAACTGCAGGTCATATGAAATAAACAAATATTTCCATGTGTCTAGGCCTGGCCAAAGACATCACAAAGCATTTTTTTTTTTTCTTTTCTATTTCTGCTATCCCCTGGGACAGATCGCTCTGGGCCTCACAGAGTTATGAATCAGAGAGTTCTGACATATGCAGCAAATAGAACATGCATTAGTCTTAAAATTAGGAGCTCTGTTCTGCGTGTCCATGATTTCATTCTTTATTCCGAGAATATTAGCCTCCTAATATAGAAGAGATGTGAAATTTTCATACACATTTCACGGACTATCTTACAATGGATTCACCACTCATTTAGTCTTTTCTTCACCAATTCTACTCTGACTACCCAGGAGACAGATCACAGGAATGATTCCCTACTAGCTTGATTTCAGAATTATTAAGACTATCAATCATAGTGTCTTTGAGTGAGGAATTTTCATTTTAGGGTATATATATCTTCTGCAATTAAACAGAAATAAATGTGTGTGTGTGTGTGAGAGTTCCTCTAGCACTAGGGAGGGCGTCCATAAGATTTTCCAAGAAGACCACAATTTATTTATTATGAAGTGTCCCTGGTGTATAAGCAAAGTGTAAGTTGCTCAGCCATATCCGACTCTTTGTGATCCCATGGACTGTAGCTCACCAGGCTGCTCTGTCCATGGAACTCTCCAGGCCAGAATACTGGAGTGGGTAGCCGTCCCTTCTCCATGGCAACTTCCCAACCCAGGGATCAAATCCAGGTCTCCCGAATTGCAGGCAGACTCTTTACCAGCTGAGCCACCAGGGAAGCCCAGTATACTAGAAAGAGTGCTGCTAAATTTAAGTACCGTCCCTGACACATGCATGAGTGTGACTTTGCAGGAGGTCGTCACTCCAAGTCTCTTTTTCCTTCCACTCTACACAGGGACATGAATTCAAATTATCCAATGCATTTAAATATGCCAATTAGAAAGCAACGGAATACAGGGGGTTCTTGTAACCCCAGAAGCAATCTTACGTACACAGAGATGGAGCACCACAGCTGGATCCACCACAGATTCCATTAAAAAAAAAAAAGCCATGAATGAGATAAATAATGATCTTTGTAACTGAAGAACCGTGTTCATATAAATTTAAGTACCATGCTCTCTAATTCACTCAACATCAGGATTACCATGAATATAAATGTAAGACTTGCTTACATTTATAAATGTAAGTAAGTATAAATGGAAGACTTGCTTACACTGTAAGACAGTGCTTACAGCCACTGTCTGGTGGCTCAGACAGTAAAGAATCTGCCTGCAATGTGGGAGACCTGGGTTCAATCGCTGGGTTGGGAAGATCCCCTGGAGAAGGGCATGGCAATCCATTGCAGTATTCTGGCCTGGAGAATCCCCATGGACAAAGGAGCCTGGTGGGCTACAGTCCAAGTGTTGCAAAGAGTTGGACATGACTGAGCCACTAAGCACTTAGGTGAAACTGAAGACAGTGATGATAGCGACTCTCGTTTATTGAGTGCTCACCAGGTACAGGCACAGTTTTATTGAAGCCCACAATCCTATTAGGTGAATAAACTTATATCCATCATAGGAATGAAGAAGGGAGCCTGAGAGGGTTGAGTGAGTAAATGAAGGTCAGAGTCAGGGTTAGCAACTGGGGTAAAGAAGTTTGCATGAAAGCTGCTCTCACTTATCTTCAAAGACAGCCAAAGGAAAGAAAAGTTGAATTTCGTCTGTGTAACTCCATAGAGTAGCAGAACCATGATCAGGAGTGGCTTTGCCATGAGGCTACGAGTGTCCAGTTTCATTAGAAATATTCAGTGCAGGACAGGAATAGAAACACAGACATCGAGAATGGAAGAGCGGACACGGGGTGCGGCAGGGAGATGGTGTAGGGGAAGGAGAGGGTGGGACGAATTGAGAGTAACATTGACATATACACACCACCACGTGTAAAACAGACAGCTGGTGGGAACCTGTTGTGTAGCCCAGGGAGCTCAGCTCAGGGCTCTGTGATGACCTAGACGGCTCTCCTGTCTAGACACTGCAGACAAGTTCCTGAACCAGACGGAGGGATTAGGGTGGCCAATTGTAGGAGTCTCTTCCCGAAGTTGGAGCTGATATTTGCATGATAAAAATGGTCTGTTTCCTTGGTGATCACTGTAAACACCTCAGAGAAGAAATGGAATTGACAGGGACATTAGCCCCTTTGACTCAGATTTGATAGTTTGTCTTAAACAAAACCATAACCTGATTCCATCTCAGTTCTCTCCTGAGATACATGGTTGTTGTAACGTCTGTTGCTGACTTCAGAAACAGATGATGTTAGCCTGTGCCCCAGATTCCTTGGGAGGCTCACCTGAAAAGTGGTTGTTATTGACATTTTCATAGCTAGGAAAAGGCGAGCCCACTCATTTGGGAACTTACAGATGGCAAAATGACCCTTCCCCACAAAAGGCTGGGAGACTTGAATGAGATAATGTATGTAAAATGGCTAGACACGCTGTCTGGCACATAGTAAGTCTTCAGTAAATATTACTTGAATCCAGTTCAGTTCTAGTAGGCATAGAGATGTGCTCTCCCTGTCCCCTTTAAAGGAAGGTCAGGCTACCCAGGGACTGTGGATGGAGTTGGCAGAGAGCGTCCCACTGCCGGCAACTCCAAACCCATCTTGCCTGCAGAGAACTGCCTCACGGAAACGGCACCTGGGAGAGTCTACACCCAGAGACTGAGCAGGCGAGTAGTACGTCTTCCCGTTTTGGCTAATGTGAGACCCTCGGACAAGCTCCTCTCTGGCCTGGTGGAGACTTCTCCCTCTCTCAGTCCCACACTTCACACCTTCCTCCTCCTCTCACAGGCATCAGTCCCCAAGAAGCACCTTGTGTCCTAAACTCCACCTCAGCGTCTGCCCAGAGGACCCGACCTGCCCCACCTGCCCACACCCCACAGACGTAGGTGTTAATTGAGAAGATCCTCCTCATTCCAGCTTCTTGGAAGGTGTCACAGATTTGTACAAAAATACAAATCTCTGGCATTTTTAGCGTATTTCTTGGATATCTGTTGGGTAATTCTCGGGTATTTCTTTTTTTGAGTATTTCTTGGGTAATTCCTGGGTATTTCTTTGGGTAACTCTTGGGTATTTCTCTAGCCGTTGGTTGCCTTTGGTTTCAGCAGGGCAGCTGGGGCCACAGGGCCTGTAAGGGTCCTCTCAGCACTGACACTGCAGGAGGTTTTATTTCCTCCATTCTATCCTCATCACACCCACTGGGAAACTTCCTTGGTGCCATATTTCCTATCTCGTGTTCCCAGAGCCTCCTGTGTCCACACAGAAAACCCTTCCACTGCACTGTCATTTAGCTTTCATGCAGCTGTCTTCTTTACTAGATGGAAACCTTTGGATTAAAGACGCTGTCTTTCATCTTAAAGTCGCCTGTGGCACCCACGGCTGAGTCAGGAGCCTTGAAGGTTTTTGATAAATGCATGCTCAGTAAATGAACCCATGAGGACACTGTCTGGGTTACTCTGACTGAGGAACACATGATGAATGGCACACCATAACTCTCTTTCCAATTGTCCCGGCTTTTGGTAAACCATATCCTACTTCGTGAAGATCAACTTGTTTTCAAATTGCTGCAGGACATGGATATGTCTAAGTAACTGGTTCAGAAAACGAAGACATGGCATTGTATTTTAATCAACTGTCAAAATCAGGTGGTACAATTTGCCAAAACATCATCCCTTCCCCACCAAACATATCTTGCTTAAAATGTAATTGCTTTGTATTGATTTATTTTGTTTCCATGTAAGAAAGTAAGGATGACAGCTACCAAGAGACAAAAGGGCAAAGGGTGATGAAGTGATTGGTATGAGACAGACTGAAACGTCGCAGGAAATTTGGGAAGGGAAAGGAGATTATACAGGCCAGGCATTGTTTTAAGCTCTTAGCCTATATTTACCTTAATCATTGTATTTAGCAGACAAGAATGCTGGGGCACAAACTGGCTAATGATTTGCCATGAATCCTGTAAGAGAGGTCACAAAAGTAGAAATAGAAACTCAGACATTTCATCTTTATAGAATGAAGCCTCGCTGAACAAATAAATGGAAATGAAGACCTGAGAGGTATCTCGATAACTAATCATCCAGTACGTTCTATGTAAATTGTTCACAGAGTGGGAAAGGGGGAAGGAGAAAGAGAGGGGATGAGAGAATTACTAGCAATTGCTAAATAAAACATACTTATCTTACTTAAATGTAGAATCTAAAAAAGATTAAAAAAAAGTCAAACCCATAGCAGAGTAGAACAGTGAATACCAGAGTCTAGGGGGTGGGGGGAAGAGGAGATATTACTCAAAGGGTACAGACTTTCAGTTATAAGATGAGTGCATTCTAATGTATGGCCTGGTGACTACAACTGATAACCATGTATACTTGAAATTTGCTAAGAGAGTAAATCACAAGTGTTCTTCCAATTTCCTACCACCAAAAATGGTGCCTATGGGGGGTAAAGGCTATGGTAATTTCATTGTGGTAATCATTTTACCATGCACGCATACATTGTATACCTTAAATATACAATTTTTATTTGTCAAAAATAGATCCAGGGACTTGCCTGGAAGTCCAGTGGTTAAGCCTTTGCCTTCCAGTAAAGGAAGTGTGGGTTTGATCCCTGATGGGAAAGCTAAGATCCCATATGCCTCATGGCCAAAAAACCGAAACATAAAACAGAAGAAATGCTGTAATGGATTCCATGAAGACTTAAAAATGGTCTACATTAAAAAAAAAAAAAAAACTTTAAAAATAAACAAACAGATGCTCTAAAAATACTTCCTGAGCAGAAAGCAATGGTCTAAAGAAGAGGACATATATAATTGCAAAGCATGTTTCCTGCCCACAAAGAACTTCAATAGATAGTTGGGAAGATGAGACATAAGTGCATTAAAAATAGAACTAAATGGAATACTACTCAGCCATAAAATGGAATGCATTTGACTCAGTTCTAATAAGGTGGATGAACCTCGAGCGTATTATACACTGTGAAGTAAGTCAGAAAGAGAAAAACAAATATCATATCATATATAGCACATACATATGGAACCTAGGAAGATGGTACAGGTAAGCTATGGAGACACAGACCCAGAGAAGAGACTTGTGGACACAGTGGGGGGAGGGGCGGGTGGGACAAACGGAGAGAGCAGCATGGAAACATACATGTTACCAGATGCAAAATCAGATAACCAGTGCAAGTTTACCGTATGACACGGGGCGCACAAACCCAGCGCTCTGTGACAACCCGCGGGGTGGGGTGGTGGGAGGCGGGAGGGAGACTCAGGAGGACGGGGACATACGTGTACCCATGGCTGATTCACGCTGACGTATGGCAGAAACCAACAGGCCACTGTAAAGCAATGATCCTCAAATCAGAAGTAAATAAATTTAAATTTAAAAAAATTAAAAAAAAAAAACAGCGATCTGGCTACCCAGGGCAATGAGGCAGGGATGTTCCATCGCCTTCACAGTGAGTTCAGAGTCACGAGAGTGTTTCCAGTAGGGCAGTCAAGATTGACTGGAAGGAAGACCTGTCTTCACTCCCAATTCATTTGGCGGTGAAAGTGAGTGACGTCTTCTTTCCTCCACTTCTCTCTGGCGCCTCCCTTCAGGGTCTCCTCACACTCACTCCAGAGTTACCAGAGGGGGCCTCACGAAAACAGAGGTCAGGACTTCCCTGGTGGTCCAGTGGTTAAGAATTCACCTTCCAGGGCGGGACACAGGTTCAATCCCTGGTCTGGGAAGATTCCGCACGCTGTGGGGCCACTAAGCCCTTGCCCCCAAACAGCTGAAGCCCTTGCTCCTAGAGCCCGCGAGCCGCAACTACTGAAGCCTGTGTGCTCTGGGGCCCCGGCTCCAACACAAGAGAAGACCCCACACCGCAAACAGGGGGGCCCTGCTCGCCACAACAAGAGAAGGCCCTTGAGCAGCAACGAAGACCCAGCACAGCCAAAAATACATACATAAATGAAAATAAACAAATGGAGTGAACTGTTTGAAAACAGAAAACAGAGGTCGCACTGTACTCTCCTCGGCGGGCACTTCAGTGGCTCCCCGTCCCCCCAGGGATAAAGGACCTTGCTCTACATTGCCATGAGTTCTTTACATGTCAACCTACTAATCGAATCACTACTAATCCACCAAAAGAGAAGAGAAAAAGAAATCAGGTTTTCAGAAATCAGCCCTATAGCCAGACAGGTTGCCCCATTTCATGGAGTCCTGTGGGCCTTGCCCAGAAAATTATCCACTTTTTTTCAGTTTATTTTCAATTATGAATTGATTCACAGACACAGAATTTGCCTATAACCACCTCCAGCTGTGTACTTTGAGTATTTTCAGAGAGAGAATATATAAGATGATATGGAAGAATCAAAGAAATAAGTCTCCATTAAAAAACAACAACAACAAAAAAAACTACTCATTTCAAACATGGGCCCTAACCAGGAGAAAGGCTTTTGCTGAAAATGCCAGGACTCAAAAACACAAGGCTACTTTAAAGTGGGAAGCTGCTCTGGTGAAAAAGCAGAGAAAAGGCAGTCCTCTCTGCGAAGATTTTGCATCTGGGTGTGTAATATAGACATGAAGGTCTGATTTCCTTTGCAGAGAAGGAATGTAACATTGTGACGTTTTTGAAATTCTAAACCTGAGAACAGAGGTCAGGGGGAGTCATTAGAGTCTGAACACAAATGCCAAGGTATGCTTTATGAATGCTGAAGCTGGAAAGATCACTTCTAAGGACGTGCACAGGTTTCCCTCCTGGCCACCCCTGCATCCGGCCCTTCTTAAAGGGTCTCTCTTGGAAAATAAAGTCGGGGATTTTGTTTTTTTTCTGAAAGGACCCACAAAGTAAGAACAGATGTGACACGAGTAACCTCCACTTTGTGCATACCTCAGAGAAAAACGACACGGACTAGCGCAGGGGATCTGGCCGCTGGCCAGAGAGAAGGACAATTGGAGTGTAGGCCTCGAATGACAGGGTTCACCTCAGCTCACTCCTTTCACCTCACGCAGGGAGTGCAGGTGGGGAAAAGGGGCTGTGTCCCCGCGCTGCAAGCAGAGATGAAGGATTTGCACAAAGCTGCTGTGTTCCTCCCTCGTCCCAGCTCGGGATGCCCCGCTGCTCTAGCTGACCCCTTTAAGTGCCGGGAAGCCGACGCAGTGCTGCTGGCTTGGGTACCAGATAATGACACCCAGAGCTAGACCTCTGACTCTGCCACCTACCAAATACATAATTTCTAAAAAAAAAAACAAAAACTATTTATACTTTCTACGCTGCCTTCTTTATTAACAGCACAAGGATAATAACATGACCTACTTCACCAAGTTGGTTTCGAGAATTTGATAGAAAGTAAATTAGGAACAGGGGCTCCCCTGGTGGCTGAGCGGTGAAGAATCCGCATGCCAATGCAGGAGATGTAGCTTCGGTCCCTGGGTCAGGAGGATCCCCTGCAGAAGGAAATGGCAAGCCACTTCAGCATTCTTGCCTGGGTAATGCCATAGCCGGAGGAGCCCGGTGGGCTACAGTCCCTGGGGCTGAAAAAACTGGACATGACTTAGCGACTGAACGAAAACAACAAATTAGGAGCACTTTCAACAATGGCCAACACATAGCTAGCTTTCCACCACTGTTGTTCGTTCTAAGCATTAAGCATCACTTTCCATTACATTTTATATTTATTTGGGTACATTTCTTGTTTTCCCCTGGCCAGAAAGGAAGACCCTCAAGTGTGGAAAAACATGTCAAATTCATTTTAATCTTGTACTATCTGAACTCAATGTCAGCGGAGTGCTGTTAAATGCCTGACAACAGGTTCTCTGAAAAGGAAGCTGGGATCTGTCCTGTTTGGTGGGATCTGTCCCACCATGCTCATTTTCAAGATATCAAAGGACATCAGCTGACTCACAAGATTCCTGAAAATTTAACAGTAGCCTCTTGTAGGGCAATGCAAGCCAGCGTCAATATTCTGCTGAATGTATGCACGAGAGACAGATGAGAAAGAATAAACATGTCAAAAAACAAAGTTAGAAATTACTGATTTCCAGATTCTCAATGATATGAATGAGCATGCAACCATTTATGTGCCCCCCCAACAGCTTTATTGAGGCAAAATTGACAAAAATTGTGTGAATTTAAGGTGCACAACAAGATGTTTTGATAAACCTATAAATTATGAAATGACTATCACAAGCTAATGAAAATATCCATCACTTCAATTAGTTGCCTTTTTATTTTATGGAATGGGAACACTAAAGATGTACTTTTTTTTTTTTTTTACAAATTTCAAGTATGCAACACATTATTATTAGCTATAGTCACTATGCTGTACCTTACATCTCCAGAACTTGTTCATCTTTTTTTTTTTTTTGGTTATGCTGGGTCTTTATTCCCTGACCAGGGATTGAACCTGGACCCCTGCAGTGGAAGCATGGAATCCTTGGAGTGCCGAGGGAGTCCAGAACAAACTAATTTTAAAACTGGAAATTTGTACCTGGTGACCAACTTCTTTCCACTTTTCCCACCACCTGGAACTACCGTTCTACTCTGTGTTTCTATGACTTCAACCTTTTTATTTTTCCTTTTTAGATTCCACATACAAGTGAGATCATACAGTATTTATCTTTCATATCTGACTTATTTAACTTATCATAATGTCCTCTAGGTTCATCCACATTGTCACAAGTATTAGGACTTGCTTTTTTATGGATGAATAATGTATTTAACTCGCAGTTACTTTATCCATTCACTTATCAGCAGACAATTCAATTGTTTCTCTGTCATGGTTATTGCGAATAACGCTGCAATGATGGGAGTATAGATCTCCCTTTTCTACCATTAACTAGGTCTTGATAATCTTGTCTATTATCTTAAAAGAGGCCTCTGGCCGGAAGGAATCTTTACAAAAGATTTCTACAGAACATGGTTCCTTGTGTTGCCTCTCAAAAAGAATGTGTTGTGCTTTGCTGCTCAGTCGTGTCCGACTCTTTGCAACCCTTTGGACTGTGGCTTGCAAGGCTCCTCTGTCTGTGGGACTTTTCATGCAAGTGTACGGGAGTAGGTTTCCATTTCCTAGTCCAGGGGCTCCTCCCAACCCAGGGATCGAACCCAAGTCTCCTGTGTCTCCTGCACTGAAGGCAGATTCTTTACCACTAGCCATGGATGCTGTCACACATTATGCATTTCTTGTGAACACTTATAACACACATACGCATGTTACAGACAGTAAGTCTCACAGTAAAGAAACCCATTTCTACACTGTAATGTAAATGTGAAGAAACATTTCCTAAACACATTTGATCACTAAATCTAGTTTGCCTCAGTAAACAGTAACATAATAAGGAGTTAATATCTCTGCAAAACACTACCAGGACTACTTTTTATACTTACATAGAAAAAAGTAAATGTCCTTAGTCATTTTTAGAGAATATTAAACTTGGAACAAAATACATCATGGATATTCATCAAAAGAAAGAATAGATTAATAAAAAGTAATAGCCACTCTGTGCCGAGGACTGTTAATGTCTAAATCTGCAAAGTAGATAAAATTACCCCATTGCACAGATGATAAGATGGAGACTCAAGAAATTTAATTAATTTACTTACTGTCATACTTTTGAACAGAATTCACATCCAGCTCTTCGTGACCGCAGAGCCAACATTTTGCTTGTGATGTCACGTCAACATTAGACATGTGACGTCATTATGAAATTATGACAGTTTGTTTATGGTTAACCCTTCACTGTTCAAACCAATTTCAGTAATGTTTTCTTCATTTTCTTTTCCTTTTCTTCACAATAATTATTGCAAAATTTCTACATTTTGCCTGCCACCATACTTGCAGAAGTTTATTTCACTTCCTTTTAACCAACGTTATAAAAACATTAGAAATAAGTGTCCTCAAATATTTACAACCTAACCTGTACATTTAGCTTTATGTGTATCCATCCTCCCATCTGTGTTCTGTTCATCTCAAGAAATAAAGAGAGGAAAAGAAGTCTCTACATCTGTGCTACATAACACATACCCTAATCCTAGCTTGACTTTTCAAATTCCTTTTCTGTACCTATCCCTGTCTCATTCTCTACCTCTCCCTCCCCAATGGGTTTTTTCTTTTTTTTTTTTTTTTATTTATTTTTATTATTATTATTTTTTTTTTCCAGTGGGTTTTGTCATACATTGACATGAATCAGCCATGGATTTACATGTATAACCCAATGGGTTTTTTCAACATTTTTAACATGTTCAGTTGTCTCCCTACAAGCAGTCTAGGGCAACTCTCTCTCCTCCTCTTTCCTACCTGTATATCTTCCAGTTCGCTCTTCCCTCTCCTTAGCCAAGCTTCTTGAAAAATCTTGTCTACACTAGCAAAGTCTACTTATCTACACTTCTCACTTTTCAAACCTCTTCAATTAGGCATCTACCCCTTTTCCCCCGAAATTTTTTCAACAAGATCATCAGTGAGTTCTTTGTTGCTGCATCTTTGGGCATCTTTCGATTTTTTATTTAATCAACCATCCCTTTCCTCCTGAAAAATGCTATTTCTTTTCATCCCAACTTGGTTGACTTGGTTTCTTCCTGCTCCTCCAGTGACTTTGTCTCAGACTCCCCTAGAGATTTCTCTTCCTCTAGCTGCCTTCTAAATGCTGGTTTTTCTCAGAGAAGCAGTCCAGGCTCATATTCCTTCTCGATAGTCATACGCTTTTGGAGTCATCTCATCTACTTTTGTGGATCCAATTTAACCCTGTTATGCTTATCATTTTAGGTTCACCTGCAATATACAAGAACTGCTGGCTCAAAAGTACATCCAATTCTTAGACGAAATTTCAACTTCAATGACCTACACATATGTCTAAATTGAAATTATTGATACTCTCCTGTCTCAATAGGCTTTACTACATATATTCCCTTTGAAAGTAACTTGCTCTCAGACTTCTAAGGCAAATGAATGAATGAATGAACAGTAATCTTCAATTTTTCTGTCTATCTCAAATCTAATCCAGCAACAATTTCCTTTGAATTGTTTCTACCTAACACTTCTAAAATTAATCCCTTTGTCTCTCATACACCATAAACATGCTACATTTTTTTTTCTTGGGGATCAACAGCACCCTTTTATCTGAACTTCTAACTTCTACTCTTGCCCTACTATAGTTAATTCTGCATTCTAAAGCTAGAGGTATATTTCTTTTTTTATCATTGTTATTCAAATAGATTTTTTATGATTTGTTTTGAATTTTATTTTATTGAAGTATAGTTGATTTTGCAATCTTGTGTTAATTTCTACTGTACAGCAAAGTGATTCAGTGTTACATATATCATATATAATGGTGGAGGGGAAGAAATAAATATGCATATGTATGTGAAATATTTATATAAATCAAGGCACAACATGGTAAAGATTAGGAACACTGAGGATATTGGGAAGATCATAATATTTTTGGAGAATAGAAGAAATCAGGTTCACATACAATGTTTGGGACCTCCAAACACTACCACAGTTCTCAAAATGTAAAAATGTCCTTAAAATTGTAAAGAATTTCTAACATCTAAATTTCTAGACTCATATTCAAATGTAAAAGTAAAATAAGGACTGGCTAAAATGTGCAAGGGCTAAAAAATTACACAGGAAGCCCATATGCCCCAATAAAATAAGGCACCAAAATGTAAACAAGAAAAGATTAGGATTCAGAAAATCGTAGCTTCTATACTGAAGATAAAAGAACCCAGGATAATGATAAAGGGAATATCTAACGTAAGAGCTGTTTAAAAAGCCTGGAGAGAAGTTAGAGTTACGTTGGTGGGCTCCAGGAGGAAGACCTCTAAGGAGACAAAAAGCAGATATGTAGCTCACCTGTGTACACTTGGGACACGACTGATGCGACGTCGCAGCAGCAGCAGCATGTCCATGCACACATACACACACCCATACAGACGGCGGATACATAGCTATGCAGACAGCCTTTTCTTTAACAGAAACGAAGTCTTATTGTTCTGGTAGATATTTGAAGGCTTAAAAAAAACTTCCTGAACCAATGGATTATTAAGACAACTGTTAACCCCAAAAAGAAAATTTTTACAAATAAAGGAAGTAATTTTGCTATATTTCATGGCTCAGCTCTGAAAATATTTACACAGTCTAATAATACAAACACTAAAATGTTTGTTTAATTAAAAGCGTGGTAGGACTACCTTGCAGAGATGGCAATGGCAACCCACTCGTGTTCTTGCCTGGAGAATCCCAGGGACGGCGGAGCCTGGTGGGCTGCTGTCTGTGGGGTCACACAGAGTCGGACAAGACTGAAGCGACTTAGCAGCAGCAGCAGCAGGACTACCTTGAGAAGTTAAGGGGAGGGGAATGTGTACGCGGCATGCAGGTACAGAGGAGAGGCCGTGCAGCGCAGTGTAAGGCAGGAGCCAGATAATCACAGTGAATCAACAGATGATGTCTAAAATCAAGACTAAAAATAGACATTGCATAATTTAGAAAATGGAAGCAAATACCCAAAGAAATATTTTGAAAATGTTAAAATTGTATCTTCAGGAAGTAAGTACTCAGTGATGAAAAGGATTGCTATTTTTTGCTAAAAGTCAGAGAATACTATTTGACTTTTATACAATATTTCCATACAAATAACAAAACAGTGATGTGGACACAGAGGAACACACAGGTAGGCATGAATCAAAGGTCATGTTCTTGTCCTTGAACTGGATGCTAAGTTCAGAAGTGTTGGTTGTATTATCATGCTTTATAGCATACATAAAGCTTACATATATTATTTCATATACATCAAAAACCTAAAAGGAATTTTAATACATAATCATTAATAAATTAAAAATTTGATAAATTGGTACAACCACTATGAAAAACAGCATGGAGTTTCCTTAAAAAAAAAAAAAGAAACTAAAAATAGAATTACCATATGTACATGTATTAGTCACTCAGTCATGTCCCACTCTGTGTGACCCCATGGACTGTAGCCTGCCAGGCTCCTCTGTCCATGGAGTTTTCCAAGCAAGAATATTGGAGTGGGTTGCCATTTCCTTCTCCAGGGGATCTTCCTGACCCAGGAGTTGAACCTGGGTCTCCTGCATTGCAGGCAGATTCTTTACTAACTGAGCCACCAGGGAAACCCAGAATTAGCATATGGCCCAGCAATTCCACTCCTGAGTATAAATCCAGATAAAACAAAAACATTAATTCAAAAGGATGTCTGCATCCCAATGTTCATAGCAGCATGATTTACAGCAGTCAAGATATGCAAGCAACCCAAGTATCTATCTGCAGAAAAATGGATACAGAAGATTTATAATGGAATATTACTCCATTATATAAAAATGAGATGCTGCCATTTGCAACATGGATGGATCTACTAAGAATATGATGCTTACTAAAGTCGGTCAAAGACAAATACTACATGCTAACACTTTGATGTGGAATCTAAAACATAATGCAAATGAAGTTATATAACAACAGAAACAGACTCACGGTACATAGAAAACCATCTAGTGGTTACCAGAAGGGAGAGGGAAGTGAGGAGGGGCAAGTTAGGAGTATGCAATCAACAGGAACAAACTACTCTCTATAAAATAGATAAGCAGCAAGGATGTATTACAGAGTACACGGAATCATAGCCATTATCTTATAATAACTTTTAAAGGAATAAAATATATAAAAATGCTAAATCACCATGCTGTACATCTCAAACTAATGTAAAATTATTGTACATCAATGACACTTCAATTATTTAAAAAAACCTTGAAACCAAAAAACCTCATCTGCATTCAATGTTGAAGTTTTCAGAAATGGGAAAATAGATTTCTCAATGTCTCTAAAGACTACTGGCTGCAGAGTTTCCAATAAGTTTCTTTTCTTTGACTAAAAAGGAAGTAAATAAAACAGTCGAGTGTCTTTGTTACACAAATCTCTGGTAAACCATGGGTAAGTCAGCATGTGGTGTGTTTGAATGAAATATGTATTGTCAGACGTAGGACTATGGAGACCACAGGGCTTGGAGAAAGAAGTCTGACGGCAGCATTTCACCGATCTCTGTTCTGTTACTACAGACACTTGCTCAGGGCACCTTGGGGTTACATCTGCCTCTCATCCCGGAATTTACTGACAAAAACAAAGGGACACATTAGCATAGATCTGAAAATTAATTGTCTACTCTTTCCAATGGATCTGCCGATGAGCAGATCATATGCTTACTCAGTGTTGCCTTCCCTTTTTGGCTACAAGCTCCATGCAGGTTGGGGCCTGAGGTCTTGTGCATTCCTGGACATGCCTGCCATTTGCCTGGCACATTGTGAGAATAAAATACAAACCAATCGAATGAATGACTGAACTATTCAGTTTTTTTTTTTTTTTTTGCTATTGATTAACCTGAGGTTTGGAGAAGGAAATGGCAACCCACTCCAGTGTTCTTGCCTGGAGAATCCCAGGGACGGGGGAGTCTGGTGGGCTGCCATCTATGGGGTCGCAGAGAGTCGGGCACGACTGAAGTGACTTAGCAGCAGCAGCAACCTGAGGTTTGGCCTATAAAATATTGTATCAGTTTAGTCGCTCAGTCGTGTCCAACTCTTTGTGACCCCATGGACTACAGCACGCCAGGCCTCCCTGTCCATCAACTCCTGGAGTTTACTCAAACTCATCTCCATTCAGTCAGTGATGCCATCCAACCATCTCATCCTCTGTCGTCTTAAAAGTGTCTTTTAATTTCATGGCTGCAGTCACCATCTGCAGTGAGTTTGGAGCCCCCCAAAAATAAAGTCAGCCACTATTTCCACTGTTTCCCCATCTATTTGCCATGAAGTGATGGGACCGGATGCCATGACCTTAGTTTCTGAATGTTGAGCTTTAAGCCAACTTTTCCACTTTCCTCTTTCACTTTCATCAAGAGGCTCTTTAGTTCTTCACTTTCTGCCATAAGGGTGGTGTCATCTGCATATCTGAGGTTATTTATATTTCTCCTGGCAATCTAGATTCAAGCTTATGCTTCTTCCAGCCCAGCATTTCTCATGATGTACTCTGCATATAAGTTAAATAAGCAGGATGACAATATACAGCCTTGACGTACTCCTTTTCCTATTTGGAACCAGTCTGTTGTTCCATGTCCAGTTCTAACTGTTGCTTCCTGACCTGCATACAGGTTTCTCAAGAGGCAAGTCAGGTGGTCTGGTATTCCCATCTCTTTCAGAATTTTCCACAGTTTATTGTGATCCATGCAGTCAAAGGCTTTGGCATAGTCAATAAAGCAGAAATAGATGTTTTTCTGGAACTCTCTTGCCAGTGGATGTTGGTAATTTGATCTCTGGTTCCTCTGCCTTTTCTAAAACCAGCTTGAACATCTGGACGTTCATGGTTCACATACTGTTGAAGCCTGGCTTGGAGAATTTTGAGCATTATCTACCCTACTATGTATAAAATAGATCACTAATGACAACCTACTCTACAGCGCAGGGAACCCTGCTCAGTGTTCTGGGGTGACCTAGAAGGGAGGCAAGTCCAGAAGGGAGGGGTATGTGTATACATGTGGCTGATTTATTTCGCTGTGCAGCATATCTACCACAATACCGTAAAGCGACTATACTCCAACAAAAATTTTAAAACTAGATAAATAATAAGTTCTTACACTGCACACTCACACACGCAAATTCTTAAGATAGGAATTGCCACAAATATTCAAGTCTACCTCCTTGAGTCATGAGACCTCAAATAAGTGAATCAACTATATTTTGTCCAAGGTATCATTTTCCCACCATTTTTCTGACAAACACAGAGATGATCAGTTGTATTATATGGTTAGTTCACTAAGATACAGGGAAACAAGAAATCATCTTTTATTTTCTGTTTTAAATCACCTATATTTCAGATAAGTGGATGCTCTATGAAGTTACAGATAAAGTTCACTTTATTTAACTGTTGAAGAACAAAGAAACCCCATTATCATTAAATTAAAATTATTTCATTATTAGATCTCTGTGTGCATGGATGACCTTTCTTTTAGATCAGTTAACATCTTTGCAATGTAACAAAGATTAGACCTCTATTAATTATTTAGAAGAGAATCTGATGCAGTGAGGCAAGACAAGGTTTTGTAGCAATGCACCCTGAATTCAAATTCTGACTTAGTCACTAACTTCCCTGAAGCTTAGTTTCCTGGTGGCTCAGAGGGTAAAGCGTCTGCCTGCAATGCGGGAGACCCAGGTTCGATCCCTTAGTCGGGAAGATCCCCTGGAGAAGGAAATGGCAACCCACTCCCGTATTCTTGCCTGGAGAATCCCATGGATGGAGGAACCTGGTGGGCTACAGTCCATGGGTCGCAAAGAGTCGGACATGACTGAACAACTTCACTTTCACATTTCACTGATTTCCTTACATGCAAAGAAAAAAAAATGAAAAAAAAAAATATACTTGAAAGGATGACAGAAATTTTACAGAAGGTGCCTGATTGGCAATCAATTAATGTTGATAATCAGTGTTAGTAATCATTGTATTAGGGTCAGATTTTGGGCTTTTGAACCCCTCATGCTCAGATATCATTCTCCAACTCTGCTTATCTTTACATACTAAGTTGGATTTGCAGAAAGCAGTGGATATCAGCTGATTCCCTAGAGGAAGAAATGTGGCTTGGATGTGCGGGTGCAGGGGCAGCAACATCCCCAGAAGGCAGGAGTGGCCGCGCTGCATCCGTGTGGCTGTCACACACGACCAGAGAGCCACAGCCGCCGGAACTGTGCTGAGTGCTTTACATGTGGATCAAGAACGAAAACAAAGGCAGACAGCAAACCAATGTGTCTGCTTGCTATCCCCAAACCACAGCTACGTTCAAAGGAGGGGGAAGCCTGTCAGATAGAAAGAGCTTTGTTCTCCTGAAAACTTGATGGCTTTGGATATGCATGTTTGCTATTAAAACCAAAGAAAAAAGGCCAATACCCTGCTTTTAGGCACTGCAAGATGAAGGGGGTGAATAGGAACAAAAAAGAGAGAGAGACAGGGAAGAAGGGAAACTCATAGAGGTCTGTGTACAGCCTTCCAGGGAAACTCCCAAATCTTTCAGTAAAGTCTACTAAACTTCTGCATGCTAACGTGAGTGATTGTGTTGTTACAGTTACATAAACTGGAGAAAAAAGTGATGCTTATATCAATGCAGTAAGGGGAAGAGGTAGGTAGACCATCATATCAAGAGAAACTAAGTATCTCCCAGGGATTCCTGGGCAACCTTGGGCAGGACTGGGACTTGCATAGGCTATTTGGGAGTCGGAAGTAATTTGATCAAATCCAAGTGTACATGTGTGTACCTTTGTTGGGGGACTCTTAGCTAACCCAGAATTATACACAGATCATAGCATCCTTATCTCTATACTATAAATAAGGCTGGAAGATGTTTAAATGACTTGTCCAAGGTCACTTAGCTAAGTATGTGGGGAAAGGGGTGTTGGTATTTGAACCTGTGCCCATCTGTCGCCTAAAGAGAATCCTCAGGTACCACATCATGTTGTTTCTGTAAGATGATTCCCTCTATCATCTAGTGGGAGTTAGCTGCCTGGTTACATCATAAATCACATCATAGCTCTTGAATAAAACAAGCAAGCAAACCCTGACTATGCATATTCTGATTCATTAAGTCTAGGCAGTATCAGGGGAATCTGTATTTTTTTTTAATTTTACCAGACATTTCTAATAGGAATTCAGACTTGGGATCCAAAGATAGTCTCATCTCTTAATATAAACATGGGAAGCTCAGGGTCTCCATTGGGAAGGGTCTTATGCAAAGACAAACACCAAGAACTCAACTTATTCCACAGTCAGGAATAGAACCTATATTTCTGGTCTCAACACTCAGTGGGAAATACTCATGGACATAAACTAAGAATCCACACAACACAGAGCCTACAGGAATCAAGTGACCAAAAAAGTGGTTTAATGAGACTTTTTTTTTTTTTAAGAAACTCACTGGAAAGTATAAGAATGCTTCAGTAATTTTCTAGTTACCAGTTCTGTAATGTAAGTAGTAGCCTTATTCTGTCAAAAAAGAACACAAGGAAGGAAATGATTTGACAAAGACTACAAGAGCAACCCAGATAATCATGACCCAGATAATCACAACAGTGTGATCACTCACCTAGAGCCAGACATCCTGGAATGCAAAGTCAAGTGGGCCTTAGGAAGCGTCATTACGAACAAAGCTACTGGAGGTGATGGAATTCCAGCTGAGCTATTTCAAATCCCAAAAGATGATGCTGTGAAAGTGCTGCACTCAATATGCCAGCAAATTTGGAAAACTCAGCAGTGGCCACAGCACTGGAAAAGGTCAGTTTTCATTCCAATCCCAAAGAAAGGCAATGCCAAAGAATGTTCAAACTACCGCACAATTGCACTCATCTCACACACTAGCAAAGTAATGCTCAAAATTCTCTAGACCAGGCTTCAACAGTATGTGAACCATGAACGTCCAGATGTTCAAGCTGGATTTAGAAAAGGCAGAGAAACCAGAGATCAAATTGCCAACGTCTGTTGGATCATCAAAAAGGCAAGAGAGTTCCAGAAAAACATCTACTTCTGCTTTATTGACTATGGCAAAGCCTTTGACTGTATGGATCACAACAAACTGTGGAAAACTCTGAAAGAGATGGGAATACCAGACCACCTGACTTGCCTCCTGAGAAATGTGTATGCAAGCCAAGAAGCAACAGCTAGAACTGGACATGGAACAACAGACTGGTTCCAAATCAGGAAAGGAGTATGTCACGGCTGTATATTGTCACTTTGCTTATTTAACTTATATGCAGAGTACATCATGAGAAATGCTAGACTGAATGAAGCACAAGCTGGAATCAAGATTGCTGGGAGAAATATCAATAACCTCAGATATGTAGATGACGCCATCCTTATGGCAGAAAGTGAGAAAGAATTAAAGAACCTCTTGATGAAAGTAAAAGAGGAGAGTAAAAAAGTTGGCTGAAAGCCCAACATTCAGAAAACTAAGGTCATGGCTTCTGGCCCCATCACTTCTTGGCAAATAGATGGGGAAACAACGGAAACAGTGGCTGAGTTTATTTTGGGGGGCTCCAAAATCACTGCAGGTGGTGATTGCAGCCATGAAATTAAAAGACGCTTGCTCCTTGGAAGAAAAGTTTTGATTAGCCTAGACAGCATATTAAAAAACAGAGACATTACTTTGCCAACAAAGGTCCATCTAGTCAAAGCTGTGGTTTTCCAGTGGTCATGTATGGATGTGAGAGTTGGACTAGAAAGAAAGCTGAGCACTGAAGAATTGATGCTTTTGAACTGTGGTGTTGGAGAAGACTCTTGAGAGTCCCTTGGACTGCCAGATCCAACCAGTCCATCCTAAAGGAGATCAGTCCTGGATGTTCATTGGAAGGACTGATGCTGAAGCTGAAACTCCAATACTTTGGCCACCTGATGCAAAGAACTGACTGATTTGAAAAGACCCTGATGCTGGGAAAGAGTGAAGGCAGGAGGAGAAGGGGACGACTGAGGATGAGATGGTTGGATGGCATCACCAACTGAATGGAGATGAGTTTGAGTAAACTCTGCGAGCTGGTGATGGACAGGGAGGCCTGGCGTGCTGCAGTCCATGGGGTCTCAAAGAGTCTGACATGACTGAGCAACTGAACTGGACTGAACAAGAGCAAACCAGGATTCTAATTCCGCTCTCTCAGCACGAAAAGACTACACACTTGATAAACAACACTCTCAGTTTCAAAGTGCATGTGTATTACATGAGCTGCTCTTGAGGTTGCAAAAACAGGGTCATTTTGTGCGTAATAAGAAAGATTCCTCTGGCTCCCACTCTCACCCACTGTTGTGCAATCCCCAGTCTCTTGTAGAGTCTTGTTCAGGCACTCCTGAGGGTGATCAAGGAGAGAATACTACACTCTCCTTACCAGCCTTCTCTGCCCTCAGGATGAAGCTAGCCTGAAAAACTATAAACCATATGAAAATGAAACACAGTTCAAATGAGACAGCATGCAAGTCAAAAGAAAAGCAGACCCCTGGATAAGGAAGGAACTGAAAGTCAGAGAGAGGAGGGCACTGTTACAGGAATGTGTGGTGAAACTCATTCATGATAAAGTTTACAGTCAAATGTCCTTTATATGCTGGAGACCACACCACAGTCATACCAGTGTCTGCATAGCTGTAACTTCCCAACTGCTATCCCATTGCACCTGTGATACAATCAAAATAACGACAGAATGTCTCTTCCTTCTACCCTCTTCCTTTCCTTCTTCTCTTCTGTCTTCTTCACAGAAGCAAATGCATGCCCTGCAGTTGAGGAAGTAGAGTTGCAGCGAGATGGGGTCGTGGCAGCATCCTCAGAGTGCGGCCGCTCAGAGGTGTTTGTGTGAGTGAGTGTGCGTGCGGTGGGGGAGCGCAGGAGGATACCTAGTGGCCAAAGGCGCAGATGGGGGCAGGTGAGGATGAAACCAGGACGGTGGGGAGATTGCTTACATGAAGCAAATGACTGAGCAAACGAGTAAATATTTTGAGAGATAATGACATCCAGTTTTCTCAATGTTGAAAAAATGATTTAGAAACATAAATAGGGTGAAATCTAGAAAGGACCCTGAGGTATTAGAATTAGAAGTTGTTCCAGTTCAGTTCAGTTCAGTTCAGTTCAGTCACTCAGTCGTGTCCGACTCTTTGCGACCCCATGAATCGCAGCACACCAGGCCTCCCTGTCCATCACCAACTCCCGGAGCTTACTCAAACTCATGTCCATTGAGTCGGTGATGCCATCCAGCCATCTCATCCTCAGTCGTCCCCTTCTCCTCCTGCCCCCAATCCCTCCCAGCATCAGGGTCTTTTCCAATGAGTCAACTCTTCACATGAGGTGGCCAAAGTATTGGAGTTTCAGCTTCAGCATCAGTCCTTCCAGTGAACACCCAGGACTGATGTCCTTTAGGATGGACTGGTTGGATCTCCTTGCAGTCCAAGGGACTCTCAAGAGTCTTCTCCAACACCACAGTTCAAAAGCATCTATTTTTCGGCGCTCCTCTTTCTTCACAGTCCAACTCTCACATCCATATATGACCACTTGAAAAACCATAGCCTTGACCAGACGGACCTTTGTTAGCAAAGTAATGTCTCTTCTTTTTAATATGCTGTCTAGGTTGGTCATAACTTTCCTTCCAAGGAGTAAGCATCTTTTAATTTCATGGCTGCAGTCACCATCCACAGTGATTTTGGAGCCCCAAAAAATAAAGTCTGACACTGTTTCCACTGTCTCCCCATCTATTTCCCATGAGGTGATGGGACCAGATGCCATGATCTTAGTTTTCTGAATGTTAATTGAGTTGCATGTAACAATCGGTTTTTCTATTTGCAGATTCTGTGGGTCAGGAATCCAGGCAAACACAAGAGGGCACAGAATGGCCTGGCTCCCTGGTGGCCTGGCTCTCTGGGGCCTCAGCTAGCCCAGGTAGCCTGGGCACAGTGGGCTGGATTCATCTGGGATTCCCCAGGGTAGCTGAACTTCTTCCATGCTAACCCAGGGCTTCTGTGCAAGTATTCTGGTGAACAAGGCAGAACCTGCATAGTCTTTAACTGGCCTCAGAAATCATGCAGCATCATTTCTGCCATAATCATGTAATTACATATGAGTTAGAGGATAACCCAGACTCAAGTGAAGGGAACACGAATTCTCTCTTTGGTGGAAAGAGTGACAAGAAATTTGTGGGTGTTCAAAAACATCCAGAGGATTGCCATGAACTCATGTATGCATGCATATACATATTTAAGCATATATGTATGCATGTGTATGGGCTTCCTGGTGGCTCAGTGCTAAAGAACCCACCTGCAACACAGGGGACACAGATTTAATCCCTGGGTCGGGAAGATCCCCTGGAAAAGGAAATGGTAACCAACTCCAGTATTCTTGCCTGGAGAATCCCATGGACAGAGGATCCTGGTGGGCTATTGTCCATAGGGTTTCAAAGAGTCAGACATGACTGAAGTGACAGCATGCACACAAGTGTGTACATATGTCTATAGATACACACACATATATGCATGTGTATACATATTTTCATACATATAAAGACATGCATACATATTTTCCTACCTCTGTCCATCAAGAGTTCATTAAGCAATGCCAGAAAAATAATGATGAACACACTAAATACCCAGATGGTCTTGGCTTCTAATTATCTTACTTCACAAGAAGGAATGATGATGTTTCCAGAGCTAAGAAAGCAAAAGTGATGATTGTAGGTTATCTTGTTTTGCCATAGATAAGGAAAGGCTCAAAGAATACAAAGCATGTCAAAAAGACATAGGAATCAGCTAACAGTTGCTCCCAAGGACCAAAGATGGGACAATTTAAGCATCAAAATAAATAGTGATAGTAACATATAACAACTCATTAAAATAACTGGTATTCATGAGTCCATATCTGATACAAATAAAAACATAAATGAACAGGGTGAGGGGATATTTATTTCTTGAGAAAAAGTGAAAGTGAAAGTTGCTCAGTCATGTCTGACTCTTTGTGATCCCATGAACTATACAGTCCATGGAATTCTCCAGGCCAGAATACTGGAATGGGTAGCCTTTCCCTTCTCCAGGGGATCTTCCCAACCCAGGGACTGAGACCAAGTCTCCCACACTGCAGGCAGATTCTTCACCAGCTAAGCTACAAGGGAATTCCTTAAGAAAGATGCCAACTAATACATGTAGAAGGAATAATGGAAATAGGAAAATCACTACTTGGCTATCATCACAGTCTGAATTGATTTAGGCAGAAGTTATTTGTCTCAGATGGTAAAGAGCTGCAGTACATATACACTATGGAATATTACTCAGCCATTAAAAAGAATTCATTTGAATCAGTTCTAATGAGATGGATGAAACTGGAGCCCATTATACAGAGTGAAGTAAGCCAGAAAGATAAAGACCATTACAGCATAGTAACACATATATATGGAATTTAGAAAGATGGTAATGATAACCCTATATGCAAAACAGAAAAAGAGACACAGATGTAAAGAACAGACTTTTGGACTCTGTGGGAGAAGGCGAGGGTGGGATGTTTTGAGAGAACTGCATCAAAACATGTATATTATTTATAGTGAAACAGATCACCAGTCCAGGTTGGATGCATGAGACAAGTGCTCGGGCCTGGTGCACTGGGAAGACCCAGAGGGATTGGGTAGAGAGGGAGGTGGGAGGGGGGATCGGGATGGGGAATACATGTAACTCCATGGCTGATTCATGTCAATGTATGACAAAAACCACTACAATATTGTAAAGTAATTAGCTTCCAACTAATAAAAATAAATGGGAAAAAAAAAAAAAAGAGTCTCTCTGCAATGTAGGAGAGCCAAGTTCGATCCCTGGGTCAGGAAGATCCCCTGGAGAAGGGAATGGCTACCCACTCCAGTATTCTTGCCTGGAGAGCTCCATGGACAGAGGAGTCTGGCTGGCTACAGTCCATGGGATCGCAAAGAGTTGGACACAACTGAGTGACTAACACTTTCACTTTCTATCAATGGATGCTAAGGCAGTGGGTGGGGTTCTGGAAAAAAACAAGATGCCAGAGTAATTTCTGAATATCTACCCCTCAAAGTCTCATCAACCAGAGGAAAAATGGTGACCTCACTGTAGGGCAATCTGGCAGTTAGCATTATGACCAGGTGATCCACGTTGCTGTGACCATTGGTGGGACCAGTCAATATCACTTGTCTCCTGACGTGAGTCACTGAGAAGAAAATAATGTAAGATCTATGTTGCTTCTATCCAGAAAGCATGGCCTATGTTAGGTTATAAGGAAATAATGGACTCTGGTTGAGGTTTATCCTACAAATTGAACAGCTTGTGCTCTTAAAAACTGTTAGAGAAAGGACAGAGAAAGTCCAAACCATTGTTCCAGGCTGAAGGAGAGTGATGAGAGCTAGTAACTAAAACAACATATTTCTGAAGAAGCTCCTTGGCTAGAAAAACAAATTGGACCCTGCTGAGACCATGGTGAAATTTGCATGGTGTATGGATAATAGATTGAATAGTAGTGCTGTGTCAAGATTGATTTTCTGATTTGGAGAGTTGTTGTGTGGTGATGCAAGAGTGTATCTTTGCCTGGGAGATATACATACTGGAGAATTAAGGAGTCATGGGCAGGGGGTTATACCTGCTATTGCTCTCAGATGGTTCAGAAAGATTAACGGCAATGAGTGTGAGGAGAGAAGAGAGAGCAAAGGAGGCGAATGCATGGGTTGAATGATGTTCCCCTTTCTAAACTCACATGTTGCAGTCCTATGCCCCAGAACCTCAGAATGTGACCTTACTGCAAGGTAAGGTCTTTAAAGAGATAATGAAATTAAAGGGAGGCCATTAGGGTGGGCCTTAAATCAATATGACTGATGTCTTTACAAGAAGAGGAAATCTGGACACAGACACACATAAAGAAGAAGTATAAAGAGACAAAAGGAGAAGACCACCATCTGTAAGCCAAGGAGAGAGACCTGGAGCAGATCTTTCTTTCACAAGCCCTCAGAAGGAAGTTACCCTGGATACACTTTGATTTCCGATTTCAGATTTGATCTTTGACTCTCCAGAGCTGAGACAGTAAACTTCTATTGTGTAAGCCATCCAGTCAGTGGTACTTCATTTTAGCATCCCTAGCAAATCAACACCATGTGAAAAGGATACAGATGTTCTTCATAACATGCTTTGCAACTTTTCTGTTTAAGTTTGAAATTACTGTACACTATTCCCTAGTGGCCCAGAGGTTAAAGTGTCTGCCTGCAATGCGGGAGACCTGGGTTCGATCTCTGGGTTGGGAAGATCCCCTGGAGAAGGAAATGGCAACCCACAGTATTCTTGCCTGGAAAATTCCATGGACGGAGGAGCCTGGTGGGCTATAGTCCATGGGCTCGCAAAGAGTCGGACATGACTGAGCCACTTCACTTCACTTCTTCACTTCATTATTAAAATAGTGAGAAGGTATCATTTTACATGTAATCATCTAGCACTATTTTCACATGTGCTACTTCCTTTGCTCTTCACTACACCTCAAGAGAGGTAGTGATTATTGATTATTATTCATTGATCCATTTCATGGTCCAGTAGGCTCTGAGTAAGTTGCAAAGGGATTTTTATAGATAACAACTAATGGAGAAAAATGAAGCTTAATTGAAGTATCCTCTGAGCTTCTAACATTGACAGTAGGAGAAGTTACTGGTTCATACATGTTAAACATTTAATGAAGTAATCAGAAGGAGAAGGGCAATAGGAAAGTTTCCTTTTCAGATTTACAGATTGCCCTAAACTCTGTTTTCTTAAAGAAAAGACTTGGAGGAAGGAGAGAAGAGGAGAGAGAGAAGCAGAGAGAAGTGGGAAACAGGAAAAGGATGAAGGAGCGAGGAGCAGTGATGATCACTGGCTGTCTTTGGCCCTCACCTGGAAGCTGATGAGCAGACAGATGGGAGACAAAGGGCAGCATCCTCTCCTCACAGGCAGAGATGGTCCCTTTCTTGTTCATAAAATCTCCACAGTGTCCCCTGCCAAGTGGTTTGTTATAAAATGCTAGTTTTTTGTTTTTTTTCTTCTCTACTAAAACCTGAGGCATTCTAGCCTCTTCAGGTTCTTGGTTATAGAATCTTGGGTAAAGATAGAACCATGATCCTGTAAAAACAAACTCATGGACTTCCTGGGAAGTCCAGTGGCTAAGACTTGGTGCTCTCAATGCAAAGGGCTTAGGTCATGTCCCTGGTCAGGGAACTAGATCCCACAGGCTGCAACTAAGACCCAGTGCGTACAAATAAATAAATAAAAGTAGACATTTAAAAAAATACATAGTCATATGAAGTCATTCCTATGCTCAAAACCCACTGGTGACTCTCAGTAAAATCCAGTGTCAGTCCCAAAATGAGCATCGCCCCACCTAATCCGTCCACCTGTTACCTCCCACACTGTATCCCCTCACTCCGGCCCCCAGAAACTCCTTAAGGTACTCAGACTCACCAAGCCGGCTCCAGTATTGGGGCTGTATAGAGTAGGCCCCCCTTCTCTGCAGTTTCACGTTCTTGGTTTCAGTTACCCACGCCAACCATGGTCTGAAAACATTAAATGGAAAATTCCAGATATAAACCGTTCCTAATTTTCAATTGCACGGATGTTCTGAGTGGCGTGATGAAATCTCGCGAGGTTCTACCAGGGACGTGACTCCTCCCTTTCCTCAGCAACCCCCGCCCCTTAGTTACTTAGCAGCCCTCTCAGTTACCAGATGGACCGCCATGGTATCGCAGTGTTTGTGTTCAAGGAACCTTTCTTTTGCTCGGTAATGTCCCAAAGTGCAAGAGGAGTGACGCTGGCAATTCAGATTCGCCAAAGAGGAGCCACAAAGTGCTTCTATTAGGTGAAAAGATGAAAGTTGTTGACTTAATAAGGAAAGAAAGACATCATGTACTGAGGCTGCTAAGCTCTGCCATGAGGGCAGACCTTCCATCTCTGATATTGTGGGGAAGAGAAACCGCCTGAAGCAGCTGCTTCTCCTGCCATCATCATCAGAAGGTCAGTAGCAGCCCATGTCATTCATCTCAGCTCAGCACGTGGGCTTTTTATCACCTCTCATCATCACCAGAAGGGTGAGTGCCATATTTTGAAAGAGAGACCACGTTCACATAGCTTATATCACACTATACTGCTACAACTGTTCTATTTTATTACTACTTATTGTTGTTGATCTGTTACTGTGCTTAATTCATAAATTAAACTTTACAGTAGGTATGTATGTGTAGGAGGAAACGATGTATTTAGGGTTTGTTACTATCTGCGGTTTCAGGCATCCACTGGAGGTCTTGGACCATATCCCCCTGTGAATAAGAGGGGAGGCTACTATCCTTGCTGTTCCCTCTGCCTCCAGTGTGCTTTCCTGAGATGCCCAGGAGGCTGGGCCCCTTACTTCCTCTCATCTTTACTAAGAAGTCACCTTCACGGCCAACCCTTTTGAAAATTTAAAAGCTACCCAAAAGGCCCCATCCCCCTTCCCCCACTTGGCTGTCGTCCTTACAGCTTGTCGCTGTGTGACGTTCTGTGGTTTTCACTATTTGGCTTTCTTTTATACATTGCTTGTTTTTTTCACTGGACTATCTCTTCCACGGGGACAGAGAGTTTTATTTACTGTTGTATCCTTAGCACATAGAGTGGTATTTGGTTCAACAAATACTTGTTGAATGAATAACTGGGGTTACTTGACCACCCTGTGTCCCAGTTACATTATCAAAACCAGTATAATAAACGTTATATGCTGGTGAGGATGTGGAGAAACCAATCACTCATATACCACTGGTGAAAGTCTGAAATGACACAGCCACTCTGGAAAACCATTTGGCAGTTTCTTATTAAAGTAAATACGCAGTTATCATATGACCCAGCAATTGTACCTTTGGGCATGTATCCTTGAGAATGAACAGTTATGTTCCCATTAAAAAAAAAGTACATAGATATTTCTTAAGAGCTGTGGTACATCCATACTATGGAATATAACTCAGCAATGAAAACACATGTAATTGTTGATACAACTCAGATAAATCTTGAAGTAAACATCAACAAGCAAAAGAAAAAAAAAAAAACAGCAAAAAACAAAACCCACAAAGCTGTATGCTGTACGCTTCCATTTATACAATATTCTCAAATGGTAAATGTAAAGAGATGAAGGGATTTCCAGGGATTAGGGGTGAAGATGGTGTTGGAGGAAGAGAGGTAGATGTGGTCATTAAAGGATAATATAATGGGGAAAAAAAGAGCTAATATAAGGAACATGTGGTGATCAAATTGCTGTCTGACTGTGGTGGTATATATGCAGACCTACACTTGTGATAAAATTATGCACATCTAAACACACACAGACTGTTGCTGACCCTTTTGAGTTGCCCGCTTCAAGTGTCCTCCTGCAGGTGTTGCTTGCGCCAGTAGAGTGAGATGGAGTTTGGCTCAGAAGCAAAGTTCTCTGAACACAGAGGTGCCAGCTCCTCCAATAGAGGCCATGCTCTCCGCGATAGGGTGCAGGCGGGGCTGCTTTATAGGGATCAGCTTTATTAGGATCAGCCTTGTAGGAGTCTCCTGAGTGGGGAGGGATGGGGTTCTCGCCTCGAAGCAGCTTTTGCTGCTCGCAGGACCGCGGGGCCTTTCTGCACAAGGCCTGCTGGGGCGATCTTGAGTTGCACTGCTCGGCATGGTGCTTCAGCTCACGCCCTAACTGCACGGGCCGGCCTCTGCCCCTCACGCTCGGAACTCTGGTCCAAGCCCAGGGTGGAGGTCGCTGCATGCAGCATCCTGTGAGCAAGTGAAACTAGACGGAGCACAAAGGAAAAGAAAAAAAAAAGAAAAGGTAGATTTCTTTTTGTTACCTGGGATCTATTTTTATTTTGCCAGGAATTGTGAATGGGCTTTGCTGGTAACAAAATGTATCATTGTCAATTTCTCAATTGTGATACTGCAAGGTACTACCACTGTGGGAGACTAGGTAAACAGTACATGGGATCAGTCTGCATTATTTCTTACAGGTGTGTGTGAATCTACAGTTTTCTCAAAATAAGGAAGAGTAATTGAAACACTGCAATATTTTTAATTCTGGAAATGTGCATTGAGTACTCAGTATGTGTGTCACCTTTGCAGGGTAGTTGTAGACATTAAATGGATATATACACATACACGCGTCTGTGTGTGTAAATAATGCACTGAAGGTCTACTCAGGGCACTTCCTTGGTGGTCCAGTGGCTAAGACTCCGTGCTCCCAAAACAGGGGACCCAGGTTCAGTTCCTGGTCAGGGAGCTAGATTCTGCATGCCGTGACTACAGCCTGGCACAGCCAAATGAATAAACAAAAATAAATATATTTTTTAAATGCTGCTCAGCATATAATAAACCCTTGATACATTTCAGCTGTTGTTATTCCAATCCTTGAAGGCAGAGCCTATGTTCAATTCATCTGATTCCCAGGACTTGTATTATTGTTGATTCATATTGCTAGAACCTGTGAAGGTAAACCAGCTAATTGGCTTATCTAATCCCTTGTACCAAGGTCGGTAAGACATCTCTGTGGAGTCCAGCGTAATCCAGAGCCCTAACCAGAGAGACGGTAGGACTACCTCGACTCTACCTCCCAGCATTGCTAATTTATTATAAGCCCATCTCCTTCATTAAGTCTTTGTTTTGTCATTTGTGAGAGGAGGAATTGGAATGGCATTATTTCTAACTCTTAAATGTACATCATTCCATGTTTTATAATACACAGAGAATTATTCTTTTGATTTAAACATTTTGTATTGGAGTATAGCTGGTTAAATGTTGTCATAGTCTCAGGTAAACAGCAAAGAGACTCAGCCATACATATATCCATTCTCCTCCAAACTCCCTCCCATCCAAGCTCCCATGTAACATTGAGCAGAGTTCCCTGTCCTATGCAGTAGGTCCTTGAAACCTGAGCCTTGGGCCAGGAGTCCAAAGGGAGTTATATATTGACTCCAAAATTCCAGTCTCCTGTTGCACTTGGGTGAAGTAGACTCTTCTCTTTCTGGCCCCCATTAAAGCACAGTTATTAGCAGCTGTTTTTTGGAAACTTTATAGGTCTTTGAAGTGTGTGGTAGTCAGAATATCTGTAGATGATAGCAAGCCAAGATTTTTGAAACCTATAGGGGATAAGAAATTGTAGAAACTTAAGCCATAATTATGGTATTAATCACTATCATTGCATCATTATCCTCCAAAGCCGAGGGGAGTTATACTTGCTACATTTAAAAATAATAAAGGCATGTTGGGATTTAGGAAAGCACCAAAAAGGCTTCAGAAGAAATACCAGTTTGTTTATGTTATCTAATATTTGCAATACAACCTGATGTATTTCTGTAGTGTTTTGGGGAGGACTCCTGGGTCATTTTTCATGCTAAAAGTTAGCCAATAGCTGACAGATGTTTTACGCAGGCTTTAACATTGCAGTGAGCATTGTATGGATCATTCTTGCCTGTCCTGTTACCCTATGTCAAAGTATCTGGGATGTCTAACCCCTTCAGAGTTGGCATTGCTTATGTTTTAGTATCAATTTGGGATTCCTTGAATATTAAATCAAGTGCTTATTAAACACCTTGTGTGAACTCACCCTTGCAGAAACACAATGAACTAATTACAATGAAATATGCAAGTTTCTCTATTAATAGTAAATACAATTTGTTGAGGAACTACTAAAGGCCCACATTATATGCATATTAACTCGTCTAATTCTCATAACTCTATCAAAAGCACATTAGTAACTCCAGTTTACAAAGAAAGCATACCAGGTCAGAGACTTTATGTTAATAAAATCTTAAGTTTTTTTTCCAATATGATAGGCTGTTGCAATCAAATTTTTTAACTCAAGTCAAAATAAATGTATGGATCCTGGCATTGAAATTACAATGACAAGAAATAGAAATCAACTATGGTTGGAGTAATCGAAGAAAATGGAAAAGTATTTTCAAAGTGCTGAAAAAAGTTGGTTGGTTAGGTTGTGTTGCCAGCAAAACCATCCTTTAAGAATCTGGCTGAAATAAAGACATTTTTATATAAATAATGTATGCATAAATTCTCATAAAATAAACTTGGAAAGGATGTATATATGGGAAAAAAATAAATCCAGTAATAAGGTTCATAATACAAAGGAACAGCAAATGTTTGAGCTTGTCCAAACAAACACTGAGTATCTGAAAAACAATGATAGTGTTTAATTTGAGTTTAAAAAGCAAAAGCCATCCATGATGCAACTTAAATACTGGCAGCAATAACACACATTGGGGAGGAGTGGGAACAGTAAAAGTATTTTGAAGTCCATCATACTGTTCATCCTTGGAATGAAAATAGGTGTTAGCTGAGGACTTTGTGTTAATTGTTTTTGTAATTACTAGCATAACCGCTAAAACACTAGAAAGAGGAGGTTTAAATCTACAAAATAAAGAAAAACCATGCCCCCCCCCCCAAAAAAAAAAAAAATTTTTTTTACCAAAACAGGAGAATAAGATTCTCAGGCCAGGGTAAGACAAAAGGATGCTGCTTCGTTATCAATGGAAACCTCCTGAGAGGAACTTAATCCATTCAAGAGCCATTCATCGAAGATAGCACATTGACAGGCAGACCTCCCTTTGAAGGAATTCTGTACAGTGGAGCCTCCAAGCTGTCTTCACTGAGGACCAGTTCTTAAGAATATAAACAATATATATCTTTGAGTTAAAACTTGCCAAAGATATCCAGCTACATTAGTCATTCTCAAATGCAGGACTCAAGATTATACTTCCAAGCATACTGACTCAGTAGGGGTGTTTTTATTATAAAGCCCAAGAGATATTATAAAAATGTGGAAGACTTGAAGGCCACATATGATAGTCACTATCTGACATGAGAATACCAAATCCCCTTGGCAGTACTGTTTATCAGTACAAACTGAGAATGAGGTGCTAGGTTTATATCTCAATCTCTGGCAGAATTTGAGAAGAGGAAAAAAAAAATGTACATTTATTTGAATAAGACATTACTCTTCACAATGGAAAAAAAGAAAAGATTTCTTAAGCTTTAAACAACAGACCTTGGTATATTTCCTGACTAATGTCTGTGAGTCCCTTACCTCATGGGAGGCAGCCCACCTGGTCTCACCTGGTGAGTCCCGGCTAGCTCACGGTTCCTGCTATTTTTCTCATTTCGGGAGAACTGTATAGGAAGAGAGGTTTTGCTAATAAGGCCAGGCCATCTTGCTAAAGATCCCCCAAATCCCAATCTCAGAAGATAAAAAAGAGTCAAACCTCAGACATCACAGAACTAAACTCTTCTTGAGGTGAGAGTACAATTCAGAAGTTATGACTGTGATTCAGGCAGGTAAATCAACCCTTCTGAGCCCTAATTCCCACAAAATGAAGAATTTTTTTTTTCTAATGGAAAAATTGATTTCAGTCATTTCTTGTACATATTCCTTTGGTCAGTCACATATTCGTTTTCATATTCACTTCTCCTTATTCATATGTATTAATTCACATATTCCTTTATCAACTTTCTTGCAGTTTATCAACTTAGTCATTAACTCACTCAAGACTCTCTCAATGTTTTGATCGTTTCCATATTCACTTACATTGCTTAATTCACTTACATTGCTTAATTACATTGTTTAATTGGAGTGTAATTGATTTGCAATGTTGTATTACTTCCTGGTGTACGACAATGTGAATCAGTTATACGTATACCTATATTCTCCCCCTCTTGAGCCTGCCTCTCCCCACCCGCTCACCCCATGCCTCTGGGTCATCACAGAGCTCTGAGCTGAGCTCGCTGTGCCGTACAGCAGCTTCCCACTGGCTATTTTTCCGCATGGTAGTGTTGTACAGATGTCCATGCTACTCTCCCGATTTATCCCACCCTCTCCTTCCCTCATCGTGCCCGCAAGCCCTTTCTCAATGTCTGTGTCTCCAGCCCTGCCCTGCAGATAGGCTCATCAGAACCAACTTTCTAAGTTCCATCAGTTCAGTTCAGTCGCTCAGAACATGTGTTAATATACGACTTTAGGTTTTCTTTTTCTAACTTCACTCTGTATGACAGACTCTAGGTCCATCCATGTTTCTACAAATAATCCAATTTAGTTTTCTCAGTCTTTGAATCTCCAATTCATGCACTTTTGTTCACTCATCCTTTATTTATTCATTCATTTAACACACACACAAACACACACAATCTTCGTGCAAGTCTCCTCTCTGCTAGAGGCACAGGCAGAAATTGGCCGTGCACCCAGGACTCCCTCTCAAGCTTTGGATTATTCCCTTTGACTTTCTCTTTTCAAGATCTCCACCTGTGAGTACTTTGGACAGTCCATTCTGCAGCTATAAGTCCTTAGTTCATACACAGGGATAACATTTTTATCTGCTCCTGGATGCCAATCAGGCCAGACTTGTATCAAAAATCCCATTTCTTTACATCAGACCTCAGTCATCCCAGAAGTTTCAGCCTAGCTTTAAGGCTCTAGAAAAGGAAAACCTCAGGCCTTTCATTCCTACGTAGGGAAAACCCTACATAGTAATTCACTGCTGTGAATTACCACCTGTGAGTCCCTACTGCTCATGTAAATCAGTTCACTTCTGACACTGCTCATCACTAAATGAGTGGACATTTTTCCCACACCAAGCAATTCTCTGCAACACCAGCTGGGTGTCCTAAAATTCCATTCAGTTCTGACATTATTTACCTGGTGATAGCTTCAGATTGCACAAGTTAGGGGCTCAGTCCCACGAGACCGCCTCCCCCAACAGGCACACACTGCAGACACCAGGTGCAAGCCCAGTTTATCACCTGTGCTTCTGACACGTGAGCTGTAGGTGGGGGTTTCCATTAGATTAAATTTACTAGAGCAGCTCACAGAACTCCGGGAGACACGTATGTTTTCCAGTTTGTTAAAGGCGATGATAAAGGTTACAGAGGAAAAGCTAGGTGAAGATGTACATCCTGTGAGGTCCGGGAGGGTCCCCCATGCGGGAGCTTCGGTCGCCGTGGAGTTGTATGGGTTGTCCAGCTCCCAAGATCTCTGAACCTTGTCTTTTGTTTTTTTGTGAACATTGGATTACAGAGCCATGATTGATGAACTCCTTGGCCATTGGTGATTGAGTCAACCTCCAGTCTCTTCCTTTTCCTTAGAGACTCAGGGGTAGAAGGGACTGAAACTTCAACCCTCTAACTTTGGTTGGTGCTCCTGGCAACCAGGACCCTTCCTCAGGTTACCGGAGGTATTTTGGAAAGTTATTAACATAACAAAATAAACCTTGATGGCTCTTAACATAGGAAAGTCTAAGGGTTTTAGGATTCTGGACCAATGAAAGGTATAAGACCAGATATGTCTATTTCTTATAAATCAAAATATCACAGGTTCACAGGGTTCTTACTCCTTCCTCAAACGAGGGGGTCTCGATCATGACCTTGGTGGAGACTGTGTAGCCCTGAGTTCTGGTATTTCCTTAGCTTTCAATTGATAAAGAAGAATATTTACCCTAACTCCCTCTTCTCTGATTATAATTATATTATAGTCCAACACAAATGACCATTGACTTGGTTAAAGTCAAGAACTATATTTTCAAAGTACAATATATATATATTTTTTCTTAATAACACATACAACTGGTGATTGTTTAATATTTGTTTTTATTGCTAGGGAGTGTCAGGAGCGGTAAATTTCTTCTCTGCCCTTCTTGGTTCTTTGGCTGGATTAATTAAATTGACACAAGACAGATTAACAGAAAAAAGCTAGTTTAATTTGTATGTATGGAGGTGTCATAGAAATAGGACCTACAAAATGACCAAAGCAGACTATTTATATAAATTATTTTAACAATTATTTGTGAAGATTTAACAAAACATAGGGGTTTGTGCTTTGGGTTTGCAAACTAATGAAGGAATAACAAAGTTTGTTATACAGGTTTCTTAGCCTTGAATTCTCTATATTTGGTGATAAGGATGTTCATGTAGGGAGGGTAACTTCAATGTGGAAGATTTATTTCCTGCTTTCAGGGGGAAAGAAGTGGGTCGGAGTATTGTTGCTGCTGCTGCTGCTTTATTAAAAAAAAAAAAAAAAACACATGTCGCCCCACACCAGCTGTGACTTCAGTGTAAAATAACATGCCAGTGTGGTATATCTTGGGGTAGGCTATCCTGACTCCTAGCAAGAGTGAGTTATGTGATGGTCACAACTTTGATGGTGCTGTCCATCAGTATATCTCTAGCCACTGGCATAGCTTTTGGCAAAATGTATATTTTTAACAGCAGTAGAGCAGCATGCATTGTAACTGAGTCGATGCAAAGAGTCTAGAGAGAGAGGATGTGGAATAAATTGGGTACTTGAGGGGTGGGAATGATGAGGATGATGGGGCACAAAGGACATGAACTTCCAAATCTGTGCTTTGAACATAAGTAGGGGTTTCCCTGGTAACCCAGACGGCAAACAGCAATGAGGGAGACCCAGGTTCAACCCCCGGGTCGGGAAGATCCCCTGAAGAAGGGAATGGCTACCCACAGCAGTATTCTTGTCTGGAGAGTTCCATGGACAGAGGAGCTTGGGGAGATATAGGTCCATGAGGTCGCAAAGAGTCAGACACAACCAAGCGACTAGCACTCTCACTTTCCACTTGCTTTTTTCCCAGGACTTTGGCAGGCCATTGTGTGTGGGGGGAGGAGGTGGTGGCAGCTTCTGGCAAAGGAAACTGCATTTTCAATGATGTAGAAGTGAAACAAGAGAGACCATCACTGTAGTTGAATCATAGAGTATAGGGCTATGCAAGTGGCAATCAGGAAACCATGGGTAAATCAAGCTAAGAAGACAGGCAGAGACTCGATCATACAACGGGCAATCCCTGTTAAAGATCTGGGACTTAATTATGAGGGCAAAGGAGTGCCAAGGACCTGACCTAAGCTGTTGCTACCACTCCTGCACTATTTTTGTTGCCTCCTAGATCTTTCTCCCTGGAGGAGGAAATGACAATCCACTCTAGTATTCTTGCCTGGAAAATCCCATGAACAGAGGGGGCTGGCAGACTATAGTCCACGGGGTCACAGAGGCAGATATGACTGCACACAGCACATACAGCAGATCTTTCTCACCAGTCTGTTTTTCCCACTATTTTTTTACAGTAAGCATTCTGAATGTCTTCTTTCCTGTCTAATATTTTTCAATAGCTGCCTGTTCCCTAGAAGATCAAGTCTAAACTCCGTAACATTCCGTGTTTCACAGTGATGTCTCAAGTGGCTTCTCCAGCAGAATTTTGCCCATCATTTGATTATTGTATTTTCATAAAGCCCATCAAATCAGCTAATTGAGAGCCCCCTTCTTACTGTCTGGGCTTCCCAGGTGGGGCTAGTGGTAAAGAACCCGCCTGCCAATGCAGGAGACAAGAGACCCGGGTTAGATCCCTGGGTTGGGAAGAGCCCCTGGAGTAGGAAATGGCAACCCCATCCAGTATTCCTGCCTAGAGAATCCCATGGACAGAAGAGCCTGGTGGGTTACAGTTCACGGGGTCTCAAAGAGTCAGACAGGACTGAAGAGACTTAGTTCTAGCACTCCTTACTGCCTGCCACAGGAAGGGGCCACCTCCTCATTGATGCTATTTGTGTATCATGCCCATATGTCTCTTGTTATGCTTATTTTACTGTCTTTATTCATTGGTGTGCATGTCTTTTACTAATTCTGTCCTTCTTGGAGACAAACTGTAAGTTATTTGCAAACACCTGTGGTCTGGTGCACTATTTAAATGGATGTCTTCCCTTCCTCCAATTTTATTTTAGTGAGCAAATAAATGAACAACGATTTAAAAAAAATGAAAAGGATGAATCAAAATAGAGAAATTGGGCCATGTTCAACCAAAGTATTAAAAAAAAAGATCATGTGCTCTTGTATTTTGGAACCTAGTAATATTTTCAGCTTCTTTAAAAGGTGCAGAATATTTTTGTTCACTATTACTTATCCATTATGAATTTCACTAAAACTACAAACATGGTATGATGATTTTACTATTGATCAACTCTAAGTGTGTTTTAATACACAGGGAGAAATTGACTCCCAATGTTTCCAATCACATGACCAGAAAGTGCTTTAATTGGATTCACTGGGGTCAGGCCTAGAAAAGGCATAAAATTCAAGGGTTTTCCCTTGATTCCCTACTAGCTTTCTGAGTCTAATGGGAGCTACTTGGGCTCATCCCTCTGTAAGATTAATGTAGATTCTCAAAAACTAGTTTAGGTGGGAAACCCTTCACAAACTGGGACTAATGACCTGAGAAATTCTTTGATGGATGAACTGGAGACTCATTCAGGTCCGATGCAGAACATGGTAGCCAAATAGGAAATGAGGAAAGAGAGGTGAAAGTACTAAGAATATAAGGAGGAATGGTTGATATGGCTGTGGGATAAGCAGTTCTCAAGGAGAGTAACAAAACTGGAAGGATCAGGAAGAAAAAGCGATTTGAGGGTAGAATTTCAAAATGACATGAGTGTAAGAAATGTGATGTTGTTCATTCAGTTGCTATCTGTACATAAGTGGTAATGTGAATGTAACAGTAGGAACATATGGTACCTTAAATCGAGTATAATTTTGATTCCCTTTTCATAAAAAAATTGCACGAGCATATATCCTTTCTGTGACATTCTGGTGTTGATATTTGTTCCATTAGGCAACCGGTCAGTGAGGATGGACAAACGAAGTAACCAGAATTACTCAGCACTTGTGTCCCAGGGGTTCTACCTAGAATTGAAAATTAATCTATAAAACGATGTGAGCCCACGTGTGCTAAGTTGCTTTAGCTGTGTCCAACTCTTTGCATCCCTGTGGACTCTAGCCTGCCAGACTCCTCTGTCCATGGGATTTTCCAGGCAAGAATATTGGAGTGGGTTGCCATGACCTCCTCCAGGGGAACTTCCTGACCCAGGGATCAAACACATGTCTCTTACATCCCCTGCATTGGCAGAGTAGTTCTTTACCACTAGCATCACCTGGGAAGTCCATAGAAAAACTTGACATTGCCCTAAATGAGCTTTCCAACACCATGAGAGGTAGCTACAGCCATTCCCCATTTATAAGCAAGAAAAACTGTACTTCAAAGAGGTAAAATGGAAGGTTCTCATCTTGTTGTTTTTGTTCAATCCCTCAGTTGTGTCTGATTCTTTGCGACCCCGTGGACTGCAACTCACCAGGCTTCCCTGTTCTTCACCATCTCCTGAGCTTGCTCAAACTCATGTCCATTGAGTCAGTGATGCCATCCAGCCATCCTGTCCTCTGTCATCCCCTTCTGCTCCTGCCTTCAATCTTTCCCAGCATCAGGGTCTTTTCCAATGAGTCAGCTCTTCTCATCAGGTGGCCGAAGTATTGGAGTTGCAGACTCAGCATCAGCCCCTTCAATGAATATTCAGGACTGATTTCCTTTTGGATTGATTGGTTTGATCTCCTTGCAATCCAAGGGACTCTCAAGAGTCTTTTCCAACACCACAGTGCAAAAGCATCAATTCTTCGGTGCTCAGCTTTCTTTATAGTCCAACTCTCACATGCATACATGACTACTGGAAAAACTAGATCTTTGACCAAACGGACATATGTCAGCAAAGTAATGTCTCTGCTTTTTAATGTGCTGTCTAGGTTGGTCAAAACGTTTCTTCCAAGGAGCAAGTGTCTTTTAATTTCATGGCTACAGTCACCATCTGCAGTGATTTTGGAGCCCAAGAAAATAAAGTCTGTCACTGTTTAAATTGTTTCCCCATCTATTTGCCATGAAGTGATGGGACTGGATGCCATGATCTTTGTTTTTGAATGTTGCATTTTAAGCCAGCTTTCTCACTCTCCTCTTTGACCTTCATCAAGAGGCTCTTTAGTTCCTCTTCACCTTCTGTCATAAGGGTGGTGTCATCTGCATATCTGAGGTTATTGATATTTCTCCCTGCAATCTTGATTCCAGCTTGTGCTTCATCCAGTCCAGCATTTCGGATGATGTACTCTGCAATGAAGTTACATAAGCAGGGTGACAATATACAGCCTTTACATACTCCTTTCCCGATTTGGAACCAGTCTGTTGTTCCATATCTGGTTCTAACTGTTTCTTCTTTATCTGCATACAGATTTTTCAGGAGACAGATAAGATGGTCTGATATTCCTATCTCTTGAAGAATTTTCCACCATTTGTTGTGATCCACACAGTCAAAGACTTTGGCATAGTCAATAAAGCAGAAGTAGCTATTTTTCTGGAATTCTTTTGCTTTTTCTATGATCCAGTGGATGTTGGCAATTTGATCTCTGGTTCCTCTGTCTTTTCTAAATCCAGCTTGAGCCTCTGGAATTTCTTGGTTTACATATTGTTGAAGCCCAGCTTGGGAAATTTGAGCATTATTTGGCTAGCATGTGAAATGAGTGCAGTAGTTTGAATATTGTTTGGCATTGCTCTTCTTTGGGATTGGGATGAAAACTGACCTTTTCCAGTCCTGTGGCCACTGCTGAGTTTTTGAAATTTGCTGGCATATTGAGTGCAGAATTTTCACAGCATCATCTTTTAGGATTTTAACTATCAGCTGGAATTCGACCACTCCCACTAGCTTTGCTTATAGCAATGATTCCTAAGGCCCACTTGACTTTGCAGTCTTAAGATGTCCCAGAGAGTATGACTGGAAGAAAGCACAGGAAGGGAGTGCTTTTTTAAATTAGTCTCTTCTTCTGCCTATGACACAGTGAATCCTAAAAAGATGTTACATTTTTCCCTTTCTGAAAGATATTACTGGCTGTGATGGAGTAAGTTGCAGAGAAGGGCATTGATCTGTTGGATCTAACAGTGCCGTGGCGCCAGAGACAAGCTGCTCCAGTGTTGCTGCGTGGCGTGACCTGGAGCCTGTCTTTCTCCATCCTCAACCCCCTCGTTCTACACGGAGGTGACTCACTTCATCTTTAAGGCTGTTCCGAGAATGGGGAATGTTCCAAGCTTATGTGGGATTATTGTAAGAAGGGTTCTTACGTTGATTTATTCATTCTGTTACTGAGTTAATGGTTGATCTCAGTATCCCTGTAGCAAATGCTATGGACACTGGACAAAACTATGGTTGGGTGATATAAATTGATAGGAGCAAAAATATAGAATAGTGTAGGCACTGAATATGACTTTTAGTTCAAATTGTATAATTTAACATCCCAAAATGACTTTGCCCATACACCTTTGAGATCTTCTAGTCAGTGTACACTGCCTCCAGAGTGCTAGATTTTTCTGAATTAGCACTCAATATGTTGTAGGAAGGGGGACCCCCTTCCAGGGCCCAAAGTTGGGCTCTTGTCTAACACTCGGAAAAGAATTGTCCGAGGAGACACGTGCTGACAAAGCAAGAGATTTTATTGGGAAAGGGCACCCGAGTGGAGAGCAGTAGGTAAGGGAACCCAGGAGAACTGCTCTGCCGCATGGCTCGCAGTCTTGGGTTTTATGGTGATGGGATTAGTTTCCGGGTGGTCTTTGGCCAATCATTCTAATTCAGAGTCTTTCCTGGTGGCGCACGCATCGCTCAGCCAAGATGGATGCTAGCAGGAGGGATTCTGGGAAGTGGACGGACAGGTAGTGTCTCCTCTCGATCTTTCCCGAACTCTTCCGGCTGGTGGTGGCCTATTAGTTCCGGATTCCTTATCAGGATCTCCTGCCATAAAACAACTCATGCAAATGGTTACTATGGTACCTGACCAGGGTGGGCGGTTTCAATCAGTGTGCTTCCCCTAACAACTCCCCCCTGAGAGACTTCATACTCAAGATGCTTCTTGGGAATTGGGGCGGAGGTCTCTTTTTTCTGTAACTTCTTCCTGCTGTGTCGGGGCGTAGGCCTGCCTAGCAGAGCAGAAGTCTCTCTCTACCTGATCTAAGTTGGGGTGTTTTATATTTGAAACCAGCTCCCACCCTTGTAGTAACATCAATTTGGCCTGGAACTGCTGGAGTCTGCTGGAGATAAACTTTGTAAGGAGTTGGAGTATACAAGGGACAAATAGGAGGCCTAATAGGATAGTTATCACTGGACCCATGAATGGTAAGAGCCAAGAAGGGAAAGAAGGAGAACTCCATACACCTGTTGAACTTAAATCCCGGATCTTTGTAGCCTGTTCCAAAAGCCCCTTGATATCTTCTTGGACCTGCCCAGACTGGTTATAATAAAAACAGCATTTTTCCTTTAGATATAGACAAGTGCCTCCCTGTCCTGCAGTCAATAAGTCTAGGGCCCGACGATTTTGTAGGACCATTGCGGCTAGGGAGTCTAACTGGGATTGTAGGCGTTGGAGGGTCCTCGCTGTTTTTTCTATGGATACAGCAGTGTCGGTAGAAAGCTGCTGAAATTTATGTAAAGAAGTTCCCCCCACGGCAACTCCTGTTAAACCAGCAGTCAGTCCTAATGCCAGGAAAATAGGGGTAAGTATTACCGCACGACGTATCCTCTGGTTGGTATATACTGGTAGAGGCAAGGAGGTATTACTCCAGGCCAGATCTATGTGGGGCGTAACATACCCTAGGGAGCAAGTTCCTGACCAAAAAGGTGGTAGGGATAAATAAGCTTTATCCCCACATATGAAATAGACACCATGACTAGGTTTAAGTTGGGCAGCAAAATGGGTTTGCCAAAGAGGAACAGGATTTCCATCTGCCTTACAACTGGAACATGGCATAATGGAACAGGGGCAGTCCTTTAGCAGCTGGGAGGAGACTGTCACCCCACTTGCTGCAAAACCGGCAGCAGTGAGGGCATTTAGAAACGGATTTAAGTGTTGTGAGGCATCCTGGGTTTTGTCCTCAAGGTAGAGAGTATTTCGTTTGGGCTCCCACCATAGGGTTAGGTTTTTAGGGGTGGGTACCCCTACAAGGGAATAACAGGGGTCAGAGTTGCCCGTCCGGTTTAGAAACCCGGACGAACGGGTGTGGTTCTTTGGTCGTCCAGAACAGAACATGGATTTTCGAGACTGGTTAATGGCATCTGAGGAGAGCCTCATGTTTGGGGATAGGTATAGTGTGTCGGTTCTGCCAGAACCTCTAGTTCCCAAACTTTGGGCTAAATCGTAATACCCTAGTGAAATTTCTAGGTCCCGGTTTTTCCCATCAGTTTCAACAGTGAAGGTCACCCCACATTGTGAGTCATCTAGATTTCTAACTGACACCCCTGTTAGGGAGTGGCTTTTTAGACAGATAGGGAAGGTCACTTGAGGGATGTTAGTCAAGAGAGAAAATAAGGGCTCAGGTGGGATTGCAGATGTCATCGAGGGGGTAAATAGAGACAGTTGTTGCTGGTACCAAGGCATGAAGTTTTTTTCCCCTTTTTCCCAAAAGGCCATACTACGTCCAGATGGGGTGCGCTGAGTAACAGCCCATAGCTCGGCTGGAAGGGTGAGCCATTGATACCCTGGGATAGGTTGGACATATCCCCAACTTCTGCCATTAATGCAGATCCAGCATGGGCTGGTTAGGTTGAGTTGAGAAGCAGTGTGGTTTGCAAGTGTATATGCCTCGTTTAGGGAGAGATCAATAGCCATACAGGGAGATATGATTAGAAAGAGGAAGAACATCATATGATGCATTTTACTTATCTGAGGGAGGGTTGATGGGGTTCCGCTTGAACAAGAGCCTGAGATCTTCAACAGGTTCACAGGAATAGCTGTCCTCTGGCTTTGGAGTCTCAGTTTCTGTCTCCCCCTCCTGTAGGCCATAGGGTTTTATTCTAGAATTGTGGACCCAGGCAGATAGACCCTTCACTTTTACAGCAGTTGAGGTCACTAGAACAACCTGATATGGCCCTGTCCATTTTTCGGACAGCTGGTTTGGACTCCCTTTTTCTTGCCAGGTCTTTACTAATACTTGATCCCTTGGCTCTACCTGGGGATTTTTCAAGTCTTCCTGTGGTTTAGGGAGGATCTGTTCTCCATACCGTTGGAGTTCTTGTTGAAACCTTCCCAGGTCAGTTATATGTTTTAAGAGTGTATTGGCATCCTCATCAAAAAACAAATCAGAAGTTAAGAATGGACGTCCATACATCATTTCATAAGGACTTAACAATAGTGGCCGTTTGGGGGATGTCCGTACCCTCATGAGGGCTATGGGTAGCATGTGTGTCCACTTATTATGTGTTTCTTGGCATAGCTTAGCCAGAGCCCTTTTAAGAGTCTGGTTGGCTCTCTCTACCTTTCCTGAAGCTTGAGGCCTCCAGGATGAGTGGAGCCGGTATTTTATGCCTAAGCATGCGGCTAGGTTTTGGGATATCGTGGCTGTAAATGAGGGCCCATTGTCACTCTGAAGTGACCAAGGCAGCCCAAACCTAGGCACTATCTCCTTCAGCAGAGCCTTACAGACTTCTGTAGCTCTCTCTGTCTTAGTTGGGAACGCTTCGATCCATCCTGTGAATGTGTCAATAAAGACTAGCAAATAAGAAAACCCTTGGGTCTTTGGCATGGCTGTAAAATCTACTTGCCAGTCCTCTCCTGGGTATGATCCCCGATGTTGGACAGGTTTAATTAGAGGAGGTGGCAAGGGTCTGGTTTTTGGATTATTTCTTAGACAGGTATCACAATTCTGTGTGACCTGTCTAACAACCTTAGCTAACTGGGGATGGTAGAGAATAGACTTAAGCAAGATTTCTAGATTATCTCTTCTAAAATGGATGCTCTTATGTAAGGGGTTAGTAATTTTCCAAACCTGAGAATCAGGGAGTATTATTTGGGCCTGATCAGTCTGAAACCACCCATGTGACCCAATCTCCCAGCCCCGCTCAGCATATTGGGAATGCTCCTCTGGGGTATAATCTGGAGTCAGGGTTTCCTTGGGGAAAAGGGGGCAGATAGCAGTGGCAGGGGTAGCTTCCCTAGCAGCTCATTTTGCCTCTTGATCAGCTTTCCTATTTCCCTGGGCCTCTTTTTCTTGCCCCTTTTGGTGACTCTTGCAGTGGATGACAGCTAATTTTGCAGGAAGTTTGACTGCCTCCAGGAGCCTGAGAATGAGCTCTTTGTGTTTAATAGGAGAGCTTCGGGCACTGAGCATCCCTCTTTCTTTCCAAATTGCTGCATGGGCATGCAGAATGAGGAAAGCATACTTAGAGTCCGTATACACATTAATCCTCTTTCCTTCTCCTAACTCCAAAGCTCTTGTCAGGGCAAAACGTTCAGCTTTCTGGGCTGAGGCGTCTGGGGGAAGAGACCCACTTTGTTTAGTTTCTTCTAGGCTCACTACTGCATATCCTGCTTTCCTCTCTCCTTTTTCTACAAAACTGCTGCCATCTGTGTACCAGTTTTCCTCTGGGTCAGATAAAGGTGTCTCTGATAGGTCTGGGCGAGAAGAGTATAACTCGTCTATGATTTGTATGCATTGGTGATCCAGAGGGGAAGTAGGGGGATCTGGCAGTAAGGTTGCTGGATTTAAAGTCTGGCAGACCCTCAACCTTATTTCTGGAGTGTCAAGGAGCAGGGCTTGGTATTGGGTGATCCTTCCCCCTGTCATCCACCTGTCCCCTTTAGTTTCCAAGACTGCTTGCACCTGGTGAGGCGTATACACTGTGGTGGGCTGACCCAGGGTCAGCCTAGATGCCTCCTTAACCATAAGAGTGGTGGCTGCTACTGCCCGGAGGCAAGTGGGCCACCCTCTGGCCACCTCATCTAGTTGTTTTGAGAGATAAGCCACGGGTTGTAATACGGGCCCCATCATCTGCCCTAACATCCCAAGAGCAGTTCCTATCCTTTCAGAAACATAGAGTCTAAAAGGCTTCTCCAGGTTTGGGAGGCCTAAAGCTGGGGCTGTAGTGATGGACTCTTTTAGGGCATTAAAGGCCACCTTGCAGGTCTCATCCCAGTCGAGTGGCTCTTCCTCTTTCCCCCTTAACTTTTCATATAGGGGTTTGGCCAGATTGCCATAATTAGGAATCCAGATCCTGCAAAACCCGGTCATTCCTAAAATTCCCCTAAGCTGTTTTTTTGTTTGGGGGTACGGGGTATTTAAGATGAGGGATTTCCTCTCGGGGTCAAGCATTCTTTTTCCTTCTGTAATTATAAATCCAAGGTATTTTACTTGGGTTAAGCTAATCTGAGCCTTCTTGGGGGATACTCGATAACCCTTTTCATATAGGAAATTTAGAGTTTTAATAGTGTCCATTTGAGAGCTGGTAAAATCTGGACTAGCTATGAGCAAGTCGTCCACATACTGTATTAGACTACTGTTCGTTAAAGTTAATTCCCTTAGTTCTCTCCCCAAGGAAGTCCCAAAGATATGAGGGCTATCCCTAAACCCTTGTGGTAGTCGAGTCCAGCAGAGTTGTATGGTCTCCCTCGTTTCCAAGTCCTGCCACTCAAAAGCAAAGAGTTTTTGGGATTCAGGATGGAGAGGAATGCAAAAGAAAGCATCTTTAAGATCCAAGACTGAGAAGTACTTGGCTTTTCCTGGGACTTGGGATAGGAGGGTATACGGGTTTGGGACTATGGGGTGGATGGGAACCACAGCTTCATTAACAGCTCTTAGATCCTGGACGAATCGATAAGATCCATCTGGTTTTTTAACGGGCAAGATTGGAGTATTGCAGGGGGACTCACAGCTGATTAGAATTTCAGTATCTCGGTATTTGTTAACTGATGGTCTAAGACGCTTAAGAGCTTCTGGTTTTAAGGGATATTGTCTTTTCCAGGGGTAGGGAGCATTTGGCCTCAGAGAAATCTTTACCGGTGGAACATTTATGGCTAAACCAGGGCTGGAGACATCCCACACCTGGGGATTGACCTCATCTAGGAAAGGGACAGACTCTTCCTTTTCTACCTGACTGTAAATATTCAGACACTAGGCAAAGAAAATTATCGACTTCTACCTTTCCCCAAGTCACTTTGGTTTGGAGGCGGCAAAGAAGGTCTCTCCCCAGTAGGGGAGCAGGGCAACCAGGGATGTATAAGAAGGGGTGGGTTCCTTGCCAATTTTCCACCTTACAATGGAGGGGCTTAGTAAAATTCCGGCTTTGGGGTTTTCTATCTACCCCTATCACCATTTTAGTCTGGGAGTCTAAAGGTCCTAATCGGAAAGGAAGAACGGAGAAGGCAGCCCCCGTGTCTAGAAGAAAGTTTACATCCTTACCTTCTATTTGTAGAGTCACCCAAGGGTCGAGAGGAGTGATCTGGATCTCACCATTCGCGGGGGTTTCTCGAGCCGCTGGGCACCATCAGTCCTGGTCGCCCAGAACTAACACAGAGGGAGCAGGTGTAGGGGTCGCCATATGCCTTCCCTTAGGGCGATATGGACACTCCCTTTTTTAATGTCCATCCTCTCTGCAGTAGGCACATTGGGTGCGGCTCAGCCGCGGTGGATTGTTAAGATCTTTTTTTTTCCTTGCTCTCCCCGGGACTCTCGCATAGTGGCAGGATGAATCAAGGCCAGGATTTTAGCCTGTTGTTGGGCCAAGGCCTGGGTCTGCCTCTCTATTCTCTTATCTTTTCGGACTTCTTTTTGCTCCCTTCTTGCTTCCTCCTCCCGGTCCCTGTTCAAAAACACCCTATTTGCCTCCTCCACCAAATCGGAAATTGGGGTCTCTGGTCCTTTTCCTAGTTTTTGTAATTTTCTCCTTATGTCTGGGGCTGCCTGGGTTATGAAGGAATGGGCCAACAGGACTCGTCCTTCCATACTTGTTAAATCTGTCTCGGTAAAGTTTTTAAAGGCTTCTGTGAGTCTGCCCAAAAAAAGAGCTGGATTTTCATTCTCTCTCTGTGTAACCTCTTTTATCTTATTATAATTAACAACCTTTCGCACACCCTGGGTCATTTCCTGTAGTAGGCAAGTAATGAGGTGTCTTAAGGATTCCTTTCCTGCCCTTGTATTAGGATCCCAGTCTGGCTCTGTCGAGGGAATTGCCTCTTCGGCAGGGGCCAGACTGACATCTACCCGCTGTCTTTCATCAGCCACTTTTCTAGCCTGATCTAGGATTCGAGCTTTTTTCTCATCATTACAACACCGGGTGAGGATGACCATTATATCCCTCCAGGTGAGGGAGAAGTTAAGGCTAAGACGCTCAAATTTATCCTTAAATTTTTGGGGGTTCTCAGAATATGAACCCAATTGTTCCTTGCATTGGGTAATGTCTTGCATAGAGAACGGAACATGAACGTGCATAGTTCCCCCCTCCCCATCTGGTACCTCTCTTAGGGGGCAGATTTTGTCTGAGGATGACCTTTCCTTCTGTAGAGGACAAAGCTTACTTCCTGATCGTAACCCCATGGGGGAGGGGACATATGGAGGAGGAGCCGAGGCGACTGGGAGTGACTCCCTTCTGATCTCATGTCTTCCGGGCCCGGGCTCCTGACTTCCGGGCGTGTCTGACCCTCCCTTCCTCGTGGCCTCTCTGCTGAAGCAGGGGAGGTCAAGAGAAGGTCAAGGGGATCTTCTGTTTCAGGCCTTGCTAAAAGGATTTTGGAAGAGCATTTATCGAACTCCTCAAGCTTATATTTTCCCTTTTTTTCAGAATCCTGGTAGAGGGCCATAAAGGCCTGAACATAGGGAACTTCCTTGTATTTACCCACACGTTTGCAGTATAGACTGAGCTGTAAAATGGTGTTGTGTCCAAGTGATCCTGACTGGGGCCATTTTTCCCCTCCTCCCAGGGAGTAAGTAGGCCAGTACTGAGTACAGTATTTGATAAGTTTTTTCTTTTTTAACCCTCCCAGTTGGTGTCCCTCCCAGTTGGCCAAAAGACAACCGAGCGGGGTGTCTAGAGGGAAGGTAGGCTTATTTCCCATGTTAGCGATGGTATAGCCTATATCTCATTCCCAAGGGACCAGTACTGGGGCGGATGCCTCTATATCTGACTCTAGAGAGATTGTAAGCTCTCTCCTGGTCCCAAAGGGCCTGATTGTATAAGCGCCAAAGGAAATGTTCGGTAGTAAGCACAATCAATGGGGCTGTAGGGCTGGTCCCAAAAGGTAAATTAACCCCTAAGGATGTATCTAGGGTGTTAATTTTCACCCAAGACCAGGTGCGACTATACTGAACCCCGTCAATCACTTCCACGTGGAAGCACTCAGCCAAATGCGCAATTAAATGGCTGAATTTATAGAAACAGGGCACCCGATGGAGGGCTTCTAACGCCCGATCGTCTCCCCAGGAACAGAAAGCACAGTTGATGGGGAGCAGAGGGCGTAGCCTCTCTGAAAATCTCTTACAAAGACCCAGAACTTCAGGTCCAAGTATTGACAGACAGAGTAAGCGGAAATAACTTGGGTCTTCAAAGAGAGGGAAGAGGGCCAGGTTGAGAGAAAAGGAGTGGGATGGGACAGAAGGTCTAGGAGTGGGGGAGAGAGAGAGAAAAAGGGGTGGCCTTACAGACGTCTCCTGCCACCTGCAGACACCCAGGCGTTACGGGACTTTTCCCTGGGCTTCCAGAGAAGGGAGGACTGGAACTCGGCCCTACCAGAACCAGAATTCGAGTTCTCTGCCAAGAGGAGGTGATCAGTCTCCAGTCCTCAGCTTAAGCTGAGGCCCTTCGACCAGATTCCTGCGTCCAGGACCGGGGGACTAGAAAAATAGGATAGGTTGAAAAGAGGGGTGGGAAAAGAAGGGTCAACAAAATCTCTTGTTCCTTACCCGGTTGGGGCACCCTGGCCAGTTGTCTGCGTCAGGAGGAGACCAGGGACAAACGAGTCCCAGTTGCGGCCGCTGGGTCAGATCCGTCGGCAGGCGAGCTGGTCCTGGAGTACCCCGAGCGGTCTGGATGTCAGCCCCAGTAGAAATGGGGGAGTCCCTTCGTGGTCGCCAGTTGTTGTATGAAGGGGGACCCCCTTCCAGGGCGCGAAGTTGGGCTCTTGTCTAACACTCGGAAAAGAATTGTCCGAGGAGACACGTGCTGACAAAGCAAGAGATTTTATTGGGAAAGGGCACCCGAGTGGAGAGCAGTAGGTAAGGGAACCCAGGAGAACTGCTCTGCCGCGTGGCTCGCAGTCTTGGGTTTTATGGTGATGGGATTAGTTTCCGGGTGGTCTTTGGCCAATCATTCTAATTCAGAGTCTTTCCTGGTGGCGCACGCATCGCTCAGCCAAGATGGCTGCTAGCAGGAGGGATTCTGGGAAGTGGACGGACAGGTAGTGTCTCCTCTCGATCTTTCCCGAACTCTTCCGGCTGGTGGTGGCCTATTAGTTCCGGATTCCTTATCAGGATCTCCTGCCATAAAACAACTCATGCAAATGGTTACTATGGTACCTGACCAGGGTGGGCAGTTTCAATCAGTGTGCTTCCCCTAACAAATAGGTTAATGTAACTATACAATATAATAGAATAAGCAGTCTTATAACTTATCTATTGCTGTTTAATTAATTTACTGTTTCTAGTGAGACCCTTCTTTTAATTAACTTTACCCATGAGCCTTCTCCTGTGGATAGAACTAAAGTGAGACAAGGAAACACATCACTGTTCATAAAGACATGTAAAAAATTCATTGTGTTCATTGATACTTTGAACCCCGTATGTTAGTTAAAAACCTATGAGCTATGGTCATCCTTCAATTTATAGATGAAAAATTTAAGCCCATAGAGGTAAATTGATTTTCCATAAAACACTTTGCACATAACCAAAGGATCCAGAATTTGAACTAAGTTTGAGTTCAATAAACTTTCAGCAGCATTTTGCCCATTTTCTCCCCTCCCCCTATTTTCTTAGCTATAATATTTTTCTTTTTTAGCAGGCTTGCATTCCCTGGAAAAATTTAATCTGAGAAACTCGTGGGAAATAGTCTGAGGTGACTGAAAAGCAAATAAATGACAATCAATTAAGATAGAATTTTTAGCAGATAATCCAAGCTGTATACAGAAACTTGAGGCACTAGCTAGAACAGATAACTGGCATAGCCTCGCTTCTACATCCTTTGGATGTGGAATTTTACAGCAGAGGCTCTCCACCTGAGTATCTTCAGTGCTTTATTCATGGGTCAGCTTTAGAACTTTTTGTCCTTTGTTCTTAGGCGACCATCACAAAAACCCTGGAGATACTCTTGTTTGCTGGCTTTTTTGCCAGGGTTGACCACCAGGGTGACTTAGAGGTGTTTCTCCAAATAGAGATGCTTAAGTCCCACCTGTGAAGATTCTCACTCACTAGATCATCATGGACTTGAGCATCCTTAGAAACTCTCATCCAGCAACTCTTTAAATAGACCTAATTGAGAAACAATCCAGGAACACACATCACTTGTTTCCATTTTACAGGTCGCAAAATGGAAACCGGGAGAGATGAGTGTTTCAAAAATTTAGACTTTATTTAGCCTATTGCTCAAGAAGTCCAGAATGTAAACTGTGATTAATGATTACATGATCGCTGATGTTCTAGTCTCTCAAGATCATATCCAGATAGAGAAGCACAGAGGATACAGAAAAACCCAAGGTTTGATGTGTTTTCAAAGACTATAAATGGGATTTCAGCTTAGGTCTACAAAGACATATAGATAACCTACTTTGTCCTAACGACTCTGCTAGTTTCTTCTCTAGATTTCCCTCCTTGGCAAATGACAGGTGATGCTGGGTGTCATGTAGGGGTCTTGGGGGCAGGTGACACAGCAAAGGGAAACTGAAGGCTGAGTCCTGGATGGCACATCCTCCAAAAAAGAGTGACCAAGCAGAGCATGAAGTTCCATGGGACAGATATAGGCAGCTGAGACCCTAGCAATGACAGCTCGGTCCTTGTGGTCATGAGCAAAGAATTAGGGGCAGAATTAGGGGGAATTTCTTGGGTTGAAGGAACACAGGAAGAAGGACCCTTTCTTAAATCTATAACAAGCCTGAAAATTGTTCTCAGGTGACTGAGCCTATGCCTATGGAACTGAGAACCAGAGATAAATACAGAAAAAAGAAGTTCTACTTTTAAGGAATCACATTCTGCTTTGATAAGTAGGTGCAATGACCAGTGCTAGGGGTTAATCAACAATAGGTTTCTGATAAAGCTCTTCAGAGTAAGTCATGCCAAAGTATCATTGTGGAGGATGTTTCATGGTTAACCACGCAGAGCTGGTTAGCAGAATGAGGGCATTCCTGGCAGAGGAGAAGCGTATGCAGACTACAGAGCAATGAAGCAGGATGATATGTTAAGAGAGCTGCAAGCCAGAGCCTGCACTCCGAGTTGCAACCTATAATTGCTGAAAGATGGAAAGGCACCTGGGTGATGTCTCATGAACCACATAAATGCATGATGACATTCCCTCTGCTTCCTGTAAACCATGGACTGGCAAGAACGTGGTGTAAATTTTACTCCTCCACCATGACAGAACCATTTTGTGAAATATTAAGGTTCCCATGTAGTCAGCATTCAAAGCATTTAAGCATCAGGCTAAAATTCATATGACTTCAAAGATCTTTTTCCAGCTCTAAGATACTCTGTAATATCTCGTTAAGCCTTTTAAACCAGATGTCACTCTTGGGGATGATATGAGACTGAAAAAGAAGAAATAAAAATAAATAAAGGAAATATTGAGGTAGAGGAGTAGTGGACAATGCTTAACATCAGCCCTGGAATGGATGGTGACAGGAACAGGGGAGGCAAAGCTGGTCCAAAACATTTCTCCTGCCTGGATACTCAAAAATTCTTTTAACTGTTCTCTACCATTTATTCTTATTTCTCTCTAATCCAAGATTATAGACATCCAACATGCCCCCATACTGAAGCCTGGGTGATTTTAATGAAAGGAAAACCAAGGGATGCCATCTCTCCCCGCTCAATTCTTTACTAGCTCCCTCTTATTCTTCATGGGCTTCCCTGGTGCCTCAGCTGATTAAGAATATGCCTTCAATGCAGAAGACTTGGGTTCGATCCCTGGGTCAAGAAGATCTCCTGGGGAAGGGAATGGCAATCGACTCCAATATTCTTGCCTGGAGAATTCCATGGATAAGAGGACTCTGGCAGGCTACAGTCTATAGGATCACAAAGAATCGGACACAACTGAACTACTAACTCTTTCCTTCTTTTCTTCCTCTTCCTGACCAAACTGTTTCCCATGGACTACAGAGACCTTCATGATTGTCCCATGTCTGTCTCTTCAGCCTTCTTTGATACCAGATTCCACTACATTAGAGTGTCTTAGCTATGGTACTACTGGCTTGTTGGACTGGATGATTCTTTGGGGGCTATTGTAGAATATTTAATAGCATCTCTGGTCTCTACCCACTAGATGGTAGTCACTCCCAGTTATTGACAACCAAAAATCTTCCAGCTTGCCTAATGTCCCTGTGGATGGGGGAGTTCCCCTGCTTGAGAACTATTGGTCTAGATCTTTCCTTTCTAAGTACATGTTCATTCAAATGTACCATGCTCCCCTCCCTCTCATTATAAAACTTCTAAAATCACCACCTACTTTCCTTGAGATAATCTCCCTCTCCCCACCCCTATACCAAATTACTAATGTCTACTAATTATTGCTTCTCTCCAAGAACAATCATCATTTCCTCCATGGAGCCTACACTGAACCGCTACTCATAGTGCTGTGATAACCCCCTTTCCTTTAGGGCTTCATTTGCAATCTTATGTTCATCACTGGTGTCATTGGAACAGTTTCTGACTTTTCCTCCAGCCATTATGCTTCATGAAAGTAGGGGCCGTGTCTATTTTTATTCACCACTGTGTCCTCAGTACCTGGCATGGTAGAAACTCAGGAAACACTCAATGAGTGATTGGAAACTGAACAAAATTTGCAATTATCAGAAAAGTAAAGCAGGACTTTCAGCCTCTGATGCCAACAACTATTTGCTGAGCACTGATTTTGCAGTTAAGCAAGATCTGAGCCCTGGGACCACAGTGAAGAATAACACACAGCCTTTGCCTAGGAACTATACCCTTGGGAAAGAAATTGATTTGTAAGTAAAAAGGATTAATACGATATCCTCAGTGATCAGTGGAGGTTTGAGCAAACTGAAGTTGGGTATCTACAGAGGAGTTCCAAGGTCTGCCTACAGAGTAGAGAGAAGTTTCAGAAAAACGATAATTCTTGAGCTCAGATTAAAGGACAGAATTTAGCCAGATGGACAAGGCTTAACAGTGTAGACTGGTATTAGAGCTGGTGTGACTGGTGGGAAATTAGTCACAACAGTGATACAGGTATATAGCAATCCAGCCGGCTGAGCATCTCCACGAAGTTCTGGGAAATGAGCTTAGAGACTTAAGCAGGGATAGAAACATGAGAACTTCCTGTGTAGGCTCAGCGATCTGTACTTTGTCTTGGAGACATTGGGTGGTCATAGATGGATGGAATGTAGTGGTGTGAGTCAGATCTGCAGTTTCAGCTTGATAAGCTGAAGTCTGACCAGTAGATAGAGAAGAACATGACTTTACAACTCAGGGTCTCATTAAAGTTTTTGTTGAATCTTCAAGTGGCTTGGACCAGGCACATAGCAACTTAACAAGGAGAATCAGAATGCTAGCTCAGTATGAGGTTCAAGAGTACACAGATTCTATTCCTAGCAATAGCAAGGCAGAAAATTTCTTGTACCAGGGAGTCCTTACAGCCTCAGTCCTATGAATCCTTATTTATTGTTAGTGGCAAGGTACATGTTGGGAGATATAGGGATCAAATGACTCAGATGGTAAAGAATCTGCTTGCAGTGCAGGAGACTGGGGTTTGATTCTTCGGTTGGAAAAATCCCCTGGAGAAGGGAATGGCAACCGATTCCAGTATTCTTCCCTGGAGAACTCCATGAACAGAGGCTAGGTCCTTGGGGTCGCAAAGTGTTTTGGACATAACTGAGCGACACTTTCCCTTTCACTTTAGGTACCAAGGGCTTCCCTTGTAGCTGAGTTGGTAAAGAATCTGCCTGCAGTGTAGGACACCTGGGTTTGATTCGTGATGGTCAGGAAGATCCCCTGGAGAAGGAAATGGCAACCCACTCCAGCATTCTTGCCTGGAGAATCCCATGGACAGAGGAGCCTATTGGGCTACAGTCCACAGGTTGACGAAGACTTGGACATGCCTTCGCAATTAAACCACCACCACCATAAGGATCATTTTCCTGGTGGCTCAAACAGTAAAGCATCTGCCTACAATACGGTAGACCTGGGTTCAATCCCTGGGTCGGGAAGATCTCCTGGAGAAGGAAATGGCAACCCACTCCAGTATTCTTGCCTAGAAAATCCCATGGACGGAGGAGCCTGGTAGGCTACAGTCCATGGGGTCACAGAGTCAGATGCAGCTGAGAGACTTCACTTCACTTCACTTCTTCACCATAGGGATCAAGAGGGCTTCCTAGGTGGCACTAGTGGTAAAGAATCTGCCTGCCAATGCATGAGACACAAGAGACCTAAATTCGATCCCTGGGTTGGGAAGATCCCTTGGAGAAGGGCATGGCAACCCACTCCAGTATTCTTGCCTGGAGAATCCCCTTGGTTAGAAGAGCGTGGAGGGCTAAAGTCCATAGGGCTGCAAAGAGTCGGACTTGACTGAATTGACTTAGCACACACATAAGAATCAGTAGGCCAGCTCTAGGTTTCAGAGACAAAGAGGCAAACATAGTCATTTTCTGGACACTGCAACATTCTGAAACCTGATGATTGAGTGTTTGTTTTCCCATTGTCTGCATTTCTGCTTAGTCCTCCAACATGAATAATTGTCAAGGTTTTGCTAGGCCAAAGTATATTCCAGGGAAATCGGATCTGCAATTTTGCAGAATTTCACAATGCCTTTTTGCAGTTCTGTGTCAAATTGTTTGTTTAAATCTAGTTTATTTTACCTTCTTGGTCCTGGACATACTATCAGCTGAAATATTTATATCACTGCCTCTTAGGAGTTGTGCATTTCCCTTGTTCTGTGAAAAAATGTGCTGACCTGCTCTATGTATATGAGTAATTGTTTTTATTTTAATTACTTGAGTGCCTGTGGAAGGAGACTGAGTCGTCTGGCCTGTTCTCTTCTTGAGCATTTCTTGCTTTCATTCACTACCTTTTACCAAAAAAAAAAAAGTCTTGTTCTCATCAACAGCAAAGTCTTTGGAGACCATTTGAAGTTGAAATCTTCATGCTAAATCCAGCCTTTTGAAAGGAAGTGTGGGAATCATAAAGATAAACATACCTTACTGCCCAATGCAGAAATCCCTCTCTCCCAGCTAGATTCCACGATGCTGGAAAAAAAAACAGCCCAAGCATGTTCTTGCTGTTATTCAGATCTTATATTTGAAAACAGGTCTCCCACAGAAACATACATGTGTGTTCCCTATTACATGGAGCATTCTGTCCTCAACTCATGCCTTCTGACCTCATTCACTCATTTGACACAATCATTGAATATTCGTGGTGTGCCCATCAGTGAACCAACTGGCCAGCCTCTGCCCTCATAGAGGCCACAGTCTGGCATAGGAAGCAGGCAGTGCGGTAGTTAGTACCGTCGTGTGGGTGGAAGCAGGAACTCCACAGCAGGGGCTGCTATATGGTTCTAGAAAGTCATGGAAATTATGCCAAGACAAGTGACATTCAAGTTAAGGAAAGAGAGGAATGGGTAGAGGAGGCTAGTACCAGGGAGGAAAAAATGTCTCAGGTTGGAATTGGAATCTCACTTGATGAGAGATTCAACTAGGGGGGTAAGGCCACGCTGTGTGCACTCAGTCATGTCTGACTGTTTGTGACCCCACGAACTGTAGCCCACCAGGCTCCTCTGTCCGTGGAATTCTCCAATCAAGAGCACTGGACTGGGTTGCCGTTTCCTATGGCCGGAGATCTCCCAACCCAGGGATTGAAATTGGGTCTCTTGAGTCTCCTGAATCAGCAGGAGGATTCCTTACCTCTGCGCCACCTGGGAAGTCCCCGGCGAGGTAAGGGGCTGGGTGGTATTTTTTAAAGCCTGGTTCCTACAGCAGTATGGTCTGACATATTTGTGTTCACCACCAGCTCCAGCTCTTCAGACTGCTTGGTTTTGAGCAGATTGCTTAACCTTTCTAAGACTGGCTGTCATTATTAGTCATTATTAGATCATAGGGTGTATGTAAAGGTTGAAGAAGTTAGAACATGTAAATTGTTTACACACCAGCTGAGACATGGTAAATATGAGGTCATGATAAATGACCTTGATAAACATGAGGTCATGTTATTACCATTATTATTAATAGTATGTATTTATTTTTTATTTCATCTTCACTTTGCCTTCAATGTCTTTTCCAGTTTTGTTTTGTTTTTTGTTATTGTTGTTAATCCCTCAAGTCAGGTGATCTGGGATCAACAGCTTCTTTCTGGAAGCCCTGAACCCTGGATCCTTTCTCTGTCCATCTTCTCTCCTTCCCTCTCTATCTTTTTTTTTTTTCTCTTCGTTACCCTCTCTCACCTATAGTTAGCACCCCACCATGGTAGGGCCCCGACAACTGGATAATGGGTAATCTGAAATAATGGGGTCCTGGGTATTATCAGTTGCATGTCGGGACCATGCAAAGAACAATTTCTATGTATCGTTCAGTTGGAAATTCACAGTAGCATGCTCCACCATGTATAAGAGGAAATGAGCAAAGCATAAATTATAGGTAAAATGATATTTCTCACTTAGCTGTCAACATTGAAGAGGCATTTCTATTTAACTTTGGTAATGTTTCTCAATTTCTCTGCATTTCCATATTCATACTGCCATACTTAAAGCTAAGATTCGTTTCTCATCCAGACCAGTGTGGTATCATCCCTTGTGTGCCCGCTCCCTTTTCTCTTTCAAACTTGCCTATTTCAGTCCGGCTTTCACTGGGATTTCAGAATGTTCCTCCCATAATATCACACTGATCACTGTATAATCTTGTGTGAAAACCTTCACAGATGTTCTGTTTTCTGAATAAAAAGTCTATCAGGACACCTTTCATTGCAAGGAACAATAACAGACCTATCCAATTAAAAGAATAATGAGCATAGATTACTTCACTTACCAGAAAAATCCAGAGGTAATTTGGGCTTTGGGCACAATTTGAATAGAATTTTAGCTCTGTCTCTCTCTTGGTTCCTGTCCAAATGTCAATTTTGTCCTCTGACTGACTTCTATTATTGAGCAACATGTTTAAAGCAGTCATAGGTATCCTAAATCCACATCACCATCCAGCTAGAAAGACACACACACAAGTCTTTCTGTTGCTCCATCTTAAGCTGCAGACCCACCTCTGAAATAATCACTGGCTCTAAAGAGATGTCATAAGCTGATTTCCTTAGATTCGAGTTTAAGGCAACCTCTGAGCTGAATGCTGTCGGAAGGTATATAGGGTGGCTACAGTCTGTTTAGGGACGTCAGCACCGACCCCTGGCCAAACAGTGTGAACCATTGTGGATACAATAAAGGCTCAGTAGATGCCGGGAAGGCAAGCAGCAGTGCTGTTCCCCCATCCCCTGAGGATGTCACTCACGATGTGTCACTATCTGGCTTCAATTCACAATTTCAATTTCTCATCATTCCTATTCTTATTTTACTCTTGTCAGACTGAGTTTATTGCCCCAAATTTCTGTCTATGCTTTTGCTCTAGTTTGACTTTCCATGTGGCATGCCAAGCTCCTGCCCTTCTTGGCTACAGAGAACCCTACTTGTGCTTTTAGACCCACCTTGAAAGCTGTCTCCTTATGAATCCTATGATATCTCCCCATCCCCGACCCCCCCCACCACCATTCAGCTGGAATGAAGCTAAATTTGTTATCATCCAGTTAGGATTCTACCTGCTAAGAGTAATTCTTTCCTGAGTGAGTCTGCCTTGCTCTTGTTTATCATCATCTTCAAGGACCTGCTCTCTGTCTTTTGTGTTCTTATCCAAGAAAGTATCAGTGCTTTGCCTTAGGGCATTTCTCTATAGGTCAGTGTTGTCACCTCTTATTAAATACCTAAATCCTACTGAGTTAGAATTTTTATCTAAAAATTAGGAAAATCTGGAGAACTTGTAATTTCAAAGGAACGGTCAACTAATTACATGCTAATAGCCTACACGTTATTACTTGAACACATAAAAACTTGGAAATTAAGAAAACTCGGCAGTGGCCACAGGACTGGAAAATGTCAGTTTTCATTCCAATCCCAAAAAAAGGGCAATGCCAAATGATGTTCAAGCTACCATACAATTGAGCTCATTTCACACACTAGCAAGGTAATGCTTAAAATCCTTCAAGTTAGCAGTACATGAACCAAGAACTTCCAAATGTGCAAGCTAGATTTAGACAAGGCAGAGGAACCAGAAATGAAATTGCCAACATTTGGTGGATCATAGAGAGAGCAAGGAAATTCCAAAAAAAAATCTATTTCTGCTTTATTGACTACACTATAGCCTTTGAACATGTGGATCACAACAAACTGGAAAATCCTTAAAGAGATGGGAATACCAGACTACCTTACCTGCCTCCTGAGAAACCTGTATGCAGATCAAGAAGCAACAGTTAGAACTGGACATGGAACAACAGACCAGTTCAAAATTGGGAAAGCTGTATGTCAAGGTTGTATATTATCACTCTGCTTATTTAACTTTTATGCAGAGCACATCATGCAAAATGACAGGCTGGATGAATCCTAAGCTGGAATCGGGATTGCTGGGATAAATATCAGCAACCTCAGATATTCAGGTGATGTTGTTGTTCAGTTGTTCAATTGTGTCCACCTCTCTGTGACCCAATGAGCTGCAGCACACCATGCTTCCCTGTCCTCCAACATCTCCTTTTCTGATGTGTCGGCTCTTCGGATCAGGTGGCCAAAGTATTGGCGCTTCAGCAATAGTCCTTCTAATGAATATTTGGGGTTGATTTCCTTTTAGACTGACTGGTTGGATCTCCTTGCAGTCCAAGGGACTCTCAAGAGTCTTCTCCAATACCACAGTTCAAAAGCATCAATTCTTCAGTGCTCAGCTTTCTTTATGGTCCAACTCTCACATACATACATGACTACTGGAAAAACCATAGCTTTGACTAGGTGGACCTTTGTTGGCAAAGTAATGTCTCTGCTTTTTAATATGCTGTCTAGGTTAATCATAGCTTTTCTTCCAAGGAGCAAGCGTTGTACAGTTTCATGACTGCAGTCACCATCTGCTGTGGTTTTGGAGCCCAAGAAAAGAAACTTGGTCACTGTTTCCATTGTTTCCCCTTTTATTTGCCATGAAGTGATGGGACCAGATGCCATGATCTTAGTTTTTCGAGATCATGCAGATGACACCACCCTAATGCAGATGACATCACCCTAATGGCAGAAAGCAAAGAAGAACTAAAAAACTTATTGATGAGGGTGAAAGAGGAGAGTGAAAAAGCTAGCTTAAAACTCAATATTCAAAAAACTAAGGTCATGGCATCTAGTCCCATCACTTCATGTCAAATAGATGGGGGAAGAGTGGAAGCAGTGACAGATTTTATTTTCTTGAACTCCAAAATTACTGCAGCCATGAAATTAAAAGATGCTTGCTCCTTGGAAGAAAAGCTATGACAAACCTAATCAGTGTATTAAAAAGCAGAGACATCACTTTGCCTATGAAGGTCCATCTAGTTAAAGCTATGGTTTTTCCAGTAGTCATGTACGGATGTGAAATTTGGACCATAAAGAAGGCTGTGTGCTGAAGAATTGATGCTTTTGAACTGTGGTGTTGGAGAAGACTCTTGAGAGTTTGGACTGCAAGGCGACCAAACCAGTCAATCCTAAAGGAGATCAACCCTGAATGTTCATTGGAAGAACTGAAGTTGAATCTCTAATACTTTGGCAACCTGATGTGGAGAACCAACTCATTGGAAAAGACCCTGATGCTGGGAAAGATTGAAGGCAGGAGGAGAAGAGACGACAGAGGATGAGATGGTTGGAAGGCATCACCGACTCAATGGACATGAGTTTGAACAAGCATCAGGTGATGGTGAAGGACAGGGAAGCCTGATGTACCGCAGTCCATGGGGATGTAAGGAGTCAGACATGACTAGATGGCTAAGGAATAACAACATAAAACCTAATGAATGCAGGTTACAGAAGTTTCAATTCACCATAGATATGAGGTATCAGTATATATTTTTCTCTCATTTGCAACTAAGTCCTGTTCTGCGCAACACCTGTATTTCTGAGAATCCATTTGTAAATCAAATATCATAGTCTCATTTACATATATTTTAATTATAGAAATGAACTGTGTGAGTTCCTTTTCCATTTTTAGTCACTTCTAATATTTCAGTTCCTTGTCAACTTATTAATAAATGAGTCAATACATATAGAATGTCCCTGAGTTAATTGGTGGTTTGACTCAAGACTCTCTGGTTTTAGGATGGTGTAAAAGTAGTATGTATTCAGTAGAAACTGTACTTGGAATTTTAAATTTGACCTTTTCCTAGGCTTAGGAATATGTTCTCTTGCGATTTGGGGCAGTGGCAGTAGCTACGGCTCTCAGTCAGCCACCAGATCCTAAGAATGAACAATCAATACATGAAAACAATCAATGAGCAATCAAACATTCTGGACCTGTACAACCATTCTGTTTTTCACTTTCAGTGCCGCATTTGAAAAATTAGATGAGATTCAACACTTTCTTATAAAACAGACATTTTGTTAGATAATTTCTGCCAGCTGTAGGCTAGCATACGTGTTCTGAACACAGTTAAGACCAGTTAGTCTAACTTTTGATGTTTAGTAGATTGGGTGTACTAAATGCATTTTTGACTGAAATATTTTCAACTTATGATAGGTTTATTAGGATGTAATCCCATTCTAAGTCAAGGGAGATCTGTATTTAGCTGAATTTGTTAAAGATACATTTTAGCTAGGCAAAAATACCTTAGGTTTATGGGTAATAATCACTGATTCATTAGTTTTGAAAGTTCAAGCTTTGACTACAGTGCATTTTTATCAGTGTTTTGACACTAGTATTTTGATTTCCTTTCAAGATAAATAAAGATATAAGTAAGTTGACATGAAGGTATTGTGAGACAAAATTATGGTGCAAAATGTCAATTCCAGTTGTGAAGTAAGGACATTTCAAAAACTCATATAATTACGTTTTATGTCAATTCCAAACATTAGTCATAAGTGTGAAGAGCTTTAATCAGGCTTTTAAAAATGTAAGAATTTATTTGGCTTTTAATATCTTTCCTTTTTTTGACTACATTATTTTTCTGGCAGTTATCAATTTCACCTGTAATCCTGAGAAGCAACTAAATATATAAAATCTGATTCACAGGGATCAGTAAAACATTGGGTTAAAAGTGCAAGACTGGAAGTGGAAAACATACTTCCATCAAGTGATGGAGATGTAAAAGGACATAGACTCAGTTTGAAGAAGTTTCCAGTGACCAAATCTGACATGACTCAGGCAGCAAAATAAGTGAATGAATAAATGAGTGAGTCGATAAATAAATGGAGCAAAGGGGCCTCGCTCCCTTATGGTAGAATGCATTAGTTTTTTTATTGCCACTGTAAAAAAATTACCACAATTTAAAAAGATTACAAAACAAAAAATTATTTTAAAATTTAAAAATTTTTCATTTTACAGGTCAGAAGTCTGAAATTGGTTTCAGTGGGCTAACCTTGAGTTGTTTACAACGATGCATTCCTTTATATAGGCTCTGTGGGACAATATTTTCTTGTCTTTTCCGTGTTCCACAGACTTCCAGCATCCTTAGGGCGGCTACCACTCTCCCTCACTCTGAATATCACTAAAGTCAAAAACAGCCAGTAAAATCTTTCTCACATTACATCATCCTGACACTAAACTCTTCTGCCTCCCATTCAGAGGACCTATTTGATTACATTGGACCAACTAGATAATTCAGGATAATCTCCTCATTTAAAAATCAGCTGATTAGCAACTATAATTCTATCCACATTCTTATTTCTTCCTTTTCATGTAACACTATAACTTACAGGGTCTGGAGTTTAGTATGTAAGTGTCTTTGAGGGAGAGACTTATTCTCTAAATCATGTAGAATTATACTTAATACATGTAAAAGGAATGGCATAAATAGAAAATTACCTTTTGGCAAAAACTGTTGTAATAATTATTGTGTGCATCCATGGATGCTTAAGTTAGGGGATGATGAGAAACAGAACTTGTGAATAGTTTCAAAGTTTCTCCTCTCATGACACTTTATAGTTGCAAATGGAGTAACTTTCCATGCATAAACATGACAGGTCTCACCATAATCTATATATGTATAACTGGAGTTCCCAAAGTCAAGGAGAAAGAACAGAAGATGTATTTGAAGAAATGATGACTGAAATTTATCCACACTTGATGAGAACTATAAACCCACATATCTGGGAAGGACAACAAAACCCTAGCAGAAGAAATATGAAGAAAACGACACCAAAGCTTATCATCAAATTTCTTAAACTAGTGTTAAAGAAATCTTAGGAGGAACAGAAAAAAAAAACAAAACATTTTGCCCAGAGTGTCAAAGACTAGTATAACAATGACAGTTCCTTAGGAAAAGTAGAACTCGGAACACAGCAAAGTAGCATTATTAGGTACTGAGTGAGGAGGGGAAAAAAAAAAAAAAAGGTCGGTGTTCAATCTGGAATTTTATAATCAGCCAAAATATTTAAAATTTTAGAGCAAAATGCAACATTTTACAAAAGAAAGCTGAAATTATTCATCTCTAGTCAATTACCTCTAGAAGTAATGCCTTTAAAAAATACTTTAAGAAGACAGAAAATAATACCAACGGGAAATTTGCCTCTATACAAAGGAACAGATGACATTGGAGGTGGTAGACACATGTGTAACAATAAGTATTTGTTTACTATTTAATTACATTTGGGGCTCTCCTGGTGACTCAGATGGTGAAGAATCTGCCTGCAGTGTGGGAGACTTGGGTCTGACTCCTGGGTTGGGAAGATCCCCTGGAGAAGGGAATGGCTACCCGCTCTAGTGCACTTGCCTGGAGAATCCCATGGACAGAGGAGCCTGGCAGGCTACAGTCCATAGAGTCACAAAGAGTCAGACATGACCGAGTGACCAACACTAGCTCATGAAATTTAGTTAAAATATTCAGCATAATTAAACGACTTTGATTTCCCACCAGAAGAAGCAACAGTGATCATGATGAGCTTACTCCGTTAAAACTACAAGCAAAATATATGAACCGATGGTTTTGAAGACATCAGGTAATGAAGGACAGTGGCCCTTCAGAGACAGGAAACAAATAATGTGAGCTGTATAGTTGTCACAGCTTGCTGCCTTGAGAGAGTTTCCAGACCTAGAAAATGGAACACAATCTGAGCCAAAAAGACTCCCTGAGTTGAGATGGAAGTCAGAATCCTGGAAGACCAAGGGGCTTAGAATTTCCAATACAAAGTAATAGAAGAATTGTCTGCATAGAGAGTGCTCTAAACATAGGCAAACCATGTGGGTGCATGCTCATTCTTGTCCTACTCTTTGCAACCCCATGGATTGTAGCCCACCAGACTCCTCTGTCCATGGAATTTTCCAGGCAAAGAATATTGAAGTGGATTGCCATTTCCTCTTCCAGAGGATCTTCCTCACCCAGGGATCATACTCTGAGTCTCCTGCACTGGCAGGCAGGTTCTTTATTATATGTAGAAGATGCCCTTCAATTGTTTTAGCTCATTGTTGTTAGGATGTCTAATTCTTCCAAAACTAACCTATAGAGGCAAAGCAATACATAGAACACTAGCATGTTTTTTGTTTGTTTGTTTGTTTTTTAAGAAATGAACTAACTGTTTCTAAAATTCAAAGGAAAATGCAAAAGACCTAGAATAGCTAAATTAATTTAAGAAGTGTGGAGGACAAACACAGCTTGATATTAAGAATTTTTATGAAGTTGGCATTTTTTCAGAAGGCAAGTGTTACTGATGCTTTGCCTCAGAGCTCACTCTTTTGAATTCATGGGAGCCAAATGCATGGAGACATCTGTTTCCCTTCATGGGCCTCCTCAGGAGCAGTTTTCTGCCACAAAGTTGCACTCCATGTTCCCAAATACACATAACCTTGTTCTAGTACTGCTTGTTCTCAAATTGTTCTTTTCTTTTCTTCATTCATGGTCTAAAAAACCATTGATTATAGATACCTTTGATGAAAAATTTTGTAAACATCTTCCATGTTAAGTAGATGGTTAATATGTAGAAAGATCAATACATACATAGATACATAGATCTAGCTATCTTAGGATAATTGCAGATAGTTGTTTGGGAAAAAAATCATCATTTCTTTGAGCTTTGAGCTGGTAAGGAGTCTAGAAGTCATGATCATCAGTAATCTGGAGAGCAAGTCTTCTATTGAATAGATAATGTTCACATAGTAGCTCAAGATTTCTGTGATTATTTCCTATAAAAATTGGAAATGTGAGATTGTTGATTTTTTTTAATTATATACAATGATATGATTACTTTGTATTTCTTATACCATATTTTCATTCCTTGAATTATCATCCAAGCATATCCTTGCTTCTGTATATTACCATAATTCAAATTTATCCCAATAGAGAAACTCTTTTAATCTTCTTGATGGACAAAAAATTAATTTAGTTCAGTTCTATAAACTTTTTTGAAGGCCTACTGTATTTTCAGCCCTACGTTACAAACATAAATAGCAGTGATTTATCTCCACAAAAAATGAAACAATGAAAAGAAAATGTGAATGTTAATTTTCTTTGCAATTCTCCAGCCTTCAAATGTAAGTTCATGTTGCTTCTCAATCTCAGAAGGGAATCTTGAGAACCAAAATGAACCAACATGAAATAAGGTGTGATGGGTGATCTTTTTTGGGAGAAACGTTGTATAATCTAAGATAAAAAGCTTTGGTTTGGAGAAGACAGTTCTGGGTTTGAATCTTAGCTCCAGACTTTCTCACTGTCCAATTTTGCCTCTATTCTAACATCTCTAAGATGAGAACAATTATACCTATCTACAGGGTTGCTATGAAGGTAAAACTAGATAATTAATATCAATATGAAGCTTCCAGTCCAGGGCAGGGCAACCTGGTCAGTGTTCAGTGCAACAAATTCCCTTCCTCTAGAATGGAACAAGGGAACTGTCTGAGAGGCTGCTGATCATCAAGAGAAGGGAGAAGGCTGTCAGCAGTAGAACATAACAATTTATAAATTTCTTATTTCACAACAAGCTCTGGGACATCCATCGTCCATGGAAATAAACAAACTCCGAGTCTGGGGCTCATTCCCAGCTGCAGAGACCAATGCAAATGCACCTGAATGACTAACGTGTGTTGCAAATGACTCACCAACCCCTGACTGCAATCTGGGTCCATCTGCTTAGCAAGAGCCAGCTGCCCCACCTGAAAGGGGCCCGTGAGAACTTCTACAGACCATCTCTTGGAAAGAGGAAACTTGCTTTCGAGGTGTGTCTCAAGTCCCCATTCCAATCACTTGGCAGACTTTGTTAAAGCAGCAGGCAACTTTCCCCAAATGTCTTTAGAGCTCCTCAGGTTCTACTCCCTCTTTTAGCAAGATTGGTTTCAGGGAGGGGAGGTGTGACTTCTCCAAGGTCTCACAGACAGACATTTAGATCCCTTTTTCTTTCATCTGACACACATCTACTTCGCAATGTGCTGATCTCAGTAAGGGTTTCCCTTGTGGCTCAAACAGTAAAGAATCTGTCTGCAATGCAGGAGACCTGGGTTTGATTCTTGGGTTGGGAAGATCTCCTGGAGAAGGGGATGGCTACCCACTTCAACATTCTTGCCTGAAGAATCACATACTCAGTAAAGCATTCACTGACATTTTTTCTTTGAGAGTTAAAAGGATGTGAATGCAATGAAAGTGATGATAAGCATGCCCCAAATCCCTTTAAGAACCATCCGATATCTTCACATGCTGAGACATGTGTCTGGATTCCTGGACCCATGCAGTCTGATCCTTGGTTGCTAAGCTATCCACACATGGCTTTTTTCTTTCTTCATTAGCTGTGATCTTTTGAGGTCTTCTTTGCAAGAATTCAGACCATGATGCAAATACGTACTTCCATCCACTCATTTCTCTAAGCAGGTAATGCCGATCACTGAGTCTGGCCCTTGTTATTACTGAGTCTGGAAGTTATCTAAAATGTTGTCTCAATACAATCATGAGTGGACATTTCCAAATCGTAGGGGACATTTCCAAAGCCACTGACTGTGCTATCACTAAGAGAAATAGGCCTCCATCACACAAGGTTCTCCTTAAAAGGAAACTTACAAATGTGAATCTGGTATAACACTGCATCTAGGGCTTTGGCACAGAGTAATTACTCAGCAATTGTTTGTTGAATGAAAGACTGAGACAATCAGATGAAGGTAGTGTTAGATTCACTTTCCCAGGCAACGATTACTTTTATAGAAGACATCAGATATAAAAGGGACATTACCGATCAGAGGGAACATCAGATTCAGAGAGAGTGACAGAACAGTTGGACAAAGATTTCACTGGCGACTGTTAATAAAAACAGGATAGTACATAGACATTTCAGTTAAAGGAAAATTAAAATGTCAGATATTTGAGCAGGGGTGGGGAGCCCATAAAAACTTCTCTACCTACTTGTCCATAAAATCAACATGCTTTTTGTGGATTTTTAATAGTGAGTAACTCTCAGAACAGTTTCTAAAATGAAAGCATGTGCACACCCACACTTAGGATCTTACACATAGGATAGTTTTCTCTGTCATGAATAAAATACTGGGAAATGAAGTCATCCACTCTGTTTTGTTCCTTTGGGAAGACTTTGAACTGTATATGTTTATTATACTGTAATACGCCTATAAAAGTTTTGGCTTGTGTGGCAGTGAGTGGAATTGGCTGTTTCTTTCACATTGAGGTGAGTACAGAATTCATGGTATTCAGAAAGAATGAGTGGGGGTAGAAATAGGATTTTGGGGAAATGATGCTGCTCCTTCTTTAATACAAGGATACTTATTGTCAAGTGTGGTCAGAAGCCAATGACTCATCTCTATAACAAAACTTGCTGAGGAATCCCAGCTGAGTCAAAGGTACGCTGAAGACCTATGGCAACAACTGTCTGGTTTTTCCATCCCAGAGCCTTTCCACAAATGGTTGCACTGTTTTTATTTTGTTGTTTTTAAATTAATGCTACTTAGAGAATTTTATCCTGAATTTTTAGAAAAGGGCAAAGAAAACGTTTAGCAAGAAGAGCAATGATAGAAATGAACTAAGCAGTTTTTACTGGGATGGCTCAGCACAGGAAAGGGAGTGAGCCCTGGCATCACAAGGAGCCCTGAGTTTTTGAAGGTCGGCAACTTGGGCTCAGCTCACTTTTGGTAAGTCCCTCCTCTCAAAGGACCTCCCTTGTTCTATCACTTGTAGGAATGAGGGGATTTTGTATGCCATTCTGAAACTTCCTTTGGCAGTACCTCCTACAGCTGATTATACAGATACCCTATGATTCAGCAATTCCACTGCTAAGTGTGTACCAACAGAAAAAGTGAGCATGTGCACCAAAAGATACAGACGGGGAGGTTCATAGAAGCATGACTTGGGATAATAAAAGTTGGAATAGACCCAAGTGTCCATCGTCCCTAAAATGTGTTATAAAGCAGAACATTATATAGCAATGGAAAGGAAGGTGCAAAGCCATGGAAATGTTGAGGAGGTGTGCCAGGCACGAAAGGTTCCATGCTATGAAATCCCGTTCATGTACAGTTCAAGAATAGGCACATCTAATTCATAGTGAGAAGAGTGGTTTGGGATTGGACAGATCCGGATTGAAATTTTGTGTTGGAAAGTTAAAATTAATAGCTGTGGTGCTTTGAACATGTTGGATTACCTCTCAAAATCTCAGTTTCCCCATCTGGCATAAAAAGAAAAAACACACACACACACACACAAAACAATGTCTTTCACATTTTAAAAAAATACACAGAAAATAGTGGCTGTTGTTAGTAGTATTCCAAACTCGGGCATCTGGGGTTCCCTTGAGGTGTGTTATTCTAAGATTAGGGATTCTTAAGTCTATTGCTCTAGATCTCTATCATGTCCTCTGTCCCATACATTTTGATCCTTTCTTCTTTTCCTCTTCCCAACCTCCTTGCTCTTCTTTTTTTCCCTTTTCTCACAGTGCTTCTATATTGCTTTTTATTTGTAGATTTCTAAAGCCCCCCCACCCCCCACTGACACAGTTCCTTCTAAAGCTCTTTCAAGACAAAAAAGGAAGTGGATAATCTCCACATCCTCTCCAGCATTTATTGTTTGTAGATTGTTTGATAATGGCCATTCTGACTCCTGTAAGGCAATATCTCACTGTAGTTTTGATTTGCATTTCTCTAATAATTAGTGATGTTGAGCATCTTTTCCTGTGCCTGCTGGCCATCTGTATGTCTTCTTTGGGAAGCTATCTACTGAGTTCTTCCACCCTCTTTTTTTTATTGGATTGTTGTTGTTGTTTTTTATATTGAGCTCCACGAACTGTTTATGTATCTTGGAGATTAATCCTTTGTCCATCACTTCATTTGCAAATATATTCTCGCATTCTGAGGATTGCTTTTTGTCTTGTTTATGGTTTTCTTTGCTGTACAAAGTCAAAGAAAAAAACAAGCATTGTGTATTAACGTATATATGTGGAATCTAAAAACATGGTACAAGTGAATCTATTTCCCGGGCAGGAATAGAAATGCAGATGGAGAGATTGGGCATGTGGACATAGGAGTGAGGGAAGGATGGGGCAGACTGGGAGATTAGGTTTGATCTACACACACACTACCATGTGTGAAATAGCTGGTGGGAACCTGCCATATAGCACAGGGAGCTCTGCTCCTTGCTCTGTTGTCTAGCGGAGACTGACATAACATTATAAAGCAATTCTATTCCAATTTTTAAAAAGTGGCTAAACTTTAGCATGTGCGTATTACGGTCCCATGTAGATTCATGGCTGGATTCAAGGCACAAATATGTCACGATACAAATGTTTCATAGCATGTAAAGAAAGGTAACAATTCTAAGGCTCATTTGACATGTTCTACTTGGACTGAAGCTGAAGTCCCATGAATCCTTCACTCTACAGTTGCGTACCGCCTTGACCACCCCTCCCACCAGGATAGACCAAGTGTCCTAAATAAACGTTGTGTATTTTATTTATTTATTTTTTCCTATTGGTCATGGACACTGCCCTTCCATTTCCCCCTTGCAATAATTTACTGCATTTTCTGTTTAGCAATCTTTTTAAAAAGTGTAAGCCATATCCTATACCTTTGTTTAAATCCCTCCAGCAAAGCCCAATGGAATTGGAGTAAAACCTATGAACTCACCATAACCTACCTTTTCAGTACTAACTTTTTTCATCTTCTCCTTTTGTTGCAGCACTTGTATTTCTGTATCTCACATACATTATACTTACATCCAACTCAGGGATTTTTGTACATGTTAAGGCTCCATTAGAAAATCCATCTCCCATATTTCACAGCTAGCTTCTTGTAATGGTTCAAGGCCAAGAATCAACTACCAAGAGAGCTTTGCCCAAGACCACTCACTAAAACAACATTTACCCCATCCCTGATTACTACCACATCAACGTATGATACTTTCCCTATAGCAGTTTTCACTAATCTCGTTTACCTGCCTTTTCTGTCATGTTTATGTGGTTATTGATGGGAGTGCTGCACTCGGGGCCGTTAATGTGGTTTACAGGTGATGCCGGTAGTCCTGGTGGTGCAGGGAGTGGCCCTTCAATAACGGCCTTCCTGTGGTCTAGGTTTTCATTACTCCTACTCATGGTTGAAGTCAGTAACTCCCTGATCCAGGCAGAAGAACCCATGTGGGTAATGAAAGCCTCAGACATCTTCCTCTCCTAGTCTCTGACTCCAACATGATCACATTCACTGGCTTCTACTCACTGGGTCAAGCCATTTCCCAGGCTTGATTTGAAAATGAGGACTTCACAAATTTCTCCCTCTTATTTACAGACTTTAGTATGATCTGAGCATAGGATTCTCTAAAAAGGAAGAATATTCTCAGCAAATTTCTAGAATATTAACAGGAACATGAATCACTGAATTCTAGCCACTTAACCTCCCCCTTGCATTGTACATCTTGGATAAAATAAAAATACCTTTTCAGCATTTTATATTTGTTTGGTATGTTTGTTCGTATTCCAATCCTGAGGAACCTAAGTACTCCAAAAAACACTGAGAGATGACCATTCTCTGCCTGCTATGTACTGTAGGAAATAGAAGCATTATGAGTGTTTAATAAATATATGCACCCCCAAAATTTGAAGTTCTTTTAAACCATTACACTGCCATGTTTATTGAATATTTACTCTAAGGCGGAGACTGCATATGTTCATTTCTCCCTTCCTTAAAAGACTACATGGGTTTAGAAAAAACAGATTGGCATTGAGATATAGTATAATAGCCAGGACATGGAAGCAACCTATATGCCCATCAGCAGACGAATGGATAAGGAAGCTGTGGTACATATACATCATGGAATATTACTCAGCCATTAAAAAGAATTCATTTGAATCAGTTCTAATGAGGTGGATGAAACTGGAGCCCATTATACAGAGTGAAGTAAGCCAGAAAGATAAAGACCAATACAGTATACTAATGTATATATATGGAATTTAGAAAGATGATAATGATAACCCTATATGCAAAACAGAAAAAGAGACACAGATGTACAGAACAGACTTTTGGACTCTGTGGGAGAAGGCGAGGGTGGGTTGTTTAGACAGAACAGCATCGAAACATGTATATTATCTAGGGTGAAACAGATCGCCAGCCCAGGCTGGATGCATGAGACAAGTGCTCGGGCCTGGTGCACTGGGAAGACCCAGAGGAATCGGGTGGAGAGGGAGGTGGGAGGGGAAATCAGGGTGGGGAATACATGTAAATCCATGGCTGATTCATGTCAATGTATGACAAAAACCACTACAATATTGTAAAGTAATTAGCTTCCAACTAATAAAAATAAATGAAAAAAAAAACTTCCTAAAAAAAAAGATATAAATATTTTAGAGTTTGATCTGCACTCAAGTCTTGGTTTAACTCATTGTTGTTCAGTTGCTAAGTCATGTCCAACTCTTTGCAACCCCATGGACTGCAGCACATCAGTCTTCCTTGTCCTTCACTATCTCCTGGTGTTTTCTCAGACTCATGTCCATTGAGTCAGTGATGCCATCCATCCATCTCATCCTCTGTTGTCCCCTTCTCCTCCTGCCATCAATCTTTCCCAGCATCAGGATCTTTTCCAGTGAGTCAGCTCTTCGCATCAGGTGGCCAAAGTATTGGGGCTTCAGCTTCAGCATCAGTCCTTCCAATGAATATTCAGGGTTGATTTCCTTTAGGATTTTCTGGTTTGATCTTGCAGTCCAAGGGACTCTCAAGAGTCTTCTCCAGCAACACAGTTCAGAAGCATCAATCCTTTGAGGTTCAGCCTTATTTATAGTCCGACTCTCACATTTGTACATGACTACTGGAAAAACCATAGCTTTGACCATATGGACCTTTGTTGGCAGTGATGTCTCTGCTTTTTAATATACTCTCTGAGCCATAATTTTCTCAGTAGTTCTGTGAGACACATAATACCTAATTTGCTTTTTGTTCAGTTATTGAATGATGTAAATGAGTTTGTTAAATCCTTGGGAATTAATAACTGTCACGTCTCTCCATCAGTCACAAGATTCCACAAAACTGTCCTTTACTTGGAGTGGAGTCAAATGAAGAATGTAGGTCTTTCTGCTGACCCTTGAAGAACTCAGTTGCCTTGTATGGGTAATTGAAATTCTTCTGCTGTCAGTCTGGACAGTATTAATCTCAGCTGAATGAAATCTTTGTGTATATATGCACTCACTGAGGGGTAGGATGAGTTTACAAACAATTATGCAAATACAGCTGTATGTTTTTCTCCAGACCCAACCACAACTTGAGAGGAGATTAATCAGTGTGGACATCTTTAGCAAATTGAGCATTTCATTCTGTTTTTCCTGAGAAGATAAGAATTAGTGTCTAATGTTGAGTCTCAGTTCAGCTGTGTGAGTGGGGTTGAGATGAGCATTGGCTGAATTACCTCTGTTCTGTTTCAAATAATTATCCCCAAGAGAATCTAAGCAGTGAAGCATACCTGGGGTGATGGAGGTGAGGATGAGCCAAAGAAGTACATATTATTCCATGGTAAGTATTGACAGAAATACCCATTCTCTACTGTCAAAACCAGCCCCCTAGGCTACTATACTCTTTTTCTCTTAAATTTCAGTAACAGAATGAATCCTCCCCTTTATGTAGATATAGAAGAGGTAAAAGATCCCCTAGAGCTGTGAATTACTTAATCATTGATCAACTACAGTTGGAGAAGGAGGGGCCATTTATATCCATATCTCAGTGTATTGTTAGATACATTATATCCAAATGTATATTTCTTATGTATGATATCTCATAAATATTATAAGTAATATCCAAACTATTGGGTGACTGATCATGCATAAGTCTGTGAGCGAAAGTTTTCTTATTTGCACAATGGGAATACATCGTATGAAAGATGTCATTTAAGAGCAAAATACTGTAAAATTTAAAAGACTATAGTCATAGCTATTTCTTCCATCAAAATCAGACCCATTTATTTAGATAATAATTTGAACTTTTTAGTTAGTAAAATAATTTTATTTGATTTTTATCGTGTATTGGAGTACAGCTAACTATCACTGTTAGGTTAGTTTCAGGTGGTCAGTGGTGTGATTCAGTTGTACATATGTTTCTAATCTTTTTCACATTCTTTTCCCATTTAAGTTATTGCAGAGTTCCCTGTGCTATACAGTAGGTCCTTATTCGTGATCTATTTTAAATATAGCCGTGAGTACATGTCAATCTCACACTCCCAATCTGTCCTCGCCAACTCCAGCTCTCTTCTCCTGGTAACCATTAGTTCATTTTCAAAGTCGGTGAGTCTGTTTCTGTTTTCAAAATAAGTTAATTTATATCCATTTTAGATACATATAAGCAATAGCATATATTTGTCTTTCTCCATCTGACTTACTTCACTTAGTATGGTAATCTCCAGGCCCATCCATGCTGCTACAAATGGCACCATTTCGTTCTTTTTAATGGCTAAGTAATATTCCATTGCATATATGTATCATATCTTATTTATCCTTTCATGTATTGGTGAAGATTTAGGTTGCTTCGTCTTGGCTGCAGTGAACATAGAGGTGCATGTATCTTTTTAAATGAGTTTTCTCTAGATACATGCTTAGGAGTGGGACTGCAGGATCATATGATAGTTCTAATTTTAGTTTTGTAAGGAAACTCCGTACTATTATCCATAGTGGATTTACCAATTTACACTTCCACCTGACTCCTCTCCAGCACTTACTGTTTGTAAACTTTCTGATGATGGTCATTCTGACTGGTGTGAAGTGATATCTTATTGTAGTTTTGATTTGTAATCCTCTAATTATTAGCAATGTTGAGCATCTTTTCCTGTGCCTGTTGGCCATCTGTATGTCTTCTTTGGAGAAATGTCTGTGTAAGTCTCCTGCCCATTTTTTGATTGGGCTTTTTTTTTTTTTTTTGATACTGAACTAATTAAGCTGTTTGTAAGTTTTGCATATTACTCTCTTGTGGGTCACATGGTTTGCAAATTTTTTTTTTTCTAAGAGTTTTATAGTTTTCCAGTTTACCTTTAATCCATTTAGGGATTATTTATGTGTATGCTGTTAGAGAATGTTCTAAAAAATGTTTTCTTTCATGTAGCTGTCCAGTCTTCCCGGCACCACTTATTGAAGAGGCTATCTTTTCTTCATTGTATCGTCTTGCCTCCTTTGTTGTAGATTAATTGAACATAGATGTGTGGCTTTATTCCTGGGCTTTCTATCCTATTTCAGTAATCTGTTTATTTTATGTGCCAATACTATGCTGTTTTGATGACTGTAGCCTTATAGTGTTGCCTGGAGTCAGGTAGCCTGATTCCTCCAGCTCTGTTTTTCTTTCTCAAATTTGCTTTGGCTATTTGGGGTCTTTTGGGTCTCCATACAAATTTTAATATTTTTTTACTCTGGTTCTGTGAAAAATGCCATTGGTAATTTGATAGGGATTGCACTGAATCTGTAGAAGAGTTTAAAATTTTTATTTCACTTTTTAACAAATTTTATTAAGTACATATTATGGATCCTGGTGACTCAGACGTTAAAGAATTTGCTCACAGTGCAGGGGACCTGGGTTTGATTTCTGAGTTGGGAAGATGCCTGGAGAATCCCATGATCAGAGGAGCCTGGCAGGCTACAGTCCATGGGGTCGCAAAGAGTCAGGCATGACTGATTGAGTAACCCTTTCACTTATTATGGGTCAAGTTCAATTCTAGGCACTGGGATAAACAAAGATACAAAAACCACTGCCTTCATAGAAATTGCCTTTAGCATAGGGGCATAGACAACAAATAAATTACACATATTTTATATATATAGAAAGTGTTATTTGTTCAGTGTGTCCAGCGTTTGTGACACAATGGACTAGAGCCAGCCCAGCTCCTCTGTTCATGGAATTCTCCAGGCAGGGATACTGGATTGGGTAGTCATTGCCTTTTCCAGAGGATCTACCCAACCCAGGGATTGAACTTGGCTCTCCCACATAGGCAGCAGGTTCCTTACTCCCTGGGCTTTATTCATATATGCACACACACTCACACACAAGCCACCTAGTTTATAGTACTGTACGTTTGATGGAAAAAAATTGAACAGAGTAAGATTTCCTGAGAAGTTTATATTTGAGTCAAGACTTATAAATGAGTTGAATACCCTGAATATATAAAATATGGATTAAAAGACCAAGTGCATATCTGTGTTGAACACGTTGAATTATGAGTCTTTGTTTCTCCCTGTCTAGTAAGAGAGCTTCTAATTCCTTTAACACAAGTAAACAATCTTTAAATTACTCTAGAAACATATGTAGTAAATAAAGTTATATCAGTGTGGCTTAAGTAGGATGAAAGTTTCAAACAGAGAACATAGAAGTAGGAACTGCAAGATCTGTGTTCTGGTCTTTCTCTGGATGTAACTAGCTCAGAAAACTTGGGTGAAAACTAAACTGATTTTCTCTGTCTCTGAATAGCACCCCCCCTTTTTTTCCCCAAAATTGGTATAATACTTGTTCTACCTATATCCAAAATATCTATAGGGATCATTTGGACATAGCATAACTATACCATGTAAAAGTCCTATATGGAAGCAAGATGGCTTAAGATAAATTATGCATTTCTTGATCGGTTGTAGAAGCTTAATGTTTTGTTTGCCTGAGAAGATCTCAAGTATTACAACCAGTCTACATCTTTGCAATATGTGTCTTACAAGTTTACTGTTACAAGTACAGAAGCTCCTCTGCTAAAATATTTTCAAATTATATGTGTTCATAGGTCTTTTTTTTTTTTTTGTAAAAAAGCTGCTCACCAGAGCAAAAGTACATTGACTATATCCAAGCAGATGAAACAGTCACATGAAATCATTTTAGTCTCATTCATTTTTTACATGGGTTTATGTCATATGTACTGTTTGATGTAGCACACTTCTACATTTTATGATGAAGAAAGCTAAAATGGAAACATCTTTGGATTTGTGTTTTTAAGAGTTGACAGGAAACAATAAGGTTAAGAGGTAATCCTGTCACCATATCTGGTTCTCCTGTGACATTTCACTTTGCATAGATGTTCAGCAGTATTTTGCACATGGTCAGAAAAGGACTTCTGCACAGCCGCTTAAAATCTGTGTGTGTGCTCAATTACTCAGTCGTGTCCGACTCTTTGTGAACCCATGGACTGTAGCCCACCAGGCTCCTCTGTCCATGGAATTTTTCCAGGCAAGAATATTGGAGTGAGCTGCTATTTTCTACTCTAGAGGATCTTTTCAACCCAGGGATCGAACCTGCGTCTCCTGCATTGGCAGGCAGATTCTTTACCACTGCGCCACCTGGGAAGTCCCCTTTTTAAAAGATCCTTCCGTGCTCACCTTTAGGACAATTTTGGAAGCCATGGGCTTGCACAAATAGGTGCTATTTTTAGTCATATGTTGTAGGCTGAATAACAGCTCCCCAAGATGTCTGCATCCTCATCCCCCAAGCCAAAGCATGTTACTTCATATGGTAACAGAGTTTTATAGATGTGATTCAGGATCTTGAGATGGAGAGATTGATTTTTCCCATATTAGCCAGGTGGGCTCTAAATGTAATCACCATGGTTCTGTAAGGAGGAGGCAGAAGGAGATTTGACTTCAGAGACAGAAGAGAAGAAAGGGATGTTGTAATGAAACAAAGATTTAAAGATGCTACGCTGCTGGCTCTGAAGCTGCAGGAAGGGGTTTTTAGTCAAGAAATGCAAGGAATGCAGTTCAGAGATCGGAATAACCAAGGAAATGGATTCTCCCCTGAAAGCTTCCTAAAGGAGCACAGCCATGCTGGCACCTTGGTTTTGGTCCAGTGAAACTGATTTCAGAGCTCTGAACTCGGGAATAAAAGAATAAATGTGTGTTGTCTTAAACTACTGAGTTTGCAATCATTTATAACAGCATCAATAGGAAATTAATACAGTGTGAACCTCAAATTTTTGGCAACATTCCCCAAGGAGATGCAATTCATTAAGTCAACATTGAACTACACTCTGTTAAACAAGTTTCAGACTCACTGCCCCCAGAATATTGAGAGCATCTGGTGGTGTTAGTGTTCAGTCACCAAGTTGTGTCCGACTCTTCGTGACACTATGGGCTGCAGCATACCAGGCACCCTTGTCCCTCACCATCTCCCAGAGTTTGCCCAAGTTCATTTCCATTGAATTGGTTATGCCATCCAACCATCTCATCCTGTTGCCCTCTTCTCCTTCTGCCTTCATTCTTTCCCAGCATCAGGGTCTTTTTCCAATGAGTCAGCTGTTGGCATCAGGTGGCCAAAGTATTGGAGCTTCAGCATCAGCCCTTCCAAAGATTATTCAGGATTGATTTCCTTTAAGATTGACTGATTTGATCTCCTTGTATCCAAGGGACCTCAAGAGTCTTCTCAAGAGCATCTATTACATCTACAATATATCAGAGAGCAGTAAAATTTTTGTTCTGGAAGCACGTGCAACCAGATTAATCATCTATCTCTACTTGACGTAAAACAATTTTCAATATGTCCCTGAATTTTTCTGGGCCTCAATGTCCTTGTGTACAAAAGGGAACTGATGATAATACTCATGTGCCTTGTGCTCAGTCATATCCAACTCTTTGAGACCCCATGGACTATAACCTGCCAGTCTCCTCTGTCGATTTGATTTTCCAGGCAAGAATATTGGAGTGGATTGCCATTTCCTTCTCCAGGAGTTCTTCCCCACCAAGAGATCAAACCTGCATCTCCTGTGTCTCCTGCATTGCAGGCAGATTCCTTACCCATGATAATACACAAGTCTTGGGGCAAGATGAGGTGAAATGATGCATACTCAGCACTTAGCATAGATTTTTGGCATACTGTTTTGTATCCGTTAACATATTAACTTTTTCTTGACCATAGAAAACCCTAAGTGAAGTCACATCAATCTATTATAAAGATCAAGCTAAATTCAAGCTAGGTCACCACTGGCACTACATGTAAAACTCAAAGTAAGAAGCAAACTATTTTGGATATTTAAATTAGTGACTCTTAATGGTTGAAAGTACCTGTCCAGATGAGCCAGTGTTATTTGGTTGCACTTCTGAAAAGTGTGCCTGTTACCTGGGTGAAAATTGTCATCCAGGATTGGAGACCTGGGCTTTAACATTAACTAGAAAAATGACCACAAGAGAGTTATTTTTCCATATGTGCCTAAATTTTCTTGTATGTAAAAGGGAGATACGGGGTACTTTCCTCTATCAGTGGGCTACCTTAAAGGTTCATAGCTACTTAAACACAGCATTTAGGGAAATAGCAAAGCATAGTGGCTAGAATATAGTAACTGCTCAAAAGATGACAATTATGAGCAATAATAAATTTTAGACACTGGGAATATAAACTCAATTAAAATTATATGATTTATCCAGAATTTCCTAAGTCCAACTTTGAGTGCTTCCAGTAAATAGATGGATAGATAAAAATAATTTTTAAGTGATCTATGTTCTACATCAGCTCTGTCAATTAGAAATATAATGTGTACATATGTATTGTTTTAATTTTCCTAGCATCATGTTTATAAAAAGAAAAGCTACTGAAATAAGTAACAATAAATGAGATTATTTTAATAGCGTATATTATTAACTCAATACATCTAAAATATGATCATTTCAACACATTAAATATTTGCATTCTTTTTAAAAATACTTTGTCTTTGAAATTCAGGGTATTTGCCCTTAAGTAAGGTAACCAACCCATTTGGTTTCTGTGGGACTGCCCAGGTTTTAGCTCTTAAAGTCTTTATCCTGGAAAAGTTCTCAGAGGCAGTAGTTTATAGCACATCCTGATTTGAACTCTAAGCTGTAATCAGAAATAGCTGATCTATATTTATATTTCATCCTGTTCACAGTTGGGAGTGTCACAGATCAAAGTTCTTCAAATGTACTGGAAAGATACATTTTCAGTAATTGAATTGAACATCCATTGTTTCATTAAAGTTAATTACAACTTAAAAATGTAGTTTCTCAGTCTTAGTAGCTTTTAGATGTTCAAATGCATCTAAAAGCTACTACATTGGGCAATGCAGTTCTCTCCCTTTTTTATAAAATTACACATCAAATAATCTACGCCTTCTGGAAATTTACTCTCCTAAACTTTTCAAGTGCCATCCCGGAGCTGAACAATGGGATTTCTTATTGTACTGTATATATGACTGAGCAGTATTATACATTAATACAGAGCATGTTACGGAGATGTGAGCACTGCTTTAAAGATGTAATAGTATTATTGCATTGTAATTTTATAAAGTGTTGACTTGAGGGGCATCCATTTGAAAAGAAAAATGGATGAAATGTGGTGACAAAGGCAGAAACGTAAAGTATCAGTAAATGCACAGTTGCGGGGGAGGTAAGTATAAATCAAGCGTGTGGATATTCATTCATTCTATCATGGAATTACCAAGAGTAAGGCACTGATGAGGATGCTAGAGACAAAGGTTAGTGTTTGCACCATCATGGACTGAGCCTTCAGAGACCCACAGTTACTCTGAACCCATAGAGATACTGCATTAATTATAACAACAGCAATATACCAATCAATAGCCGGGACTGAAACAGATGAATTCTGAAGGCTAAGAACTGAGGCAGATCTAAGCCAAATGCACACAGTGTCAAGTTAATGGTAATGGTGGCTTAGAAAGGTAACAGATAAGGTGGGAACTGAATTCTCTGTGGAAACGGGAACTAGAGAGTTACAACTGCAAGAAACTGGGAACCTTCTGTGCACGCGTGCTAAATCACCTCAGTCGTGTCTGACTCTTGGCGACCCCATGGACTGTAGCCCACGAAGCTCCTCTGTCCATGGGATTCTCCAGGCAAGAATACTGAAGTGGGTTGCCATGCCCTCCTCCAGGGCAGAACCTTCTGTGCTACACATAAAGTCAGGGCCCTGAAACATTGCTCAGTCTATGCCATTAGGGGACAAAGATCTTCCTGTAAGTCCAGTAAAGTGGCAAGAGAGCTCATCTTCTGCCTGTGCTCACAGAGGGAAAAGCAAAGGCATCTACAGTGAGAATTTGGAAAACCCAGCATGTGCTATGCATGCATTTGGGTCAGAATATATGCTATTCACATGCAGTGGGGATCACAAGGAGGGAAATAATGCAAAAAAAAACACTCTTAAGACCATAAACCTCATGGTTTTGGCAGAAGCAAATAAAAGAAACCACGCTATGAAGATGCTTCCAAAACCCAGAGGGCATGTGCCTCCCATTGACAGAGGGGATAGACTGTGGCGGAAAGACCACCACGAAAAATAAACACATAATCCAAAAATACAAATTACTGGAGGAAATGATCTACTACGTGGGAGATCAACAGAAACAACAAAGCATAAAATTAATACCCCAAGACACTGAAATTACAGAACATAAAAAAGAGGCTATCAAATAAATACATTTTAAATGATTAAAGAGAATATAGATGGAAACAAAATAGAACAAGAACTTATCAAAGATGAATAATTAGAATTTAAAAATTGATATTGTTAAGGAAAAATACGTATATAATTTTAAATTTAAAAAGATGTCAATGTCTAGGCCCAACAGATTAGCCATAGCTGGAGAGAGAAGTAAAGACCTAGAAGATTTAAAAAAAGATCAAGTTACTGAGATGGAAGTGCAGCAACAATAAATAGATGTGAATAAAGAAAAAAGAGATGAAGAGTTTGGACCAGAAACTTAGAAGTTTCAATATTTCATACTTGGGATATATTACTAATATTCTGAAGCAGTATGTGGCACATAGAAAGTACTCTAGAAATGTTTGCTAAAAGGATGAATGAATGAATAGAAATCCCTGAAAGAGAAGACAGATGCTATGTGCCTAAAGAGTGAAAATTAAACAGGTAATAGCTGTGAACTTTTAAGAACTGGAGAGAGTAATAAGATGTAAGTTAAAGAAATTTAGGGAATCCTAAAGAGGAAAAATCATAATAAACATACACTTAAAAACCATAGATACAGTAAAAATCTTATAAAGCAAACAAAGGAAAAAATAATATCAAAACCAGAAGCTAAATGTTTGGTAGACTTAGCAGCAACAATAGAGGCTAGAATTAAATAATGCGCAGCATTCCAAATGATACTTTTAAGCCAATTATTCTGTAAGACCTCAAAATTATTCAAGATTGGTAATAAATTGAATAGAAATTCAGCGAAGACTGAAGGCTTAGAAAACATAACGAGAAAAATGCTGATAAAGGTTGTATTTCAGAAAGCCACAAATTGTATGTGGGAATTAGAAATGCACGTAAAATAATAATAAATTACTTGTACGTAGGTAAGTCTAAATAAGCATAAATAATATTAACTAATTTGAAGTAATAAGAAATAAGGTGAAAACAAAGTATGCCAAAACAATAATATGAAAGATTAGGGTAAAAGATATACCCATTTGAATGCAGAGTTCCAACGAATACAAAGGAGAGATAAGAAAGCCTTCCTCAGTGATCAGTGCAAAGAAATAGAAGAAAACAATAGAATGGGAAAGATTAGACATCTCTCGAAGAAAATTAGAGATACAAAGGGAACATTTCCTGCAAAGATGGGCTCAATAAAGGACAGAAACGGTATGGACCTAACAGAAGCAGAAGATATTAAGAGGTGGCAAGAATACACCGAAGAACTGTTCAAAAAAGATCTCCACAACCCAGATAATCACAATGGTGGGATCACTCATCTAGAGTCAAACATCTTGGAATGTGAAGTTGAGTGGGCCTTAGGAAGCATCACTATGAACAAAGCTAGTGGAGGTGATGGAATTCCAGGTGAGTTATTTCAAATTGCTGTGAAAGCAGAGGAACCAGAGATCAAATTGCCAACATCCGCTGGACCATTGAAAAAGCAAGAGCGTTCCAGAAAAAAATCTATTTCTGCTTTATTGACTATGCCAAAGCCTTTGACTGTGTGGATCACAATAAACTGTGGAAAATTCTGAAAGAGATGGGAATACCAGACCAACTGACCTGCCTCTTGAGAAGTCTGTATGCAGGTCAGGAAGCAACAGAACTGGACATGGAATAACAGACGGGTTCCAAATCGGGAAAGGAGTGCATCAAGACTGTATATTGTCACTCTGCTTATTTAACTTATATGCAGAGTACATCATGAGAAATGCTGGGCTGGAGGAAGCACAAGCTGGAATCAAGATTGCCAGGAGAAATATCAATAGCCTCAGACAAGCAGGTGACACCACCCTTATGGCAGAAAGTGAAGAGGAACTAAAGAGCCTCTTGATGAAAGTGAAAGAGGAGAGTGAAAATGTTGGCTTAAAGCTCAACATTCAGAAAAATAAGATCATGGCATCTGGTCCCATCTCTTCATGGCAAATAGATGGGGAAACAGTGGCTGACTTTATTTTTCTGGGCTCCAAAATCACTGCAGATGGTGATTGCAGCCATGAAATTAAAAGACGCTTACTCCTTGGAAGGAAAGTTATGACCAACCTAGACAGCATATTGAAAAGCAGAGACATTACTTTGCCAACAAAGGTCCGTCTCATCAAGGATAGGGTTTTTCCAGTGGTCATGTATGGATGTGAGAGTTGGACTCTAAAGCAAGCTGAGTGCCAAAGAATTGATGCTTTTGAGCTGTGGTGTTGGAGAAGACTCTTGAGAGTCCCCTAGACTGCAAGGAGATCCAACCAATCCATCCTAAAGGAGATCAGTCCTGGATGTTCATTGGAAGGACTGATGCCGAAACTGTAACTCCAGTACTTTGGCCACCTGATGTGAAGAGCTGAGTTATTTGAAAAGACCCTGATGCTTGGAAAGATTGAGGGCAGGAGGAGAAGGGGATGACAGAGTGTTAGGTGGTTAGATGGCATTGCCGACTCAATGGAGATGAGTTTGAGTAAGCTCCAGGAGTTGGTGATGAACAGGGAGGCCTGGTGTGCTGTGGTCTATGGGGTTGCGACAAGTTGGACACAACTGAGTGACTGAACTGAACTGAACTGATCAACAAAGTAAAATATTCTAGGTTCTTTGAGTCATTTGGTGGGAGCTTAAAGAAGACACTGATAAGACTATTTCTATATATGCACCTTAAATTTTAAAAGTAAATGATAAAAAATAAATTTGCTATATATATAGTATTGCATTGGCCAAAAGATTTGTTCATTTTTCCCATAAGATGGTTCTAGTAGCAGTTAGTTATCTTTAACTTCATTCAAAGCAATTTTTTAAGATTATGTTGTGATAGCTATCATGTCAGCATGCATTCAAAAATATTAACAAAGTTGGTGCATTTCTGTATAGCCATTTTAATATTGAAGATGGATGAGAAAAAGCAACATTTTTGTCATAGTATGCTTTATTATTTCAAGAAAGGTAAAAATGCAAGCGAAACACAAAAGATTTTTGCAGTGTATAGAAAAGGTGCTGTGACTGATTGAACGTGTCCAAAGCATTTTGTGAAGTTTCTTGTGAGTGATTTTTTGTTGGACGATGCTCCATGGTTGGGTAGACCAGTTGAACATGATAGCAATAAAACTGAGACAGTACTTGAGAACAATCAACAGTATCCCATGTGGGAGATAGTCGACATACTCAAAATATCCACATCAAGCACTCAGAATCATCTGCACCAGCTTGGTTATGTTTGATATGTGTGCTCCACATCATTTAAATTAAAAAAAAAAAAAAAAACCTTCTTGATCGTATTTCCACATGCAGTTCTCTATGGAAACAATGAAAATGCTACATTTTTAAAACAAATTGTGACAGGCGATAAAAAGTGTGACGGGATACTGTACAATAACATGAAACAGAAGAGATCATGCAGCAAGTGAAATGAACCACCACCAACTGCACCAAAGGCCGATCTTTATCTCAAGAAGTTGATGTTTTGTACATGGTGGAATTGTAAGGGAGCCCTCTGGTAAGAACTCCTTCTAGAAAAATCAAACAATGAATTCCAACAAGTACTGCTTCCAATTAGACTGACTGAAAGTAGCACTCGATGAAAAGTGTCCAGAATTAATCAACAGAAAATGCATAATCTTCCATCAGGATAATGCAACATATGTCTCTTTGATGACCCGGCAAAAACTGTGATAGCCTAGTTGGGAAGTTCAGATTCATCCACCGTATTCACCAGATGTTGTACCTTTGAGTTTCTCTTTATTTCAGTCATTACAAAATTCTCTTAGTGGAAAAAAAAATTTCAATTCCCTCAAAGACTGTAAAAGGTACTTGAAATAGTTCTTTGTGAAAAAAGATAAAATGTTTTGGGAAGACAGAATTATGGAGTTGCCTGAAAAATGGCAGAAGGTTGGAACAAAATAGTGAATATATTGTTCAATGAAGTTCTTGGTGAAAATGAAAAATTTGGCTCTTATGTTTGTTTAAAAACCAAAAGAACTTCTTGGACAACCCAATATTTATGCATACATATAGTATATATGTACTTTCACACACATACACCTTCAAAAATTATTAGAGGAAATGAAAGAGGATAGAATTTCATCAATCCAAAGGAAGGCAGGAAACAAAAGAAAAAGAAAGGAAACACATATAGCAGAACAAGTACTACTGTTAATAAATAGTAGAGTAACAGATATGATGCCAGTAATCACCATTAAAAACATCAGAGGGGCAATCAGGAAACTCAGACAAGTTTCGGAGCTGTGTCTGCATCTTGAAGAATTTGGCATTTGTTTCATTTCAGATTCTATATAATCCCCAATGTATTGGGCCAAAGAGTCTCCCTTGATCTTTTTTAAATCCCAGGTATAATTTAAGAAAAGCTGAATCTCTAGATTTAATTCACCAAATGTGATTTTCTATAGGATACTTGATATCTTTTAAAAACAAACATTAAAATGATTTTTTTTTTCTTTCCTTTCAAACACCAGGAGGTTATAGTTGATAGATTTTGGTTTAAAGAATACAAACCCTCAATTCTGAGGATTCTAAGTATAGATAAAAACATATTTGAGCTTTGTAGGCTGAGATACATATATGCTATTTGCATTTGGATGTGTTTTATTCTCCACCATTCCCAGTCAACCCCATCCCACCCTTGCCAATTTTGTCTTCAGTTTACAAACAAATAAAACAATGATACTCCTGAACAGTGAAAACTAATTACAAGTAACACTATTTTAGATCCATGGTTTGTAAAGATCTGTGCTTTAGAAAGTCTTTATATTCTTTTGTGTCCCATAAAAGTTTCTGAATTAGAATTGTTATTTAGAATTTGTGCTCTAAACTATATTTTCCTAATTAAACTTTGAAATTTACTTTTTTCCCCCTGCATAGTCTTTTGTCAATTTGTTGGGGAGAGAAGGGTCTTCAGGAACTTCATACCAGGGTCCTATTTCAGAAAACAGTGGTAACTTAAAAAAGATAGTTTTAGATTTGTAGAAAAATTAAAAGATAATACAGAGACCTCGTGTATATCATTGTCTATTTTCTCCTACTAACATATTTTGTTACTAGGATGCGTTTGTCACAAGTAAGAAACTTAGTTGGTACCCGGCTATTAATTAAATTCTTCCCTTTATTTAGATGTCATCAGTTTTCCTTAATATCCTTTTCCTGTTTGAGAATTCCATCCAGGATACCACATCATGTTTAGCTGGCAAGTCTTTTTAGATGACTCTGTCCTGTGACAATTTCTCAGACTTTCCTTGTTTATGATGACCTTGACAGTTTTGAGGAATACCACTCAGGCATTTTATGGAATGTCCCTCCTTGTGGATTTGTCTGATGTTTTTCTCAGGGCTGAACTGGGGTTTGGGGCATTAGAGAGGAGGACCTCAGAGATGAAGGGCCATTCTCATCACATCACATCAAGGGTGCATGCTGACAACATGATTTATAACGGAGGGTGTTAACCTCGGTGACCCAGCGTACGTAGTGTTTGCCAGGTTGGAAATGGATTACGTTCCAACAAACTCCTCTTTCTTATTCAGAGAGGATTTGGGGGAGAGGTTTGTGATGTCTGATCTTGGCTCAGGGAATATAAATTGTTAATCCTGGTCCTGCCATCAATTTCCTGCATCACTTTGCTTCTTCAGGTCTCAGCTGTCATCTACGGGGTTTGGAGAAAACACCAAAATATCTTAGATTCTATGTTCTCACCTTTTTTATATAAATTTTATTTATCTTTAATTGGAAGATAATTGCTTTACAACTTTGTGTTGATTTCTGCCGTTATTTTTATCCCATGTTGTCAGAGTCCTGGTAGAAAGAAAGATGGGTATTTGAGGAGAATATGGTGAAGAAAGTCTTGACTGAGGTGTGGGTGGGGTATAGGGGGAAACCCAAGAATTAGCACAGCCCTCTGGGGTCCTGTGCCAGCAGGGTGCCTTCATCACACCTAGCACTGAAGGGGGGGGGCACAGAGTGCTTCTGGGGTCCATGAGACACGGATGCCCACACCAAAGGGGAAGGTGCCAGGAAGGAGCTGTGCCATCATCCAAAGGACGCAGCCAGCCCGTGACAAGCCTGTAAGAAGGGAGGGACCGATTTCCTGATTTCATGCTGCTCTCTCCCTCTAATCTGGGTGAATCTCACCTAAAGCTAGAAGGCAAGGAAGCCCAGAGGGGTAAGACGCATGGGGCACAGAAAAGGGTGGGGAAGACTAGAAAGTGTACCTGTATCTGGGTGACCAAACCAAAGGTAGGGTTATTGAACACTGTGAGTTACAACCGAGTCAACTCAGCCCAGCGTGTAACATGCCCGGCGGAATTCAATCTTTCACAATCACTATCACGTAAGTATTTGCAGAGACAAAGGACCCAATGAATTTGCAAACAGCCCATGCTTAAGTATTATAGTTCTAATGATTGCAATTTGCTATTTAGTTTTCAGTCATCTCAGACAAGAGGTGTGATTTCTCTTGCCTATCAAAATTTGAAATATATGCAAACAATTCCAATGGGCTATTTCTCCAGCTAGATAGTCCAAGTTTCTTCCCGACTAGGTTGAAAATTAGATCAGTTTACTCTAGAGTCACCCACATCTAGGATCTATAATTCCATGTGAATAAAAACCACTTCCTTGGAAAGATTTATGTCCCTGAGATTCATTAATGTTGCACTGAGAATTAACATAAGGAGAAGAAGGAAGGAACAGAGGTTTTGAGGGACTGGATTAAAAAATAGAAGTTTAATGCCTGTATCAGGGCAACATCAATCAAAATGGCAAAGGGGAAACTTAAGGCCCCCCTTGTGAGTTAGGAAACTCAGAATTGCACTAGATAGGCAAGTGTCCATTGCATAAAAATGACTCCACCTTACATATAATTCTAGGCCCAGAAAAGGTATAGGTGAAAGAAACTTTGCAAACATTGTTTTCCATTTGATAAAGCTTTAGTATTTCTTGTGTCACTTACATCATTGTCGTATAGACATTATTAGGCCCATCTCAATGATGAGGGAAAAGAAGCTCACAGATGAAGCACCTGGCCCAAAGTCGCAGTGTTCTAGCACAGGGCCAGACATATACTTGACACTCAGCAAACAAATCTGAAGGAGTAAAGTTTAATTAGCTGAAGTGCTGAGCTAATCTAGAAAGGACTGACCAAGATGCGCTGCCTTCTGGCACAATCTCTGGGCACGGGGTGGAGTCAGCCAGGGTTCCTCTTCCGTGTTCAAGCCAAAGAGACTTGTTTGAGCCCTGAGTGAAAATAACTTTTATATTCACTAATGACTGTCACTCTCTCTATTACTTAATAAATGGGATGAATAAGAGAGTTCTTACGAAGCCAGATAGCATTTGCAAATGGGCTAGTGTGACTTGATGGATGGATCTGGAACCCGACGCCAAGAACAGAGTTGCCGAAACCTGCAGGGGTCGGCAGAAACTGACTTCCCAGCCACTTCTCTTTCCTTGGAATGTGATAATCTGGGCTTTTTAGCTGATTAGCAAATCTAAAAGGTGCTCTTTTTTCTTTTTTTTTTTTTTTAGTTTGTGTATAAGAATCAGCTACTTGTTGGAAATTCAGCAGGCCATTTCTTTCTCCATCTACACAGATGCAGTTTCCCTCTTCACTTTGAGGACTGTCAAGCAAACGGATAGAAAGTCATGAAACCCAAGGGATTAGAAGGACTGACTTAGAAAATAGGATCTCTGTTTTTGCTGGGAGCTAGAAAAATGAGAAAAAGTCAGAGCAGAACTATTTTTACAAGCTGCGCATTGTTTATCCTGCTGAGTATTTTTAAAAGGATTTTGAGTATTTATGGAAGGAAAGACTGGATGTTTTAACTGCTATACTGTGGTGGGTACAATGGAAAAGAACCTTGATTTGGAGTTAGACAGTCCTAGGTTTGGTTTTGAACATATCACTTTTTTTTTTTTTTTTTTAAGCTTTGGTCAGTTTTCTTTATAACCTCTCTATGTCTTATAAGAGAAAGAAAATCTGTTTTAAAATGTACCTTTAGTCCAGGGGTTCTCAATCTTGACTGCTCATTAGAATCTCCTGGGGAGCTTTAAAAAACTTAGATGCACAAGTCAATTAAATGCTTATATGTGGGACAAAGGTATTAAAAAATACTACCCAAATTTAGAGTAAGAGTAAGGGCAGACAACTAGCGCTTTTAACCAATCAGAGTGAAATGGTCAGTTTTTCAGGGACATAGAAAATTGCAAGGTTTGCTCTAAACCCCCGTGAATGGGGAAGTTGAAACCCAGGAAGATTCCTAAGTTTATATAAAAATCACACAATTTAGATTTCAGGTCTTCTGAAATCTGGGTCATGATATTTTCTGGAATATTATAAGCTTGGCCTGAGTTTCTCATAAGCTATCCAGAGCAGAAAACAGAGTTTGAGACACCTACGCCTTTAATAATAATAATAATAAACAATACAAGAGGCAGCTTGGCAATGAGGTTATCCTCTACGATGCCCGCACTCTCATCACCAACATAAACCTTGGATTTGGCTTAAACCAAGAGTCACAGTCTCTCCTGTCCACCAAGTTTAGGCAGGCAACGGACCTGGAACAAGACAGGACAAGGAGATGGGAGCCAGGATGAAGTGGAGGGTCTGCTTTTTGAATTCAGATATTTAACAGATTTCAGAACAAGCAGAACAAATTGATGACCTGAATTCCCTTGTAATGTGCTGGCTTACATACCTCAGCTTCAGTCTCCACCAGTGTATCACACTGGATGCTCGATTGTGGGAAGAACTTGACAGCATGATATGGTTCAGAGTTTCGTCTTTCATCTGATATTGTTGCATCATCTGTTTTCTAGATCCAAAGAAACCAGAGGTTGGAGAGACTGAGTATTGGTCCAAGCTCTCAAGGTGATAGAGTGAGAACCAGGACAGAAGCCTTGGTAATCCCCACCTTATGCTCTTCTGGGCATTGTCAGAGCCTAAGAGCTTGAGTTAGAAGAGACAGCAGTTCACATCCCGTGACACCACGTCCATGCTGGGAAACTGTGAGTTACTTTCTCTTTACTAAGTCTTTTTTTTTTTTTCACTATAAAAATGAGAATGATAAAACTAGTTGCCTCATAATCGTCATGCGGGGATTCAATAAAGTAATGCATGTTAAATGTTTAGCTCGCTGCCAAGTGGCGTTTTTTGTGGTTTAATTGTTTTTTTGTTTTCATGATTGCTGTTTTGCTGGCAGTATCACTTCCTGTTCTGAAGTGTGAAGGTTCAGAGTTCTTGATGTTTTTAAGGACCAGATAGTTTCAAACTGGTGTTCTCCTCCTGCGATAGTAGTCTCGTTGACATCCACAAGCCAATATGCTTGAGTTCACTCAGCTGAGAGTTTCGTATGCGGTACATTCTAACCTGCAGCTTCGTGTCTGGAGCTAGGGTATCACAGCTTTAGGGTTGACTGGTGTGTGGCTGAGGCCAGGGATTTGCTATATGGCCTCCCTTCCATCTCCTATTCAGAAGGGGCAGTGCAGTGATAAGCAGGAGGAAGTCTTTGGTCTGGATGAGAAAGAGAAGTGCACTCATTGGACTAAGGAGAGATGATGGGACCAGCAGAGCGGAAGCTGGGTGCAGTGGGCTCCACCCCGTCCAGTTCTCGTGGCTCCTTGGAGCAGGGTGAGGTTGGGGAGGGAGAGAGGAGGAGTCTGGTCTCCACGGCCACCCACCCAATTCCATGTTAGAATGGATCAATGAGGGGGAGAAAAAGTGCTTTTAAGAAAAAAAAAATAGCATCAGAAGCTTGAGAATGTTCAGACCTCCTAGACCCTGGAAACAATGACATCCTTTCCCCGTAGCCCGGGCAAGAGAACTTTGGCCTGGAAAACTGGCTCATTTCCTTTCCGTCCCTGCCTCCAGTGTCTTGTCCCGGCCTCATCCCATCTGTCACTGTCCTGCAGACATAAGGAAGGGCATGGATGTGTGCTGTGATGAGGCGGACACGTTTTCCAAGCCTCCAGGGCGCCCCAGGCTATGTTACAAGAGGATACTCTTATTGTTTCTAAGCTGGATGAGGCTTCCAAGGTCTCTGAGACTTGGACTTGAAAGAAAACCCCCATAGCCCTTTCACTGGACCCAGTCTCCTGGGGAGGGGAGGCTGAGCACTCCTGCCCTTGGTCATCTGCTGCCCCGGCTGCGGTGTTAAGACCATCACACGGCCTCCCGCTTGTCCCCAGTGCCGTCCTTGTTGATAACCACAAGGTGGCATTGCAGATTAAAGTGAGGACCACAAACCTTCCTGCTCCCAGGTAAGGCTCCGGCACTCCACACCTGGGAGTTCAGAGAACATCTGTCCCCATCTGCTCATTCTACAGATGGTCACACTGAGGCTCGGAGACAGGGGGTAACCTGCTTGGAGAGTTCCTGCAGAGAACAGGAGGCTCCCCAAACTGCTCAGGCAGGGAGATGCTTGACCCATTGTCAGGTACCTAGATAATGAGATGTGTCCCTTCAGTTTACCAGATACATCCATGTGATTTCTAAATAAATAAATAACTTCTTTGATTCAAGTGGGTACAAGAAATTAGAGCGTAAATGCCTCAAGGGCAGGGGTTGTCCCTACTTCACCTGTCACATCAGCGTTCAGGGTGTTGATTTATGGTCCCTAATACATGTTAGCTTCTCTCCTGTTTATAGTTTTTTCCTCTTCAGACCAGATTTCTAGAAGTGAGTGGGGCAAAATGTGCTTTCCCCTTGAGCTCTCATTGATTCAGTTCACACGTGGTTACTGAGACCCTCCCAGGTCCGCAGGCTGGGGTGTGCCCCTGCCGGGAGCCTGGCCTTGGGTCTGGTAGTGAGGAGACGCCCTGCTCTTGTGGATTTACTGTTGCCTCACGCCCCGACTTAAGGAGTCTGAACGGGGATGTTTTGAATTCCTTCCTCCTCTACCCATCTTTGGTTTCCCCCCAGAATTTGGGGTCCAAGCTTTGTTTCTGGTTCTTGGGGAAGCAAGGTCGTCTCTGAAGTCCAATGGCAGAGTCCATTCCCCTGGACAAGAGCAGCAGCATCACTGCTGACATATTACAGGGGGATGACCCCTCACCCTCTCACTCTCCGAGGCACCTTGAGAAAATCATTTTTTCTTTAGGTCTCAGGTTCCCTGTGTCTAAAATTTCCTCAAAGCTGAATATGCTATGCTATAGTTCTAGATCATCTAACACACTCCCCTCATGAAACTTGTTAGCAATTGAAACTTCTCCCCCACTGCTTCTGCTTGGGTTCCTTTTCACCAAAACATTGGCTGTCCGATGAGGGGTCCCTGATGACTGAATCTGGAATGTGTATTCTTTGGAAAGCTCTGAGGTTGGGACTTGAGGGGAAAAGAAATGCCATCATGCTGTGTTGGAAAAATTCTCTTCCATCAGAGGAAAAAGATCAGTGATTCTCAGGAGGAAAAATGAAAAAACATATCATGTGCCCAGAGGAAGCTTTGTTGCTGTTGTATATGTTAATACTCATGTAAACCAAAGGATCCTGAGTGGGCCCCTGCTTGTCTTAGAGTGATGTTCAAAGGGAGACAAGAGCCGGTGATGTTCAAGAGTAGATCAGATTTTCTAATCCAGAATTTAATGATCCCTACGGGTAAAAATCTCATAGTGTGAAAACTCACCCGAGTGGGAAAGGGTACTAAATTAAATGGTCCATTTACAGATGTGAGTACAGCATCCTTCCTTCCTTGGATCCACTCTAGGTTAGGTCTCTCCAGGCTGCAGGAAATTTTGCTGACTGGGTCCCCATGCCGCCTGCCATCCCCACCCCACCTTCCGCTCTCCTAGTTTAGAGTATTTGCCATTCTTTCACTCGTTCCTCACATGACATGGTTTCCAGGCAGAAATCCTTCTAACTCCAGGGTCCGCGTGTCCTCTCTGAAGCCTGGTGGCCCACACTGCGTGGTCCCCTCTGACAGCCCCTTTCCTGTGCTAAGCAGGGCAGCGGGGAGACGGGGGAGACCTGGCCTGTGTCTTTGAAGAGCTCATCGTACAAAACAAAGGTATCATGTATCTGTAAACACAGAAAACAGAAACAAAACGCAAGAGGCTTAAAGTCGTTTTCCATGGATGGGACAGAAAATAGCCCATATAACAGACACGGAGTTCTTAGCACGTCATTTGTATTGTCAAGTTTCTGGATGTTGTTATTCTGTTCCTAATATTTCATTAAAATGGGTGTCTGCATTTATTGCCGATGAGTGTCACCCATATGGATATTAAAGAGAGCTCTACTCCCAGAGAAGAGGCTAGTTACATCCTTCCTTTCATTTGCCTCCTTTTCCTTCTTGTAAGTCAGGGATGGCTCAGTAGTGGTAGCAGAAAATTTGCTTCTTTTATCCCTTTCTTTTGTATGAATCGCCACAGCTGGGACTCAGGGAGGGAATGGTGCTTGCCATCCGCCCAGGATGGACCAACATGCTGGATTCTTCCGATAGAGGATCTTACCTCTGCAACAACGCTCGTTTCTTTTTTGTGCTGGTTGTACTTGTGAGATAGTTAGACTGAGAAATGCAGTGCTCTGGAGACAGGGTGTGAATGCTGCTGCTTTATGGTGGGCTATCTTTGGTGGCGGAGTCCTACTGCCGGCTCTTCAAGGCTTTGGTGGAGGGGAAAATAATTCCTCAGCTAATTCAGAGGCCCTGGGCTTTTCTTGTGACTAGAGCAGAGCCCACTCTTTAAGTTTGTAGAAGATACTGCCAGTTGCAGGGCAAGGCTATAGGCATCTTCTTGCTTCCTCCTTATGACAGTCCTGCAAAGCAAGGAGGGATGTCAGCTTATACCCACAGAGACTGAAACATGTGACTGTGGGAGCTAAGTCCCAGTCAGCGCAGGAAGGACCAGGCAGAGAAGCAGAGGCTGTCACTAAACTCAGAATTTTTGACCTCAGAGCTTTGATAAGTCTTCATGTCCTATATCTGCCTCTAGGACAGGCCCCGTTGTGCATGACGTTACTATTAGCAAAGCTCTAGTCGTATAAACCCAGCTCATTTATTCCTCACAACCACCATATGGGGTTGAGATGACTGTCCCTGATTCTCTTCCCTCCATGTGTAGGAGAAATTGGACAACTGTATAAAATTGAAGGGTGCAGTACCGTGTGTGTGTGTGTGTGTGTGTGTGTGAGTGTGTGTGAGTGTGAGTGTGTGTGTGTGTGTGTACGCGCACGCGGGCGCGGTGGATGGGGGGCTGTGCTTAATCAACACCACTCTCCTTCCCACCTCAAGTTCTAGAAAACAGTGGAGCAAAAACTTAGAATGACCCGATTCCCTCTGTTCTCAGTGAAAATTTCCCTTCACAAAAGATGTTCCCAAAGCCTTCTCAGACCTAAAATGTTTAAACAAAATTTACATTGTTTTCAATATAATCTATATCCCTGGAGTAAAAATTGGGATTATGTGGTTTGTAAAGATGTTAAATATGCAAATCAAAGCTTGACTCCCTTAGTTAACTATAATTTATGTTTGTTGGTAATTTACAATTGAACAAGTGCTTTTGAATATGTTTAATACTTTTGAAAACATTTAATTTAATACTTCCAGGAGTCATACAAGGTAGATATTATTTCCACTGTACAAGATGTGCTAACTGAGGCATAGAGATGACATAAATTTCCCAGCCACTTAGTGACAGATGTCAGTCACCTGTCACTTGATTCAAAATATCATGCCCAAATTCTTGGAATTTTACATAAGGGGCAACTGCCATCTTTTGTTCTTCTGTCCCTGGAAAAAATTTCTTCTGTTGGCTGTTGTCACTGTCTCAATAGCTTTACTTCAAGCAAGTTCTTAGTTTAAAAAAACAAAAAATCACTTTGCTGGCGATGGGACACAACGTAAGTGAGAAAGGGCACTTTTTTCATTCTGTTAGCTCGACTTGTAGTCACTTGTACATGTAAGAATTACAAATGACTGTTAATCTGTGAGTTTGACACCCTGAATCATAAACAACCCTCTCAGGTTTTGCTGAAACAGCAGGAACAATGTATGTCCAGTTGCTGGACAGGTAAATAGTTGGGGCCAAGACTGTTAGAGTTATTAGCTTGAGTAGCATTCATTCTACCCAGTGGGCAGGGCTCCCAGATTTGCCTGAGAACTTCTGAAAGTCTGTGTGTGGATGGCATCAGACCCTGGAATTGGAATAAACTCTTTGAAAAAATATACGAAAATCACCAAAGCATCTCATCCTGTGTAGTTTGATGGATTCAACAGTATGATATAATTAGATGGGGCCTTAACCATCATCAAATTCAAACATTCCTAGAAAGGGAAATGATTTGCCTAAGATCCCATAGCAGGTCAATTGCAAGGCTGGATCTCTTGATTCCTAAGGATGACCCTCTCCTTGAGTTACTAAGTGGAGATGTACTGAACCCCATCACATTTTGGTGTTACGGATAAAACGAAATTAAGTTGTGGACTGCGGTCCAGCTCAAGAAGAAAAGAAGGCAGTAAATAGAATTACAGTACATCCCACAGAGTCTGTGACAATATAGAATGATAATAATAGCTAACCCATTTTAAGTGGAATATCTTGTATGGGTCTCCGTACTTGGAATGACCCCAAAAGTGGGTGTATTCTTATTTTAAAGATGTGAAAGTAATCATCTATACAGATATTGAGTATTTACTCAATATTATGTCCAGTAAATAACAGAACTAAAATTATGAGTATAACAGAAACTTTGGATAACCAGAGGAAGAGAAATAACTATATTGACTTAGGAGAAAGGAGTAAGTGATACCTGAACTGAGTTTTCAAGGAAAGCTAGTACTTAGGCAGGTAAAGAAGGGAAAAGGATACTAGCGACTGCACATTGGTGTAAAAATTATTTGATGGTGACTGTAATAAGGTTAAGAGGCATACTGTTAAACCTTACAGCAAGGGCTAAAGAAAATACAGTGAGTGATATGACGTAGACAGTATTGGAGACGAAAGGTAATCCTAAAAGTTACTCATTTACACTATGATAAGGCAGAAAAGGGGGGAAAAAAAAAGAGTGAAGAGCACATTAGATTCCAACATGATAGATTTAAACCCAAACATATCAATAGTTACATTAAACACGAATGATTTAAAGATAAAAGCACTCCAATTAAAAAATCAAGAGATCATCATCATATTAGAACACGTCAGATCCAACCAAAATTGCTGACTACGAGTCCTGTGAGTTTCTTTAGCCAGCAACACTTTAAGTTATTTTAAAAAAACATACAGGCTGAAAAGTAAAAGTACAAAAGGTAAAAGTGTAAGTAAAAAGTGTAGAAATATATACAAAGCAAACACTGACTATAAGAAAACCAAAATGGCTATGTTGCTGCTGCTGCTGCTAAGTCGCTTCAGTCGTGGCCGACTCTGTACAACCCCATGACGGCAGCCCACCAGCCTCCCCCATCCCTGGGATTCTCCAGGCAACAACACTGGAGTGGGTTGCCATTTCCTTCTCCAAATGGCTATGTTAATATTAGTCAAAATAGACATTAGAAAAATGGAAATTCTAGAGATAAAGAGGGATGCTTCATCATGGCAGGCAAGTCAGTTAATCTAGAAGGCTTAGAAATCCTAAATGTGCATTCATATAATAATAGAGTTTTAAAGTATACTAGATCAACTGATAAAAGTGGAGAAGCATACAAATCCATGTTGGAGACTATAACATTCCTCTTTTAGTAACTGATAGAACATGTAGACAGAAGATCAGTAAGAGCATAGAAAACTCAAGCAACACTATTAACAGTCATTCTAATTGGCATTTATAGACCACTCCACCCAACAACAGCAGAAAACACATTCTTTTCATGTGTACATAGACATTCACCAAGATAAGCCGTTTACTGGACAATAAAAAAGCATCAATACCTTTTAAAATGACTGGATAAAAAACAGGGTAGCATTTAGATGTGTTCTTATCTTTACCATAAACTGATCATATCTGCATTATGTCAGTAGAATTAATAAATTAATATTATTGCAATTCAAGCCTGTTATTCTGTTAACTCATTGTGTGACTTTTGGCAAGTTTCTTTGTATGTCTTAACCTCGATTTTTCCAAAATTATTTGGTATTAACTAGACAATGTTTTCTTAAATTATTCTCTACTTTTTGCTTATGAATCCAGCCCCTTGCACAACGCCTGTCATGTAGAAGGACATCTCGATAAATATTTGTCCAAAAAATATTACAAGAATGAATAAGCGATTATTCTGATTGAAGAGATGTTTTATGGACTCTGCTTCATTTCATCCTTCACTTTTCTGACGTTAAAATATGCCTTCTTTCCAAAATGCAGTAGACTGGGGATTGGAATTCTTGGTCCTTACATAAATACTTACCCCTTGTTAATTTATTGTGAACTATAATGGATATGCAATTCAAGTGCAGTTTTCAGTTCATGCTTTATGGAGTCACAGTCTGATGTCTTCAGGTAAATGGCAGTAATATAAATGTGATCTATATGCTGTAGAGAATGTAAGTAGTGTTTGTGAAATGACAGGTAACAATAATGGAACTCTGACATTTTCAGACTAACAGATTTTACACCTAACATTCATTTGTCCCAAACTGTGTAGTATATCTTACAAAGTCCATTTTGCTATCGAAAGCATGAATTCCATAATAATGGTTAAAGTATCACGAACAGTGTACCAGTTGTTTTAGGAATAATAATAAAATATTATGACTTTGCAACTATTTTTTAAACCCAAATGATTATTTTCATTAATAACGGACATTCTTTTTGATAAAACAATCTTGTAATATACATAAATTTTACTATTTAAGCAAAACCTGATACTGTAATATTCTGTCCACCTAAGTAAATTTAAAAATTTAAAGGTCAAACTTATATACAGAGTTCACACTATGAAGAGATATGTAGGTGGGTCTTGGAGAGAGATGGCTGGACCCCTGGACCACCACTCTGTTTTGAAAAGCTAATGCAGACCTGAGATAACTTTCTCCCCTAGGCGGACCAACTGGAAAGCCCACCTTACCTGAGCGGATGGCGTCTCAGGCAGAGCACAGAGCTTGGCGAGGGAGCGTTCACTGTTTCATGCACTTAGGTTATTTGCGACTGTTTTTGACCTATTCTTAGGGTGACGGATATTTAACTCAGTATTCTTCAAAGTAAATTCTGCAAAACCACAGTTACATGGGCTGTAAATGTTGTAAGGAAAGAAGGAAGGCAAGAACAGCAGTTCTTTTAAAGCTTTGGAAATACTGACTTAAATACTCACAGGATGTTAGAGATCCTGAAGTATGTTAATGTGCATTATAAATTTCAAAATGATGAAGAGAGGGGAGCACCTTATGGAGGACTGACTTCCCAAACATTTTACCAAGCTTATCAGTGTCCCGGGCTGCAACAAACTACCACAAGTGTAGTGGCTCACAGTGATAGAAAATTATTCTCTCACAATTCTGGCATATAAAAGTTTAAAAGCAACGTATCAGCAGAGCCACCTTCCTATGGAATCTGGAGGGGAGAATCCGTTCTCCGCTTCCTCCAGCTTCTGGTGGCTGTTGGTATTCTCTGGCCTGTGGCAACATCACTCCAGTCACGCTTTCTGATCCATTGCCGCCTCCTTTGTCTTTGTTGACTGTCCCCCTGACTTACTTGTATTAAGGATATTGTCACTTTATTTAGGGCCCACCTGGATAATCCAGGACAAGTTACTCTCTCGTCAAACCTTAACTTGTTGTTCAGTTGCTGAGGCATGTCCGATTCTTGTGACTCCATGGATGCAGCACACCAGGCTTCCCTGTCCTCCCCTATCTCCTGGAGTTTGCTCAAATTCATGCCCATTGAGTCAATGATGCTATCTAAACATCTCATCCTCTATCACCTGCTTCTCCTTTTGCCTTCATTCCTTCCCAGCATCAGAGGCTTTTCCAGTGAGTTGGCTCTTCACGTCAGGTGGCCAAAGTATTGGAGCTTCAGTATCAGTCCTTCCAATGAATATTCAGTGTTGACTTCCTTTAGGATTAACTGGTTTGATCTCCTTGCTATCAAGGGACTCTCAGGAGTCTTCTCCAGTGCCATAATTTGAAAATATCAATTCTTTGGTGCTCAGCCTTCTTTATGGTCCAGCTCTCACATCTGAGTTACATCTTTTGTGATATATTGTAGTATTCATTTTCTACCTTATAAGGTAATAGTCACAAGTTCCAGGGGTTAGGAAGTAAGCATATCCTTTTCAGGACCACCTTTCATCCTAGTACACCATGGAACCCTTTCAAGGAATTATCTTTTGTTCATTCATATATCGCTCAACAAATATTTTGAGCTGCTACCATATGTCAGGAACTATTGTAGGTATCACAGATGCATCAACAAATAAAATTTTAGTAGAATAAATTTTAGAGCACACTGCGAGGTTAAGAAACATGATTTGAAAATGCTAAAGATTCCTCCAAGCATGTGAAGTGTTACATAAATAATGTAATATACCTTTTCTTTCATTCAGAAATTTAGCTAATATTATTTGAATTTCTTATATTTATCAGGTGCTGGTATATAGAAGTGGGTGAATACCTTCATGAAGCTTGATGCTACTTGGAAATATAGACATATGCATAAAAGGCTTACCTAGAGTAAAAAGAAAATCTATTAGGATCAAAAGCAAGAAAATAAATTCTTAAAAATTGAGATATTAAGTGGGCAAAATAAAAGAACTGAAATAGAATTCTCAAGATAAGTGAATGGCAGAATGGATAATTAGAGATGCTGAGCATCTTTTCATGTGTTTGTTGGTCATCTGTATGTCTTCTCTGGAGAAATGTTTATTTAGGTCTTCTGCCCACTTTTTTCTTTTTACTTTTTTTTTTTAATTGAAGGGTAATTGCTTTACAGAATTGTGTTGTTTTCTGTCAAACCTCAACCTGAATCAGCCATAGGTATACAGATATCCCCTCCCTTTTGAAACTCCCTCTCACCTCCCTCCCCATCCCACCCCTCTAGGTTGATACAGAGCCCCTGTTTGAGTTTCTTAGCCATACAGGAAATTCCCATTGGCTACCTATTTTACATATGGTAATGTAAGTTTCCATGTTACTCTTTCCCTACATCTCACCCTCTCCTCCCCTCTCCCCATGCCCACAAGTCTACTCTCTCTGTCTGTTTCTCCATTGCTGCCCTCTAACTAAATTCTTCGGTACCATTTTTCTAGATTCCGTATATATGCATTCAGTTCAGTTCAGTCGCTCAGTCATGTCTGACTCTTTGTGACCCCAAGAACCGCAGCACGCCAGGCCTCCCTGTCCATCACCAAATCCTGGTGTTTACCCAGACTTAGGTCCATTGAGTCAGTGATGCCATCCAACCATCTCATCCTCTGTCGTCCCCTTCTCCTTCTGCCCTCAATCTTTCCCAGCATCAGGGTCTTTTCAAATGAGTCAGCTCTTTGCATCAGGTGGCCAAAGTACTGTAGTTTCAGCTTCGACATCCGTCCTTCCAGTGAACACCCAGGACTGATCACCTTTAGGATGGACTGGTTGGATCTCCTTGCAGTCCAAGGGACTCTCAAGAGTCTTCTCCAACACCACAGTTCAAAAGCATCAATTCTTCGGTGCTCAGCTTTCCTTATAGTCCAACTCTCACATCCATACATGACTACTGGAAAAACCAAAGCCTTGACTAGTTGGACCTTTGTTGACAAAGTAATATGATATTTATCTTTCTCTTTCTGACTCACTTCACTCTGTGTAACAGGTTCTAGGTTCATCCACCTCATAAGAACTGACTGGAAGGCATCCTTTGAATGGTTTAGTGATACTCCATTGTGTATATGTTCCACAGCTTCTTTATCCATTCATCTGTCAGTGGACATCTAGGTTGCGTCCATGTTCTATAAATAGTGCTGTAATGAACAATGGGATACACGTATCTTTTGAAATTTTGGTTTCCTCAGGATATATGCCTAGAAGTGGGGTTGCTGGGTCATATGATGGTTTTATTCCTAGTTTTTTAAAGAATCTCCATAACATCTTCCATAATGGCTGTATCAATTTACATTCCCACCAACAGTGCAAGGGTGTTCCCTTTTCTCCACATCCTCTCCAACATTTATTGTTTGTAGACTTTTTGCTGATGGCCATTCTGACCGCTGTGAGGTGATATCTTATTGCAGTTTTGATTTGCATTTCTTTAATAATGAATGATGTTGAACATCTTTTCATGTGTTTGTTAGTCATCTGTATGTCTTCTTTGGAAAAATCTCTGTTTAGTTCTTTTTCCCACTTTTTGATTGGGTTATTTGTTTTTCTGGCATTGAGTTGTATGAGCTGCTTATATATTTTGGAAATTAATCCTTTGTCAGTTGTTTCATTTGCTATTGTTTTCTCCTGTTCTTAGGGTTATCTTTTTATCTTGCTTATAGTTACATTTTAGCTTTTGCTGTGCAAAAGCTTTTAAGTTTAATCAGGTCCTGCTTTTTTGCTTTTGTTTTTATTTCCATTACTCTAGGAGGTGGGTCATAGAGGATCTTGCTTTGATTTATGTCATTGAGTGTTCTGCCTATGTTTTCCTCAAAGAACTTTATAGTTTCTGGTCTTACATTTAGGTCTTTAATCCATTTTGAGTTTATCTTTGTGTATGTTGTTAGGAAGTGTCCTAATTTCATTCTTTCACATGTAGCTGTCCAGTTTCCCCAGCACCATTTATTGAAGAGGCTGTCTTTGCCCCACTGTATATTCTTGCCTCCTTTGCCAAATATAAAGTACTCATAGGTGCATGGGTGTATTTCTGAGCTTCTATCTTGTTCCATTGGTCTACGTTTCTGTTTCTGTGCCAGCACCGTACTGTCTTTGTGACTATAGCTTTGTGGTGTAATCTGACTTCAGGAAGCATGATTCCTCCAGCTCCATTCTTCCTTCTCAAGACTGCTTTGGCTTTTGGGGTCTTCTGTGTTTCCATATGAATGGTGAAATTTTTTGTTCTAGTTCTGTGAAAAATGCCATTGGTAATTTGATAGGGGTTGTATTGAATCTGTAGATTGTATTTGGTGGTATAGTCATTTTCATAATATTTATTCTTCCTACCCAGGAACATGGACTATCTCTCCATCTGTTTATGTTGTCTTTGGTTTCTTTCATTAGTGTCTTATAATTTTCTATGTACCATTCTTTTATCTCCTTAGGTAAGTTTATTCCTAGATACTTAATTATTTTTGTTGCAGTGGTGAATCAGATTGATTCTTTAATTTCTCTTGCTGATTTTTCATTGTTAGTGTATAGCAATGCAACTGATTTCTGTGTTTTGACTTTGGATCCTGCAACTTTGCTAAATTCACTGATTAGATATAGTAATTTTCTGATATTATCTTTAGGGTTTTCTATGTACAGAATCATGTCATCTGCAAAAAGTGAGAGCTTTACTTCTTCTTTTCTGATCTGGATTCCTTTTATTACTTTTTCTTCTCTGATTGCTGTAGCTAGGACTTCCAGAATTACGTTAAATAATAGCGGGTGGTGGGGCGGGGGGGGGGGGGGGGGGAGTGGACACCCTTGTCTTGTTTCCTGACCTTAGGGGGAATGCTTTCAGTTTTGTTATTTGGGAGATTTTTTGATCACAGCTTCAATTTCAGTGCTTGCAATTGGGTTGTTCATAATTTCTATTTCTTCCTAGTTCAGTCTTGGAAGATTGAACTTTTCTAAGAATCTGTCCATTTCTTCCAGGCTATCCATTTTATTGCCATACAGTTGTTCATAATAGTCCCTTATGATCCTTTGTATTTCTGCATTGTCTGTTATAACCTCTCCTTCATTTCTAATTTTGGTGATTTGATTCTTCTCTCTTTTTTTCTTGATGAGTCTGGCTAAAGGCTTGTCAATTATGTTTATCTTCTCAAAGAATGAGCGTTTAGTTTTATTAATCTTTACTATTGTTTCTTTCGTTTCTTTTTCACTTATTTCTGCTCATATCTTTATGATTTCTTTCCTTCTACTAATTTGGGGGATTTTTTTGTTCTTTTCCCAGTTGTTTTGGGTGTAAAGTTACATTGTCTATTTGATGTTTCTCTTGTTTCTTGAGGTAGGATTGTATTGCTATAAACTTCCTTCTTAGAACTGCTTTCACTACATCCCATGGGTTTTGAGTTGGCCGTGTTTTCATTGTCATTTGTTATTTTGATTTCCCTTTTGATTTCTTCAGTAACCTGTTGGTTATTTAGAAACGTGTTGCTTAATCTCCATGCGTTTGTGTTTCTTACAGTTTTTCTCTGTAATTGATATCTAGTCTCATAGTGTTGTGGTCTGAGAAGATGCATGATACTATTTCAGTTTTCTTAAATTTACTGAGGTTTGATTTGTGACCCAAGATATGCTGCATCCTGGAGAATATTCCATGTGCACTTGAGAAGAAGGTGTATTCTTCTGCATTTGGATGGAATGTCCTGAAGATATCAATGATATCCATCTCATCTAATGGATCATTTAAGACTTGTGTTTCCTTTTTAATTTTCTGTGTTGATGATTTGTCCATTGGTGTGAGTTGGGTGTTAAGGTCTTCTACTATTTATTGTGTTCCTATCAGTTTCTCCTTTTATGTCTGTTAGTGTTTGTCTTATGTATTGCGGTGCTCCTGTAGATATTTACAATTGTTATGTCTTCCTCTTGGATTGATGCCTTGATCATTATGTAGTGTCCTTCCTTATCTCTTGTAATCTTCTTTATGTTAAGGTCTATTTTGCCTGATTTGAGGATTGCTATTCCAGTTTTCTTTTGCTTCCCATTTGCTTGGGATATATTTTTTCCATCCTCTCACTTTCAGTCTATATGTGTCTTTAGGTCTGAAGTGGGTTTCTTACAGGCAGCATATATATGGGTCTTGCTTTTGTATCCATTCAGCCAGTCTGTGTCTTTTGGCATTTAATCCATTTACCTTTAGAGTAATTATTGATATATATGTTCCTTTTACCATTTTCTTAATTGTTTGGGGTTGATTTTGTAGTTCTTTTTCCTCCTCTTGTATTTCTTGACTATATAAGTCCCTTTAACAATTGTTGTAAAGCTGGTTTGGTGATACTGAATTCTCTTAACTTTTGCTTGTCTGAAAAGCTTTTTATTTCTCCATCAATTTTGAATGAGATCCTTGCCAGGTACAGTAATCTTTGTTGTAATTTTTTCCCTGTCAGTACTTTAAATATATCCTACTATTCCCTTCTGACCTGCAGAGTTTCTACTGAAAGTTCAGCTGTTAAGAGTATGGGGTTTCCCTTGTATGTTACTTTTTGCTTTTCCCTTGCTGCTTTTAATATTCTTTCTTTGTATTTAGTCTTTGTTAGTCTGATTAGTATGTGTCCTGGCATGTTTCTCCTTGGGTTTATCCTGTATGGGGCTCTTTGTGCCTCTTGGACTTGATTGACTATTTCTTTTTCCATGTTGGGTAAATTTTCAATTATAATCTCTTCAAAATTTTTCTCATACACTTTCTTTCTTCTTCTTCTCGGACCCCTTGATTCAAATGCTGATGCATTTGATATTGTCCCAGAGGCCTCTGACACTGTCCTCAGTTCTTTTCATTCTTTTTACTTTATTCTGTTCTTCAGAAGTTATTTACACCATTTTATCTTCCAGCTCACTGATTCATTCTTCTGCTTCAGATATCCTGCTATTGATTCCTTCCAGAATATTTTTAATTTCAGTAATTGTGTTGTTTTTCTCTGTATGTTTATTCTTTAATTCTTCTAGGTCTTTGTTAATTGATTCTTGCATTTTCTCCATTTTGTTTTCAAGGTTTCTGATCATCTTTACTATCATTATTCTGAATTCTTTTTCAGGTAGTTTGCCCATTTCCTCTCCATTTATTTGGACTTCTGTGTTTCTAGTTTGCTCCTTCAGTTGTGTAGTATTTCTCTGCCTTTTCATTATATATTTTTTAAAATTTCTTATGTTTGAAGTCTCCTTTTTCCATGGTTCCAAGTTGAATTCTTTCTTCCTTTTGGTTTCTGCCCTCCTAAGGTTGGTCCAGTGGTTTGTATAAGCTTATCGGGTGAGATTTGTGCTGAGTTTTTGTTTGTTTTTCCTTTGGTGGGCAAGGCTGAGCTAGGTGGTAATGCTGTCTGCTGATGATCAGTTTGTATTTTTGTTTTGTTTGTTATTTAGATGAGGCATCCTGCACAAGGTGCCACTGGTGGTTGGGTGATGCTAGGACTTATATTCAGGTGGTTTCCTTTGTGTGAGTTCTCACTATTTGATACTCCCTAGGGTTAGTTCTTGGAGAAGGAAATGGCAGCCCACTCCAGTGTTGTTGCCTGGAGAATCCCAGGGATGGGGGAGCCTGGTGGGCTCAGGGCTTGATCTCTGGGCAGGAACAAAGATTCCACAAGTGGTCTGTTATGGCATTAAGTGAGATTAAAACAAATACACAAAAATGAGAAACCAAAGATGAACCCCAGACAAATGGAAGTTACAAAATCAGGCAAATAATAATTAAAATAATGGAATATACACATATACATATACACACATAAGCAATGTAGAAACAGTCCAACTAAAATAAAGTACAGTAGACTGACCCAGGGAACAAAGGCAATCGAAAATTATATTTACCAAAAAAAAAAAAAAAAAATTATATTTACCAGTTAAGAACAAAACTAACTAAAGCACAAATCAGAAAACAAAACTAAAGCAAGGTACCAATTGGGAAATAAAGCAATGAAAACAAAACTAACAAGTATGTTGAAGAAAAGAAAGAAAGAATCGATATACAAAGTTAAATAGAGGTAGATGAAGAAGATTTATACCCATAAAGATTAACTGCAAGGGGAAATGAACAGTAGGAAAGGTAAACAAAGCAATAAATATAGAAAGAATACAACAGGCTTAAAATTTAAAAATTAAAATTATAAAAAAGAGAAAAAAAACAGGAAGAAGAAAGAAAAAAAAAGAGAAGACTCCACAGACCTGCAAAAGCCCAATATAGAGCCAGAGGTTTAAAACAACAATAAGAAGTGTGACTGAATATACATGTATACATATACACTCATGAGCAAAATCAAAACAGTCCAACAAAAATAAAGTAAAATAGATTGACCTGGAGAACAAAGGAAACCAAAAATTATATCTACCAGAACAAAACTAACTAAAGCACAAACTGGAAAATAAAACTAAAGTAAGGCACCAATTGGGGAATAAAGCAATGAAAATAAAACTAACAAAATGTTGAGAGGAAAGGAAAGAAACGAAAGGAAGAATAGATATGCAAAGTTAAACAGAGGTAGATAAAGATTTATATACATTAAAGGTTAACTGCAAGGGGAAAAGAACAGTAGGAAAAGTAAACAGAGGAATAAATGTATAAAAAATAATAATTTAAAAATTTTTTAAAAAGAGAAAAAAAAAGGGAAAACTCCACAGAACTGCGAAAGACCAACATGGAGGTGGAGGTTTATAATGAAAATAAAACGTATAACTGAATATACAAATGTAGATGTACACCCATAAACAAAGTCAAACAGCCCAACAAAAATAAAGTACAATAGATTGACCTGGCCAACAAAGGAAACCAGAAATTATATCTACTAGTTAAGAACAAAACTAACTGAAGCACAAACTGAAAAACAAAACTAAAGCAAGATGCCAACTGGGGAATGAAGCAATGAAAATAAAACTAACAAATATGTTGAGAGGAAAGGAAAGAAAGAAAAGAAATAATAGATATGCAAAGTTAAATAGAGGTAGATAAAGAAGATTTATACGCATTAAAGATTAAGTGCAAGGGGAAAAGAACAGTAGGAAAAGCAAGCAAGGGAATAAGTGTAGAAAAAATAACAATAGGTTTAAAAATCAAAAATAAAGAAAAGAAGAAAAAACAATAAAAAAAGGAAAACTGCAAAAGCCCAATGTAGAACAAGAGGTTTGTGACAACAATAAAAAATGTGATTGAGAAAAGAAAAAAAAAAGGCTTAAAAGTTTAATTTGATTTCATACTACTAATAAAATGGATAACTACAAGAGAAGGGGGGAAAAAAGGGAAAGAAGTCCAAAAGAATCTACAGAACAAGTCAAAGCATACGAATAATAAATGTTTTCCTTGAGTCACTGCTGTGAGAGTCCTTCCCTAGCTGGGGTCACAGTCCACCTCCGCTCCCTAGGATGCCCTCCAACACTGTGCTGATCTCTGGACCTGCTGTGGGGGCAGCTCAGAGTCTAGTCTGGTCCTGCTCCTGTGTGTTCTTGCCTTCAATGTCCACAGCTATCAGAACTAATGGGTTTTCTTTTGTGGGAATTCTCAATGTCCTTTTATATATTCCATAGACACAGAGTCTGGCTAGTTGATCATGTGGATTTAATCTGCAGCTGGTGGGAAGGTTTTGAGTCTTCTTCCTTAGCCACACTGCCTCTGGGTTTCAATTGTGGTTTTATTTCCACCTCTGCATGTGGGTCCTCCACTGGGGATTGCTCCTGAGGCTGCCCTGACAGACTAGGGTTTGCCCCTATGAGGGCCAAGCATGGAGGTGGTGCAGCTGCTTGGATCACAGGGGTTCTGGCAGCACCAGATTCCCAGGGGAGTTGGAGGCTAGGGCAGCAGGGGATATAGTGCTCTCGAAGGGTATGGCAACCAGTATTGGCCAATACGCTCCAGTGTTCTTGCCTCGAGAATCCCCCTGGCAGCCCACAGTCTATAGGGCCGCAAAGAGTTGGACAGGACTGAAGCGGCTCTGCATGCATAGACGCAGGATTTTTTTTTGCCTGTGGCAACTCTGCCCCCGTGAGAGTTGAGTGTGAAGATGGCAGAGCTGCTTGGCTTTGGGGGACACCAGCGGCGCCAAGTGTTCAAGGACACGGACGGCCTCTGCCCCAGGAATTATGACCCTATCAGAGTCTTTTTTCAAGCCTCTCCTAGCTGGCGATCAGAAGCCCTCTTTGGCCGGTTTTTCTCCATTCCTCTGCCTGTTCAGGCACTTAGAGGGCTCCCTTGCCTGGGGTCCTTCTCTGTTGTTTGGTGAGTTAGGCACATAGAAGGGCCCCCCTGACTGGGGTCCTGCTCTGTAGATGGGCCCATCAGGCACTCAAGGGGGCACCCTGGGTGGGGTCCTACTCTGTATTCAATGTGTCAGGCGTTTGGTGGGCTGTCCAGCTGCCAATGCTAGTGTGTGGAGAGAGAGAGGCTATGCTGATGACTGCACCCCCTACGCATGACTCAGCAGTATTGCCTTGCTTCCATGGCTGTCGGGTTCTCCTCCATAGGCATTTCTCACCACAATCTCCTCCCTCACATCCCCATGATCCATCTCTCCGCAGTCAACAGCAGCCCTCACCCTGGGATTGCTCCACAGCCCCTAATCTCCAGCTCCCAGCCACTGTGCCTTCCAGGGGGCTTGCATCCCTGTCCAGGGTATGTGTGTCTGCTGCAAGGACTGTCTGATTTCTCATTCCATTTAGGCTGCCACAGGTCCGCTGTTTCACTCTCAGCCTTAAATGTTTCTCCTCTGACTCAGTTGCCTCAATGTGGGGATCAGACCCCTGCTTCAGTTCCCCCACCTGCTGAGGGCAGGTCCAGTCCTACTAAGACACCTGTTTTTCCCCCAGTTCCTTCATCCTACTGAATTTGCACGGTTCTGTGTATTCTTTTCTGCTGGTTGGGTCCTCCTGTCTGCTCTCAACTGATGTTCTGCTTGTATTTCTGTGTCTGAAGGTGTATTCCTGATGTATCCGTGGAGAGAGATGCACTCCACATCCACCTACTCCTCTGCCATCTTGTTCTCTCTTCCCACTTTTTTTTTTTTTTTAAATATTGAACTGTATAAACCATTTATATATTTTTGGAAATTAACCCCTTTATGTTCACATCATTTGCAAATATTTTTCACATTCCATAGATTATCTTTTCATTTTTTTTTTATGATTTCCTTTGCTGTGTAAAGGCTTTTCAGTTTAATTATGTCTCACTTGTTTGTTTTTTGTTTGTTTCTATTTCACTAGGAAATGGATCCAATAAAATGTTGTTATGATTTATGTTAAAGAGTGTCCTGCCAATGCTCTCTTGTAAGAGTTTTAAGGTGTCAAATCTTATAGTTACGTGTTTAAGTCTTGAGTTTATTTTTGTGTATGGCATAAGGGTGTGTTCTGACTTCATTGATTTACATGTGGCTGTCCCAGCTTTCCCAACACCACTTGCTGAAGAGACTATCTTTTCTCCATTGTATATACTTTCCTCTTTTGCTTAAGATTGACTATAGATGTGTGGGTTTATTTCTGGGCTCTCTCTTTTGTTCCATTGGTCTATATGTTTGTTTTTGTGCCAATACCATGCTGTTTTAATTAGTGTAACTTAATAGTATTGTCTGAAGTCTGGGATGGTTATTCTTCCTGCTTTGTTCTTTTTCCTAAGAATTGCTTTGGTTACTCTGGGTCTTCTGTGATGCCATATAAATTTTGGAACTATTTGTTCAGTTCCATGAAAACAAATAATCCAGTTTTTAAGGAAGTGTTTTATACAGAAAATTCTGAGTGCTAAATAAAGTAGATAAAGAAATCCATACAAAGGAGAACCAAGGAAATAAATAACTCATCATAGTAAAGCACAAGCAAAAACTCCAGAAGAGAGAACTATGTGCATTTCTAGAATAAAAATATATGACTTACAAGGCAGTAGGAAATCAGGTTGAAATCAACATTCTTTATATAGTAGTAGATTCAAGAGGAGAGTGGAGAAATATTTTGCAGTGTTTTATAAAAAGCATATGTATATCAAATTCAAATGCAGAAATTAAATAAACTTAGTCTTAGGTATACAAAGCTCGGAAATTGTAATGCAAAAATAATATCTTTGAATATACTTATATAGGATATATTACAACAAGTAGATAATTATTTATCTGGAGAAGAACTGGGAAACAATGTTAATTACTTTAGCAAAAGTTTTCATCTTAGTGATACGTCTCTCACAAATAAAAATAGAAGAAAAGGGAAATATATAGGAATTCAGACTAAAACTCAACATGATGTAGTGACGGAGTAGAGAGGGCAAGTTCAAGAAAGAAAAGAATGGGTTAAAGTGTTTGTCTTGATCAGAGGAAGATTATATACATTGCAATTTTAAGCATTGATGACAAAATAAAGAGAAAATAATTATAAATTTTAATAAATTGATTCTAACTATCTGAAAAAAATTGAATAGAATATTTAACTTTCAAAAACAGCAAGATGAAATTTACTCTGGCCATTGGACAGTTTGAAAGGAGAAATGCAAAGGAAAAAAAATGCATGCCAAATATAAAGTACAAAATAAAGTTGCAAGAATAAATGGCAATGTATTAGTAAAATGATGATACATTAAATGTGTATGGTTTAAATTCACAGCTTAAAAGCCAGGGATTTTTCTGATTGCATTTCTTATGCCAAGATTCACCAGTTTGTTTTCAGAGAAACTGTTTAAACAAACGGATATAAAGAGTGTGCATAAAGATAGAGAAAGTAGTATATGAGGAAGATGTGCACCAGAGGAGGCTGAGGTAGCAGTTTCATAATAGATAAATATAATCTGAGATAAAAGTGGGCATAAGAGTTAATAAAAGCATACTTAAAAGAACAATATATCTAGCAGCTACGATGTTTGTAAAGATAAATGCACCAAAGATAGACTCAAGATTAATAAAGCAACACTAGCAGAACTATAGGGAGAAATAAATGTGGGAATACTTGGTAGGTTGAGATTTGTTCACATTCCTCTACTAGATCAAGTAAACTTTAAAAATAAATAAAAATAGTTTTAAGTTGTTAAAAATATGCTTAATATGTATAAACTATATGTGTAGATTCTATATCCAACAAAAAGCATGCATTTTTTTTCACGTGGAACAGTATCAAAAATTATGCTGTGCTATGCTAAGTCACTTCAGTTCAGTTCAGTTGCTCAGTCGTGTCCGACTCTTTGCGACCCCATGAATCGCAGCACGCCAGGCCTCCCTGTCCATCACCAACTCCCGGAGTTTACTCAAACTTATGTCCATCGAGTCAGTGATGCCATCCAGCCATCTCATCCTCTGTCGTCCCCTTCTCCTCCTGCCCCCAATCCCTCCCAGCATCAGGGCCTTTTCCAATGAGTCAGCTCTTCGCATGAGGTGGCCAAAGTATTGGAGTTTCAGCTTCAACATCAGTCCTCCCAGTGAACACGCAGGACTGATCTCCTCTAGGATGGACCGGTTGGATCTCCTTGCAGTCCAAGGGACTCTCAAGAGTCTTCTCCAACACCACAGTTCAAAAGCATCAATTTTTCAGTGCTCAGCTTTCTTCACAGTCCAACTCTCACATCCATACGTGACCACTGGAAAAACCATAGCCTTGACTAGATGGACCTTTGTTGGCAAAGTAATGTCTCTGCTTTTTAAGTCACTTCAGTCATGTCCAACTCTTTGTGACCCTATGGATTATAGCTCATCAGGCTCCTCTGTCCATGGGATTCTCTAGGCAAGAATCCCGGAGTGGGTTGCCATGCCCTTCTCCAGAGGTCAAAGCACATAATTGACAAATTTATTCATAAAATGCCTGTGGTTGTGGGGAAGTAGAACTAACTTAAATGTCAATTACCAGCAGATTGGATAAATTAAAAAGGAGAGGGTACTCATGATGGAATAGAGTTACAGTCAGAAGAAATAAATTAAATGCCCTTGGAGGATTGAGGTTAGCTATTGAAAGCATAGTATTTATTGAATAAATTAAGAAATACAATACAATAAAATAAGCAGGAAATTCATAATTTTATTTCTGTAAATGAAAAATGCATACACATAAATATTTTTCAAGATTGACTCTATATCTAAGGAAACATCAAATACACTGTTTTGTGTGTTTTGGGGAAGAAAGGGAAGATGAAGGAGAGGAAATAAATGGAACATGAAATATAGGTAAAATAAAACAAGTATGGAAAAGAATCAATTATAATTACTATGAAATTAAAAGTAATATTGACTCAATTATATGCCTTATCTGAGGTTGAAAAAAAAACAACACAATGCAGGCAAGCAAAAAATCTGAATTTAAATTTATATAAAGAGTATGTAAAGAGGAAAAATACACAGATTAAAAGTTAGGAAGAAATAGACCAATAGACTTATAATATTGTGTGTGTATACATGCTTCCAGTTGGTGATATATAGATGTAATATCTTAACTTTTCCTTTATTTTTCACATTTTTTCCATTAAGCCTTTATTCCTTATATAATCAGGAACAAGAGAGAAAAAAAAAAAAAAGAAAAATTTGTGCCTAAGGAACTATAGTCCATTTTGACATGTCGGTTTTTAATGTCATAACATATGAAAGAAACACAAAATGAATTAGAAGAGATCAAGCAGACAAAGAAAATAGCTGATGAAATTATTAAACCAAATACTCAAGGCAAAACAAAGTCATAAATTGTTGACATGCATATTCCCCAGTCCTAAAGCCAGTGCACAAGCAAACTTGACTACCTCTAAAAGCTAGTTTTTGCTGCGCCATTAGCTTCATCTGTAGCATATATCAAGCAAAACTTTTCTCCCATCCTCTTTAGTTTAAGATTTAAGTAAGGAGCCCTTGGTTCTCTCCTGAAGGGGCCTCATCACTGGGACTGAAGTTTAAAAAGAGTATTATTACTAAGCCTTCAAAAATGGCTGTGCCAGTGATGACATGGAAAAAAACAAACATGTGGCACTTTTTAAAGAAATAATACTTTTGAAAGAATAATTCCCTGAAGTCAAGTCTTGGCTATTTTTAACTTGCATGAACTATTTAAAAAATCAGGCTTTTGAACCTAAATCAGGAAATCCAGTTGATACTCTTGCAATTATGCTGCCTTGGGTCACAGAAAGAAAAGCCATAGCCATCTTGGAATTCCAAGAAATTCACAAGTTTACAGCACTTCATCCTTAGAGATGTTGACAGGCCTTTTTAAATCATGATGAAAGCAACCTCATCCCAGTTGTTGTTATGGTATCCTTTAGTACAGATAAAATTCACTAGCACTTTTCTGGGCTGTAAACACTAAGAAATAGTTTCCAGTGATAGTACTTACTTTGTCTCAACAACATGGGTATCACATTTTATGCTCCTTAAAAACCTCTTTATATTTTTCATCTTTCTTTACCAATTATCCTCTTATTCCTCTTATCCACCTTCATCTCCTCCTCCTCCTCCTCCCTCTTTTCAAAGACAACTACCATCAGGGCCACCACCACTACCGATGTCACTATTTTCATTATTTTAATGGATATATGTTGAATGTCATCTATTGCCAGTAATTGGGCATATCATTTTCATAGACATAGCTAAGGACTTAGATGCATCCTGCCCCAAGATCCTCCCAAGATCCACCCAAGATCCTCCCAAGACCCACCCAATATGGGTAGGTTTTGAATTTCATATTCAATATGAATTTCATATGAGGTATGCAGTACTAAATTCTTTACTTACATAATTCCATAAAATATTAAGAACAACCCGTGTGTTACATCTAAGTAGACCATGATACGGATGAGATAACTGAGCTTAGAGAATATAAATATATTTCACCTGTTCAGAGTTACACAGTGATGCATTCAGGAAGTGAGACAAAATTTGTGCCATGCTGAAGTCAGTATTGCTTCTACTGGATAGTATTGTCTCCAAGAGAGGCCAGGGACCTAAATTAAGTGGCAAGAGCTTGGGTTTAAAATACATTTATGTCAAGTGTAATTGACTTTTCACTTCAATACATTGACATTTCTTTGCAATATCATTTCAGCTTACCATGGAATGAGAGATTATTTTTAGCATCCAGACTTTTAAACATTCCCTATGTATTTCTTCAGCTGGACAATATGTGAAGTCTTTTTTATTTGATATGTGTCTTCTAAGACTTTGTAAAAAAAAAAAAAATAACTAATTCTTGTGAAGATTCACATTAACTCATTATAAAATAATGGCTGAAAATTTCTTCCCAGTGGTATGCAGAAGATAACAGTTCAGTTGAAGAAAACTTTATTGAGAATCTGTTTTGACAAAAGCACTGGGATATCTTTGGGGACAGAGAGGAGAATAAAACAGTCACTGGTCTCAAAAGGAAGAAGTAAACAAAAACAGAATCACAATTAAAATGGACAATGATGAATAAGAGGTAGGCTCAGGGATCTTTTATTTTTTTCTTAATTGAAGTATAGTTACTTTACAATGTTGTATTAATTTCTGCTGTGCAGCAAAGCAAATCAGCTGTATGTCTATATCAACCCCCTCTTCTGGGGATTTCCTTCCCGTCTAGGTCACCACAGAGCATTGAGTTGAGCTCCCTGTGGTGGACAGTCAATTCTCATTAGTTATGTATTTTATACATACTAGTGTGTATATGTCAGTCCCAATTTCTCATTTCATCCCATCCTCCCCTTCCTCCCTTGGTATAAATGCATTTGTCCTGTATGTCTGTGTCTCTATTATTGCTTTGCAAATAAGTTCATCTATGACATTTTTATAGATTCTATGTATATGTGTTAACAGACAATATTGTTTTTCTCTTTCTGACTTCACTCTGTGTGACAGTCTCTAGGTCATCCATGTCTCAGCAAATGGCAAAGTTTCATTTCTTTTTATGCCTGAGTAACCTTCCACTATACACACACACACACACACACACACACCACATCTTCTTTATCCATTCCTTTACTAGTGGACATTTAGGTTGCTTCCATGTCCTGGCTATTGTAAATACTGCTCCAATAAGTATTGGGGTGCATGTATCTTTTTGAATTATGGCTTTCTATGGGTATATGCTCAGAAAGCTCAGAGATCTTTGCCAACACAGTAGAGGAGTTTCTCCCCTACCCTGGATGTGCAGGGTGAGAGAGGATGGTAAATAATATTCCCTGAACAAAGTTACTGATGCTGGAACTTAAATAACAGGAGAAAGTCAGCTGGGTGAAAAAAAGAGAAGAAAGTGCTTAAGGGAAGTGCTGTTGCAAGAAACACATTGAAAATTTAGAAGGATGTGATTAGATGGATTGGTCTTGTAGAAGGTTAGTGAGAAATCATATTGAAAATGTAACACAAGGACCTGTAGAAGGTTCTGTCCATGAGACTAAGACATCAGGCCTGAATTCTTTGGGCTACTGGAGCAGGGAGCACTGTGATGGGACTGTGGTCTGGAGTCATGAGATCAGTAATGTCCTTTATTATATGGAGGAAGAAATCCCTCTATATGGAGTCCCAGATAGAGTTAGTCTCTAAGTTTCACGTTGACTTCATTGGCAGAGACAAGTCCATAATTCATATTCTTTTGTTTATTCATTTAACCGTTCAGTAAATAGATATTAAGAATTTATAACAGTGAGAAGGATAATGTAAGACACAAGTCTTGCCCTCATAGATTTACCTACCACTCAGTATTTTTAAATCACTACCATTTATTGAGCTATTATTATGAACCAGAAATGTGAAGAGCCATTTCATTAAACTCTGGCTGTAGCTTGCACATCCCCTATTTCCCACTAGAATCTGAATTTGCAAGAGCAGGTAACCCGTCTGTCTTGTTTCACTGAGGGATTTTCAGAGATGAGAACCATTGCTCATGTATAATAGGAGTTCGAGAAATGTTTCTAAATGAAATAAATCACTTTATTCTTTAGTCCTTTTGTTATTCCCATTTTCTTTCTTTCTTTCTTTTTTTCATTGAAATAAGGAATTCTGTCAACTCCCATCGAGTCATCCTGGCTTTGGCCATGTCTTCCCTCTCCTTGTTCCCCATTCTATCCCACTCTCTGGGCAGCTGGGGAAATAGCCACAAATATAATCTTATCTTCAAAGAGCTTGGTCTTCCTTTCTCTGACACAAACCCTAGATGTGCAGGGAGCAGGGTGTGTGTCCCAGTGGCCTCTTCTAAGCAGGAGGCATGCTGTCATGGCGTAGCTGGGCAGGCGGTATGAATTCCAGTCCCGGGGAGATAGGGCTTTAAGGGGATGTTCCATTCTGGGACGAGAGGGTTGAGGCCTGTAGCACAGATTTCCAGGGGGCTCTGGAAGAAAGGCTACATGTGCATCTGAAAGCTGTGACATGGCTCCACCTCCCAAAGCTGCAAGTCCGGTGTGGAGACCGAGATGTGTGTTCTGGCAGAGCACACGCTGCCATTCAGGCCCTCTCTAGGTTTCATCTGGGGCCCAAGCCTGCTCTCCCAGGGTTCCAACTCATAGCTGGGACCCCTTGACCTCTTCTTCTGTCTCCACCCTTCTCTCCCTGTCTACCAACCCTCCCTGCACCTCTGTCCTCTAACTTCTCATGAAATATGATGTCGAAAATAATGAAACAGACTTTGGAAAGCTGTGGAGTCACAGGGTCATAAAACTGCACAGAATCTAAAAGGTCGCCGAGCCTAATGTCCCTTATAATGCAGGGGAAATGGTCCTTTTAAAAGTACCTTAAAACATGGAAAATTGAAGAGACAGGAACAGAATCAGTCATTTATTAATGAAAGGTTTCATTTTTATCTCAATGCACGGCCTAGGCATACTTCAGAGTGCTATGCACCTGGTAACATGCTGGTTAGGTTTTATTAGCCTACAAATATCCAGAGTGATCGATGGGGTGGAGCATGGAAAAAGAAGCAGCCTTCTCCTTCTTGGTAAACAAACATGGGGTAAGCCAAGTTTTTAATTTGACTGTGCTCAGAGCTGGCTGTGGAGTGAATAATTTACAAAGTAAAGGGCAAGACTTTGCAAATAAATGGAAAACTTTAAGTAAACAAAATCACAGTGCCCCCTGACCTCTTTTACCACAAAAGATTCTGAGGTTTTTTTTAAAGGGACTAAAATACACAGGACTCAGAATGATTAGAATCTATTGAATTATCAAAAGGATATGTCAGACTTTTTGATTTTTGATGAGCTGATGAATGTAAAGTGGTCTGTTTTGATGTTGTTATAGATGTTTGTTTCTGTCTTTGTTTCTGTTTTACTTTCCCCTGATTACTGGTGAGGTAGAGCATACTTCCCTAATTTTTAGGCCATTATTGGTTGTTAAGATTTCCTCTTTTGAGAATTGACTATTCATAACTTTTGCCAATCTTAACAAGTTATTGATTTTTCAAGTTTTTTCCTGTGTTATAGATATGACGACTCTCTTGTCTGTTTCTGTATGAAATTCTTATAATTAAGTTTTTTTTTAAGACCGCTGTATCAAGCCCCTGGAAACATTTACTGTCCCCTAAAGGGCTTCCCTTGGTGGCTCAGTTGGTAAAGAAATCTGCCTGCAGTGTGGGAGACCTGGGTTTGATCCCTGGGTTGGGAAGATACCCTGGAGAAGAGAATGTCTACCCACTCCAGTATCTTTGCCTGGAGAGTTCCATGGGCAGAGGAAACTGGTGGGCTACAGTTCACTGGATCGCAGAATCGAACATGACTGAGCAAGTAACAGGGCTTCCCAGGTGGCGCTAGTGGTAAAGAACCTGGCTGCCAATGCAGCGGACATGAGAAACACAGGTTTGATCTGTGTGTCAGGAAGATCCCCTAGAAGAGGGCATGGCCACCCTCTGCAGTATTCTTACCTGGAAAATCCCACAGCAGAGAAGCCTAGTGGGATTCAGTCCATAGCGTCACAAAGAGTAGGACACGACTGAAGCGACTCAGTACACACGCAGGGTGCCTAAGTTCACACAGCTAAAAAATCACCGGGCTAAGGTGCAAAATTCAGATCATCTAATTCTAGGTCCTTTTGTCTGCTGAGGGCAGAGGCTGTGTTTTGATGGATTATCGTGTCCTTTGCCTCTGCGGATGCATCAATTCACTAACAGAGCCACACAATGTCTTCTATGGTGTAAATTGTCCTATGGAAACTGTATTAACTTTCCCAGCCTTTAAGGGGTGAGGGGATGAGAGCTGTGATTAGTGAATTATAAGTGCAAGTCTCTATAAACTAATATGATGCAGGAAAGCTTTGGTGTTCATCATCAATTATTGAAGGCCATTTATATAAAAATCTCTTGCTCAACACAGCCAAGAATGGTCATTTAAATATTAGTAATAATGATAATGTATGGATGTGAGAGTTGGACTGTGAAGAAAGCTGAGCACCAAAGAATTGTGAACTTTTTTGAACTTTTTTGAACACTTTTGAACTGTGGTGTTGGAGAAGACTCTTGAGAGTCCCTTGGACTGCAAGGAGATCCAACCGGCCCATCCTAAAGGAGATCAGTCCTGGGTGTTCATTGGAAGGACTGACGCTGGAGCTGAAACTCCATTACTTTGGCCACCTCATGCGAAGAGCTGACTCATTGGAAAAGACCCTGATGCTGGGAGGGATTGGGGGCAGGAGGAGAAGGGGACGGCAGAGGATGAGATGGCTGGATGGCATCACCGACTCGATGGGCATGAGTTTGAGTAAACTCCGGGAGTTGGTGATGGACAGGGAGGCCTGGCATGCTGCGATTCATGGGGTTGCAAAGGGTCGGACACGGTTGAGTGACTGAACTGACTGAACTGAACTGAATAATGATAATAATAAAGCTTGCTTTTTCTCTTCTTCCCTAAACAGCACATGTACATAAGCCATACTGTTTGCTTCCCTCTGCTGCTGCTGCTGCTGCTAAGTCGCTTCAGTCGTGTCCGACTCTGTGCGACCCCATAGACAGCAGCCCACCAGGCTCCCCCGTCCCTGGGGTTCTCAAGGCAAGAACAGCGGACTGGGTTGCCATTTCCTTCTCCAATGCATGAAAGTGAAAAGTGAAAGTGAAGTCGCTCAATTGTGTCCGACTCTTCGCAACCCCTTGGACTGCAGCCTACCAGGCTCCTCCATCCATGGAATTTTCCAGGCAAGAGGACTGGAGTGGGGTACCATTGCCTTCTCCTTGCTTCTCTCAAGCACATGTTTTCCCAAATATCTGTGTGATGTGTGTGTATGTCTATATCTATCTATTTATCTATATGTATTTCTTTTTGTGTTTCTCAGAGTGAAGAGAGACTTCTAGGATGCTGACAGGAGCAATAGATGCTTAATTTTGGGTTGTGATCTTCCCACGGACAGTTGCCCAGTCCTCAGCTCTATGAGGGCCTTGTTCACCCCAGGGCCCACACATAGCACTGCCCTTAGAACCTGAAGAGAAACTCGCCGCTCAGCCACAGCCTCCTGGGTGTGGAGGGTAATAATCCCCTCTTCCCAGGGTAATAATCCTGTCCTTAATTTTTTTTCACATGGAATGACCCTCCTTTCCATCCCATCGTTGCTTATTGAAATGCCACATGAAGACTTGGCTGAAATGAAAACTTAATACCTTTCCCACCTACTGCTCCTTTGCTTTGCATGCACGCGTGGCACTCTGTAATCCATGGCAGCCAGCAGGGCATGCAGCTACTTGGGAAGGCCTGGCCTACGCTAGTGAGTCTGCAGGCTTTGCCCCTGGTAATAATGGTCTTGTTCCCTCCTTGGTGAGAGTTCTGCTCATATTGCAGAGGATATGCTGTCTTTTCCTACACACGAGAGACATAGCTTCTGCCCAGGCCTTCAGCCACAAATGATGCCCACAAAGGCAGTTTTCCTGACTTCAGCAGGTGGGAAACACTGATCCCAAAGGGAGGGCTATCACAGAGCCCAGAGGGTAAATAAGTGCTCACTTATCCCACGAATGTCTATGTCTGTCAAGCACCTTCCTGTTACTTGGCTAGGAACATGAGGGTGAGGGTGGACCATGGACTCATGATGCTTACTATTGGTGGGTATAGTGGGTGAATATAGCCCACGGCAGGTCACAAAGAGTCAGACACAATGCAGTGACTAAACAACCACACACAGATAATAGACCACATGATTAAGTAAAATGTATAGCATGTTGGATGGGAGAAGTGTTATACAGAAGAACAAAGCCTGGAAGGGGTGAAAGAATTCTCCGGCAATGTTCAGTGGGATGGTCATGATGGACCTTGTTGAGATGAGGTCTTTTGAGCAGACCCCTGGGGAAGGGGGAACGTGAGCCAGGCATATATCTCAGATATGTTCCCTCTAGCTGAGGAATGCCAAGTGCAGAGACCCTGAGATGAAAGCAAGGGGGGCAGATTTGAGGACAGTCAAGGAGGCCAAGAGAACTGTTGTAGAGAGAGAAAAGAAAAGGATATTGACGTCTGGGGGAGGCTGATCAAAGAGAGCTTTGTAGGTCATTTTGAGGACTGGCTTCTGCTCTGCGTAGGATGGAAAATTTAAGATGTTTTTTAAGCTAAGGAGAGATGTCATATGATTTATATCCTGAAAGAGCTACTTCATCCGCTGAGTTGAAAATAGGGAGACCGAGGGGCAGCGGAGAGACTGGTTAGGAAGCTTCTGTGATAATTTAGCAAGGGAAAATGGCACCTTGGACCGATATGCAGAATAAAAGCTGCAGAAGGAAAAGAAATGCATAGATACTGTATTAGCGGATGGATTGGATGGACTTGGGAATGGATGGGGGGGAGGGGGAAGATGCAGGGGAAAAAAGGTGTCAAAACTGGCTCCAGGGTCAGCAGATTGGAACGGTTATTTTCTGAGATGGGGAAAGTGCAGGAGAGATTGCTTGTGGAGCATATGTACAGAAGACAGTTTGGTTTTAGTCATGTTAAGTGTGGTACTGATTGGGCATCCATGTGGAGACAGTGATCAGGAAGTTGGCTGAACACACAAGTCTGAAGTCTAGAAAGCAGGTCTGAATTGGAGGAATATGTTTGTGATTCATTGGCAATAGGAATATCTGCTCCCCCCACCCCCTGCCACCAAAAAATATTGATTGAGTCTGGAGGAGAAAATTTCCAAAGACTGAATGCTGGGTATTTCAATGTTCAGAAGTTCTAATAAGGAGAACCTAGAAAAGGAGACTGAGAGGATGTGAGCATTAATAATAGCAGGAGAGATTGATATTTCAGAAATAAGCGAATTTGGTATTTCAAAAGAAAGTTGCCACAGGGTATTGTGTTAACAAGTTGATCACAGCTTCGGAAGGAAGTGCCGCTAATTGCTTGGTCACTTAGAACATTTCCGGAGAGGTTCTACATGAAACCAGTACATTGCGAAGTCATCTGTCAAAAGGAAAATGGAAAAAGGCATTTATCTACTGGCAACCTTCTGTCTTCCATTGATAAAAGTCCTTCCTGTGGCCATTACCTCTGGGTTGGACTACCCAGCCTGTCTATGGAGCCAGAGGCTTTGTGGGGCCTGTCGTAGCTTAAGCTCCCGTGGCTCTAAATATGGTAGACCCAATGGATATCATGGCCAAAACCTGACTTTCACCCGGGGAGAGGTGATAAAATGATTTTGTAACCATAAGGATATTATGAGCCATCAGCAGGGCCACTACATGTGGAAGCAAGCAACTGGCTCAATTTCAGGAGGCATTCACAGCCACTTAGATATGGGATACAGCATAAACTGGGTTATGCATTTTATGAAGGGTTAGGAATTCCTTCATTAATTGCTGTGTCTTTCTCTGTTCTACTAACATCAAACTCTTCTTAACTCATATTCATACCCAGTCTGTATATAATTTCTTTCAGAAAGCCTTCCCAAACCAGTTAAGCCTTTTTTCTTCTCTTCTTTCTTAGTGACCACACTTGATTTCAGATTCAAACTTTCAAGTTTGGCTCTACCAGCTACCAGCCAGGTGAACCTGATTTGACTGTCTTTCCCCTCTGAGTATCAATTCAATTATGAATAGGCTAGGAAAAATTGTTTGCTCACAGTCTCATTTGGAAAGATTTAATTATATGCAGCATATGATAATATTTTGATAAACCATAACATTGTACATTATTATTTTTATTATTCCATCTTTATTTCATGTGATTGAGACCTTGAGGCTAAGGATCACACTCTTTCTTTTATCTGTCTCCCCAATTTCCAACACAGTGATAAGCCTCTCAAAGAAAAATTTTGGCCTGACCTAACTTGGAAAAGAAAAAAAAGTTACAAATCTTTTGCTTCAGTTCCTTTTTGGAACTCAGCTAACCATAAATAAATAAATAAGCATATGAAAATAAACGACAAACCAAACTACATGCTTTGCCCTGAACTATGTATTTGACTTTATAAGTCGAGCCTCTCTCTTTTAAAATTGAAATATGAAACATTGTGTGTGGTGTTTTTTTCCCTTTTAAAGACAGAGCTGCGGTTGCAGAAATAATTTAATATACTTCATTGCATTTCCCCTGCAATGGTGCCAGCTTTGATTACGTGTTTCCAGATGCTGCTGTGTTGTGGTTCTTTCATTACTACCTGGCCAAGGAGCTGAATGTCTTGTGTGTCTCAGCAGCTCTGGCCAGGAGCAGTCAGGTGATATGTGTTCTCGGTGAAAAGCAAAGCCTGTGGATGATTTTTCACCCTGGGGTCAGTGTTCTGGAGCCCTCAGGGTCCCCAAGCCCCACACCTGTACCTGATGCATGAGAGCCAAGAGACTGGGGGAATTGTTGAACCCACCAAGATAGGACAGCCGGCCAGAATCCTAAGACAGATCGAATAAGAGACCTCATTCCTTTCCACTAAGTTTTTTGTGAGACATTTCATGGGAATTGCTCCTTGAGAGATACACAGGGCCAACCTGGGGCCTGGCCAGCCACAAACAGGGAGCTTAAAACCTTTACAGGCTGACTCCTGGTCTACATGCAGAAAACCCTGAGGAGCAGGGACCTCTTCTAAGATCCTCCAGCCTCTGGGTTTTCTGCAGAAGTGTGAGAGTGTGCACAAGAAAGCACACTCTCTGAGTACAGGGACTTGAATTATAATTCTACTTCAGCCATCCATCCACGATTACCTGAGACAGGCTGATTTTTCTCTACGGAGCTCAGAAGCCCTGTCTATATATTGAGGAGACTTGGGTTTCTAAGGCATCCTTTAATTCTTCTCCTGTAAGCCTCCAGTAAGATCGTGGTATCCAGTCCCATCACTTCATGGCAAATAGATGGGGAAACCGTGGAAAGAGTGGCTGACTTTATTTTTCTGGGCTCCAAAATCATTGCAGATGGTGATTGCAGCCATGAAATTAAAAGACGTTTACTCCTTGGAAGGAAAGTTATGACCAACCTAGACAGCATATTGAAAAGCAGAGACATTACTTTGCCAACAAAGGTCCCTCTAGTCAAGGCTATGGTTTTTCCAGTGGCCATGTATGGATGTGAGAGTTGGACTATAAAGAAAGCTGAGCACCGAAAAATTGATGCTTTTGAACTGTGGTGTTGGCAAAGACTCTCAAGAGTCCCTTGGACTGCAAGGAGATGCAACCAGTCCATCCTAAAGGAGATCAGTCCTGGATGTTCATTGGAAGGACTGATGTTGAAGCTGAAACTCCAATACTTTGGCCACCTGATGTGAAGAGCTGACTCATTTGAAAAGACCCTGATGCTGGGAAAGATTGAGGGCAGGAGGAGAAGGGGACGACAGAGGATGAGATTGTTGGACGGCATCACCGACTCAATGGACGTGGGTTTGGGTGGACTCCGGGAGTTGGTGATGGACAGGGAGGCCTGGTGTGCTGTGGTTCATGGGGTCGCAAAGAGTCGGACACGACTGAGCAACTGAACTGAACGGAAGCCTCCAGTATTGTGCTCCGTGGAGGGGAACAACAGTGTGATAGGTGAACACAGCTTCCAGGTTGAAGCCACTCACCCTGGATTCTCATCTGCTCTAGCTCTTACCACCTTCTGGAGCTAAGATGTCAGCCACATTGCCTCCTTCCTGAGCCCCAGTTTTCTCAAATGTAGATTAAGGAGGAACTGAGGAAACTCACTGAGCTCTCTTTTGATGTCCTGGCATCCTATTCGACCGCACCCTGTTGTTTTAAAGGAAGGCTGTACCTTATACCCTGTCAACTCCCATACCACAGGATGAGGAAACCTGTGGAAACTTCCTTGGGGCATTCAAGGTTGGTTTCTTTGAACTTTGTTTTCCCACATCCTTTTCTGCTTACTAGAACTTCTACTCCAGAGAGAGAATTCATCTGCAGTCCTAACTACAGGGATGGAGGGAAAAGGGCCTCCTTGAGGTGGATCAGAGTCTGCATCTTCTATCTTTGGTTTGTCCTTATTGGTGCAGCGGAGGGTTAGCAGGTGGACCCCCGAGGTGGGCTCCCGTCTCAGGATTTACTTTCTGACTCTCCCATTTATAACATGCTCTCAGATCATGTGTGCGTTCAGTGCCCACTCCCTGCATCGCATTTGGGGCTCCAGCCCAAACGCACTTACTCAGATTGCCGTCGTTGTCTGGAAAACCTGTGAACCTTGTCCTGCCCACCGCCTCAGTAACAACCAACCGTGACCATACTGCTGTTCCTACTGCTGCTATAATAACAATAAACACGGACACTTAAGAATCCTTATGGGAAAGCCAACGCAGTGTGATTTATATCCGGATCTCATTTATTCCTCACACCTGTTCTGTGGCTAGGTTCTAATTCCTCCCCTCATGGCTCAGTTGGTAAATCATCTGCCTGCAATACAGGAGACCCAGGTTCAGTTCCTGGGTCAGGAAGATGCCCTGGAGAAGGAAATGGCAACCCATTCCAGTATTCTTGCCTGGAGAGTCCCAGGGACAGAGGAGCCTGGCAGGGATTGCAAGAGTTGGACATGACTTAGTGACTAAACCAGCACCACCTTTTATGTGTCTAGAAACCAAGACAGATGGAGGCAAAGTGATGATGTAGTGGCTGAGACCAGACTTCCTGGCGGGGTCTGAATTGTCTGTCCTGCTCTGCAGTCCTTGTACTTAATGCTTGGGATCTTTGTGTTTCTGTTGATTCACAGAGATAGCTCTTAACCCCACGATATTTCCTTAGTTTAGATTCCATGTATAAATGTCTCCGCCACCTCTCACCTTAGCTGGTGTCCCGTAAGTAATCAAAAGACAGTAATTCCAGGGGTCTCCTGTATTCACCACAGCAGAATGGAGGAAAACAATGTTGAGATGTTAAGAATCTTCTCAAGGTCACGCAGCTAATGTAAATGACAGAGCTGAGTTTCAAACAGAAGCCAGCAAGACTATAAATTCCATGAGGTTCTGAGTCACCACCAAGTACCTGTGTAAATCTCAAGCTTTTTTTCCTTCCCCCTTGAACTTTGATGGGGAAAGCATAAGGCAGGAATTAGGGCATGGCAAACTAGGAGTAGCAAGAAAAAGCAAGCTGGACCCAGAGGCTTCTGGTGGTCTCTACGTTTGCATTCTGTTTGCAGTATTGGAGGGAGCAATGTGCGTAGTGTTGCTGGCAGAGAATTCTTTTAGCATCCAAGTGACCGTCCTCTCTCTCTTACGTATGTATTAATTAGAGTCCAAATACTTCCATTCTATTCATAACCCAGTACTTTAATTACAATGGACTCTCCATTAAACCTTTTGGGTCAGTTCTCTGTCATCCTTTATCCCCCATCCTCTTTTCAACATACAGAACAGAATAATGCATTGAAATGGCTTTCTCTAAAAGAAAAGAGGGCTTCCCTTGTGACTCAGCTGGTAAAGAATCCGCCTGCAATGTGGGAGACCTGGGTTCGATCCATGGTTTGGGAAGATCCGCTGGAGAAGGGAATAGCTACCCACTCCAGTATTCTGGCGTGGAGAATTCCATGCACTGTATAGATGAATATGAACACTGCCATAGTCATGTTGAAATTACAACCTTAATGACCAAGAGAGTCATTTTCCTTGTCAGCCTGATTCCAAGCACCTAACTTTAAAAATATTGTTATATATATATATTTGTTGTGTATATATATACACACACACATGCATACATATGTTTATATATAGATTGTGTGTGTGTGTATGTGTGTGTGTGTAGTCACTCAGTCATGTCTGACTGTTTGCATGCCCATGACTGTAGTCCTCCAGGCTCCTCTGTCCATGGGGTTTCCAAGTATTCCAAAAATACTGCAGTGGGTTGCCATTTCCTTCTCCAGGGGATCTTCCCAATCCAGGGATTGAACCTGAATCTCTTGTGTCTCCTACATTTGCAGACGGATTCTTTACCACTGTGCCACCTGGGAAACCTGGATGTATATAGTTATAAAGTAATATTAACAACACTAGTAATAATCAGTCTTAACCACTTTCTATGTGCCAGATACCATGCTTAAACAAGTATATGCATTATTTCATTAAATGTAATTAACATTCTATTAAAAATTACTTTTATTATGCCTACTGTTAAATAAATCTACAGTATCTAGGTTTAGAAAAGCAAAGAAATTTGCCCAAGTTTGCAGCTAGTGAGTGAACAAGTCTGGAAACTTTTTGACCCAGAGGCTGAGTTCTCAATTAATAACATAAACTGATTGTCTTAGTGAAAAAGGGGATGATAATTCATAGCCATAAGATCATAAAGTTGGGCCTCAGAGGAGTTAATCCTATGAAAGAAAATGTCCATCGTATTAGCCGAATAAGAAAATGTGTATATGAATGCCTTTGAATTCTCTCTTTTTTTTTTTAAAATGAGTTAGGAAGGTGCAGGTGACCTCTCCAAATGTCCTAGAACTCCACAGCAGACAGCATACCTCAGTGTTCCCTGGCAACAGATATTAATGCCTCTTTAATTTCAGTATCACTGCATAGTTATTCTGCAAAGCTCCTCTAATGCCATGGTATTTTGTGAGGTAGCTCACTCAGAAGGGGAGCTTTCAACATAGAAAGTTCAAACGCCCTGCTACAAGTCATGGAATTAATAAGTAGCATGGACATGCACAGGCTTCCCTGATAGCTCAGTGGTAAAGAATCTGCCTGCCAACGCAGGAGATGCAGGTTCAATCCCTGGGTCAGAAAGATCCCTTGGAGAAGGAAATGGCAACTTACTGCAGTACTCTTGCCTGGGAAATCCCATAGATAGAGGATCCTGGCAGGCCGCAGCTCATGGGGTTACAGAAAGTGTCGGACATAATTCAGCGACCACACAGCAACAGATTGACATATGCACACTGCCACGTGTAAAATAGGTAGCTCGTGGGAATCTGCTGTATGGCCGAGGGCACTCAGCCCAGTGCTCTGTGGTGATCTAGGGTAGTGGGATGGGGGCAGGGCTGAGAGGGAGGCTCAAGAGGGAGGAGATGAGACAAAGGATTAATCTCAAAAATATACAAGCAACTCCTGCAGCTCAATTCCAGAAAAATAAATGACCCAATCAAAAAATGGGCCAAAGAACTAAACAGACATTTCTCCAAAGAAGACATACAGATGGCTAACAAATACATGAAAAGATGCTCAACATCACTCATTATCAGAGAAATGCAATCAAAACCACAATGAGGTACCATTACACACCAGTCAGGATGGCTGCTATCCAAAAGTCTACAAGCAATAAATGCTGGAGAGGGTGTGGAGAAAAGGGAACCCTCTTACACTGTTGGTGGGAATACAAACTAGTACAGCCGCTATGGAGAACAGTGTGGAGATTTCTTAAAAAACTGGAAATAGAACTGCCATATGACCCAGCAATACCACTTCTGGGCCTACACACCGAGGAAACCAGATCTGAAAGAGACAAGTGCACCCCAATGTTCATTGCAGCACTGTTTATAATAGCCAGGACATGGAAGCAACCTAGATGCCCATCAGTAGATGAATGGATAAGGAAGCTGTGGTACATATACACCATGGAATATTGCTCAGCCGTTAAAAAGAATTCATTTGAATCAGTTCTAATGAGATGGATGAAACTGGAACCCATTATACAGAGTGAAGTAAGCCAGAAAGATAAAGATAACATTACAGCATACTAACACATATATATGGAATTTAGAAAGATGGTAATGATAACCCTATATGCAAAACAGAAAAAGAGACACAGAAATACAGAACAGACTTTTGGACTCTGTGGGAGAAGGCGAGGCTGGGATGTTTCGAGAGAACAGCATCGAAACATGTATATTATCTAGGGTGAAACAGATCACCAGCCCAGGTGGGATGCATGAGACAAGTGCTCGGGCCTGGTGCACTGAGAAGACTCAGAGGGATCGGGTGGAGAGGGAGGTGGGAGGGGGGATCAGGATGGGGAATACATGTAAATCCATGGCTGATTCATGTCAATGTATGACAATAACCACTACAATATTGTAAAGTAATTAGCCTCCAACTAATAAAAATAAATGGAAAAAAAAATAAAGTGCTATAGGATTTAAAAAAAACAAAGGGAGGAGATATATGGGTACTTATAGCCGATTCATGTTGTTGTACAGCAGAAATCAACACAACATTGTAAATCAATTATCTTCCAATTAAAAATAAATTTAAAAAAGCAGCAGCCTTCTCAAAAGTGTCAAAATCCAGTTACAAGTCAAATCCTTATGCTGTATATTTCACCTTATACAGTGTTCTCTGTCAATTATGTCTCAATAAAAATGGAAAAATGTTTTAAAGTTAAAAACAATGGGCAGAGCCAGGAGCCAAATCTTTGTCTTCACGTCATGGGTACAAGACACTTTTGTTTTGCAAAAGTAAGAGAAGAGTTTGAGAGACTTGAAGTGTGTCTTGGCCAATATTGCAGTCATTTGGTGTCAGAGGCAAAGCTGTTAGAGACACGGGGTGTCATCAGACGGAGCAGAGCCCTGCCGTAAGCAGTTCATCAGGATATGTTCCCACCATCCTGACCCTTCAAGAAACTGAATGCTGTTATAGGTGCCAAGCGTCATCAAAGATCTGGATGATGAGACTCTGGTGCAAAGGCTGATGTTATGTAGCTCCTTCTGGATGTAGGGAAAGGATGAAGACTTTCCCCTCCTCATAAACACTCAGAAATGAGATCCCAGAAGATATGAGAGTTAAGATTGTAATCTTGAGCAGTTTTCTCTACAAGATTCTGAGATCCATCCCTGAAGCTTTTCACAATGTTAAAGTTGGATTTTGAGTATGAATTCAAAGAGCAGAAACCACAGTGTGTGAGTACGTGTATTAACATTTTCAACCCAAGTAGAGTCCAGATCACAGGGGAAGAAGCCTGAGGGGCAGTGATATTTGTACCATAAAGTATTATTTTTCTCTCCATTTTATAAATTCCATTCCAGGATGAACCATTCAAGTTGTGGAAATATAAGAGATTGGTTTCTCTTATCAATGACTGCCATCGCTAGGCTGAGGCAGGACCTAGGCTGAAGACCTAGTCTTGTCCTGAGCTTTCTTGTGGAAGCTCATTTGGGATGTCAGGTCCAGGCTTGTTTGTACCCTAGACAGACAGACAGACAGACAGACAGAGAGTGTGTGTGTGTTTGTTCTATCTTGGTGATTTTTTCCAGAAGCTCATTTGGGATGTCAGTTCCAGGCTTGTCTGTAACCTAGATTGTGTGTGTGTGTGTGTGTGTGTGTGTGTTGTTCTATCTTGGTGATTTTTTTCCAGACTGATTCCACTAATTGTGCTTTCAATAGAGGAAGAGAATAAAATGCCAGGCTCCCTGGTAGCTCAGCTGGTAAAGAATCCGCCTGCAATGCAGGAGACACTGGTTCAATTCCTGGGTCAGGAAGATCCCCTGGAGAAGGGATAGGCTATCCACTTCAATATTCTTGGGCTTCCCTGGTGGCTCAGACGGTAAAGAATCCACCTGCAGTGTGGAAGACCTGGGTTCAATCCCTGGGTTGGGAAGATCCCCTGGAGGAGGGCATGGCAACCCACTCCAGTATTCTCACCTGGAGACTCCCCCAGACACAGGGGCCTGGCGGACTACAGTTGATGTGGTCACAAAGGGTCAGACATGACTGAGCGACTAAGCACAGCTAGTATGTCATTTGCTGATCTTTGGGAGGGCAAGAAAGTGAAGAGGGGTGTGCAATGGCACGGGGATCCTCCATCTGAGCAGAGGCAGTCGGAGGCAGGTTGGCAGGGGAGGCCTTGCATTGTGGGTCAGTCTAGGCTAGGACAGTCAAGGTGCCACCCCGTGATTATTTTCTCTATGTGTCACACAATCTGACTTCTTGCAGCGCCTCATATGACAGGCATGTTTCTACCTCAGGACCTTTGCACTGGCTACTATCTGTATTTAGAACAACTTCCCCCTAGGATGGCTCCCACATCTTCAACTCTCCTGAAAAGGTCATTTTCATTGACTTAATGAAGCTCACACTGACCATCTTTTTTTAAAATGAGTCTTGCATTCTTCCTCAAAGTTTTCTTGGTTTTCTTCATAGCACTTACAGCTTTCTAGCATATCTGTCTGTCTATCTGTCTAGCTATTTCATGAGCCCTTTGACTGAAAGAATGAATTTTCCCCAGTTCTCAAGCCAGAGTGAAATGCTACACTCAGAACATAGGAAATATTCCCAAATGCCCTGTGTTCTTTCTGTTTCATCTTGTGGAGATAGAGAGTGTTTTGCTAGGAGTCCAGTGACTATGGTGGAGAAGGAAAGGGCAACCCACTCCAGTATTCTTGCTTGGAAAATCCATGGAGAGCCCATGGGGTCGCAAGAGTCAGACACAACCTAACAACTCAACAACAATAATCTACCTACCTACTACCTGTCTATATGTAAATAAATAAAGGCATTTGTGTATCTGTTTATTTGAGTATATATGTATACATACACAATTGCCTTTTAGAAGATGTACTCTGAAAGAGAGAAGAGTTTCATCTACTTTGTTCACCAGTGAATCCCACACATACAAGATAGGCTTGACACGGGCTGCAGGCCCTCAGATATTTGTCAAAGAAATAATTTACTTTATATCGTTTCCTTCAGTTACTTTCTATTATTATGTGAAACCATTATGTTTTTATTATATCTATGAGGTAGTTTTTTATTATGCTTTTAAAATGTACTTTTTTTTTTTTTTTTAAGTCACTGATTTTGAGAACAGGCTCAGGGGATGTAAGTCTGCCTTCCCCCAAGTGATTTTCATTTTACAGACACATACTGAGTCAAGCCACACAACACGTTTGAGGAGTAAATAAATGTTAAACTGACGTTAGATAATCTTTAAGGAGAAAGAGTGGAGGCAGAGGGGCTTTGTCCATATGACTTCCTGGGAACCAGGCATTGTCATGCACCATTTTGCAAGGAAAAACCTGAAGTTTGGAAAAATTAAGCTTGTTACACAGGTCATACAGCTAGTAAAAAGAAGAGACATCGGATTTGTTATCCCTGACCCCAAAGCCTATGGCTAACTAGCAACACACGGCACCATCTTCAAACTGTGAATTCTCTAGAGATGGTCGCCATAGACAGTTGGTGTGCTGCCCGTGGTGATGTACCAGACAGACATTCTCCATTAAAATTAAAACACTCAGGGGCCCAGGTTGAGATTGCTGGTCATCGTCAGCTCTCCAGCTACCAGTGGTCCTCCATGGAAGGGAGCCTCCAAGGCCGCAGGGTGAGCCCGCATCCACTCATTCTTACACGTGGGGTTTGAAGGCCTGGCCCACTTGCCTCAAGTGGAGTGACCCTGAAGGGTCATCCTAGCTCCAGAGTTCCCTGGTGGCATCAACTGAGGCCTTTGTTTTAACTACATCACAGCCCAGTCCCTCCTTCTGCCCAGTTCTGGCACCTTCACCCTCCATAGATTTATCTCCAAAAGCACTTTCTGATAAACTTCTGGACACGCAAACCTCTGCCAGAGCCTGGGTCTGAGGAATTTGATCAGAGTCAGTTCGTTAGTTGGTACCGTTCAGTTCAGAGATCTGCACCGACAACAGCAGTTGCATTGCATGCCGTCACTCAGTCGCGTCCAACGCTTTGTGACCCCATGGACTGTAGCCCACCAGGCTCCTCTGTCCATGGGATTTCCCAGGGAAGAATACTGGAGGGGGTTGACATGTCCCACTCCAGGGGATCTTCCCGACCCAGGGATGGAACCCGCCTGTCCTGCATCACTCTTGCTTTAGTGGGAGGATTCTTTACCACTGAGTCACACAACGCCATTAGCATACTCCTTAAACCCAGTCTCAGATAGTAGGGCATAATAGAACCCATAGCTCCATAAGCTTGAGACACTCCACTTAACTTCCAGGAGCATGCTGGAGAAAGCAACTATGGTATACAACTTGACCTTTGTGAGATCATCTGTTTTATGATTGGTTTGGCATGAAATGTCACCAATTTGACAGTCAAGACATCCAGTAAGAACTTGCCCCTGAAATATCCTTCAAAAGTAAAGCCCAGTCTGTCCTGGGCCTTAAGTTGCATTGCACTTGAAAGAATCAAAGATGCATAAACCTAGTTTCTGCTCTCAAGTATCCCTTGGTTTAGAAGGTAAGTCTCTAATGTGGGTACCTCAGAACCACTTAAGAACTTGTTAAAAATGCCCAAGATTGACCTGGGATTGGGGACCAAAATTATTCCTACTTAATTTTTATATTCTGATACAAATGGTTCATGGGCCTCTTGTGGAGAAACTTGTCCTGAAAATGATATAAAACATGCATTGAATATGCATTGTTCTGTCTATTCTTACTGAGTAACAGGTGCTGCAGTGGCCTCTATAAAGTATGTGTGTGTGTGTACGTACGTATATACGTGTATTCTGTACTTATGGAATATAATCCATAAAATATACATTTCCTGAGAAACCATTATGTGTCAGATGCTATGACAAGCTCCACAGAAGCTTGAAGATGAAAAATGCTTGGGTGGGTCCTTTCCTCAAAAGGCTTAATTAGAACTAGGTAAGAGTCATTAATTTCTGCCTTCATTTACTTACCTATTTATTTCATCGATGAATTCATCCCTTTATGTCTTCAAAACATACTTACTGAATACCTACAAAATGAAATGTGCTATCAAAATGACAAATAAGGAAATATACAAAAAGTGCATTACATGAAAGACCCAACACCTCCTATGGGAGGGTTGACAGCTTCCATATATTTCATCATATTTAAAGCTTTGTTAATTAAAATACTTCCCGTGGCAATGAACAAGCAATCCTGTGGACGTAGTAATCACCATTAAAATACTGTGTTTGGGCCCTCCTGATTCCCTTCAGTACACAAACCTGGGGATTAGAAGATGGTAGTAGTGAGAGTTCCTTCTGGTTTTCCTGACTCAAGTGAACCGTTTTTGAATTTGGAGAATTTCACAATCATCAGTCAGACCCTTGCTAGCAGTTTTCTGGATTTCTAGGAAAATCTCTGGTATGTGTCCTGGTAAGGAGATGTTCAAACAAGGAAAAGGGTAAATGAAGAATCATATAATCATCTAGAAAGAATTCACCAAGAAACAGAGGTCTTTGCGGTGTGAGGAGTTGCACAATGTGGTTCCAGGAAATGCCAGATACATGCCAGGTGTGAGTGAGTTCTGCTCTCACCCCCGCCGCCCCCCTGAGGCAGAGAGCTTGAATTTAGCCCAACTCCCTTTCCTATAGACGCAGATGGAACCACAGGATCCTTCTAAAACACTGACCCCAGACCTCCATTACCAGCTCATTATAACCAGTGTGAGAGAGGTTATCTCATTTCCATTCCTAGTGCAGTGATTTGGATTTGAGCAATTTGTGCAGATTTGGGATTTAGGCCCAGATCTTCAGGCAGGCCCTCCAGACATCAGTTGACTAGGCTTTCTGGGGGATTACTTCTCTTCTGCATGCCTCTGTGTGTCTATGAGAGTCACCAGTGAGAAAATACAGGATTCAGCACTCACCAAAGGAAGTCTGAACTGTTCCCAAATACAAGACCGTCCTCGCCATGCCTTTCCCAGCCCTGTGCTCTCTCTCTCCTCCAGCTGCCCCTGCCCACTGGCCATTGACTTTTTTGATTATTTTCATCTTCTATCACTTTTCTGAGTCCTTTTGCTCTATTCCTTACATGTTGTGATACTGTTCCTTCTGCCTGGGCAAACTTATCCCTACCCTCCTCTCCTCATTCTCTCTCCCTTGCCCAAACCCAGGCCAATCATCCCTTGAATACCTGACGCATTTCAACTTCTTCTTTAGCTTTACTGGTCCTCTTTCTGGGAGTTTTTCTCTGATGACACCAGTCTGGCTTCAACTATGTTCTTCCATGATTCCCATTAGTACCCTTATCTTGGCACTAACCTTTGATTTATTTGAGTATAAAGACTATATGCTTGATCTCCATCTTTTGTACAGTGATTTGCGTGATGTCAACACACAGTAGGTGCTTAATAAACACTTGGAATGAGTGAATATAAGAGCAAGCATTTGTTGCTACTAATGAGCAAGATGGTCACACCTCCATTATTTTAAAATGGAAACACTTATCTGTTTTCAACATTATCCCATATTTTATATAATATACATTTATTTAATAAAATTATATATTTTATTTAATAAAGTAGAAAATAATTTGAAAGAAACATAAAAAATGAGAGTTTGGGTCATATGTTTATCCCATTAACATTTACTGAGTATCATCTTTTAAAAAAATCTTTCCTATTATTTTATTAAAGTTTTTTAAAATTTATTTTTGTCTACACTGGGTCTTTGATGCTTTCACACAGACTTTCTCTAGTTGAAGTGAGTGGGGGCTGATCTTCATTGTGGCATGTGGGCTTCTCATTGTCATGGCTTTTTTTTTGGTGGTGGAGCACAGACTCTAGGCACTCGGGCTTTAATAGCTGCAGCATGCAGGCTCTGTCGTTGTGAAACACAGGCTTAGTTGCTTTGAGGCCTATAGGATCTTCCTGGACCAGGAATCAAACCAGTGTCTGCTGCATTGGCAGGTGGATTTTATCCATTGCACCACCAGGGGAGTCTTAGCATTTACTAGGTATTTTCTAAGTACCAGAAAGTGTAGAAATTAAGTAGAAAATGGCTCCATCTCTTTCATCAGGAAATTCAGTCTAGCAATGGAGACAGACATGAAATGAGTGTTAATCATATGTTCATATTAACTGAATATTCATTATACACCAGACCCTGTTCTAGGCAGTGAGATCCTGCCTTCAGGGAGCTTCCATTACAGAGTGATAAGTGACGGGTATCTGAAGAGAAATGACGCATGTAGGAAGAAGCAGGGACTTCTATAAGGAGGTGACATTTGGGGTAACCTGCGTGGAACAAATGCAGTACTAACTTACAAGGATGAAAGCATGCTTATTTAATCATGGGACATCTAATGCAGACATGATTGTAGGAACAGAGTTCCTGGAATCCAGTGGTTGCTTGATGAACGTGCCATTGTGGATACTAAGCCAAGACCAAAAATGAGTAAAGTGTGACTCTTTCCATCAAGAATCATGCATCCTAGTGGAAAAGAGGGTGAGGAATGAGGTGGTAAAAGAGAGGAGAAGCTGAGAGAAGAGTTGGAGCTCTGAGACTCACACATTCCTTTCCCTTACCGCCACCCTCCGTGGTCTTTCGGTTCCTTCCTCTGAAAACCAACATTCTTCTTGGGAGTTCTAAGTTCTCTAGTGTATCTGTTTCTTTTGCTGGGTGCTCCACCTTGGCGTCCTCCCAAATGCCTCCTGCAAATGTTTATTTTTATAAATGTTGCATACACAAGGGCAGGAGATAGGGAAAGGGGTGAGCCAGAATCATTTACGAAAGCACTTTGGCACTCTGCTCCGGAAATCATTTCCTCAGGAGGCTGCCCTGGACAGAGTGCACTTATTCTCAGACCTTCTATCCCCATTTCCAAGCAGAATTGCAATTCTTATTTACAGTCAGAAGCCCCATACTCTTCCGAGCCAAAAGCCTCCTTTCCTGAAAAGCCAATGATGGACTCCAGCATTCCATCCTCACCTTTAACAAGAAAGCTTTCTTGTTTGATCCAAAGAAATAGCCAGGCTCTTGGACCAGAAGGAGACTTGTAGACCTAACTCATCTCCATCAGTGAGCATTTAATGGGCACCTACTTGTGCAGATCTTGTTCCAGACCCTGAGGGTACAAGACATAGGATCCTACACGGGCAGGAAGGGACTTTTGTTAGGAAGGACATGCCACACTTTACCATGCTTTACATACCAGACATCACAAAATCTTCATGAAATAGATGTTGTTATCCCTTTATAGATACAGATCCCTTTGTAGACTTTATAGATCAAGGAAAGAAAGAAGGAAGACAGGGCAGGAGAAAGAGAGAAAGGGAGGAGGAGAAAGAGAGAAAGGGAGGGAGAGACGGAAGAAGCAAAGAGGGGAGTAAGGGAAGAAGACGGGGAGGGATGAAGAATTTGAAGCTCCGTAGCTTGTACAACTCCTGGCAGCTGGTGAGTAGGCTCACTACCCATTTTCCCCCATCGCCTCTAATCAAGCTTTTATCTCTACCTCTCCATCAAAATTGCTCCTCTCAAGGTTATGAAGGACATCCACGGGGCTACCCCAAGGAGTCAGTTATCAGCTCTCATTTTGAACTTCATCACCTGTTAGCAACATATCTTTTATCACCCCCTTCTCCTAGAAACACTTCCTTCACTTGTCTTCCAAGCCGTCACACACACTGTCCTCGGTTTTCTGGCTCCTCGCTGCCAGATCTCTTACTATCAGCTGACATCTTCTCATTCGCTTGATGTCTTGATGTTGGAGTTTCTCGAAACTAAGTCCTTTGACTACCACCTTACGCTGTCTGCATTCACTCCTGGGTGATCTCATTCTCTCTCATTGCTTCCAATATTATCTGCATACCAACAGCTCTTTTTTCCTTTCATTCTGGATCGTTTCTTCATATTGGTACTATAACAAGTGTTTGATTTATCTCCTTGCATGCCTCAGACTTATTTTCAAAATTAAATTCCTTACCTTTCCCCATCAAACCCAGTCCTGGAATGGACTCCCCAGTCTCAGCTCTGGTCATTCCAACTGTGCCTTTGCTGAGAACAAAACGCCCTTCTATTTCACTCATATCATGCACCCAATCTTACAGGATACCTAGTCTGATGTTAAAATACATCCTGGATCCCCCTGCTCCTCACCATCTCCATGGTCACAGTCTGATGCAAGCCTCCATTAGCTCTCACTGAGATTACATGGTCTCCTTCCCCGTTGCCTTTGCCCTGAAAGGTTGGTCTCCATTTGGTGTCCAAGTTGATCCCGAAAAATATATCAATTGTCCCTGTATGACTCTCCAAAGTCTTCTCATCTCACTCAGAGTAAAATCCAAAGTTCTTAAAATAATTGACAGCATCCTACTCCATCCGGCCTCATGATGTTCCCACCCCTGAACTCAAGACCTACTCACCCCATCCCACCCCCACTTACTCTCCTGTGGTCTCCTTGGCTTCCCTGATATCCCTCCTGCCTGGAATTCTGTCCCCCAGACGTCTGCGTGGCTGATTTCCCCACCTTCTTCAGATCTTCACCTCAAGGCGCCTGTTTGAAAAGGGACGTAGTTGCCCACTGCACTTAAAATTATAACCCTGCCCTGGCAGCGTGTCCCGTCCTTCCTTGTTAGTGCTTACCGTCATCTTTGATTCCATATATTTTGCTTTGTTATTTTCTTCTCTTTCTCTCTCTCCACACTGGAAACTAAGTCCCTTGAGGGCAGGACTTTCTGCTGGTTGTCCACTGTTATGTAAGAAGCACTTTAGAGAAGTGTGTATAATATACTGGGCCTTCAGTGAATATTTGTTAAGTAAATTCAAGTGAGTAAGGAAAAGGAAGGCGTCAGTGAGATTTAGCATGGGCAAGGAAGGAGAAGGAAAAAAGCTTCTTTGAGTTCTTACTATGTGCCGAGTACTAAGTTACTATCTTATATCCATTATCATTCAGTTACCCTACAGCCCTGAGAATTGTTGTTATCGCTGTTTCCATTTCACAGACTAGACCACTGTAGTGTCAAGAGGCTAATTCACTTTCTCAAGGTCACTACAACAATTTTTATAGACACCCCGGAGTCAGTTGTTCTTCTCTCTGGGATGGGATACAATTTTAGAAATCTCTCATGGGGATGAGGCGATCCTATTTAAAGGAAGGGGGGAAAAAAAATGAAAGAAAATATAAAAAAGGAAAAAAGTTCTTAATATTAATGTATTTGTTTATTTTTCAATAGCTACTATGATTTAATTCTTATAACAACTCTATTATAGTATGCTGGGTCTTTAGGGGAGAAGAATGAACAGTATTTCCTGCCCTCAGTGAGATTACAATCTAGGAGAGTTGACACTAACCCAAAAATAAAAGTGCTTTGTGCTTTAGAAGCACAGAGGAGGGAGCAATTGATTTGATGAGGATGGAGTCAAACAAGGAAGACCTCGGAGAAAGAGGACATCTAAATTTAATCCTACAGGGTAGGAAGGACTTTGTATTCCAAGCAGGGCTGCATCAGGAGCAAAGTAATGTCAGTGTGGGGAAGAGCTTGTCTTTGTTGTCATTTTATTGAGTCCCTAAGTTGTGTCCAACTCTTTTGTGACCACATGGACTGTAGCCCACCAGGCTCCTCTGTCCATGGGATTTCCCAGGCAGGAATGCTGAAGTGGGTTGCCATTTCCTCCTCCAGGGGATCTTCCTGACCCAGGGATCTACCCCATGTCTCCTGCATCGGCAGGCTGGTACTTTACCACTGAGCTACCTGGCAAGCCATTTGGGAAAGAGTTTAGCAGGTACAACAAAGAGAAGGTGGATCTGGGACTTTTCCCTAGGGCAATAGGAAACTATGGCCAGATTTAATCTGGAGAGTGGTCTTGTCAGATCTGTTCTTTGTTGAGATCACCCTGAACACTCATCATGAAGAATGTCTGGCATGGAAAAAAAAAAAAAAATTAGGGACAGGATGGCAGTCTAAGGGGCCTAGCAAAATGTGGGAAGACATGATGAAACTAATGCTGGAGCAGAAGTGGGAATGATGCTGCTGCTGCTGCTAAGTCGCTTCAGTCGTGTCCGACTGTGTGACCCCATAGACGGCAGCCCACCAGGCTCCTCCATCCCTGGGACTCTCCAGGCTAGAATACCGGAGTGGGTTGCCACTTCCTTCTCCAATGCATGCAGGCCTGCTAAGTTGCTTCAGTCATGTCCAATTCGGTGTGACCCTATGGACAGCAGCCCTCCAGGTTTCTCTGTCCACAGGATTCTCTAGGCAAGGATACTGGAGTGGGTTGCCATTTCCTTCTCCAGTGGGAATGATAGATAATGATGATTTGGGTATACATACTTAGAGTGTTAAAATCAGCGGTTCACTGTATCACCTGGGGCGATTAAACAATTCTGATATCCCAGACACAGCTCAAATCAATTGAATCAGAATTTCTGGGGTTTACAATAGGTTATAAAGCTCCTTGGAGGATTTCTGTGTGTACTCAAGTTGGAGAACTTAAAAATTACAGTAGATGACTAATTGGATATGGCCAGGAAAGAAGGAAAACTGAAAGATAAGGTTTTCCAGCCCACATGACTTAAAGAAAAGCTGTTGTTTCAGTGTCTCATCTAAGAATCAGACTGGCTACAACCGGTGAGCTTGATGCTTGATGAGTAGCCTTGAGCAAATGACCCTCTTCTCAGCTATAGAGAATGGTGAGCTTACCTTCTGAAACTATTGTGGAGATCAAATGAGATGATGCTTTTAAAATACATAGCATGGGGACTTCCCTGGCTGTCCAACAGGTAAGACTTTGCTTTTCAATGGAGGGGGTTCAGGTTTGATCCCTGGCTGGGGAACTAAGATCTCACATGTCTTGGACCCAAAAAACCAAAACATAAAACAGAAGCAATATTGTAACATGTGCTGTAAAGACTTTAAAAACGGTCCACATTAAAAAAAGTTTTAAAAAAGAAAAAAATAAGTAAAACACACAGTGTGGTGCCAGGGGCATGGCGGATGCTCAAGTTTTTTATTTTGTTTATTTATTTATTTAATTCTTATAGGCAAACATGAGTCTCTGGGGAAAGGAATGGTTTCCAGATGAGGGGTACTAAGATTGGGTCTCAACTTATTGAACTTAGAGGGTTTGTAGAGTATCAAACAGTCATTTGGAAGTAATATTTTGGTTTTCAAAAGAGAGTTCAGAGCTATAGGTACAAATTTGTTACTGTTGGCAGTTGATATTAATTATTGTTGACATATAACTGTATGTTATTGTTGTTCAGCCGCTAAGTCATGTCCAACTCTTTGGGACCCCATGGACTGCAGCACGTCATGAATGTGGTCATATAATAGTGTCTCATATGTGGAGGGAGAATATAATGAAAGGAATGGGAGAATGACTAGTGTACCAGGTAAAGGCAAATCACTCTAAACTTGTTTCTTCTCCATAAAGTGAAGATAAGAGTAAATCATGCTTCAGAACATGTCTTGGAGATTTAAATACGATGATACAGACAAAGCACATTGAAAATGTGGGACGTGGGAGGCATCAAAGTACAATAAGTCAGAAGAGAAGAAAGGGAACAGATTTTCAAAAAAGTAGTTTTACAAGAAACAAGAGAGTCTCAAATTTGAGGAAAAGATCAATTGTGTCAAGTATATAAAATAAATCATTTGGGGCCACAATGTTCTCCTGGTATAATGAGCCCTTGAATAAAAGGATATTTACATAAATGGTAGTTTATTGTCCTACTTTAAGTATGAGCTTCCTACCACTGAAAACAGAAGTGAAATCTGTTGTAAGATTCAATACCACTTCTCAAGAGACAACAGTTAGCAAATAACTGTTGTCTCTTGAGAAGCGGTATTAGGCTGCAGTCCATGGGGTCACTAAGAGTCGGACACAACTGAGCGACTTCACTTTCATTTTTCACTTTCCTGCATTGGAGAAGGAAATGGCAACCCACTCCAGTGTTCTTGCCTGGAGAACCCCAGGGATGGGGGAGCCTGGTGGGCTGCCGTCTATGGGGTCGCACAGGGTCGGACACGACTGAAGTGACTTAGCAGTAGCAGCAGCAAGGCTGAAATCAGTTTCTTTCCTGGGTTGTCATTGAAGAAATCATGTGTAATGTAATGGGAGGTGTCATCTTCAATATCTCTAAAGTACCTTTAAAACTTAGTTCTATGGGCCTCCTCCTTGTAAAATCTCTGTTTACACTACTCCATAAGTGCGTATTTACTTGGGATCAGATAGTGATAATAGTGTCTGATGTTACCATAATAATGAAATCAGCCATCATTGAGCAAGCATTTCTTAGACGTCAATCAGTGTGCAAAGTGTTTTTATTTGCATTGTTTTGGTCTGTCCCCAGAAGAAGGCAGAAGGCAAGTATTATCACCCACGTTTTCCATATTGCGAATCTGAGGTTCCAAGAGACTGGGTGGTCACCCAAGGTCAAACCAGCAATAAATGGAATGGCCAGGAAGTCTACTAAGCTCCAAGATTTGTGCTTGTAGTGCTACTCAGCTTCAGAGTTCAACCTCCTCTTTTGGAAACATGGTTTGTGATGTGAGTGGTTAAGGTAAGAATCAAGAGGGAAAAGAAACTCTGAAAAGTGAAATGCTGTCCCTCAGGGCCCCACAAGTCTCTTGATATGAGGTGTCATAGGTCCAGAAGGTGCCGCTTCTGGCTAAAACTCTAATTGTTGTGCTCTATCAGATATAACACTGGTTGACGTGAGCTGAGAACAGAGATTCTTATGTTTCTGCCTTCAGCTGAGCAGAGAATATTTTCAGAACAGTATTGAACATGTCAGGCAGATTGGTTTAGTTGTAACTCCTGACTCTTAAGCAATCAAAAAAGGTATTGCTTTCTCCTTACTTCTTCTGCACAAAGCATGAATGTTACTCTTCACATGAGTTGGTGGCCAATGGGAGAAGCCAAGCGGAGGAGCCTTCACCTAGATCAACTGGTTCCGTAAAACCCAGTAAGGGCACACCCTCTCCAGGGGAGTGCTGGCATCCGTGCTCCCTGCTCTCACAGTTTACATTCTCTAGGCTTCCCAGGTGACCTTAGTGGTAAAGGACCCGCCTGCCAATGCAGGAGACACGAGGGACGCAGGTTTGATCCCTGTGTCGGGAAGATCCCATGGAGAAGGGCTTGGCAAATGACTCCAGTATTCTTGCCTGGAGAATCCCATGGACAGAGAAGCCTGACGGGCTACAGTCTACACGGTCGTCTAGAGTCAGACATGATTGACTTAGCACACATGCACACATCCTCTCCTCAACTACAAAGATAAGCCCCTCAGTACCTCAGGCAGCAGAGCCCTGCTAATACCCTGCCCTCACCAGTCTCCATTCAAATGCCAGCAAAACAGTCTCGTGGATAAAGGTCGTGAGTTAATAAGTCAGCATCCTTTAGGGTGTTTCTTCTTTTAACTGACACAGGACATTGGAATGGCTACCTTTGAGAAATAGGCAGTGATGTAATACAGCGTACCGTCTATACCTCTGGGACATGCTGACGGCCCTGTTTTCAAATCTGGCCCAGTTGCTTACCTGCTGTGCAGCCTAGAGTAAGTCCCTTACTCCCTGACTCTCAGATTTCTCATTTGGAAAAAGAGACAATTAATTGCACCTATTTCCTCTGAGAGGCTTCCCTGGTGGCTCAGATGGTAAAGAATCTGCCTGCCAATGCAGAAGATATGGGTTCAATCCCTGCGTTGAGAAGATCCCCGGAGGAGGTCATGGAAACGCACTCTAGTATTCTTGTCTGGAGAATCCCATGGACAGAGGAGCCTGGCAGGTTACAGTTCAAAGGGTCGTAGAGAGTCAGACACACTTAGTGACCAAAACAACAATAGCAATTACCTCTGATAGATGGGAATGTTAGGGAATGTTGTTAGGAGAAAGGGTGTGTGTTTCCATATGGAAGGAGGTCCAGAAGCAAACACTTGTAGGTTCTTACCACCGCTCACTTGTCTAACTGGGATGAAGAACTTGGAAGTCATAGCTCAGCAATGTCCCTTTCCTCTTTGGAACCTTCCTGTCTCCTGAGAACTGATGATTTGGTTTGACTTCTGTCATGCAATAACCCAGGCTGTTATGGCCCTGCTCATGCCCAAGAGGCCTGGGGATGTCCAGGGCCTCTCTGACCAGGTGGACACCTCTGTCTAATTCTGAAAGAATGCCACTGCCCCTTCTTAAACAGCTCTTTCAGTAATAAAGGCAACATTTTCCTCTCTATCTGCCTAATCCTTTGTGTAACTTGGTTACACAATTTAAGAACTTGGGAGACTCTCTAAACTCCCAAAGGAGTTTAAATAAAATAATGTGAATCAAGTGATGAATATGGTGCTCTTGGTTCTGTTTAAGAGGCATAGTCTCAAGTGCTCTTTCTTCTAAGGTGGACTTTGTGTGATCCAAGAGCTAGCATTATAATTGATGCATCTATTCCCCATTATTAATCATCAATAACGGATTATTGAGAGTTTGCCAGGTGCAGAGTTCTGTGTTTGACACTGTGTATAGTACAGTTGTGAGAAAGGGTGAATCTCATCTCCCAGAGATTCATCAGGCTGTGTGTGTGCTAAGTTGCTTGTGTCCGACTCTGTGACCTTATGGACCGTAGCTGGTCAGGCTCCTCTGTCCATGGGATTCTCCAGGCAGTGGGTTGCTGTGCCCTTCTCATCAGGCTACTGGTGTGAAAAAAAGTGAAAAAAATGTGTGCATATGTATACAACCAGGCAGGAAAGAAACATACCACAATGGAAAGTCAGATGAATTGCTCTGGGAAGCTGCTCTATAGCAGGTACTGTTAATTGTATTTATTCCACAAGAAGGCAGTTTATTTCACTTTTATTATCATGAAATTGATGTAAGGGCTTGAGTAAGCTCCTTTTGTTGGGGCTAGGTCCCACATCTAAAAATAGAAGAGGCTCATTGAATGACATGTCCCTTAGAGCAGCAGTTCCCCACCTTTTTGGCACCAGGGACCATTTTCACAGAAGACAGTTTTTCCGTGGTCCTGGGTGGTGGAGGATGATTTCAGGATGATTCAAGTGCATTACATGTATTGTGCACTCTATTTCTGTTATTGTTACATCAGCTCCACCTCAGATCATCAGGCATTAGATCCGGAGGTTGGGGACCCCTGCCTTGGAGTCTTCCCAGGCTTAAAATGTTCCAGTCCATTCTTTTCCTCTATCACAAGGCGCTGCGAGAGCAGAGAGTCAGGAAGGATCCTTAAATAAACCTCGTGTGCCTGGGGGGCGAGGCCACAAGGCGCGGGAGGAAGAGCCCTGCTTCCGTGTGCCCGCCGGACCTCAGCATGGTTCCATTGTATCCAAGGTCATTCCCTGGGAGAGTGATGCACGTTTCATCCTGGTGACCGTGACACCACCCCCATCCTCCTGGGTACTGTCTTCACTCTGTCTAAAGGCAAAACGAAAACCAGCTTTGCAGAGAAACAGCTGTGCTCTCATCTTGCCCAGGCAAACCATAAGGAGGCAACACCAGATTTTGTCTCCATCTGTGTGCAAACAAAGAGTCCCCAGAAACCCCGTGGGACCCTACCTGTGGTGCAGAGCTTGGCCCGTCCAGACTTCTCACTGGGAGAGGCAGGAACAGAGGGGCGGAAGGGTCACACAGTGTATTCACAGTAGCCCATCCACTTAGGTGAGCAATGGACTCCCTCACATCTGAGGCCAAGATAGGTGGAGAGAAGGAAAAGATAGGATGATGATCATAGTGATGATTTACTGAGTGCCTGCTATGTACCAGTTACTGGTTTAAATGCTTTGTTCTTTTGAATTCTTGAAACACTATGAAACATCAATTGTGACATCATTATCTTAATTTTCAGTTCAGTTCAGTTCAGTTGCTCAGTCATGTCCGACTCTTTGTGACCCCATGAACCACAGCACACCAGGCCTCCCTGTGCATCACCAACTCCCGGTGTCCACCCAAACCCATGTGCATTGAGTCGGTGATGCCATCCAACCATCTCATCCTCTGTTGTCCCCTTCTCCTCCTGCCCTCAATCTTTCCCAGAAAATCAGGGTATTTTCAAATGAGTCAGCTCTTCACATGAGGTGGCCAAAGTATTGGAGTTTCAGCTTTAACATCAGTCCCTCCAGTGAACACCCAGGACTGATCTCCGCACACAGTTGCAGTAACTCATTCAAGGTCACACATCTAGTAAACGGCTGAGCTGAGATTGAATTCTTACCTGTCTCCAAACCCTCTGCTCTGTACTGAGGTTCCGTATGACATCCCTCTGATGAGGTCTATGTGTGACAAGACAACTTTTCTCCACTGGCCTTGGTTTTCCTTATCTAAAAAATGGTTCCTTCCCTCAATAGAAATTTTCTAAATATCTGCTTGCGTCTGTCTTTCCTGGAAACAGTACCCTTGTCCAAGGCACTTTTCTCTCTCATCTAAAGTAAATATTCTGAAGTTTATCTTCCGCAATGAAGCACGTGGGATATTTCTTAAAAGCGAAAACGGTACGGATCTAACCCGTACCTGAACTCTTCAGTGGCATAGCCCCTCTAAATGTAAAACAAATCTTTTACATTCCAGTCCTGTTTTCTCTCCAGCCTGACCCCCTTGCCACTTTTTAAATATACTTTATTTACGTCTCAGAATAAGTTTCTTCTGCTTCTATTAAATGGCAAAATTTTCCCTTGACCTTGTAATTAAGCATGTGCTGGTCCTTCATTCTGATCATGCTCCATCCCTGACACAGTCCACCTTGATAATTCCAATAATTCTGCTAATCCCATTACAGCGAGTACTGTGCTCCCCATAATCCCCTGTCCCCACTTCCATTATATTTGTTGAGTGAATGAAGTAATAAAAAAAGGAACAGACTAGAGAGATTCAGGGTGGTTATCATAGAAATCAGAATCCAGTCCCATCATTTCCCCTATGCCCCAAAAGTTCTTGAAAATTTGAAATATAAAAATGGCTAACAAAGAGGGAGTTGCAGCTCATATTAAAGTCACCATTCTTCCCACCCCACTTATTGGACTCTCGCGTCCTGAAAACAGAAGTTGTATGCCTGGATGCAGAGGTGTGCTCTGAGCATGTCACACGGCTAGGTGGGTTATTAATGTGTTAATTAATTATTCATTAATAATCCACTTTAAAATACCATAAGTATTTTAGATAACAGAAAATAAGCCCTTTTACCCTTGAATGCACTTTGATGTGTACTGAGAGGAGAGTCTCTCTCAAAAGCAAGTGGAAAAAAAAAACAACTTCAAAGTTTCTTATACCAGGAAAGATTAGAATTTTCAGACTTCATTAAAAGTACTGTGCAGTTTCCAGTCCTCTAAAGACCCTCAATAAATATTAATTGAATGTGAATTGAATTAAGTAGAAAACCTATTAATGACTCTTGCCCTTTTTTCCCTCAGAGGAATTCGGGGAGCAGTAATAGCTGCCTATTGCCTTTTGATAATGAAAATTTCTAGATGTCAGATATAGAGAAGGAGGGAAAGACTTGAGATGAGAGATTAGAATCGATTAGATTTGGGTTCAAATCCCAGCTGTGCCTTGAAATGTCTGTATGCCCTCAAAGGACTTATTCAAATGAGTCTTGACTTGCTTGCCTATAAACTGGAGATATTGATACTTATTTTTAGATACTATGATGTATTGTGAGAATAAAACAAATGAATATGTTAAGCTCTGAGTTAGAATATTTATTAAAGAAATCATTCCTCTATCCATGCAAGTCATGTCAACATACTACCATGTCAACACATCAACATATTCAGACATCCTCATCTCTCTCTTTCTGCATTTAAATACCTTATTAAAAGTCAGTGACTATTCCAAGATTCTCTTTCTGGACTAATGTCAGGGAATCAGTGGTTCTATACCAATTTGAAGACTGTTTTTAACCTTCTAAATCCTCCAGGTTTCTGAGATCATCAGTTAGTTACATGAGGGATATCATTCTACCTCTGGACTGCAGGATTCCTGAGATTTGGGACTTTTAGTGATAAAATCAGGAAAGTCCCAGATAAACCAGGATAAGTTGGTCTTGCTAGCTTTGGCTCAATTGAAAAATAGATTCAAGGGTCCCAAAAGAACAAAACCTACTTTAGAGTTCATCACATGGCAGCAAGAGCTGAGAAAAGCAAGCACATCCTAAGATTAAGTGAATCCAAAAGAAAGGGAACTTCCAGACAAGATGGAAACAGCAACTTTTAGTTGCTAATGTTGAGCTCTTATTATTCAATAGAATAACAGGGCTCACAGAAACCAGACTCTCACTGTCTTATTAATCAGGAAACAAGGGGTTAAGAGTTAAAGAAAACGGGGAAAACGAGTTAAAGGGGAAAACAAAATGAAAGAGGGTCTGGCATTGTTCTCTCTTTGAGATATCCCTTCACCCATCTGTAAGGATCTATGAAGTAGATTTCTTGGTTAGGTCATTTATGATTCTTCCAAGTTCCTTCATTAGATGAGTTGTGGTGTTAGCATGAATTGGAGACATTAGGAGACTGAGCTTGGATTCTGGCTTCCCATGATCCCTAGCTGTGTGATTTTGGACAAGTCATTTACTTTTTCAAAGTCTTAGATGCTGAGAGGAATTTAATATATAATCTATTTAAAGGAGCTTTGCAAAGTACTGCATGAACATATTGGTTCATACTATTTAAAGCGGTAGTTCTCACCTGGGGGTAACTTCACTCTCTTCCCAGTGGACTTTCGGCAACATCCGGAGGCATTTTGGGTTGTCATGCCTGCAGGAAGGGCAGTGCGCTACTGGGATCCAGGAGGTAGAGGGCAGGGATGCTACTCAGCTTCCTGCAGTACACAAGGCAGCCTCTTCTCACCTCCCAGATTACTGTCCAGACCCAAGTTGCATGAGTGGAGATGCCCTCATTTAAATGTCGATCTGTACCAATTATCTTCTGCTTCAAAGTGTAAAGGTGGTATCAAATTAAAAACAGTTAAGGATATTTTTCTGCCTACATGATCAACCAGTAACAGCCATCAACAATGAGATCCATCTCTTATTCTCTTTAGTGTCATCCATATCAGGGGTGAAGATACTTGATTCTTCGATCTACTGGCTTTTCAAAAGAAAACATTTGCTCATGTGCATGTGTATGTGAGCTTCCTGGGTGACTCAATGGTAGAGAATCCACCTGCCAGGGTAGGATACTTGGGTCTGATCCCCAGGTCAGGAAGATCCCTTGGAGAAGGAAACAACACCGACTCCAGTATTCTTGCCTGGGAAATCATGGACAGAGGAGCCTGCTAGGGCTAGTGTTGGTCACTTGGTCATGTCCAACTCTTTGCGGCCCCATGGACTGTGGCCCACCAGGCTCCCCTGTCCATGGGATTTTCCATAAGAATGCTAGAAGGAGCTGTCATTTCCTTCTCCAGGGGATCTTCCTGACTCAGGGATCAAACCCAGGTCTTCCTTATTGCAGGCAGATCGTTTACCGTCTGAACCACTGGAAAGCCCCAACTTGCCTGGGAAATCCCATGGACAGAGAAGCTTGGTGGGCTACATACAGTCCACAGGGTCACAAAAGAATCAGACACGACTTCGCGACTAAAGAACAACAGTATGTGTATATTCATGTTCTTGTGTGTTCATTCTCTTTGAGTATTTTCTGGGTTTAACTATAAAATAACAACTTGTAAAATATCATAACAGGCCTATGAATATAGAATAATGCTTTATGCTGGGGAAATGACGCAGTCCATAACCTCTTACAGCTCTTGCACATTTACCAGAACTCATAGAATTTTCACTTATCTTTGAAAATTTTCACTTATATTTATTATTAGATGATAATAAAATAGTATCCCCATTTAACAAGTAAACAAACTGGTATCCAGGGATTCCATGACTTTCTTAGAATCACAAAGTTATTAGCTGGTGAAGATTTTTGTGTCTCAACACTAGAAAATTAGCAGGTATTTATATGAAGCCAATATAGATATGCATTTGTGCCAAGACTGATTATTTGTTTTGGCTCAGTACTTCAGTTAAAACCAGCAAATGTTTGTTAAGTACCAACACTAAGTTTGTAGAGACACAAATGACACAATTTCTGCCATCAAATTTTCAGAGACTAGTAAAAAATTTCATTTAAATGTTGTCTGGATATGATAATGTTAAATAAAACTGTGTTGATTTCTAAATTACTAGAAGGAACAGATGTTCAAATGAATTTGCTTGGAAAACTGTGTCATCACATGAAAAATAATTAAAAGTTAACATAAATAATTAACTCTTTCCAACATAACATATGTTATATGCTCAAATATGCATATATACAGACATATTTTGTATTCTCAGTTGGATTTCAAGGCCCTTGAAAGTAGTGACCCTTCTCATATCGTATGTAGGATGTTGCCTAGCTTACGTTTGGGCCATAATTTAAAGAAAATGTGTGCAAGGAGCAGGGTGGGCAATGACTGAACATATTGAAAAGATAGCTTAGAAAACCAAGGAAGACCTGCATGAATAAAGTAATAATTATATTTAAACTGTGTGATGGATTATGATTTTAAGTGTTTTCTATGATTAAATGTCACTCTTCCAAATAAGTAGGAGGCTCTGTACTGCATTAAATGTATGTATTCTCATTTACAAATTAAATTATCTGTCAGCATAGAATGGAGAAGAGCCAAACAAGACACGCTTGGATTCCAACCCTGTACTTGGAACTTCCCTCACATTTCTCCTGGGACGCTGGAGTAGATTCTTCTCTTTGCCTCACTCATAGGACAGAGTTGTTGTGAAAATCTAATAAGAACTCCTCTGTTCATGTTTAGCCATTGAGCTGACCATGTAGTATCCTAAATTGACCTACGCCTCATCCAATTGCCAGTACATTAGGAGTTCTCCAAGAACTGATGAACTCATCCATCAAGAGCATAACCAAATGAGCCGAAAAGCAATTTTAAACAAGCATCTCTTTAAGAAGGAGATGTAGAAGGAGAAGGCTGGTGGGGAGAGGGGTAAGGGGAGATAAAAACAGACCAGGAATGGGAGAGGAAACCCCTCCAGTCCTTTGACCCCTCTCCTTTCTCCCTATAGTCATGCCCAGGCTTTACTTCCTCCCCATAGCTTTGATTCTTGATGCCCACTTTAAAGGATTCCTTTATCCATAAACTATTTCCATTTCCTTCACCATGGAACATTCACTGGCCTCTCTGGGAAAACTCTCCTGGACACATCCAGAGATCTTCCTTATTAGGGTTGCCTCTGAATACAACTGCTAAACCCCGGAAGAAGGAATAATTGCCCAGTGCTGCGGGTTGAAGCTACAATAAATTTATAGTCCCAGACTCCACTTGAGCCCTCTGCACCGAAAGCATTCTTTCACGTTTCCAGTTCGCCCTGCTACCCTCAGGCTTCGTCCTTTGCAGCTGTCTCACCACCTCCGTTTGGGTCTGGAAGTTCCATCAGTTCTTTCTTGGCTCTCCACAGATAAACCTTCCTTTATAATAGGAGCCAGCACCGGGGAATTCCTTCAACATTCTCACACATGTCTTCAAGATAAGCTGCTTATTCATCCTCTGTTCGTCCTATCACACAAAACATTCCTTTATGTCTTTCGCTTACTGTCTAAAGATAATTCCTTCATCAGAGTTCTGGTGAACTTCTCCAGAACTTTGTCCTTTTAGCAATCACCTCCCTATTATGTGTCAGCAACCTCAGCCCTCTTGCTCCCATGAACTGCTCCCATCAGCAGTAGAGTTTAGTTCACCCATGTTAAGATATTTAAATTTCTCTCAGATTAACAAGTTACAAAGAAGCCTACACCTATGTCTCTTTTCAAATACTGACATATTTTTTCTGTTCTTTGCAACCAAACTTCTATAAGAATTGTCTAGACTTCTCATGCCTCCCTTTCTCTTCCTTCATTTTCAGTTCTGCACATTACCATCTACCTTCCTTCCCTTCATTCATTTCTCATCTGAATGACATGTGCCAGTGTGTAATTTGCAATTCATAAACACTGGCTGATAAATCAAGCTTGCTTTGCCCTGCCTCTCCACTGTCTAATTAGCCAGGTCATCAAGGACTCCACTGCTGCTGAATCCCGTAAACGTCTCTCACTCCTCATATGAATGGTCATTCATCGCCTATGATATTGCTATCACCGTGTCTCCTGACATCCTCTTCTCTTTCTGTAATAGCTCTATTGAGATTCAATTCCTGCATCATAAAATTTACCTTTTAAAAGCACAATTCAGTGTTTTTTATATATATTTACAGAGTTATGTAACACCAACCACTATCTAATTACAGAACATTTACATCACTTCAAAGAAATTTCATATCCTGTAGCAGTCATTCCTAATTCCTTTCCCCTACCCAGTCCCAGGCAACCACTAAGCTACTTTATTTTACTTTTTTTTTTTCTATTCTGGATATTTTAAGTAAGTGTAACTATCCAATGTGATATTTGGTTACTGGCTCCTTCTACATAAAATAATACTTTCAAGGCTAATTCATGCTGTAGCATTTCAGTATATCATTCTTTTGTGGCTAAATAATGTTCTCTTATATGGATATACTACATTTTGCTTCTTCATTTATCTGTTGATGGATATTTGTTTTGGCTACTTTTTTGGCTGCTATGAATAATTATGCTGTGAATATTTGTGTACAAGTTTTTATGTGGGAATATATTTTCATTTTTAGTGGGTATATTCCTAAGAGATAAATGTGCATTCAGATATTTTGCCTGTAAATTGTGTTATCTGTCTTTTTACTATTGAGTTATAATAAATTTTTATCTATTTTGGATTTAAGTCCTTTATCATAAAAATAATTTTCAAATATTTTCTCCTATTATGTAGATTGTCTTTTCATTTTCTTGATGATGCCCTTGAAGCAAAAAGATTTTAAACTAGATAAAGTCCAGTTTATCTACTTATTCTCTTTTCATTTAGACTTTTGGTGTCATATCTAAGAAAGGCATGAAGATTTAATAATATGTTTACTTTTAAGAATTCTTTAGTTTAATTTCTGATATTCAAGTCTATGATCCAGTTGAGTTAATTTTTCCATATTTTGAGGGGTTCAACTTCTTTCTTCTCCACATGCATATCCAGTTGTCACAGCACTATTTGTTGAAAAGACTATTCTTGAGGTTTGTCTGAGCAACCTTATCAAAATTAATTAACTGATAATATAAGGATTTTTTTCTAGGCATTCAATTGCTGTAATAAATGAAATTATTTTCTTAATTTTCTTTTTGAAATGTTGATCGTTAGTGTATAGAAGAATAGAGTTGATTTTTGCATATTGATCCTGTAGCTCTGCTGAACTTACTTATTAGTTTTAATACTTAATTGTGGATTCCTTAGAATTTTCTATATAAAAATCATGACATCCACAAATAGAGATAGTTTCATTTTGTTCTTTCTAGTTTGGATAACTTTTTTTTTCCTTTTTCTTGACTAATTGTCCTAATTAGGACCTAGAGCAACAGATAGAAATAGTGAGAAGGAGCATCCTTGTTTCTGATCCTAAGATTTCAGTCTTTCATTATTAAGCATGACATTAGCCATGGGTTTTTCTGAAGTGCATTTTAAGGTTGAAAAGTTCCCTTCTATTCATAGTTTTTGAGTTGTTTTATGATGAAAGAGTATCAAATTTTGTCCAGTCATTTTAAAGCATGTACTGAAATGATAATGTGGTTTTGTCCTTTATTGATATGGTATGTTATCTTGATTGATTTTCTAGATATTAAAGCTACCTATATATCTGGAGTCTTTTGTTGTTCAGTCACTATGTCATGTCACTTTGTGACCCCATGGACTGCAGCACCCCAGGCTTCCCTATCCTTCACTCTCCCCCAGAGTTTGCTCAGATTCATGTCCATTGAGTCAAACCCTCTCGTCCTTTGCCACCCACTTCTCCTTTTGCCTTCAGTCTTTCCCAGCATCAGGGTCTTTTCCAATGAGTCGGCTGTCTTTGGGTCAGGTCACATAAAGACAAGCCCTGTGAATGGGTATTCCAGGGAGCTTCCAGACAAATCAGATAGTAATAATTCTCTGAGAATGGGGCTTTTGGGAGATTCCTAAATTCTGTCTTTTCTAGATTGTGCATTTCACAGCTACCTTGATTATGAGTCTGTAGGTTTTCATGGCTGTGGTTTGGGAAGGAAAAAATAGCTATATGGCATGTTAAAATGCCACAAAGCTGCTTACTATTGTTACTGAGGTTCAGCTGTTTTCCTTCAACAAAGACTCTTCAGATTATTGCAAGCTTTTGGTTAATATCTAGCATTCTGCAAACGTTGATTTTGACAATTGTTTCAGTGTTCTCCTTGCTTGGATGGAGGAGTGGATTTTCAGAAGTCTCTGCCTTGCGATTCTGGAAGTAATCCTTTTTGTAATTTCCTCTTATCTCTCTGGCTACTCTTAGGAACTCTGAAGGCATATTTCTTAATATGCCTGACCCATTACTATTTGTTTATTTTTTAGAGTTCAGTATTGGACTCTCCTTCCTGCTATCACATCTTTTATCACTTCTTCAGATGTCCTGATCCATTGCTATGGTTTCACTTAGCATCCCTGTGCCGGCAGCTTCACATTTGTAACCCCAGCTCCAACTTGTTCTGAGCAGCAACCCCATGCCTCTGATTTTCTATCAATATGTTTTGGAAGGCCTATAGACATCTCAAAGCCAATCTGTCCCAAACTAAACGCATCGTTAACCATTTTCTCCCACCTCATCTCTGTTACTACTACAGACACAGTCAAGAAAACCAACAGTCACCCTTGACACCTTCCTTTCTTTAACCGCTCCGGCAAATCAAATGATCTTTTTATCCAGTCATCCCATTTTCATGCTTCTTGATCATGTTGCTTCCTTTCTGGCTCCTTGTTGCCTTTAGAATTGAATCTAAGTGCCTTCCTGGGGTCTACAGAGAACTTCAGGATTTGGAATTCTGTCATCGTCTCTAACATCATTTCTCCCTATTCTCCCAGGCAGCTTAAATATTTCTCCCATTATATTTCACACAGGCTATTGCAAGAGAAATCCTTGCGTGCTTTTACTAATTCTCACTTTTTTTTTTTTTTTGCTTATGCTATCCTGAGTTGAATTCTGTTACTTGCAATCAGAGTATCTTAAATAATGTGTTAAGCTTCTCAATGTAGCTACAGCATGTTACCTAGCTCTATTCGTTATTTGAACTTCACTCATCAATGTATCTACACTCTTATTCAGCTGATCAGATTGCTCTGACACCTGGTGTTGGGCATGCTTTTCTCGTCCATCTTCCTGACAGATTTTACCAGCAAAACTCTTTAATCTCTGCTTATAGTATGCTGAGAGATCGGTACCACCCATTATTTCAACTCCTGAAGAGAGAGTTTCTCTCTGTTTCTTTTTTTTTCTCTCCTCTCAAATAGAATTCCCTTTCTCATGGCTTATCTCAGGAGAGGGGGGAAAAATGAATATTTGCTAGCTAAAATGTACATCTAGTATATGAAATATATTGTCCTTGAGGCAAAACCCTTTTAGGGTATTTTTATCTCTTCTGCATCCAATAGATTATATAACCCCTTTGAAAATTTTAGAATCAAGTACAGTGGTTATTCTTTATTCTACCTCTGGGGGAATTTAGATCCTGTGTTCCTTCTTTGTTTAAATCCATGTGAAGTGGTCATGGGGGCATCTTGATACATGGGGGCATCTGTAATACACGGTGGTCTGGCTCTGACTAGCATGTGCTGTAACCTTTTTTTCCTTTTACTTGCTGATTTCTGACCTTGATACAGTTCTCCAACCACTTAATCTCAGTTTACTTAAAAAAAATATATATATATATATAAAATGGGGGCAAATTCAGTCCAAATTCCAGATGACTGGTAGAGCTAATTGTGTGAATGGATGTGAAAAGTCCAGCCCTGGGTCTTGTCAATGGTAGCCACTCAATAGACGGCTGCTCAGCTTACTAGCATTATCATGACTACCCAGCCTGCACCCTCTGTTCTGTTAACAGATTTCAGCCCTCTAATCTTTTGTTTCTTCATCCTAATCCTTCATTTCCTCTGACTGTTCCTTTTTGGTTCCGAGCAAACAGGCCACTCGTATGTGGATCTGGCAGACTCTGAGATCTCTGCTCGGCTTTGTCAGGCAAGTTCAGGCAAGTCCAGACATGTCCACAAGTTTCTCAGAAGGTCGGCTTTGCCAAAGCCGGAGCATCACTCCCCCTCCCTTCCCACTGGGTTTGGTGCTCCAAGCCATGGGACATCATTTTGTGCTTTCGAAACTTCAATATTTACACAGAGTCTGTGTCTCTGATTTACCCGGTGTCCAGCTGCTGATACTTATCTTGAAATTTCTAAGTGCAAGCCTGCAATCAAAGTGTCAGGGCACAGAAATGAACAAATAAAGATGTTTGGGGACTGCCTCCTTTTCTCATGCGATTTGCAAATTTTTCTTGGCTTGCATAACTGGAGGTGGCTGGGCCCATGGGCCCCTTCATTCCTTGGCCCAGTGGTACAGCACACGGCAATGTTACAAATACAGAAGCTGGATGTGCAGGAGGGGCCCTCACCCCTGCTAGGAGAGCGTCCATCTCTGTGCCTCCCAGACAGCGTTGACGCATTCAGACAAGCTGGACAAAGACGTACAGTCTACATTCCCTGGCCTTTGAAGGGAAGATGTTGCAATGTACAGGCAATTGGAGTGTTTGCCTAATTCACCAAAACATTCACATTTGCTAGTAATACAATGCATCTATGATGAGAAGGACCCAGGGGGAGCTCTGTGGAGTAAGGGTAGAATGGCTCATGTCTCTTAATTTCTACCATTCGGCTCAGCTTTGAAGCAGCCTTCCCTTCATTCAAGAAAGTGTTCCAGTGTTGTTTAAAAGGGACTTTGGAACCAGATGGATCTGTGGCTCAGACGTGCTAGTTGTGGGATCTTGGGCAATATACGCTTCCTAAACTCTCCTCTCTCATGGGGAAAGTAAAGGCAGTAAAACTAAACTCAGAGCTTTTATGATGATGCTTTGAGATAATGTGTAGTGCTTTAGCAGGTGAGCAACACAGCGAGTGCTATAAATGAACTTTTATCATTCACTTGCTTTTTTAAGTACCTACCATGTACCAAGCACTCTGCTGGGCCCATAGCTTTCCTTTTCCACCTTAGAGATGGTTGAAAATCTGAATGACAGTGGGAAACCAGGGGAAGCATATTTCAAAAGAGAAAAAGAAGACTTGAGTTTCATGCCAGTATCACCTCTGCCTAATCGCCATGGTCTTAGACAAAAGACTTCTCTCTAAACCTCAGGTTCCTCTGCTGTAAATCAAATTGATTATTCCTATTCAGAAAGCCAATATAATAACAATAATAGCAACAACATTATTATTATAACTAGTGTTAATACAGACCTCGTTAGTTTCCTTCCTAGGCAATTTTAATTCACTGCTTTATTTCAACGTTACAGCATCTCTGGGAAGACTTATTATACAGCTTTTACAAATGAAAGGACCAAGGGACACAGGATTTAAATGGCTTGTCTATAGCTAGCAAGCAGAAAGCAGCCAGCCTGGCTCCAGAGTCTTTTCTCTCAGTCAACATATTTTGTGTTAGGTAGACTCTAAAGCCCTTTATAAATTCGTAGGTTTATTATTACCACTCTGGAGAAGTCTACCTAGTGAACTACATTTTGCTTCTGTCATTGTAGGATCCAACATGCTTCTTTTCAAACAAACTGAAGCAATTGCTCTACAGTGTATTTTCACCAACATGTTTACATATAGAAACACTGAAATATTTTACAGTCAACATACATATATATATATACACATCTACCATCTAGATTCTACAACAAACATTTTACTATACTTGTCACATACATATCAAGCCATCTGTAGACCTCTCTCCCTCTGTCAATCCATCTGGTTCCTGATACATTTTGAAATGATTTGTAGTCATCACTGCAACTTTACTCAAATTCTCCAGTATGCATACCATTATTTAAGACTTAATATACTTTATGACTTTTCTTTTCCAAAACGCGTTTGAGGTTCCATATCTGGGATGGCTATTCGGGAACCTGAGAAAATCATTAAACTAACATCAAACCATGCGGTGGTTTACTTTTAATAATGTTATTTTGCTGTTGCTATTGTTGTGACAGCTATCATTGATTTTCACACCTGTATTTGTAACACTAGGGGCCGGTCTGCTCTGGGGCTGCTGTTTTCCCTGCTCAGACCTTCCACTTCATCCCAGACATAATGACTCCTGCTCAGCTTTTCCCACTCCCACCCTCACCCTCTTGTGCCCAAATCCAACCACAGTTTGCTCTCTGCCAGACCTCCATATATCCAGTGGCATTCCAGTGCTGCCACAGCATTCCACATGGTATCCAAGTATCTGTCTGACCCAGCCAATTATTACAATAACACCTTATATTTAGTTAGTGCTGGTTCATTATTTCATTCAGTAAGTATTTATCAAAAGCCTGTTTAACCAGGTGACCAGGAGAGGGAGAGGCAGAGAGTGGGCTGCGGGCACTGAGGAACAAAGGAATTAAATCATCAACACAGTTATTGCATGATTTCTGTGTACACAGAATCACCATCAAGGAGTTTATCGTCAAGTTGAAGGAAGAAAAAAAAAAAGCTCAAGAAATCACTGGAGACCAGCTATAGATGGAGACGCAAGCAAAAGGTGTAAGCAGTCATGTAGGTCTTTGAGTGTGAATATCTGCCAAAGAGATGTAGAATAAGGATTTGACTGGGATTTCTGGAGAGAAATGAGGCTGTAAATAAATATTGGGTAGACCCTGGGTCATGTACTAGTGGAGGGACAAAAGAAGGCTTTTTTGAATAGGGATAAGAATTGTGTTGGGCAAGTGTTAAAATATCTTAGAATGTGTAGAGGAGTTGAATGATAACGTCAAATACTTAAGCTGGAAGGACTTGCCACAAGGATAGATTCTATGCAATTAAAAGATGGCCATGTTGCAACACTGAGACTGCTTCAAGAACTGTCAGGGCTGAAATTGTTTGGCAACATACTAGAAGTGCTAAAGACAAAGCTGAGGACTGTTGTTGAACCTGGCCCTTGATGGGCACTGCCTTTAGTACGCATGATTGCTTTGAGTGAATAATTTTAAAAAGAAAGAAAATGCATCCTTTAGGGCAAATTAATTTTTTGAATTAATTTGTGCTTTCTTTCAGCAAGTTAAAAACCTACCTCATTTCACCTATCCCAGACACACAACTTGGAGAGAAGAGTGCAGACTGGATTTTGTGTGTGTATTAAAGTTGCTCAGTCATGTCCAACTCTTTACTACCCCATGGACTATAGAGTCCATGGATTCTCCTGGCAAGAATACTGGAGTGGGTTGCCTTTCCCTTCTCCAGGGGATCTTCCTAACCCAGGGATCAAACCTGGGTCTCCCACATTGCAGACGGATTCTTTCCCAGCTGAGCCACAAGGGAAGCCCGCTTAGATTTTGGCTCCCACTAATACTCCCCTTCTCAGCCATGATAGCCCTGTCCATCATGTTTCCAAACAACATGACTTGGAGAGAAGAGAGATAAATTTATCCTGATACACCAAAAAGTGAGCTTCCCTGGTGGCGTAGTGGTGAAGAATCCACCTGCCAAGTGGGAGATGAGGGTTCAGTTCCTGGGTCAGGAATATCCCCTGGAGAAAGAAATGGCAACCCACCTCAGAATTCTCTCCCAGGAAGTCCCGTGGACAGAGGAGCCTGGTGGGCCACAGTCCACGGGGTTGTGAAGAGTCGGACACGACTGAGCGACTACCCAAAACCACAACAATATCACCACCAAAAGAGGAGTCAGTTGGTCCCATCAGGGGTATTCAGGGAGTGAGACCGTCTCTCTGGGTGGTTGTGGAGCTAGGTGAAGATATTAGAAAACCTCCAGTTCCCTCTCCAACTCTGGGGTGTGGGGGCTGAGAGTATATTCTATGTACCCTCAGTTCCCCCAGCATTACACCATCCTTTGTAAATAAACAGGGTCACATTAATCCCTCCATTCAGTCCAGTCACTCAGTCATGTCAGCTTCTTTGCAGCCCTCCGGACTGCAGCACACCAGGCTTCCCTGTCCATCACCAACTCCCGGAGCTTGCTGAAACTCACGTCCACTGAGTCAGAGATGCCACCCAACCATCTCATCCTCTGTCATCCCCTTTTCCTTCTGCCCTCAATCTTTCCCAGGGTCTTTTCCAATGAGTTGGCTCTTTGCCTCAGGTGGCCAAAGTATTGGATCTTCAGCTTCAGCATCAGTCCTTTCAGTGAACATTCAGGGTTGATTTCATTTAGGATTTAATGGTTTGATTTCTTTGCTGTCCAAAGGACTCCCAGGAGTCTTCTCCAACACCACAGTTCAAAAGCATCAATTCTTCAGCATTCAGTGTTCTTTTGGCCCAATTCTCACATCCATACATGACTACTAGCTTTGACTAGACAGACCTTTACCGGTAAAGTGTCACTATGCCCTTCTGTAATTTCCCAGCACCCCCTCTTTTATGTTGGAAGTTGATGAGTCCACTTGGACAGGGGCTCTTAGGACTTCCAAGGGTTCTCTTGTGTGAGCATGGTCCCGGGACTGGAACTTCCAGACGCCCTGCATTTTCAGACATCTTTAAAATGCCCAGATTTGACTGTGATCTCCCGCAGAGTGATGAAGAGCATATTTGCACCCATTCTGTGCCATGCTTCATCTCCTGGGCACTGCGGATGCCCTCTTTGTACTTTTGTGCCTCCCAGAACCTTTGAATAAATAGCTCCTTCAATTTTAGTCCCTGGACCATGCCAGACACATCATAGGCACCGAGTTGTTCTCACCATTCCTTTTTCCCTGCAACCTTCCCCATTCCACCCCCTCTAACCAGTGCAAACTACACATATAAATAAACATGCCCCCGGCCAGCTCTCCAGACATGTATGAATCCCAGTGTCAGTCTCAGCTTGGGCTCATATTGCTACATAGTAAATCTATCATGAGTATTTGTGAAATCCTCAGAGGATGTCCAACTGAACTGAGTTCTTGGGATACATTTTAGATGGAAAATCATTGGACCCCGCTGTGCAGAAATGCAGTCAAATAAGGACAAGTTTACTTTTGAAACATAACTTTGAGGGGTTTTTTGTTGTTGTTGTACAAAATAAAACAGTCTCATTTTAAACATTTAAAAATACAAACAAACATGAAAGAAAAATAATGACTGAAAAATCTCACTACCCAAGACAAGATATCTGCTAATTTTTGATTTGTAGCATTCCAGGACTTTTCATAATTTTTTTTTAACTAGGTCAGAAGTTTGAGAAGTACAAGTTATTTCTAACATTTTGCCATTGCCAATCATGAATGTTTGTATAATGGTATCTTTGTGGAGATCCATGATTATTACCTTAGAATAAATTTCCAGAAGTGAAGTTAGTGCCACAGACCTCCAGAGTAGATCATCTGGCAAGTTATGCCAGCTCTGACATCAAATATATCCCAAATTCCAGAACTGTTCACCAGTTCCACCTCTTCTATTCCACTCCATGTCCCCTTACAGCTGGTCCACTTCTGCCTAATCCATCTCCCTAGTCCATCACCCTAGAACAGTTCCCCTTAGTGCACCACTCTAGTTCACTTGCCCCTAATCCATCAGCCTAGTCTGTCTGCCCCTGGTCCATCTCCATTGAACAGCTCCCTCAGTCCATCTACCTAGAACATCTCTCCCTAGTCCATCACCCTAGAACATCTCTCCCTAATCCATCTCCCTAGAACATCTCTCCCTAATCCACCTCCCTAGAACATCTCTCCCTAGAACATCTCCCCCTAGTCCATCACCCTAGAACATTTCTCCGTAATCCATCTCCCTAGAACATCTCTCCCTAGTCCATCACTGTAGAACAGCTCCCCCTAGTCCATCACCCTAGAACATCTCTCCCTAGTCCATCTCCCTAGAACATCTCCCCCTAGTCCATCTCCCTAGAACATCTGTCCGTAATCCATCTCCCTGGAACATCTCCCCCTAGTCCATCACCCTAGAACATCTCTCCCTAATCCATCTCCCTAGAACATCTCCCCCTAGTCCATCTCCCTAGAACATCTCCCCCTAGTCCACCACCCTAGAATATCTCTCCCTAGTTCATCACCCTAGAACAGCTTCCCCTAGTCCATCAGTCTAGAACATCTCCCCCAGTCCATCAGTCTAGAACACTCTAGAACAGCTCCCCCTAGTGTATCGCTGTAGTTGATCTACCCCCAGATCCATAACCCTAGTCTGTCTGTCCTTGGTCCATGACCCTAGAACATCTCCCCCTAGTCCATCTCCCCCTAGTCAATTCCCCTCAATTTCATTCCCCTCCATTCCATCCACCTGGTCTGTCTCCTCCTTAGTCCATCACTCCGGAGTATCTCCCCCTAATTCATCCTGCCTAGTTCCCCTGCCCCCTAATCCATCATCCTAGTCCATCTCCCCCTAGTCCATGCCCCCCACAGTCCATCACCCTCATCTGTCTCTCCCTAGTCCATCTCCCTAGAACATCCATTCTTGTCCATCACCCTAGTCTATCTTTTTTCCTCTTTACTGCTATAGCTTGATACTTGATTTCCCAGTTTCTGCTTTGAGCACTTTAGGTTTTTCTGCACCTAACAGAATAAGAAATCTTTTAAATGTAAGAGCAGATAATGTTAATCTCCTACACCTAGAGCACTTGGAATCAAGCCCCTGTCATGGCTTTCAAAGCTTCAAAGTTCTCTAAGGTATTTTTCTTACCTGTTTGTATAGAGTCCTCCCTGTGTCCCCAGCCTCCCCTTGCTACCCTCTCCCCACAGACACATTCCTCTCCAGCTTAACTGGCCCTCCAACTGTTCCCTGAATGCAACATTCCTGCCTCAAGACTTTTTTCTTCCAAAAACTCTCCATCCAGATCTTTCTAGGAGCCTCTCCATTAATTCACTCCAAAATAGTTTACCACCCATCATTCTCTTTCCTCCCGCACTTCCAGACTTACCCTGTCAACACCCTGCTTTATTTTCACCACAGCATAAGTCCTCTTGTTATAGTATAAATGTACTTTCCTATCGTCCCACGCTAGAATTTTTAGTTTCATAAATCCTTCATCACTGTGCTCCAGAAAAACTAGAAATACCTGCCTTCCTAGATGTTCAATAAGTAAACATGAATTGAATGTATAGATGAAAGAATGAACGTATTATTCTGTTTAAGTGTATGCAGAAAGCTAAAGCTTTGGATGCCCGTTGCCAAACTGGCCTTCAAAAAAAAGTATATCTTACCTCTGCTGTCACTAGCTGAAAATTAAAGGGGATAGTTTTAACTTGACGTGCCCAGATTATTTTCATATTTGTTTTCTTAACATCTCCACGAAATAATGTCCTTAAAAGTGTTATTGGTTAGGAAAGAAGTATGTCAGATATTTCATCTCGCTATAACTTTCCCTAGAAAATGACTCAAAATAAGTGTAATATAAAACTCTCTGAAGAGTAAGCAGATTTTCCCCCATAACTGATCTTCCTTCTTTATGCTTGTAAAGTGTATGTGTGTAGAGGGGGCAAATAAAAAGTGAAAAGGGTCAAAGTGGGTAAAGCTTAGGAGAGTCTGTTATATAAGAAAATTCTTGCTCTCTAGAATCAGACCTATCTGAATTCAAATTCTAGGACCACCATTCACTCACTGAACAACCAGGAAAATTTCTTAATATCTCGTTGAAACACAACCTCCTCATCCTATAGTATGGAGTTAATCATTACTTTGCTTTCTGAGTTGCGATTAGAATTGAATAGAACTCTAGGCAGGGTTGTTTTATTGAGCACATCTAGAACGGGGTCTCCTGCGCTCCACAAATGGAAGCTATTTTTAATCTACATCCTCGTCATACTGGTGACTTCAGCTGTCTATTATGAAACCTTGAAGTACAAGAGCTATCCTCCAGGATGTGAAGAGTCATTTCTGTGAAGGAAGGAGATGCCTTTAGGAAAGAACTAAAGTTACAGTTTAACAGACCCTGGGCAATACAGGAGCTAGATCTGTCCAGCGGATAATGAGATGTGTCATGAAGCAGCGCACACCTGCAGTCCTCAAGAAAAGGCTAGGATGACTCTCATGGGGACGCTTTGGCTCTGGATAATGTCACCTCTGGTCCGTCCTTGACGCTTGAAGTTCCTCTGTCAATGCCCCTCTCTGTTTTGCTTGTCAATGCCATAGGCCTTTAAAGGAAGAGTTTTCCTGTGGCTTCTAGGACCATGCCTCTCTGTTTCCTTCTCCACTGATACAGAAACTTGGCCTTGGGCACTCACGGGCAATTATGAGAAAATGAACCCCAACGTTCTTAATAGCTTAGTTGACTAGGAGTGTGAACGTTCCAGTTTTCTGTAGAAAACTCTTGTTTACTAATTTGCAGCTCCAAAGGCTTTGGCTGTCAGCAAATTACAGTAAGAATTAAACAACTTCTTTTATTCTGACGCTTACTAAGGAGATCCAACCCATTGCCACTTTTTCTTCTTTAACACCTTGCCTTGTGTAGCACTGAAGTCAGAGAGCTAGACAGTTCACTGGTTGAACCCTTAACAGAAATAGAGGACTTACTGGTATCTTCCCATTGAATTGTAGTTTTGTGTTTTCTCCAGAATGGCTTACGTGTATCTAAACATAAGCCCTATAATAAAACATCACCAGAGTTTACCTAGCCTTCTCAACCAAAACCTGCGCTATGTAGCTCCAGCCCCTATAAAACTCTTGCTTACTGAGTGTCCTTGAATAAGTTGTCTCTCTTGATCTCCAAGAATCATGATTAAGAGTTTAGGCTTTTTTGGTATGCTTTTTAGAAAATATTTTAACTTTATTGGGTAGAGCTCATTCACAATGTTATGTTAGTTTCAGGTGTAGAGCAGAATGCTTCATTATACATATACATATATTTATTCCTTTTCAGATTGCTTTCTCGTGTAGGTTATCACAGAATATTGAGTTGAGTTTGCCGTACAGTACATCCTTGTATGGCAGATCCTTGTACGGGAGATCCTTGTTGGTTATCTGTCTTATATATGGTAGCATGTATGTGTTCCTCCGAGCTCCTAATTTATCCCCCCGCCCTCCCCCATGCTTTCGTTTTGGTAACTGTAAGTCTGTTTTCAATACCTGTAAGTCTATTTCTGTTTGGTAAATAAGTTCACTTGTATCTTTAAACATTTTTCTAAATTAGATTCTACATACAAGAGTGACATCACATGATATTTGTCTTTCTCTAAGAGTACAGACTTTGAATTCCACTGACCTGGGTCCAAATCCTGTCTCTACCATGCACTAGTATTGTGACCTTGAATGATTTTCTTAAGCTTTCAGAGTCTGAATTTCTTTCAACGCTCAAATGACTATTGCGGTAAGTGTTTATTCCTCATAGAGGCATCATGGCCATTAATTGTGATACCATAATATCTAATGCTTAACCAAGTGCTGATGAGCACATTACAAGAGCTCAATAAATATTCCATTATTATAATAATTAGATAAATATGTCCTAGACCTAGAGAAGTCTTCTGTAAATAAGCTGGTATCCTCAATTCTACATCATTAGTTGAATCCTTGCTACCACATTGCTGTTTTCCCCGTCACCCTAGCCAGAATGGTTTGTTTGTGAACAAGGGGTCATCAGAGTCCTCTCAGGGCCCTGTGCAGATTGTGTTTCAGGGGTGTCTCTTCCTCCCATAGTTCTTACAATGTGCAGAATCGTCTTGGAGTTCTTCCTCTCTGAAACCCCTCTCCCAGCCAACAAGTGACTAAATTCAGCTGATCCCACTGCCTGAGTACCTCTTAGTTCCACTGCTCCTCTCTCTCCATCTCACTCCAAGTCTTCAGCTCTAGTTTCAGCATCTCTTGCCTGTATTACCATGGCAGCAGCTTCACTATTTTGCTCCATTCCAGCCTCACCCTCCTGCCAGCTCCTCACCACAGTTGGACTCAGATGTGTCACTCACAAACAAATCTCAGCCTGCTCAGAGCGAAAGTCAGACTCCCTGACATCTCACATGAGGTCTTCCATCATTTGACTCTGTGTTGACCTCTAGCCTGACTTTTTGGCCACTTTTCTACACGGGCAGGCTCTGACCCACAAAGCAACTTAAAAGGACCTGAACGTGCATTTGCTATTTCACATTTTGGTGCTTCCAAACCTTTGTGCATTTCAGAAGGCCCTGCCCCCTTGCCTCCTGGGAAAACTCACTCTTCAATATTTATTTCAAATGTCACCTCTGCTGTGACCTATTCTCAGAGAGCTAATTGCTTCCTCTTTAAAACTATCTTTGTACCCCAAATCTGCTGCTCTTTTTTCTCTTAATTACTCATCAGTTTTCATATTGGATGTCACCTTCTCAGAGAAGGCTTTCTTGACCACTCTCTACCCCCAAAGAATCCCAAGGCCATGAATTTCTATACTAAATTATTTCTCCTATGACTTCCTTGGAGAAGGAAATAGCAACCCACTCCAGTATTCTTGCCTTGAGAATCCCATGGACAGAGGAGCCTGGTGGGCTGCTGTCCATTGGGTCACACAGAGTCGGACACGACTGAAGTGACTTAGCAGCAGCAGCAGCATGACTTCCTACTGTTTACAGATATAGTTCATTGCATCTTATGGCCAGACTTTTGTGAAACAAACACATAATTATAAAAATACAAAACAACAGCTTTTCTCTTGCTACAAATTAAGAAAACTTATCATGTATTTCTTTTTTCATACAAAAACAGAACAACATTTTCACCATCTCAAGGAAATGTTGGACTAAAAGCATGCTAACTATTCAAAACTTTAAATGTTTCACATTTTACTCCTGTGTTAAGACAGATCCCTGGACTGTATTCTTTGGACCCCTTAAAGAATTGCCATTTGGAATTATGATTTAGCACGGTTCTGCCAGCATTCATCCATGCTGTTGCTATTATAAAAAAGCAGATGTCTGCAGAACATCTTTTGGACTCTTGATCAAAGTGCTACTGAGAACATCTTCCAGTGTATTGGTCAGTGTCCTTTGTGACAAGCCCATCTCAGAAGTATAATCCGGGCCAACATGTGCATCCATGTTTTCTTCTGTTAGATGCCAAGAGATTGATACTCATCCTCTTTCTTTCTTTGCTTAGGCTTCCAGGAAACTCAGTGCTCATTGTGACACTCAACTTCTGCGACTTAATCAAGACTTCTAAAAATATACTTTTATTTTTTATTTTCATCACTACCCTCCTCTGCCTCTTGTCCAGCTTTTAGAATGTGACTTTTCCTACCTACTAGAAAAATTTATGGCAAAGAGAGCTGTGTGGTAGTAAAAGATGCATGCATTTTAAAGTCATATGGTACTGAGTTTCAAGGTTGGTTCTGTTGGTTATTAGATGTATACTTTTAATTTCCTCTATTCTTAGTCATCTAAACTTGAAAACCTAAACATCATGCTATCTAGGTATGGTTAAAAATATTATACACACACACACACACACACACATGCACACACACACACACACATATGCATACTTACTGCAGTGTTTGAGATTCAATAGTCTTTTTCAGTTATGTTTGTTCCTCCGAAAACCCTATTGGAAAATGAAGAATAAATGCATGATGGATGATGAAATGGGGAATAACAAGATTGCCCATGATCACATTTATGATAGATGATAAGCCCTTGATCTTGGATGACTTCATAGAGGAAATAAAATACTCGGGTTTAAATGATGTAGAGGATTTACATACATGACGACTACAGAGAGGAGTCTCTGGATGGGTGAGACTTTGGTGGGAAAGAGTGAATTGGAAAAAAAACCAAAGGAGGCCTATCTCACAGTAAATTTATTAACAAAAGCACCAGAGTAAAATTTCTGAAATTCAAAAAGTTCCTGTTTATATAATTGAGAGTCATTAAACATAGAACAAAGAGTTGATTTCTTAGAATATTAGAGGAAAAAACAAGGGTAATACTTGAAGCATTCCTTCCCCTCCTCAAAGTTTAAACAATTGATGATGTAGAAACTGTAAGCGGAAGTACCTGTAGGAACCTCACAATCATCCATTCATTCTTCAGAAGCCAAGGCACAGATTCAGAGAGTCAGAGAACAGAGGAGCTAGATTGGGTTCTCCGCGTGAACTAGGGCAGCACATCTGAAGAAGAGACGAGAGAGGCTCAAAACCTCAGAAGAAGACAGGGGTAGAATTGGGACAAGGATTAGAGCACTCTGACTCTCAGTCCACCCTGGGACTCCTGTCTGTCCACCAGGCCCTCTCCACCTTCAGGTCACTGCAGTCTATCCTATCCCATCTGGGTATGGGAAAGGGAAGCTTGTTTAGGAAAAGCGTTCTTTTATCTTCTACCTCTTGAATCCATAGGAGTGGCGAATTTTGTGGTGATCAATAAGGTTGAAGAGGTCTGCATCATGTTTAGAGCAGGCTTCTTGCTCTTGCACGGGACTAGCTCTGAAATACCACAAAAAGAGTATCTTAAGAGTCTGTTGTGAGGTTGCCAACTGAGTGTTTGAATTCAGATGAATCGCACGCAACACTTCAAATGGCCTTCAGCTCAGTATCCAAACATTTGGTTTCTTATCTATGCTAATTCCAAATTCTCTACAGTTGCTGAAAGTTTACTGTGGATAAATGCATACATGCCTGGAAAACTCACAGGTGAAGTAGGTTTCGCTTGTTGAGTGGGGCGGGACTTGCCTTCCAAAATGTGTAAGAAAAAAAAAATTGTTTAGAATGAAGAGAAACAATGACTGGATATATATATATATATATCCAGTCATTGTTTCTCTTCATTCTAAACAATTTTATATATATTTAATGTCTGGGAATGATGCAAAGATACTCTATTCTGGAGATGAATAATAAATAGGCAGAGTAGACAGCTGCTCTCTAGTGGAATGTGTTGAGGAATGACTGAAGCTTCTGATGCTAACTTCTTACACATCACGAGAGAAGGTTACATAGATTGGTAATGTCTGCCAGGAGCATGGAAGATGCTGGTAGCAGCACACGTCAGACATAAACCATTGACAATCTGATCAAATGTAATCGCTGTCTCATGTCAGAAAGTAGTGGTGACTAGGCAGGCGTCATCCAGGTGCCAAGCCTAGATTTCTTGGCCTGTCTCTCATAACTTTTTACCATGCTAGGATGATTTCAGACTTGCTATCTTCTAGTCTGATAGAGAAGAAGCTCTACCCATCAATTTATCCCTGTGTTTGTTTTATTTTTATTTTTTTAATTTGAAGCTAAAACAGAACTATTAGTGAAATAAGGTTTCTTCCCATTTAAAAAAAAAAAAAATTTCAGGTGGGGCCCCTAGACCTCCATGTGGCCGTGTCACGGCATCTCAACACTAGCCACTCCACTGGGAGAACTTTTGGATTCCTCATTGATGTTCTCGAGTTAGAAGGAAAAGCCCAGCCTTGTCTGCAAAGAGAGTAAACAAGATCCAGACTTTTATTCATCTGTGGGGATGTGGGTAGCTCTTTTTTTCCTTGAGCCTGCCAGGTTCTCTATTACATAAAGGAGGACTTTAGAAGAGCGCTGCCGTAGTGCAGGGAAGAATCAGACATGCTTGCAGCATGTGGGAAAAAGCTGGAGCAGACGTGAGCAGTGTGGGACAGATGTGTTGAGGAGGGGTGGTTCAGAAACAGAATTCTCTCCTCCATTTTCTAGTGCTTCCAGCCGATCCCACCCAAACAAACCTTTCTTCGTATGTCAGAGCCACAGAGGGACAGACAGCTCCTCATTCGGTCTCTCACTCCCTGTTTTTTCTTTAGTAGACTCTGGACCAAGTGGCTTTGAGCTTTCTCCCACTAATTCATAGCATATTTTAGGTTTCTGGGGAAACACACATCTCCACAAACATGTGTGGACAGAAATAAACATCTAATACAAAAAGGACAAATACTGAATAGCTGGGATTTTGATTCTAACTTCTAGGATCCATTATGCTTTCTAAGGAGAGAAGCCTAGTATCACTGGGCCTGAATAGAAGCCTATCCTAAAAGTTTAGAACACAAAATTCAAACTGTGAGGGATGAGCAGCCCAGGGATGTGCCGGACAGGTTGGACTTGATTTTAGAAGATCTGGACACTAACACTGTCTGTCTGTCTGCTAGCCCTGTATCCGTCTATTTCTGTATGTCTCTGTCTTTCTCCCTTATACACAGATACATGTTGCATGTCCTTAGGAGACTTGTCTTCTCTGGGTCTGAGTTCCTCCTCTGTAAATGTTTTCTAATCTCTAGACTCCTTGTCCCCTAATAGCAGTTTCTCCTGCAGAACTCTGCACTCGCTTCAGTTGTTGTCTCATTGTTCCTGCTGCATGAAACTGTGATTTTATGTTTGGTCTGCTAATCTGGGGTTAGAGAAGCTGAGTTTTAAAGCCAGATTTGGATTAAAGTCCTGACTCTACTCCCTCAATTGTATGACTTTGAGCAAGTCATCTGCCATGCAGAACATGGTGATGACATCTACTCACTAAGGTTCTTTTGGAGGCTAAAAATTAGAGTACATTCTACTGAGTCACTTTGTTCTACAGCTGAAAATAATACAATATTGTAATAAATTAACTATACTTCAATGTTTAAAAATTAGAGCAATATAAAAATGCCTAGTTATGTATAATCTTAAGATATGGTCATTTTAGTGTCCCTTAAGCTTCCTTAGTATCTAGTATAAGCCTAGTCTATGGTAAGTGTTCCAAAAATTCCTTTGGAAAAAAAAAATGAAAGAGTGAAAGAAGAGAGGGAGGAAAAGATAAAAGGAAGGAAAGGAGGGAGGGAAAGAATCATGGAGAGAGAAAGAGAAGAGGAGGAGAGGGAAAAGAGAAAAATAGGAAGGAAGGAAGGAAGGGAGCAGGATAGGGAGGAAGAAGTGGGAGGGGAAAAGGAAATGGTGTCAACTTGCGCTCTTAACCTGTTCATTCCTAAGGGGCATCTGTGGCATACTCCTATCTCTTCTCTTAATCCCTAGTATTGACATTAGCATATCATAACCACTCAAGTACTGTTTACTGGCCAGATTTTATTGATCTTTAAAATGAGGATAATGTCATACTCTGTATAAGGCTTCTGTGAGCATCAGTTGAAATGTTGAGGATGAGAGTGTAATACTTTTAAATACAGTAAGGGTGCTGATGACAAACCTCAGGTCTGCTCTAGGATGTTAAATTTTACTGCTTGTCTCAAGTCCCTATATGTATAATCTAATAAATTAGAAAATGAGGAAACTACTTGGGAAAAGTAGATACAGACACATCTGATAATAGTGTGTGTGGAAGAATGAGCAGAGGAGAGACCCCAAAACTGGATTATATACTCCAGTTGGGCAGTGAGTTTGCTGAGAAAGAATGCATCATAAAAGGCAGAGGCTGGGATAACAAGAGGACTCTGGGAGTAAAAGTTGGGTAGAATGGGAACCAAGCAGCCCTGCTGTGGGACTTCTCCAGTAGGGGAAGAAATAATCCATTCCCTTTGCAGGAGGGTGCTGCCACATACCACAGAGGATTGAGAACATGGTATACCAGATAACCAAGTGGAGACATGTGCCAAAGAAGATGCCAGTGTAGACAACTTTGTGCAAACTCCACAGTGCAGAGGCTAGAGACAAGGGTTTATCACATTTCTTTATGGTGGATACTAGAGATTCAAGGTAGGTAGCCAATGCTGATTAATAGACATGTAAGATCAAATCAGTCAGTCCTAAAGAAGATCAGTCCTGAATATTCATTGGAAGGACTGATGCTGAAGCTAAAGCTCCAATATTTTGGCTACCTGATGCAAAGAACTGACTCATTGGAAAAGACCCTGATGCTGGGAAAGATTGAAGGCAGGAGGAGAAGGGGATGACAGAGGATGATATGGTTGGATGGAGTCACCAACTTCATGTGAATTTGAGCAAGCTCTGGGAGTTGGTGATGGACAGGGAAGTCTGGCGTGCTGCAGCCCATGGGGTTGCAAAGAGTTGGACACGACTGAGCAACTGAACTGAAGACAACCCTTGAAGAAGCCAAAAATTATTGTGGAAGGGAAGAGAGTACAGGGGAAGTGGCGGAAGAGGCTGATACTGTTTTCTGAAAAGCTTTGCCATATTGGAAGCCAGATTTAGCATAATTGTTTTTCCACTCTGAAGATTCTAAAGCATAGAGGCAAAGAAGGATGATACATAAACAGGATTGCTGAACTAGATGGTTTAAGTTCACTGACCCGGAGTATATATACTTCTCGGGGTATAGAAGCCATACATAAAATTTCATATCTCAGCCAGACCAACTGTTTGCCTGTTGGCGTAAGGAAAGAATTGTGGGTCAGTTCAGCCCAGTCGCTCAGTCCTGTCCAACTCTCTGCCACCCCAAAGACTGCAGTGTGCCAGGCTTCCCAGTCCATCGCCGACTCCCAGAGCTTGCTCAAACTCATGTTACTCAGTTACTCATATTACGTCACAGTGGGGCTAAAGGATGATTCCCTTCCTAGCAAAGCAGTATGTTCTTTTTGGAAATATAGATCCCAGAACATTTTTCCATTCATAGGTGGTATTTACCCAAATCAAGAAATATATATATTTGTGGTATATGTATATGTATACTATTAATTTACAATTGTATAGGTTTTCCTCATGGCATAGTACATTATATATTTCTCCAGCATGGAATTAAAAAGAAGTTTCCTCTTCCTCACCTGCTCTTCCAGAACCAGGATGATCTCAGGAATTATTTCTCATAAGAGATAATGCCTTTCTAGATGTTTCTTACAGTTTGTGAAGTCCAGCCAAAGGTTAGGGATGTGGGGGGTCTGGGAGCTAATCTCCTAATGGTGAAGAACCCAAGTCCCGAACATACACACGTGGATGCAGGTCAACCATGTGTCAAGCATCAGATACTCTCTAAAATAAAAGTGGCCATACCGATCTCAACAAGGAAGCATTAAGACTATGTGAAATAAAACATGCAAAATAATTAGATCAGTACCTAGCAAGAGTAAGTGATCGAGAAGTTGATAACATCAATACATATTATTATTAGTATGGCTACTGCCAACAGACTTAGGATAGAAATTTGAGAGCAGGATCTCAGGGATAATCCCACCCTGAGGATGGAGGATGCCTCCATTCAATTCACTAAAATTTCTGAGCTTTCAGTTACTGACAAGGCATTCAGTTCAATTCAGTCAATCAGTTGTGTCCAACTCTTTGCAACCCCATGGACTGCAGAACACGAGGCTTCCTTGTTCATCACCAACTCCTGGAGCTTACTCAAACTCATGTTCATTGAGTTGATGGTGTCACCTAACTATCTCATCCTCTGTCATCCCCTTTTCCTCCTGCCTTCAATCTTTCCCAGCATCAGGGTCTTTTCCAATGAGTCAGTTCTTTGCATCAGGTGGCCAAAGTATTGGAGCTTTATAAGGATTATAAGAGTATTGAGACTTTCTTGTTTTTTCAGTTTCAGAAGCTCAACATTCATAAGATCAGAAGACAATGAACCAAACTGTCAGTGAGACAGGGCTAAGAGTAATAACACATGTTTATGTTAAAAACTCTTTTGGCCCCTCATCTGCTGCTGCTAAGTCACTTCAGTTGTGTCCGACTCTGTGCGACCCCATAGACGGCAGCCCACAAGGCTCCCCCATCCCTGGGATTCTCCAGGCAAGAACACTGGAGTGGGTTGCCATTTCCTTCTCCAATGCGTGAAAGTGAAGTCACTCTTCATATGAGGGGATTATTTTGCCTAAGGAGGGAATTGGAACAGACTGCAGGAAAGGGAGTTTTTCAACAACTCTGAAAGAAAACATGGGGTTTGAACACACAGATGTGAGTGAAAGAGGATGGATCTTTTAATGTGAAGATGAAGGAAGAACAGAGATGCATAGACTCCATGTGTGACAGGAGGACTGAGAAATGAGGCTGAAAATGTAGGCTAGGAGCACATGATTCAAGGTCTTCAGAAGTGCTTAACTTTATAGGGGAAGCGTTACATGCCTTTCCTTAAAAAAAAAAAGTTATATATCTGGCTGTGCTGGGTCTTAATTGTAGCACAGGGATCTTTTATGTTGCTGCATGCAGAATCTTGAGTTGTGGCATGCAGAGTCTTCATTGCAGCATGTGCTAGTTCCCCGAGCAGGGATCAAGCCCAGGCCCCCAAACTAGACCCCCAGGGGATTCCCCTACGTGCCTTTCTTGAGTGGACTATAAATTCTCTGTGGATAGAATATTTAGCTTTGTGTTTGAATTTCTCATGATCTTAATATAATGACTGACGAATAACACTGAGTTATTGCTTTAGTAACTAGTGAGTGATTGGATGAACAGAAGAATTAAGTAACAGCTTTGGAAAATGAATACCCATCTATCTTACACTCTTCTGCTTGTTCATTCATTCATTCATTCAGTATTTAGTAGGTATTAAATAAATTGATATTTCAGAAATTTTGCTGCTTACTGTTTGTGCCTTGAACTTGAGAGCAACCGTCCTCTCACCATGAGCCCAGGGAAGTACACCTTGCCTACCGTGTGGAAAGAGTAACTTTCTATGTAGGACACTCTACCTAGGGGAAGTCAGGTCTTTAGGGATTTTTTTCTTCGTCACTTTTGTTGAATCATTGAGTTGATTTTAATAAGGAGGACAATTCTTTAAAACTTTGGATCCCCCCAAAGCCAGTTTTTATGTTTCCCCAAGCACTGAAGTCGAGGCTGCTCTGCCTGGCTATTAATACTCTAATGGAACAGTGTGCCCTCTTGCAGAGGGGAAGTCAGGCTTTGTGCTGAGCTGATTAGAAGTGATGGCATGGAGCTTCTTCCTGAGAACGGAAGTCCTGTAACCTCAAATACCAAGGGCTATAAATCTCAGCAATATATAATGGTAATTGGTTTGAAAGGCCTAATCGACACAGAGAACAGAAGCCAAGAGCAGAACGCTCCAAACTGGAAGCTCCAGGCCTCCGCCCCCTTCCAGAAGGAGAATTGCCATTTTCTCCCTCAGTGCTGGGAACAGCAATAAAGGGTTTAAAAAGCTGAGCCTCACCGGGCCCTGCCGGAGATCCAGGAAGGTCTAAAATGGACGTCTACCTGCAGCACATTAAGTCGGGAAGCTGGTAAAAATCCGGATTCCTAGCTGTGATTTTAACCACATTAAATCAGAATCTCTGAATTTGAGCCCAAAGATTAGTGTTTTTGACAAGTTCCTGGGAGAACTTGACTCTCAGCCCCACTGCTTTTTAGCTACAGAGGCACAGACAAGTCACTTAGCATCTCTCAACCTGTCACCTGCTATCTGTAAAATGGGCACAAACCATCTGCCTCTCATAGTTACTGTATTAGAGACGTTTTTGTGACGCATTTGGACCTCATGAATACTAATACATAGCTGGCTTGAGGTAGAACTGTTACAGCCTCCCATGACCTTCCTTAGTCACACCCCTGTATCTCCCCAGTATTCTCTATCATGTATAATGTGTTATGCAAGCCTCAGGTTCCTAAGTTACCCCTTTCTAAGCAGATAGTTACATAAGTGCCCCCACCCCAGGGAAACGTTGGAGTCCCCGCTCCATAAATATTTATCCACTTATCATATCTAACTTGGAGGAGGTTACCTAATCTATCTAAGCATCGCTTTCCTCCTCTTCATGGTTGTCGTCCTAACCGCACCTTCATTAATCAGGATGTGTGCTCTGTGCTAGTAGTCCCTCAGGCGTGTCTGACTTTTTTGCAACTCCATTGGACTGTAGACTGCCAGGCTCCTCTCTCCATGGAATTCTCTGGGAAAGAATATAGGAGTGGGTTGCTATTTCCTTCTCCAGGGGATCTTCCTGATCCAGGGATCAAACCCAAGTCTCTTGTATCTCCTGCATTGCAGGCAGATTCTTTCCCTGCTGAGCCATTGGGAAAGTCAATGATTAGTTAGAATGAAAGTGAAAGTCATTCAGTCGTGTCTGACACTTTGCGACCCCATGGACTATACCGTCCATGGAATTCTCCAGGCCAGAATACTGTAGCGGGTAGCCTTTCCCTTCTCCAGGGAATCTTCCCAACGCAGGGGATGAACCCAGGTCTCCCGCATTGCAGGCAGATTCTTTACCAGCTGAACCACAATGGAAGCCCAAGAATACTGGAGTGGGTAGCCTATCCCTTCTCCAGTGGATCTTCCCCACCCAGGAATGGAACCGGGGTCTCCTGCATTGCAGGCAGATTTTCACCAACTGAATTATTGGGAAAGTTGATGATTAGTTAGAATGAGTGATGCTAAATGTTCTAATAGATAAACCTTGAAATCCCAGTGCATCCTTATTAAAGTGAAAGATTATTTTCTACTCACATTCAAATCAGATAAGAATTAGCCAGATTTGGAAGATTTTTATCCCTCCAGATTTTCAGGAATCCAGTCTCCTTCCACTTTGTGGTTCCCATCTTTAACACATTGTTGCCTATGTCACTGCAGAAAAAGTAAGGGACACCATGGAGACAGAATGCCAGACACTTAAGTGCCTCAGTGCAGAAGTGACACATGTCTTTTGCTCATGGTTCATTGACCAGAACTACTCACTCAGACCTACGAAGATGCAAAGGGGCTTAAACAACGTCCCTGGCAGGCAGCCACTTCCCACCGTCAACTTTACATTATGAAAGTGAAAGTCACTCAGTCATGTCTGACTCTTTGCCACCCCATGGACTTTAGCCCACCTGGCTCCACTGTCCATGGGATTTTCCAGGCAAGAATACTGGAGTGGGTTGCCATTCCCTTCTTCAGGGGATCTTCCCAACCCAGGGATCGACCCCAGGTCCCCTGTACTGCAGGCAGATTCTTTATTCTCTGAGCCACCGGGGAATCCCCAAGTGTGTGTGTAACTTTCAGTCATGTCCAACTCTTTACGACCCCATGGACTGTAGTCTGCCAGCCTCGTCTGCCCATGGAATTCTCCAGACAAGAATACTGGAGTGGATAGCCATTCCCTTCTCCAGGGTATCTTCCTGACCCAGAAATTGAACCCAGGTCTCCCTCATTGCAGGCAAATTCTTTACTTTCTGAGTCATCAGGGAAGCCCCTTACATTATGAAAGAAGAGTACAAATCTCTGTCTCAGCCACCATTAGTAAGTCATGCAGTTGCTGTGAAGACTGAATGAGAAAGTACACATCAAATTCTTAGTGTGGAGCCTGGTGCGAAGTACCTAATCAGTAAATGTTAACTGAAGCCATCATTCTTAATATCACAAGGTCACTTTCCTTGTTTGTAAACACTAGTGGGATCCTTTGGGTACTAATGACTTATTTAAACACCTGATTGGCTACCTTGATGATCTGTCCTGATTTTAGTCTGATTTTCATTAATTCTTTCAACTTATATTTGTTCAACGACTATTGAGTGCCAGCAGTGAACTACACTTCCCCTTTACCCAAGTATCACAGGGAATGGTGGAGAAAAAGGACAGGAACACAATGCTAACACTTACATTAAGTGGTTGTTTACATTTTAATTGTGATCAGTTACATGACAGAGAAGTGCAGAGTACTAAAAAAGTGCATATCTAAAGGTCTGGCCTAGGCTGTAGGTCAAGCAAGACTTCTCTGAGACCTAGGGAGTGAATGGAAATTGGTCACATGAGTAAACAGGGGAAAGATTTTAGACACAGGGAAAGGACATGAGCCTCTTCTTTCGGATCTGTCTAGCCCAGTCCTGGGAATCAGTCTGCTTGGAGAGCGGACCTCATGGAATGTTCCAAAGCATCACCAGCTTAAAAAAACACAAATAAATAAAAACATCCTGGTAAATACATTCACAAGGAACATTAGCGATTTACAAAGAACACACAACATCTAAACACTTTAGCAGGGCCAAGGAACTTACAAATGTTTTTATGCGCTTACAAACTTCCTTTTCTCGTCTTTGAAATCTTCAAAAAGTCTTCTGTCTGTGCATAACTTTTCTCGGATTTATTCCAGTCACTGAAAATGCTCAAAGCCTAAGTGAGAAGGAAAACCAAAAAAGCAGCAAAGTGAATCAGCTATATATATATATAGAGAGAGAAAGAGAAATAGATATAGATATAGCTGATTCACTTTACTGAATAGTAGGAACTAGCACAACATTGTAAATCAAATATACTCCCATAAAAATTAATTTAAAAAATAAAAATACTTTTGTGATTTGTACTGCTGTTGGCTGACTAACCAATCTTCACCAGTGCTCCCAACACCCCTAAAAATGCGGAATATGATCTTATATTAGATGTTCTCATCATAAACTAATAATAATTATAAATAAACAAGAGGTGAGGAGGAAGCTTTTGAAAGTGATACAGATTTATGGTTTAGACGCTTGCGATGGTTTCCTGGGTGTGCGCTTACCTCCAAACTTGTCAAGTTGTATACATCAATTGTGTACAGATTTTTGTATGTGAAAAATAATAACTTCAAAAAGTGGAAGAAAAATGGACACGTGGACTCCTGAGCACATGAGAGCACGTGGCCTCCGAAGCGCACGCAGAGCAGGGATGTATTACAGGGGTGATAGAGAGTTCTGTACTAAGCAGGCCTAAGGGTTTGGGGCCCTGCTCTGCCATTTGCTGGTTGTGTGATCCCAGCCCCATAGCACAGCATTCAAAGCCCCTAGTGGTACCAGAATCTGAGCATCTCCCAGCATTCTTCCCTGCATGTACCCTCCGTTACAACCGGAGCAAGTATCCCCAGTCCCTGATAGGTATCGTGCATCCACTATTTTATGCAGAATATGAGCATATGCCCCCTGAGATGCTCTCCCTAAGCATGGCCCCTGTCTCCACCCTCTTCCACACACACTCCTGCTCAGTCTTAATACGGATCTCAATCTCTATCTTAGTAAGGACCTCAATCTCTGTCATTAAACTTTGCTTTATCTTGTATTTGTTTTATTCTCTGTGTTCCCATTGTTGTACTTAAGCTACTGGTAGCAGCCGTGGTATTTTCTAATTATTTGTGTGCCTTCCTCTCTCACTTTTCTTGTTTGTTGTTCTTTAGTCGCTCAGTCGTGTCCAGCTCTTTGCAACCGTATGGGCTGCAGCACGCCAGGCTTTCCTGTCCTTCACTATCTCACACAGTTTGCTCAAGCTCATGTCCATTGAGTGGCTGATGCCAGCCAACCATCTCACTAATCCCTCTGTCACTAATCTGTGTAAATTCCCTGGCATGGGCAGATTTTGTGTGTGTGTGTGTGTGTGTTTTCCCAACATCTAATGCAACATCTGATACATAATGGATATTTAATGCAAGTCTTTTAATCAAATGTCTTTTCTAATCATTTGTCCACGCTGAGCCTCAGATTTTTCACCTGTAGAAATGAAAAATAATACCAACTTAGTTCATCCAGCCTTCTATTAAATGAGAACACATACCTATGGTGCTTAGCAAAGAATCTGCCATAAAGTAAGTGGGAGTGATTAACAAACATTTGAGTGCCTCCCATATCCTAGATCAGATGTATAAAAATTCTTTGCCAACTATTAAGCACTCTGCAAAACAAGGCATATATTTAATAATCATACTGAGATTATTATAACATTAAGACAAACATGTGCATGCGTTGCTGCTTGTTTAATTATAATAATGATAATAATATGGATAACCCTGTTCCTGCTCTTGAAGATTAATGAGAAGAGCCAAGAATATGAAGTTTGCAAACATTGGGGTTCTGAACAAGATGATAATACTTGATGCATAACCAGTTATGAATTCCAGGGTCAGTGAATTTAATACATTTTATATCATTGCAAATGTTTGCTCTACTCCCAGGGAAGATTAAAAAAAAAAGTATTCCTGTGTTTGGCTCAGAAGCTTGCTTCTCTCCTGGCAGTGTGCATCAGACTAAATGTCACTAGAATATTTCAGCATATGTGGGTAAATATTTACACTCATTTTAAACAGATATTCCAAATTCCTTGTTGTTTTTCAGCAGAGGCCTAAACCTGGTGGTAAAAGTCATGAATAGAACTTTTTCATTCTCGCTAAGTGAGAAGGGACTTTTCAAGGATCCTTTCCTCCAGGGTGCTCTATTTTTCTTCTCCATTCTCTTAGGGTTGAGTTGTTGGAAGGGAGGACTGGCCCTCTGCCATGGAACTCTCTACCAAGCCACTTCGAATTATTGCTCCATGGTCCCTGAGAGCCAGTAGAGATTCAGCTGTGATCTCAGGGGGAGAAAGAAATATAAAGGAAAGAAATATGGAAGCTGTAATACGAAGAAGTAAATCTTGGAAAAATGCAAAATGCATAGTGTTATGGCCTTGGGTTGCAAATGAGTGGACAAAGATTTAGACTGAATTTTTTATTTTAAGATGAATGAGAAATTATGGCTGGCACAAGTCAAAGATTACTTTTATTCTTTGGAGATGCAGAAAGCCAAAAGGACACATCAATGGGAGGCTATAGCTGGGCTGACTGGTTGATATCACACAGAGATTGAGTTATAGACATTTTTGTTCATGTTTGAGTACACTGAAATGGTGTTCTGTGTGTAAATTAGCAATTTCCCTTGTTTTCTAAAATTCCTCAGTAGTAGAGGAGCTCATCATAGAAAAGGCAACAGGACCTCAGATAACAGAACAAAGGAAGAATCTAGGCAAAACATCAACCATGTCTAATGGGCGACTCTGAAGCATCATTGGTGCCACAGAGTTGTCCCATTTTGGGGGCAGGGATCCAGCCTTGTGATCCCATATTAGTTAATTCTTGTGTCCACAGGGATCCAAAGAGGTTGAAGGATAAGGGCTACCTCCTAGGCCGTCTGAGTAGAGTAACTTACCCTTGGCCAAGGAAAGTTGTCTAGCTGTGAGTACAATGATCCGTTTGTGACTCACAACTGCTGAAGGAGAGAAAGGAATGTGTGGTCATCAACAGCGATGGCTACATCAGGGTTGAAATCCAGAGAGGGACAAGTTAGAATCATAGGATGTTGTGAATTCAGACAGAGGAACTGATGCCTTCATTCTACAGTGATTAAGCATCCATCCATTTTGCTAGTAATACAGCTAGTTACCAGGAATTGCATTCTGGTATAATCTGGGTAAGAATTATGCCCTAGGATTTAATAAAGGGGGAAGGAAGGACACATAAGTCCTGATGACAAGATGACACTTAAACATATTTGTGCACCTGGGATAAGTGAGCAGTCCTATGCTTAGGATTATGGAGGCAAGGATGTGTAAGTGTAGCTTTCACTTGGGGAAGGTAATGAGTGAACAGGGCTTCATAAAATACCAGGCTCAATGTACTCAATGTCTCATAATAAGCAGGAAGTTTAAGTACAGAAGAACCCAGAAGAAAGAGAGATCATCAGCTGGAAATCTAAGAATTGACTTTGGAGCTGGCTCTAAAGGGTAGGCCAACTATAAGCATATGTCAGTGGGGTGTTCCAAATAGAGGGAATGGTTTAAGTACAGGTAGGGAGAAAAAAATAGTTTCACATAAATTGTGCTACATGACTGGCAAATGGTGAAATTTTGCTAGAGTAGCAGGTTAGAAATAGGGAAACAAAAGACAATAGGGAAGCTATTGGAGATGAACATGGGGAAGTAGGCAGACCTTCAAATCTAGGCAGCTAAGGATTTGAGATTTGGTCTTCAGAACAACGGGCAGCCATGAATGGATTCTGAAGAGCAAAAAGTTCATAATTAGAGCAGTGGAAGGGTAAATCTGCTGATGCAGAAGGCATAGACTGAAGCAGGAAAGGCTAGAAGAGACTCAAGTAAACTGCATCATAATTCTGCTTGACAGACGGTTACCTGTCATGGGGTTGATAGAACACAACATTTTAACACACATAGTGAACCCTAATGTAAACTAGCGACCTTAATTAACAATAATTTACAAATATTGGTTTACCCATGGCAACAAACATACCACAGGAATGCACGACGTTGATAACAGGGGAAAGGCAGGAGTGGGGGTGAAGAAGAGGAGGTATGTGGAAATTTTCTGTACTTTCTGCTCAAGTTTTATGTAAACCTAAAGCTGCTCTTTAAAGAAATTATCAATTTTAAGAAGAAAAATTTAAAAACCCACCACTTTAATTCAGCCCTTTGGCACAGCCAGTTCTTCCCAGAATATCGGTTTAAGCATTGAGTATTTTTCTCTGTTCCTCTCATAGTTGAGCTCCTTTCTGTATGATTTCATATCACACTGAACTAGTCTTAATTCTGTTATTACTGTTGCAAGGTTGATGATGGGGAATATTCTCATTACACTGTGATATGAGTAAGAATGGTTTATTGTATTAATCTACTGAGATAATGGTATTTGTCATAGTAACTAAAGTTACTTATTTTAATATATGTGTTCAAAATATACTGAGCATCTTTTGAATGAGGATTGTGTGTGTTTTATTTACCATTAATTTTCTAATGCCTGATAGAGTGCCTGGCTCATAGAAGATACTCAGTAGATACTTACTGATTGCATGTTTCATCACAAATGATTTTTATAATAGATATGGGATATTGGTTAAGACTGTTGTATTGGAAGTAAGGCAGTCTTTGGTCTAAGTGTTAATGTGTGTTTTTTCTTTTTTGCTTTGTGATATTGGCCACTTCATCTTATACCTTTAGGTTCAGTTCAGTTCAGTCACTCAATCATGTCAGACTCTTTGTGACTCCATGAACCGCAGCATGCCAGGCCTCCCTGTCCATCATCACCTCCCAGAATCCACCCAAAACCATGTCCATCAAGTTGGTGATGCCATCCAACCATCTCATCCTCTTTCATCCCCTCCTCCTCCTGTCCTCAATCTTTCCCAGCATCAGGGTCTTTTCAAATGAGTCAGCTCTTCGCATCTGGTGGCCAAAGTATTGGAGCTTCAGCTTCAACATCAGTCCTTCCAGTGAACACCCAGGACTGATCTCCTTTAGGATGGACTGGTTGGATCTCCTTGCAGTCCAAGGGACTCTCAAGAGTCTTTGCCAACATCACAGTTCAAAAGCATCAATTCTTCGGTGTTCAGCTTTCTTTATAGTCCAACTCTCACATCCATACATGACCACTGGAAAAACTACAGCCTTGACTAGACGGACCTTTGTTGATAAAGTAATGTCTCTGCTTTTTAATATGCTGTCTAGATTGGTCATAACTTTCCTTCCAAGGAGTAAGCATCTTTTAATTTCATGGCTGCAATCACCATCTGCAGTGATTTTGGAGCCCAGAAAAATGAAATCAGCCACTGTTTCCACTGTTTGCCCATCTATTTGCCATGGCGTGATGGGACCAGATGCCATGATCTTAGTTTTCTGAATGTTGAGCTTTAAGCCAACTTTTTCACTCTCTTCTTTCACTTTCATCAAGAGGCTCTTTAGTTCTTCACTTTCTGCCATCAGGGTGGTATCATCTGCATATCTGAGGTTATTGACATTTCTCCTGGCAATCTTGATTCCAGCTTGTGCTTCCTCCAGCCCAGCATTTTTCATGATGTACTCTACATATAAGTTAAATAAGCAGGGTGACAATATACAGTCTTGGCATACTCCTTTTCCTATTTGGAACCAGTCTGTTGTTCCATGTCCAGTTCTAACTGTTGCTTCCTGACCTGCATACAGATTTCTCAAGAGGCAGGTCAGGTGGTCTGGTATTCCCATCTCTTTCAGAATTTTCCACAGTTTATTGTGATCCACACAGTCAAAGGCTTTGGCATAGTCAATAAAGCAGAAATAGATTTTTTTCTGGAACGCTCTTGCTTTTTCAATGGTCCAGCGGATGTTGGCAATTTGATCTCTGGTTCCTCTGCCTTTTCTAAAACCAGCTTGAACATCTGGAAGCTCACAGTTCACGTATTGCTGAAGCCTGGCTTGGAGAATTTTGAGTATTACTTTACTAGCCTGTGAGATGAGTGCAATTGTGTGGTAGTTTGAGCATTCTTTGGCATTGCTTTAACTTGGGATTGGAATGAAAACTGACCTTTTCCAGTCCTGTGGCCACTGCTGAGTTTTCTGAGTTTGCTGGCATATTTTTCAGCATCATCTTTTAGGAATTGAAATAGCTCAACTGGAATTCCATCACCTCCACTAGCTTTGTTCGTAGTGATGCTTCCTTAGGCCCACTTAACTTCACATTCCAGGAAGTCTGGCTCTAGGTGAGTGATCACACCATTGTGATTATCTGGGTCATGAAGATCTTTTTTGTACAGTTCTTCTGTGTATTCTTGCCACCTCTTCTTAATATCTTCTCCTTCTGTTAGGTCCCTACCACTTCTGTCCTTTATTGAGCCCATGTTTGCATGAAATGTTCCCTTGGTATCTCTAATTTTCTTGAAGAGATCTCTAGTCTTTCCCTTCTATTGTTTTCCTCTATTTCTTTGCATTGATCCCTGAGGAAGGCTTTCTTATCTCTCCTGGCTATTCTTTGGAACTCTGCATTCAAATAGGCATATCTTTCCTTTTCTCCTTTGCTTTTTGCTTCCCTTCTTTTCACAGCTGTTTGTAAGGCCTCGTCAGACATCTTTAGGTACTTCTCTGTAAATTGGGAATAAAAATATTTCCTATGCCATAGAGTTGCTGTGAGAAGTAAATATGATACTGTATGGTTTTAGCCCAGGTTCCCCAGAAAACAGAGCTTGATGTGAGGACTAAGTGTAAATTTTTAATTTCGGCAGATGACATCCCAGGGTAGGAAGAATGTGAGAAAAGTAAACTGAGGCATGGAGGGATGGACATAAATGCAAGGTGATACACTACCATGCTGTCTGCTGTTTCATGGTAAATCATGAAGAGACACGACTGTATTGTAAGAGGTGGATCCACTTTGTCATGTGGGCCATCTCTGGGCAGTTAGTGGAGAGAATCGTTTCCCCAGAGGAAGAAAAGAGGATTCAACGTCCCCTTTGGCATGTTGTCTCTCACAGTTAACACCCAATGTTTCTGCACTACTGCCTCTGGCTCTTTTGACAACTGCTCATAAAATCTGATCTTCCCACCCCGTGCTGTGAATTTCTTCCAAGTCCGGAAGTAGCAAAGGAAACTTGAAATTCAGGACGTGTAGCTAGCTGGTCTTCCCCAGTGGTGCTAGCGGTAAAGAACCTGCCTGCCAATACAGGAGACTTAAGAGATGTGGGGTCAATCCCCGGGTCAGGAAAATCCCCTGGAGTAGGAAATGGCAACCCACTACAGTATTCTTACCAGGAAAATCTCAAAGACAGAGGAGACTGGTGGGCTACAGTCCGTGGAATTGCAAAGAATCAGACGTGACTGAGTGTCTGAGTACATCTAGTTGATCAGCCTGGCTTTGCAGAGGCAAACACGGGGTGGGAGGCTGACCTTCCCGGGGAAGCTAATGACCAGACCCAAGAGGTAGGATCCATCCAGACATAAGCAGAGGTAATTGGCCACAGAGGCAAGCTTCTGAACTACTCCTTGAAAAGAAGATATAAAAACTGAGATGACACCAGCAGTTTAGAGACAGGAGAAGGCAGCACTAAGAAAATTTAAGGTGGTGCAGAAGAGTTTGATACAGTTTGCGAAGGATTGATTTCAGGGTCTGGCACATAGCAAACACTTCATAAATGTTAGCTTTTATTTTCTCCTCCATTATGCAGATAAAACATTTATTTAAAATTAGCATCTCTATGCCAAAGAAGATCGATTAAATAGGAGAGACTCAGACTCTCAGCAAACTTCAAAACAGAAGAAAGATATTTGAGGATTATAAATTGTATTGTTATGAGGGCTGTGGGCTTCCCAGGTGGCGTGAGTGGTAAGGAACCCACCTGCAGATGCAGGAGGCCTAAGGAGATGGGTTGGATCCCTGCATCAGGAAGATCCCCTGGAGCAGGAAATGGCAACCCACTCCAGTATTCTTGCCGGGAAAATCCCATGGACAGAGAAGCCTGGTGGGCTATAGTCCATGGGGCCACAGAGAGTCACACATGACTGAGCATCCAAGCATACATGGAAACTACATGAGGTCATCTATGTCCATGTGCTACATGCACACATCCTGTTTAGGGCATACAGTAAAGGGCTGAATAAAGAGTGAATTTTATTTGAAATATTTGTTGAATGAATGGGTAAGTGAACAGTGAAATCAATTTTTTTAGGTCTAGAATTCTGAGATACTAGACCTAGAAAGGATCATAGAGACTGGTCCATTCCAAATTCTTCTTTTATAGAATACAATATTGAGACTCATGGGGGCAAATTACTTTTCTAAGGTCCAATGGCTACTGGGCAGGCATTCAATTTGTAATTCCTTCATGCCTTACTCCAATAACTCTTTACTGATAACAGTCTTGAAGTGCAAAGGAATCTGGTAATTATAATAAAGAGAGCTATCTTACTTTTCTAGAACTCAGAATATGTCAAGCACTTACCATTTCCCTGAGATGCCTATCATCCCTATTAAATACATAAGAGAACCATGGTTTCAAACGATAAAATACCCTGTCCAGATATTAAACAGTGAAAGTCAGAAAGCAAACACAAGCCTTGCTGTTCCGGTGTTCTTACCTTCTATCACTGCATTGCACAAACTGTGGGGCTTGATGAGGAATTTTCCTCTTGTGAGCCTTACAAGATTCAGGGCGGAGAGGAGGTGGACGTTCCATAGCACATAACAAGAAACCAGGGCACAGAGGGAAAGAAAGGGGAGCCTTGGACCAGCAGAAAATTTAAAATTGAGACACCCGCCCTCCTCCCGCCGCCTTCACTATCTGCGGTATTTGCCATTTTTTTTTTACAGGAAAAATCCCTTCTGGGAAAGACTCACTCAACTCCAGATCCTTTTCCAAGACATTCTTGGAGCGGAGACTAGCATTTCCAATTTGGCGGCGAGAAGTGTGATTTTAATTAGGCCATTTCCCTCTGGGGGCTGGGGGCTCTGTTGGCTGAACTTCATAAAGAAGCCTGTGGGTGGGCAGCGTGTAAGGAGCTCAGAGGTGAGGAGCCTTCAGAACAAGCCTCCCGGAGGGGCCTGGCTGTCGTGTTGTGGAATTTCCCCTATTCCTTCTTCCTGCTGGAGTAATTGGAAATTGCTACACCCGGGGGGAAAGGTGGCCTCCTTCAGACAGGACACAGTTTGGGAGCTCTTGGATCAGAGCCAGCTAATATCCAGTCCATTTGCTTTGCACTCACAGGGCCCCTGTGTGGACCAGTCATTCAACCCAGACAGGTGTCCACCTGCATTGGTGCATGGCATCCCTTTGGGTCCTAATGAAATGCATGTGCCCTTCCCCAGGGGAAAAGTTCATATTCCTCCTGGTCATGAAATAATGTGGTCCCAACCTTCCCTCCTGGGGTGTGACCAGTGATTTACAGCTTTTTGACTTCTCCACTGGAGGACGGTACAGAGATAAATTGTTGGCTGCCGACAGTGTCTCTTCCAGGCTGGAGAAAGCCAGGGCAGTGCAGCTGGGTTTGTGGGTGGGCTTGGTCCCTCAGGAGAGGCTGGCCAAAAGTCACCCAGAGGGGGGAAACCAGAGCGCCCTCGGAAAAACCGAGACTCGAAGGAGGACCCAGAAGGCCCCTCCTGCAAGTCTTCCATGGTTCTTTAAACCTCCTTTGAGAACTGGATGTTCACCTCTGGTTTTCAGAGAACCTGAGGGCTTTTTCCTAAAATGCAAATCACATCACATCAAGTTTCTGCTTTAAAACACCCCAATGGGTCCCTGCTTGTTAAAGTCCTTGGAACTGTATCAAACTTTCTCTATGTTTGGGTCCCCATATAGGGGAAGTAGTGACAGATTTTATTTTCTTGGGCTCCAGAATCACTGTGGACAGTGATTGCAGCCGTGAAATTAAAAGACACTTGCTCTTTGGAAGGAAAGCTATGACAAGCCTAGACTGTGTATTAAAAAGCAGGGACATCACTTTGCCAACAAAGATTTGCATAGTCAAAGCCATGGCTTTTCCAATAGTCTTGTACAGATCTGAGAGCTGGACTGAGAAGACGTCTGAGCATCTAAGAAATGACACTTTTGAATTGCAGTGCTGGAGAAGACTCTTGCGAGTCCCTTGAATAGCAAAGATCAAACCAGTCAATCCTAAAGGAGATCAACCCTGAATATTCATTGGAAAGACTGATGATGGAACTCCAGTACTTTGGCCACCTGATGCAAAGAGTCTTGGAAAAAGACCCTGATGCTGGGAAAGATCAAAGGCAAAAGGAAAATGATATGGCAGAGGATGAGAAGGTTAGATAGCATTGCTGACAATGGACATGAATTTGAGCAAACTCTGGGATATAGTGAAGGACAGGGAAGCCTGGCAGGCTGCAGTCCATGGTGTCTCCAAGAGTCGGACATGACTGAGTGACTGAACACCGATAGCAACCCCGCAGTGTTCTCCAGCTTCCTCTGCTCTTCTTCCACACGCCCCCACCCTATGGCTCCCAGACTCAATCATGTCCTTCACATACTCATCCACACCCTTCCCCTTAAGTGCAGTAACCTTTGCGACTTCTCCCCAGTCAGTGGGCAACCTTCCCTTCCATCCCAAATACCTCTTGTCCTTGCTTGGCTAGGTTTTGCTCATTATTCAAATTTCCAATTAGAAAATTAGAGGAAGACTTCTCGGAAAAGCCTTCCCCAAATATTCCTTCCAGACTCACTGGCAAAATGGGAACACCTGTCTTGAGATCTATTTTAAAACTTAACATGCTCTATTATAATTGCCTGCTCAATTTACCTTTCCCGTTCACTGTAAACTGTGAAACTAAAGAACAGGTTAGTGTTTTGTTTATCATTATAATCCTTGTTCAGTGTCAGGCATATTCTTTGCACTCAACAAGTAGTGGTTAAATTAATAAATGAGGCCCCAGAAGGCATCCTGTTAAACCCTTAATGATTCTCATCATTTTTTGAGGATTAAATACCTATTAAACACTTCTCTTGAAAATTTATAGAACTGGAGGGATTGGTGCAGCTTTTCACCAGTAATTCACAAGCAGCTAGGAAGAACTGTTGGTAGTAAACAGAGTTTTAAATTTTCCATAAACACTGAGTTTTGGTAATATTTAAAATATTGGTGTGAAGGATGGCAATAACAAGTGAAGGCCTGCTGTGTGCCCTGTCTGTACAGTTTCTCAAAGGGACACATGTGAACAAGCTCATTAACATGACTAGACTCTTTCACATTCATGATACACAGCTAAGGACTTGGACCTAGGAATGTTGGTAGAGAACAATGCAGGCATATTCAGGAGGTCAGGAGACTGCAAAGAGGGAGACAGCTGTCCTACTGTGTTTTTCCAGGAGGGAGAGTGCTAAGTTGAACCTTGAAAATGATTCAGCAAGTGTAAGAACCAAGGAACAGGAGAGAGAATCTGGCTAGAGGAAAGTTTATTTGTAGTTGAAACAAGGCAATAAGAAAATAACTGGAAGAAAAGAATGTCTCAGACATAAATTTCACAAATGCCTCTCCGCTCTGGGCAGCATGCTATGCTTTGTGGGGCCCAGACAGACTCTGAAGGTCACAGAGAACCTCAAAGTTGGTTCCTGGCCGGATCATCAGTTTTAGCCAAAGGAATGGCAGAACACGCCGTGGCATGTTCACATGCAGATGGTTATAGAACTGAAGACTCATGCAGGAATTTATAACCACTGGACAGAGTGTTGACACTGGACGTCCAAACTCAAATGATCGCCGTGACCTAGGCTGTTTGTCTCAGTTGCTTCTCCCCTCTTACGTGAGTTTTACATCAGGTGGAAGAGGACAACTGGCAGAAATCCCCCAGCCCTTCTATTCTCAGGCTGCCCGCATGGCCCCTTCATGTAGCAAAACTGAACAATAGTTCCTCATAAAAATGATGGGCATAACCCTTTCTATTTTCTAACATAGAAATCCCCGAAGTGACTTCCACGGAACATCTGTTCTGAGAAATGTTCATAGAGGCTGAGGGCAAAGTGCTTCCAGGCCAAAAAGTTTGGGAAATTATACACGTTCTAGCCCTTGCATAGGTGATCACGCTGTGTGCGTCAGGATATTTAGGACTTTGAGTCCTTTGGAAGAAAACAATAGTCCACGTTTATTAAACAATAGATCTTCTGTTATTAAGAAATATTAAATTAGTATTCTACTAGGGAAAAAATTAAAAAAAAAACTTTAGGGACAGTCTACTACCTCCCCTAAGGATTATGACTGTATGTACTCAAATGCCTTTATCCACTATTTTGTTTGTAAAATAGATGCATAATTTGACTATCGATTTATCAAAGTTACATGCTAAACAGCCATCTATTATTTTAAATGTTTGTGACATTTTGTATTGTCTTTGTTATTTCGGATAAAATATAATTTCTGTTTTATATTGGGAACTAAAATTTTTCGCAAAAATTTATATAATGCTTTGTAAGTGCAAGATGTTACATTATACAGGCTACAGTAATAATGGTAATCTTACATGGAGTAATGGCTTTATTATATTGAGCCCTTAAGTATGGATCAAAAACTATATTGGGTACTTTTACATCTATTTTCTCATTTAATGCTCCAAATAGTCCTGTAAAGACTATGATATCACCATCTCCATTTTACAGGTGGAGAAACTGAAAACCAGAAAGTTTAATTTCCCAAAGTTATACAGCTAGTAAGTGTATAGTCTGTCTGATTGCATAATTAGTGCTCTTGACCTTCAACAAACTAGTCTTCTAGATCACAGAAATGAAGAGTTTATGCACAGTTGGTCTAATTTTTGTTGCTTCTGGGGACCTAGTACTTTTTATTCCATCTAAGATCAGAGTGAATTCTCTGCTTAAGCTAAACAGAACATTAGGGGGTCTCCCAGCATTCATTTAGGAAATAATTTGTAAAAGTGGGATGTAACCCAGACTGTCACTGGCTCCATAGATGAACATTCTCAGATAGCACTCAAGAGAAGAATTCACTGAATGTCGGAGAATATGCAAGCTCTAACCAAGTGGGTTCAGATTTCTAAAATTTGAGGTTGGGCGTGGGGTATAGTAATGGGCCATGAGTATGCAGAGTTGTAGTTAACATCCTAACATGCATCTGAGAAGACGTTTGTCATTCAAGTTCAGTTCAGTTCAGACACTCAGTCGTGTCCAACTCTTTGTGACCCCATGGACTACTTCACGCCAGGTCTCCCTGTCCATCACCACCTCCTAGAGTCCATCCAAACTCATGTCCATTGAGTTGGTGATGTCATGCAACCATCTCATCCTCTGTCGTCCCCATCTCCTCCCACCTTCAATCTTTCCCAGCATCAGGGTCTTTTCCAATGAGTCAGCTCTTCACATCAGGTGGCCAAAGTATTGGAGTTTCAGCTTCAGCATCAGACCTTCCAATGAATATTCCGGACTGATCTTCTGTAGGATGGACTGGTTGGATCTCATTGCAGTCCAAGGGACTCTCAAGAGTCTTCTCCAATACCGCAGTTCAAAAGCATCCATTCTTTGGCACTCAGCTTTCTTTACAGTGCAACTCTCACATCCATACTTGACTACTAGGAAAAACCATAGGTTTGACTAGATGGACCTTTGTTGGCAAAGTAATGTCTCTGCTTTTTAATATGCTGTCTAGGTTGGTCATAACTTTTCTTCCAAGGAAGAAGTGTCTTTTAATTTCATGGCTGCATTAACCATCTGCAGTGATTTTGGAGTCCCCCCAAAATAAAGTTTGTCACTGTTTCCCCATCTATTTGCTATGAAGTGATGGGACCAGATGCCATGACCTTAGTTTTCTGAATGTTAGTTAAGTTTTAAGCCGACTTTTTCACTCTCATCTTTCACTTTCATCAAGAGGCTCTTTAGTTCATCTTTGCTTCCTGCCATAAGGGTGGTGTCATCTGCATATCTGAGATTATTGATATTTTTCCCAGCAATGTTGATTCCAGCTTGTGCTTCTTCCAGCCCAGCGTTTCTCATGATGTACTTTGCATATAAGTTAAATAAGCAGAGTGACAATATACAGCTTTGACATACTCCTTTCCCGATTTGGAACCAGTCTGTTGTTCCATGTCCAGTTCTAACTGTTGCTTCCTGACCTGCATACAGATTTCTCAAGAGGCAGGTCAGGTGGTCTGGTATTCCCATCTCTTTCAGAATTTTCCACAGTTTATTGTGATCCACACAGTCAAAGGCTTTGGCATAGTCAATAAAGCAGAAGTAGATGATTTTCTGGAACTCTCTTGCTTTTTCGATGATCCAGCAGATGTTGGCAATTTGATCTCTGGTTCCTCTGCTTTTTCTAAACCCAGCTTGAACATCTGGAAGTTCATGGTTCACATACTGTTGAAGCCTAGCTTAGAGAATTTTGAGCATTACTTTGCTAGCATGTGAGATGAGTGCAATTGTGTGGTAGTTTGAGCTTTCTTTGTCATTGCCTTAATTTGGGATTGGAATGAAAACTGACCTTTTCCAGTCCTGTGGCCACTGCTGAGTTTTCCAAATTTGCTGATATATTGAGCGCAGCACTTTCACAGCATCATCTTTTAGGATTTGAAATAGTTCAACTGGAATTCTATCACTTCCACTAGCTTTGTTCATAGTGATGCTTCCTAAGGCCCACTTGACTTCACATTCCAGGAAGTCTGGCTCTAGGTGAGTGATCACACCATCATGATTATCTGCGTTGTGAACATCTTTTATGTATAGTTCTTCTGTGTATTCTTGCCACCTCTTCTTAATATCTTCTGCTTCTATTAGATCCATACCATTTCTGTCCTTTATTGTGCCCATCTTTGGAAGGACTGATGCTGAAGCTGAAACTCCAGTACTTTGGCCACCTCATGTGAAGAGGTGACTCATTGGAAAAGACCCTGATGCTGGGAGGGATTGGGGGCAGGAGGAGAAGGGGACGACAGAGGAAGAGATGGCTGGATGGCATCACTGACTCGATGGGCATGAGTTTGAGTAAATTTTGGGAGCTGGTGATGGACAGGGAGGCCTGGCGTGCTGCAAATTCATGGGGTCACAAAGAGTTGGACACGACTGAGTGACTGAACTGAACTGAACTGAACTTGCGTGAGAAATTCCTTTGGTATCTCTAATTTTGTTGAAGAGATCTCTAGTCTTTCCCATTCTATTGTTTTCCTCTATTTCTTTGCCTTGATCCCTAAGGAAAGCTTTCTTATCTTTCCTTGCTATTCTTTGGAACTCTGCATTCAAATGGTATATCTTTCCTTTTCTCCTTTGCCTTTAGCTTCTCTTCTTTTCATAGCTGTTTTTAAGGCCTCCTCAGACAGCCATTTTGCCTTTTTGCATTTCTTTTTCTTGGCGATGGTCTTGATCACGGCTTCCTGTACAGTGTCACAAACCTCCATTCATAGTTCTTCAGGCACTGTGTCTATCAGATCTAATCCCTTGAATCTAATTGTCACTTCCACTGTATAGTCGTAAGAGATTGATTTAGGTCATACCTGAAAGGTTTTCCTACTTTCTTCAATTTAAGTCTGAATTTGGCAATAAGGAGTTCATGATCTGAGCCACAGGCAGCACCCAGTCTTGTTTTTGCTCACTGTATGGCGCTTCTCCATCTTTGGCTGTGAAGAATATAATCAGTCTTATTTCAGTGTTGACCATCTGGTGATGTCCATGTGCAGAGTCTTCTCTTGTGTTGCTGGAAGAGGGTGTTTGCTGTGACCAGTGTGTTCTCTTGGCAAAACTCTGTTAGCCTTTTCCCTGCTTCATTCTGTACTCCAAGGCCACATTTTCCCGTTACTCCAGGTATTTCTTGACTTCCTGCTTTTGCATTCCAGTCCCCTATGATGAAAAGGGCATCTTTTTGGGGGTGTTAGTTCTAGAAGGTCTTGTCGGTCTTCATAGAACCATTCAACTTCAGCTTCTTCAGCATTACTGGTCAGAGCATAGACTTGAATTACTGTGATTTTGAATGGATTGCCTTGGAAACGAACGAGATCATTCTGTTGTTCGTGAGATTGCATCCAAGTACTGCATTTCAGACTCTTTTGTTGACTATGATGGCTACTCATCATACTGTCATTCAAAGTCAAAGCAAAATAAGCAAATGAACCCTTGACCAGTTTGAAATTCTGAAAATGAAAGAGATTTTCTTGGGTACAGCACTCTACAGAGGGTATAAGGAAACTACCCTCCTTTTTTTTTTTTTTTTGTTTTTTGTGTTTTTACTAATGGAAGTGCTTTATGAAGACATTTCAGGACAAGTGAGCTGCTTTTAGATCAGAAATCATATCTTGAATAGCTACTGCGTGTTTCATTCCAAGGTGGACAGAATCAGTAAGACATTATCTAAACCCCCTTCTCCCTCTGAACCCCAGCAGACGCACTTTCTGTTGTGGAAAACAAAGATGATCTTGCCATATTCTTCGCAGAACACTCAGTGGCTTACCATCATACTCAGTATAGTAAATCCCTATTTACATTTGAGGGCTTACATCATTGGACCTTTACTTCACCTCTCCAATACTATCTACAGAGGTATAACAGTAAGAAATGTGTCAGCAAAGTCAGACTTTGGATCCTTCTGTAAGATATGGGAAGCATTTGGAAGTGTTGAAAAAGGAGTGACATGTTTAGATATTTGCCTTTATTTTTTTCTTTCATTTGTCCTGATGGCATTCTCAGTGACACCAATTATATGCATGTTTTATCTCTTTTGTATTTCTTCGGGAAATAATTTTTCCAATTATTTTTTCAATTGCTTTTACTTTTTTTTAGCTCACTTTCCTCAAGTCTACAGGCTTCTATAGCTCTGGCATTACTTCTCCCATAGAGATGGTGCTTTTAATGCAGGTTTAAGTGATAGTTATATATTTTTTTTTCACTTTTATTTCATTCCTGACCTTTTTGCCTAGTTCATTTATTTTATCATTGTTGTTGCTATTCCTTGAGTTCCTAAATATTTTTTGAGCTTTTATTTTGCAAACACTTGTATTTATATCTTAAAAATACAGCAAACTATTTGGTAGCAAATGTTTATCTGTGGTAAGATTTTTGAGGGTATTTGTTGGTTGTTATTCCTTTGTAAATTTCCTTTTCCCCTTTCTTCTTGCTGGTATTATTGTGGATCCTATGCTGGCTTTTCTTGTATTAACATAATCATTGAATACAGTTTGCTTTCCCTTTATTGTGTTTTCATGGAAAATGAGTAGTGATGGAAGAGAAGTGCCCTTAGTAAGACTCACCAACTCACAGTGTAACTGCTTGTAATATATACTGTGTGTGTGTGTGTGTGTAGGGATGTAAACATTAGAAATAAGTGTAAACTTTCTTTTTTTTGTTTTTATTGAATTTTGTTGGTTTTAGAGAAAAGAATAAGATTAGAGGTACATATGCCTGCATGCTCAGTCATGTCCAACTCTGTGACCCCATGGACTGTAGCCTTCCAGACTCCTCTGTCCATGTGATTTTCCAGGCAAGAATACTGGGGTGGATTGCCATTTCCTCCTCCAGGGGATCTTTCCATCCCAGGGATTGAACCCAAGTATCCTGCATCTCCTGCATTGCAGGCAGATTATCTACTGCCGAGCCACCAGGGAAGCCCTAGAGGTAGATTTAATTTTCCTTAAAAACCAAAGTGAAGCTATGTGTTCTCAAAGATCAGTGTAGCTGCGCTGAACAGATTGAAGGGAGGCACAGAATGAGGTGAAGGAGCTATAAGGAGACTATTATAAAATGCATCTCCTAAAGTATATGATGGTTGGTAGTGTTGATGATAGACTGAACAGAATGAAGGTGAAATGGTGATAAGACTTCATGATTGTTTCAGGCTCTGCCCTCAATAGCCCGTGATCATTTCAAAGGCTGCAGATATGCTTATTCATCTATACACTCCCAAGGACCCAAACCAGACACCAGGTAAATAGCAACAAGTACTTAGTACAGCTAGCCAAGAATGCATATTTTAATTCCAATTAATTAAAATATTGTCCTGAATTAAACATTTTACATTTCTCCTTAGAAACTGCAGAGGTCACAGCAAAGGAAATTTGTGTTAGACATTGTTCGGGGAGGTGTCTCTGAGATTATATAGCTTTTTTTGTTTGTTTGTTTTTGAGCCCTTTAATGCTTTGGAAGTAACTGATAAATAATTTATCTCTAAATATCTGTTTCCACATTTTTAAATGGGAATAATAATAATAATGCTCCTACTAATAATAATCTTGATAGGTTCTTCTTGGGATGAGTGAGTAAATGTCCAACGTGCCTCTCACAGGCCTGATTTGTTCTAGGTAAGTTCCTACAGGAGCCCCCTCTTACTCTTTCTCTCTCCTTTCTGAAAAGGGATCTCAGGCTTGATTTGCTTCTCATCTTAATCTTGCCAGTACTGCCTCTGTTTATTGCGGTCCTTTCCACAAAGTTTTGCAGATATCTGTTTATGTGCTTATACCCCTACTAGACCAAGAATGGTGGCATTTTCTCCTCATATCTACTGGCACCTGAATATAAAGGATTTTCAGTACATTCTTAATAAAAAAAATCAGTTCCTAAAGGGCAGGTCATTCCTATCATGACTGAGGATGCAAATAGTCCTCCCTACTTCCTTTCTTAGAAACACAAGGATTAAAGCGAGGCCACCCACAGCCTTTGATCCTTGGCTTTAATAGAGAGGATCAGCTGTAACAGAAACAACCCAAATGTGCCATATTAGGAAGACTATGTTTCTCAGACATATGGGCTTCAATGAGCAAGAGTCACAAGCTATCATGTTTTGATGAGTCATAAATGGCTTTAGTGTCAACCAGTTCCAGAAGAAAAAGAGAAAATGGTTTTAGTTCATGAAAGTCTACATTCCATCAGAGAAGTTACATATTTCTGAAGCAGAATACAGCATCTTAGGAAAACACAGTCTCTCTCTTTTGTAAACATATAAAATAAAGCAAATTTATATTACCATCTAAAAGCTAGATTTTTTTCTCCCTTGAAAGTGTAATTTGTTACTTAGTAAGGCCTCTATTTTTATTTGGGAAATTGAATAGTCGTAACTAACCCAGTGGAGTTGTGCTTTGTAAAAGTTGGCCTCGTACAAATCAATTTCACTTCCTTCTCTCTAGCGGTGCCATAGCTCATCCTAGCAAGACAGTCAGCTGGCAATTGTTTTCTGAACTGCAGGGTTCTCAGCAGCACACTAAATGATGGATGGCCAGAGAGCTGATGACTGAGGATGGGGAGGGGAGTGTCTACTGTGAGTGTAGTCACCATTTTATTGAAGCTGGCAGAAGAACTATTGCCCTTCCTAAAGTCTAGCAATGCTTTTATGAAAACAAGCATTTTTGTAAACTAATTTGTTTTTATAGCCAAACTAAATGCTATGAACCAAACTAAAATTCCAACTTGGAATTTTACCCCTTGTTTGTTATGATGAGGGAATAGCTATGTATTTGTGAAGGCTAACTATGTACTAGGTACTTCTCATATTTTGCAATTTAACTTCTATTTAAGAAAGTAAGGGGAGAGGAAAATTTAGCCTGGTCCATAAGAAGTCAGAATTATTTTATTGATGTATTCTATTCTTCTTTAATTAATTTAGAAATTACTGAAAGTATATATTATATATTTTACAAAGACCAAAACATTTTAAAAGGAGATACATAGGCAATGATTCCCTTTTATACCCTAGATTATCATTGTTGGAAGGGCAGACACATTTAAACATTCTTATCTTTTTTTTTTTAATGTGGATTATTTTATGGTTACAAACATTTTTTAAAATATTATTATTCTTATCAAAAATAAGAATTTATATTTTTTATAATTCCATATACAGACACATTCACACACATACTCTAATCATGACCTTCCAAGTATAATTATATCACAATAATACCTAAAATACTCTACTGGGTCCCTGGTGTACTTACATTTTAAAGATCTTGCCACTGCATCAAACTTCACTATATAGGTTAAAATTGCATCCATACCTGTACAGTTGTATCAGTCAGTCCGTTCATTCGCTCATTCATGTCCGACTCTTTGAGACCCCACAAACCGCAGCACGCCAGGCCTCCCTGTCCATCACCACCTCCTAGAGTCCATCCAAACCCATGTCCATTGAGTCAGTGATGCCATCCAACCATCTCATCCTCTGTCGTCCCCTTCTCCTCCCGCCTCCAATCTTTCCTAGCATCAAGGTCTTTTCAAATGAGTCAGTTCTTCGCATCAGGTGGCCAAAGTACTGGAGTTTCAGCTTCAGCATCAGTCCCTCCAATGAGTATTCAGGACTGATTTCCTTTAGGATAGACTGGTTGGATCTCCTTGCAGTCCAAGGGACTCTCAAGAGTCATACTTAGAAAACTATTGTCCCAGCTGAGCCACCAGTTTTTACATTGTGATCACATTTCTGCTTTTGGATAGTTTTTTGTTTTAATTGGAGTTGATAATTTCCTCCTTTTTTAACTTGCTTAATATCTAATATGTGTGTGTTTCTAAAGTGCCTGCCGTTATGTTAGTCTGTATTTTCAACAGAACTGCAAAGCCCCTTTCAATGTGAACAACAGTACTTAGTGCAATCAGTTCTAGTTTCTGTTTTGGGGGTTTTGTTTTTAACTTGAGTATGATACTTCTCATGTTCTCTGTCCCCCAGCTCCTATGTGGAATGGTTGTTCCCCAGGTCTTTTATCTGTCCTCCTGAGACTTTTCATCTTCATTATTTTATTGCTTCCCTTTCCCTCTCTTCTCCTATTTTCTGTCCAAGTCTTTCTTCTTCCTTGCTTTACTCCCTCAAGTTTTTTGAGAGCATATCCTCTAATTCTTGAAAAAAAAAAAAAAATGAATAGGGGAAGACCATGTATGTCTAAAATTTTTTTCACAACAAATAGCATTTATGGATAATTTTCATATAGAAATTTAGGTTGCAAAAAGAAGCATAGTAGACCACAAGGCCACAATGGTGAGCAAAGACCAGATCGTTTAGGGCTTTCTAAGTCTTGATAGAAAGTTTGAAACTTATCCTGAATGAGATGGAAAGTAACTGGACAGTATCAAGTAGCAAAATGTCAAGATGTAATTTTAATTTTAAAAGTGTTCTTTTCCCATCATATAAAGAAAGAGTATAAGGGGGTCAGAAGTAAAGCATAAAGGTCTGTTGAATGTGATTGAAACAACCTAGGTGGAAGAAATTTGTGTCTTAAACTTGGTTGGCAGTGAAAGAAGAGGCTAATGAGATGGCATGAGTATGTTGTGAAGAGTGATGCCATTTGATTGTATAAAAAAGACTGGAAGAGAAATAGGTTGTGTGAGGGATAAATGGATAAAACATAAAGAGATTTCTTTTAGCACACATTACTTTTGAGAGGAGGTGCCAAGTGACAATTTAGATATATGAATCTGAAACTTAAACGAATTTAGACATGATATTGAAAGCTAGGGGACCAGATGAAATTATCTAGAAGAGGGGTTAGCAAACTATAGCCTGTGGGACAAACCTAGCCACTGCATGTTTTTTGTAAATAAGATTTTTTGGAGACACAACTTTTCTCTCTTTTTCATGTAATGTCTGTGGCTACTTCCATGCCACCATGGCAGAGTTAAGCAGTAGGAACAGAGGCCATATGGCCCCCAAACCTAAAATATTTACAGTCTGCCCCTTTATAAAAAATATCTTGTTGACTCCTGACCTAGGGAATAAATATAGGTAAAAAGGAAAAAAACGTCAAGGATGAGCTCTGGCATTTCCTAGTACTTAAAAGTTGGGAGGATAAGGGTGATCCAGCAAAAGACACTGAAAAGAATGTGAAGAGAGGAAAACCAGGTAAACCTTAGGTCCTAGAAACCAAGCGAAGACATTGTCATAAGAAGGGAGTGTTTAACTGTGACATGTTGCTGAGGGGTGAACTAAGATGAGGACTGAAACTTGACCACTGAATTTGGCAAGATGAACTGGAGTGTGCTTGACAAGAATCCTTTGTGTGGAGTATTAACAACCAAGTCTAATGGGAATGTGTCCAAGAGAGAAGGGAAGGGAAAGAAGTGAAAATAGTGAATGTGGGTAGTAAGAACACTTAAGATGAGAGCTACCCTCTTTGCAGAATATTGAGTGTATAATAACGTGGTGTTCACTTATAGACTCAAGGTTGATGTAAAATGGTGCAGACAGTGCCGAAAACTACATGGGGGCTCCTCCAATAATTAAAAATAGAAATATTACATATTGTTATATAATAGAAATAGCAACCCTAGTCCCAGGGTTTTATACAAAATGACTGCAACCAGGATCTCAAAGACATATTTATACTCCTCCATTGCAGCACTGTTCACAATAGAGAAGATATGGAAACAATCTAAGTGTCTACTGATGCATGGGTGGATAAAGAATATGAGTGGTATTTTGAGTTTTGCTCTGAAGATTAGCCGAAAAAATGAGGCGATAACTGAAAGCAGGCAAAGGTCAAAGAGTGGAGTGTGTTGGCTTGTCAGGAAGTAGACTTGGAGATTGAGATTGACATGCAGAAGGTTTACTAGGTCTTACTTTCAGAATCAGCGTCTTTGGGAGGGAACGCAAACTTGAACAGAAGGTGAAGTTGGCTGAGATGAAGTCCGCTAAAAGTGTCAATCGAATCCAGGGAGAGCTTTGAAGCCGAGATGGGCCTTCAGAGATATCCTTTGACAAAAGGAGAGGGTCAGGCCTATTTGCGCCTTCATTGATTAGTCATTGGATGAGGACTGCCCTAGGAAAGAGGGACACTCTTGGTCAAGGGGGCTTTGCTCTACTGAGACAGCTCCTAGAGGGGAATGAAAACTGAGAGCTCTTGGTCAGAATCATTCCCAGTGGCTGAGAGAACAAGTCTTTCATTCCCTAAGAGGGATCTGAATGGCACATTCTGGAACTCACTTCAAAAGAGCTTTTAAAGTATGGGACCCCCTGCTCTTTTTCTTTAATCTTGTCATTGCCTCTCCCAAATTGTCCTTCACAGTTTTGAAAATCACAAACTCATGACTGAACACCAATTGGTCCATACCTTTTGCCTCGTCTAAAGTCTCTTCCATTAAAAGACACTGATGTGACATTCGCATTTACTTGAAGAATTGAGGATTATTGTTCTGGTCCAGAGGAACTTCTCAAAGACTGCTTGTCCCCTCCCTTAAAAATCTAACATAAAAGAGATTAAGGGTAACATGATATCAATAGCTGGTACCTTTAACCTTCGGAAATAGAGTAGGTTAAAACTAAATGAGAGAGGAAGGAATTTTCATACTGGATGTCTTTTCTTAAATAATTTCTATTACATTCCTCACATCTAATAAATGTCTGTTATTTATTAGCCTCTTTGTCAAATTGAAATCATAGGTGGAAAGAAACTCAATGAGCCTCTGATCTAACCATCTGCCCCATGCAAAGACACCGTCTCTAAATGATGTGGCTTGTGCTATTCGTCTCTGCTTGCAGACATCAAGGAGTGGGCCTTGGTGCTGCAACTTTCATATGCTTGAGCCCTCGGCTTCCGTTTTCTAGTATTAAGGGGAAAACGGTTCTCCCTACAATTTCCATCCTCCAGGCATAGCTCTGTATTCACAGAAGGGTTGGTGTAATTTCTCTACTGAAGGAGAGCCTTTCAGAGGTTTATAGGTAGCTTTTAGCCCTCTTTCTTGACCTACCTACCCTTAATACTCCTCTTCTGATGGCTAAAAGTGTCCTTCACACTCATTCAACTTAGTCAACAAAGCCATGTTGAGTCACCTGCCCTAGGCTAGGAAGAGGGCTAAATTATATGGATAAATATGCGCCCTAAACACCAGGAAAATAATTTCTACTATTTTTGTCATTCCAGTTGCTCTCTTGTGTCATTTCTAACCTAAAACAGGGCGATTGCTCTTGGTTAAGGATGTATTCCTTGCTCCTGTTTCTTTCTCATGCTAGATCCTCTCTGTAGAAAAGCTTAGCTAACAGATACCACTTACTGAACACTAACTCCGTAACTTGTGCTCTTAACTGCTAGGCTAATCTTATCTCTGATATCATGGTCCCAAGAAGTATCCAATGCCAGTCACCCCCAAATGGACTTCTGCCCTCTTTGGGTTGAACTGCCCTCTTTGGGTTGAACCCCAAGAAAGATATATTGAAGCCTTTAGCTCAAGCTTCACATTCTCAGAATGTGAATTCATTTGGAAATAGAATTTTGCAGATGTAATTAGTTAAGATGAGGTCATACTGGAACGGAGCGGACCCTTAATCAAATATGACTGGTGTTCTTAAGAGAAGAGGAAATTTTGGACATAAGTAGAAGATGCCTATGAAAAGAAAGAAGCTGAGACTGGAGTGATGCTGTCACATACCATGGAATGCCTGGGGCCACCAGAAGCTGGAAGTGGCAGGATGGATTCCCTCCTAGAGCCTTCTGAAGGAGCTCAACCATGCCAACTCCTTGCTTTCAGGATCCCAGCCCCTAGAGCTGGGGGAGGCAAGAAATTTCAGTTGTTTTAAGCTACCCAGGTTTTTGTACTTTGCTATGGCAATGCTAGGATACTGAATACAACACCTCTAGGCTATGGCTTAGACTCATTTCCTTCTGCTCCTCAGCATCCTTCTCTGATGGTCTCTGAGGCAGGTAGCATGGGGATGTTGAACATAAATGCAGCATCTCGCCTGCCCTCTTCACCATGCTCACCTTACAGTGCTCTCTCTGCTTTATTTTCAGTGTCCACCTTCACATGGTCACTCCCTAAAAGGTCCTCATTGACTTTTCATCCCGTTTAAGATATTTATTGTGTACCTACTCAATACCAGACACTGGGAGAGGTGGTAAGGACAACAAAGAGGACAGTCCAGGTTGCTGTAGCTGAGCTGGTGCCTATGCAAAGCTCTTCTCCAGGCTTTGCACCCATAACCCAATAGATTCCTCATGGCCATCCCAGAAGGTAGGACCAGTAGTCCACACATTTAACAGGTGAGGGAGCTGAGGCACAGAGAAATTGAGTAACTTGCATAGAATCACACAGCTTGCCACTAGCGGACTAGGACTTGAACCCAAGCAGTCTGGCTCCAGAGTCTGTGTACTTAATGACTTGGCTTTCTTGTCTCTTGGGAGGAAGCAGCTCCTGCTTTCAGGGATGATACAGAATTTTAGAGGAGCTAAAATATTAAAGAGATAATTGTGTGAATGAATATAGTGTTATAAGCTCGGATAAGTATTATGGAGGAAAATTAAACAGCATTAGGAGAGAGGCTGGAGGATCGCATTTCCCTGGAGAAGAGACACTTAGATTGTAATCTGATGGGGGAGTAGCATTTTGCCAGGTAAAGAGCAGAGAAGAGAATTTTGTGGCACAAGAGACAGAATCCATAAGGCCTTGTGATGGACTCAGCCCAGACCCTGGGGTCCCCCTCCTTCACATCCCAAGTGCAGCTGGTCACTGAGTGCTATTGAATCCATTTCCTCATCATTTCTCAACCTCTCTCCTTTTCCACAATCACTTCTACCCAATAGCAACGGCCTCCTGACTGCTCTCCGTGTGTCCGCACCAGAGCGTCCTGTCAGAAGGACCCGGGGCAGCCATTATTATCATCTGAATTCATATTTGATTGGATATCTCTCCTGCTGAAAACTTTTCAGTGCAGTCCTCTTGCTTTCAAATAAATTCCCAGACATTTGCCCTGGTGCTCTGGGCATCTGAGATTTCTGTCTGTGCGGTGTCCTTTCTCAGCTCTGATAATAGCAGTCCACACTCCTCACCTTTGCCCTTGAAAAACACCTCCACACCAAACACTTCAAGAGGTTATGGTGGCTCTATCAAAATTCAGGACCTTGCCCTCCAGGCCACCGGGGTGAGCATATGACTAAGAAGTAATCAGTCATTGTATCCCGTCTCCTTAGTCACAATGACTCGTCTGAAGCAGTGGTTTTCAAAACGGAGTGTGCATCAGAATTACCTGGAAGGCTTATAAAAACACAGATTGCTGGGCTCATCTCAGAGTTTCCGATTCAGTTGGCTTGGGGTGAGGCCTGAGAATTTGAGTTCATAATAGGTTCGAAGGTGATACTGTTGCCAACACAGAGGTGGAAGGTCAAGTACCGGCCAAGAAAAGCCACAGAAGCTTATGTGCCCTCCGTAAAGCTCTCCCTTTTCTTTGGAATCTACTGCTGCAGAGATGTCTGGTGTCTCTCTCTGAATAGCCAAACCCCTCAATGGCCAAAACCTCTCAATCCCTAACACCTGGAAAGAGTCTGTCTGCAGGGTGAGATAATGTGGGTAAAATAGATTAAATAGAGAGGAAAACAGACCTGGGAGTTGAAGGAGAGTTTGTGCCTCATGATTTTAGACTCTGCATCTAATTATCACTAAAGCTAGTGTTACTTCTCTTTTTCTTTTTTAATATGAACAAAAAACATCCCTTGATAGCCCCAAGCCCCACCCTTCACTCCTGTCCCAAGCACATTTTCTTATTCAAATGAGATTTACCGCATTTTTTTCAAATGGTTGCAACAGATTGGCCCTGATTATAAATGCATGGCCTTCAACACCCTGTCTGATCTGTTCCCAGCCTATTCCACTCTGCCGCATCCAGCTTTGGCAGCCTTTCCAATTTCTTCTGCCTCCCTGAGGACTTCTGCACATCTGTGTGTTTATTCCAGAAGGCTCTCCCCCAACAACAACTCCTGTTTATTCTTGCCTACCTAACTCCTGTTTATTCAGGTCTTCAGAAAGTCTTTTCTCACCAAATAGGCTGGTTTGATAAGCTTGGCCTATGCACTCATAGAACTACCTTTAATGACCACACAGTATCAATGGGTTTGTGTAATTAATTTTTGAATGTATGTCTCCTCCCACTAGAATGCAAATTTTATAAAAGCATAGACCCATGTTTTATTTAAAACTCAATCTGAAAAAAGATACACTGTACCTCATCAGATTTTTTTTTTTTAAGTGTGCTTCAAAAGACACTATTACAGAGTGAAAGACCATCCACAGCGTGGGAGAAGGTATTTGCAAATCATATATCTTACAAGTGATTGGTATCCCAAATGTATAAGGAGTCTCACAACTGAACCAGAAAATAAACAACTTAGTATAAAAATAGGCAAAGGTCTTGAGTAGACATTTGTCCAAGTATGGTATACAAATGGCCAGTGAGCACACGAAAAGAAGCTCAATCTCTAATCATCAAAGAAATGCAAATCAAAACCACAATGAGATGCTACAACATTACAGTACAATAGCTCTTATATGTTGGAATTCTGGCACACTGCTGGCACAGCAACTATAGAAAACTGTGTGGTAGTTCTTCAAAAAATTAGACATAGAATTATGACCCAGCAACTCCACTTCCGGTTAGGCCCAAAAGAACTAAAAGCAGACTCAAGTAGGTATTTGTACATTCGTGTGCATAGCAGCGTTCTTCACCATAGCCAAAGGCGGGAAGCAACCCGCATGTCCATCAGCAAATGAATGGATAAACAAAAGGTAGTGTATACATACAGTGAACTATCGTTCATCCTTAAAAAGGAGAGAAATTCTGAGGCGTGCTACAACACGAATTAACCTTGAAACCTTATGCCAAGTAAAATAAGCCAGACTCAAAAGGACAAATATTATATGATTTCACTCACGAGAGCAGTCAAATTCATAGAGACAGAAAACAGAACAGTGGTTGCCAGAGGCCAGGGAAAGGGAGAGGGAGGAGTTATTGTTCAATGGGTACAGAGTTTCAGTTGAGGAAGATGAAAAAATTCTGGAGATGAACAGTGGTGATGCTTATACAACAATGCCTATGTGCAGCATGCCACTGAACTGTACATGTACAAATGGTTACAATAGAAATTTGATGTTATATATGTTTCACTACAGTAAAAAGCAACATGGAGAAGGCAATGGCAACTCACTCCAGTATTCTTGCCTGGGAAATCCCATGGATAGAGGAGGCTGGCAGGCTACATCCATAGTGTCGCAAAAGAATCAGATATGACATTGTGACTAAAGAAGACCATGTTAAAAATATTTTCAAGGGTAAAGGATATACTCTTACCTTCATTGTTGCTTTAAAAATAGCATTAAAAATATAAACTTAATGTGCTCAAACATTGTAAATAAAAGACAAAGTAACTAAAAGTTATTATATATCCAGTGCTTCTCTGGGAGACAGACAATATTTATTGGCTTCTAATTTAAAATTGTTCATTTTATCAAACATGATTTGGCTTTGGTTGGTCTTTTATAGTTTACGTAAGACAAAGTTGATTTTCCTCAATTTTGTGATTTAGATATTTCCCACAATGAGCAAATAATGAAGTTTGAATTTATATACACAAAACCAACAGCATCAATCAGTAGCCTACTCGAGTGTGTGGCACACAATAGGTTCTCAATAAACATTATTGAAAAATGAATAAATAATAAATGGGTAAAAAGCAATAAACCAATGATTCTATTAAATATATGAGAAAGTATATTTAAAAACTTTGACGTAGAAGGAAGAACGCAACCTCTTTGAAAGCCAAAAATAGTTTATAATTCATTACATACACTAGTGTAATCTTATTTTCCTAAGGGAAAAAAAAATACACTCAAACATACAGACAGAAAAAAAAGTCTGTAAATCCCATCCATTAATTGTGGTTGTTTCTGGAATAGAATTATGGGTGATGGACTTTTAGCTTCTACTTTATATATTTTAGTACTCCTTGAAGGTTTTAAAATCAGCACAAATTACTTCTTATATTAAGAAGTAATCAATACATATACTTTCATTTTGAAAAACAAATGCAGAGTTTGAAATGAAATTCCACACTTTGAGTGTGGTCTGACCAGAGCAGGTTGAAGATGAACATCACTGGCTGGAGTTTCAGAGGCTGGACTTCTAATTTAAGAGGGAATGTATCATATGCCAGGCCCCCAACAAGGCGTTTTCTGGCCCTAGGTTAATTCTGGAAAGGTTAATTACTCCCACAACCTAGCAACCCCACTCTCTGGAGGTTTTTTCCGGACAGAGCATGGTTTTCAATACAAAAGAATGAGGAGATGCCATACGTCAGAAGACCCAGCTCAGAAGTCACCTTTTGTGGCATGGTTATTTTAACCGCCTTCCCCCATCCCACACATTGCACACAGTTGGTCTAACCAGGAAACCCTACCCAGGAAAAGTCCAGGCCTCAGGTGGAAAGTAAGAGGTGGCATTCAGCGTGGCAGGAAGGATGTTATTGTTGGTGAGTCATGTCCGGTGGCAGCTTTGGGGAGCCGCTGAGGCACTGCCCTGTTTTTGTCACCAGTGGCACTTGGAGTTCACCCTGAAGTCATGGGTGAGCATCCAGGGGCTGTTTTGGGGAAAATGACTCTGCAGAGAAAGAAGTGGATTCTTTGGTTATGCCACGACTTTTAGTAAATGCAGAAAGGTGACAGGTTGTTTTGGAGGGAACTTGGAAGGGGGAGAGGGTTTGGGATGGAAACAGTCCTCATCTGTCAATCAGACACCCCAGGTACAGGTTCCAGGTCTGTCACAAACTAGCTCTGGGATTTAGGACAAATCATGGAATCGCTTTGAATGTCTCTTTGCTCTGTGCAGCCAAGAGTTTGAGCCAGGTGATTATCAAGGTAGAACTTAGTCTAGTGGCCACAGCTTGATGGCGTTTCGTCTCCCAGCTGTGCCACCTACCAGCCGTGTGTCCTGGAGTGAGCCCTCCTGCCTTGCAAGATAAGCCAGGAGAGTAGCCTCGTTCACGGCACACGTGTAGGTGCTCACGGCACTGCCCTTCACGCCACCATGAATGAGATCGTATCCCACTCAGCACACTGCATTTGTTAGTGGCAGTAATTAACGTATGTCCTTGTATACGTGGCCCACCCAGACGGTGGCTGGACATGCAGGTGGCGTGTGGACCCAGCGGAGTGTGCCACACCTCTTTAGGGATCGTTCTCACTTACCAGCTGATGGAAGGGTTACTGAACTTGTCCGAAGTCTTAGAGCTAGTCTGTGCAGCCGCTGAGACTTGAACCCAGGCTGTTTATCTCCAAACCTCTTGCTCTTCACTTCCGTATGACACAGGTCCTCCTGAGCAGCATGTCTTAGGAAGCACCTCTTCTTTCCTGTGTGTCATGAATCAATGGTAATTTAACATCCGAGAACACCTTTCAGTTGCCTTGATATTTGCACTTCCCCGGGCCTTTCCAATAAATGTTCACATTCCAGCCACTTTTGAATAATCCTTGCCTGGCGTTTGCATTTAAGAAGGATCAGCTTGAGCCACGGCACACATTTAATGCGCACTTCTGAAAGTGTAGGAGTTTTCAAAATATTCTAAATCACTTCCTTAAGAAAAAAGAGGAAATGAACAAGTCATGCTGATGAGTATTTGAACAGAAACAATTATTGGGAAAACCTACAGAGAATGTGGGCTGGGAAAATTCCTTTGGCCCCGAACAATGTATTGATATTTGTAATCATAGGGATTTGTCTTCCTCTGTATTTCCTGTGTTCCCTTCACTCAGTTTCCCTGCTGTTGCAGCCAGAAGCCTAGATCTGACCTCATCAACAACCCACTGACTGGTTTCTGCCTTGCTTCTTAGATCGAAGTCATTGCTATTAATTTCTTGATCTCGCCACTTATTCATTCCAGAATCAGCCATGATTCTTCTTTCCTTACTGATGCTTAAACTGAGTACTCAAGAGCTTTGTTATCTGACCCCAAGCCATGGACCATGCATCATGTCCATCTATCTCTCTCCCTTACCTGTCCTTTGCTCCAGTAATACTGACTGCGCCATGTCCATTGAATGTGTTCTCCATCCTTTAGGCCTTTCTGACTGCCATCCCTTTTGCCTGGGATGTCTCTGTCTTCATCCTCTATGCCTAATTCTCCTCCAAATTTCCTCTAAAACCTAAACCCAGTGTTACCTCTTGGATGAACCCTTGCACTGATTCCATGATGATTTTATCGCTCAGTCCTCTGCACCCCAGTCCTCTGGGCTGGTTGCAATGTTATGGCTCTAAGAATGCAAACTCTGGGTCTTGGAGTGTCTGAACATTCCATCTAACTGCGACACCCTTACCTGCCCAGCACAAAGAAAGGTCACACTGAATGTTGGGAACTGGATATAGAACCCAGGTACTTTGACTCCTATTCCTACAACAAGAATATGACTCAACATTTATTCTACATATATTTTGAGCTCCAATAATAGTGCTGTGATGAAGGGATCTCATTCAAGGTAAAAGCCCCTGGGGCTTCCTTTGCAGTCCAGTGGTTGAGTCTCTGTGCTTCCACTGCAGAGGGCACAGGTTCGATCCCTTGTAGGGGAAGTTCCACATACTGTGCAGTGTGGGGGGAAAAAAGGAAAAGCCCACGGCTTTGAATGGCCTTTAAAGCCCCTCGTAATATGAGCCTTCATCTCCGTTCTAAGCCACCCTAACCTGCATCCACCTCCTTAACCTCATTACACTTCTTGAACATGTCCTCACATCTGTGTTTTGTCCTTGCTCCTCCTTCCGCCCAGGATGCTCTTTCTCTCAAACAAACCCGGCTTTTCTTCTTCCTGCTTCAAGTTTTTGCTTAAGCATGCCTTCCTCAGTCAGGACGCATCCCGCTATATAATGTAAAATTGCAATTACCTCCCACGTTGACTCTTCTCATCCTTTGCTCACTCTACTTTCCTCCATAATGCCTATTGTCCTCAGACTCACTGTATATTTTTTTCTATTCATGTATCTTTTGATTCTGTCACTGGAATATTAGGCTTTTGATTTATTGCTGAACATTTCACATGTAGGAAAGTACCTTATATGCACTAGGAGTTCTATCACTTATCTGTTGAATAAATGAATGAATACAAAGTTGAACAGGACAGGCTGAGCTTTTGCCCTCTTTATGTCTCATGGACCACCAGAAGAGTAGGCTTGATTCAACACCCAGCTGAGAAGTGTGCTGGTAGGGAAGTTAGAGACAGCCAACTCGGATGAGGACAGCAGAGGAAAATAAGTCATTATCCTTGCCCTAAAAGAGTTATAGATTTCCAGATGAATAAATAGATAAATAAGTAGATATCAAACAATATGAAAAGGACTTGGCCAAAGGACAAAATAAATGCTCTCTCACGCACGTCTTATCCTTCCTGCTGTTATAAACCCATTGAGGGCTTACAGGGCTAATTCATCCATGCATCCTTTTTTTCTTCACACCCCCAGGAACATTCCATCCCAGCCTCGCAGGTACACCATCTGGAGGGAGGGAACATACAAGAAGATGACTGATGGATGAATGAATGGGCCCTGAAACAATATGCAAGCATGTGGTCCCTCTCCGCCTTAAGCAATATAAATGCCAGTGGTGATTTGGCTGAGAGACGATTATATTTTTCTGTTTATCCATTTGGCTGGCACAGTAAGGCGGGGATTTCACAGTCATTCACTGACTGATATATGGCGTGATAAAAGCAGGCATCTGCTTGTGAGGAGCAGCTCTCCATAAAGCTATTCTGAGAAAAACAGGTCCAGTAAACTGAGCTCACACCCATTACTGGAGATATCTCCACATTTATTCCTGGAAGCTGTATTAGGAGGAGAGTTGACATAGCTTTCTCCTGGTCAATTTCATCAATGGTGATTTGGAAGGCATGAGATCAGCTGATCCATGGAAGACTTGCTGCCCTCATCCGTCCCCTGGAGGGCTGATGCAGGCTGCCGGGACACTGCAGTGTCTGAGGGGACACTGCCTCCCTTAGATGACTCCCTTGTCTTCAGATTATCCTCGAGAACTCTTGAGAGAGCAAGAGGGGATTGGTTCAAACTCAAACAGCTATGTATTTCAGCAGAGCCTGTACTAGAACCCACCATGTCATGCATGTTGGTCACCTAATCATTGCTCTCATACTTCCAGTGACAGGATTTAACACTGACTTGAAGCTTCTAGATTTTTTTTAAATTTTAATGATTTATCTATAGTTGATTTACAATTTCTGGTGTACAGCAAATTGGTTCAGTGTATATATTTATAGGCTTCCCAAGTGGTGCTAGTGATAAAGAACCTGCCTGCCAGTGCAGCAGACTTAAGAAACTCGGTTTCAGTCCCTGGGTTGGGGAGATCCCCTGGAAACCACTCCGGTATTCCTGCCTGAAGAATACCATGGACAGAGGAACTGGGCAGTCTACAGTCCATAGGGTCGCTCAGAGTCGGACACAACTGAAGTGACTTAGAATGTGTGTGTGTGTGTGTATGTGTGTATATGTATATTTCTTCTTCATTATAGTTTTTTATAGGATGTTGAATATAGTTCCCTGTGCTCTCCAATAGGGAACTAATTCATCTACTTTGTGTATAGTGGTTTATATCTGCTAAGCCCAAACTCCTGATTTTATCCCTCTCCCATCTCCTTTCCCCTTATGATAACCATAAAATCATTGTCTGTGAAACTGTTTTTGTTTTGTAAATAAGTTCATTTGTATCTCATTTTAGATTTCACATGTAAGTGACACCTGATATTCATCGTTCTCTGATTTTTTTCGTTTGGATTTTTAAAGTATTTTAAAGAATATAGTTGCTTGACGCTGCTGTGTCCATTTCTGCTGTACTGCAAAGTGAGTCAGCCCCATGTACACATCCATCCCCTCTTTTTTTAGATTTCTTTCCTATTCAGGTCACCACAGAGCTCTGAGTAGAGCTCCCTGCGCTATGCAGTAGGTTCCCATTAGTCATCTGTCTTACACATCAGTCCAGTTCAGTTGCTCAGTCGTGTCCAACTCTTTGCAACCCCATGAATCGCAGCACGCCAGACCTCCCTGTCCATCACCAACTCCCGGAGCTTACTCAAACTCATGTCCATCGAGTCGGGGACGCCATCCAGCCATCTCATCCTCTGTCATCCTCTTATCCTCCTGCCCCCAATCCCTCCCAGCATCAGGGTCTTTTCCAATGAGTCAACTCTTCGCATCAGGTGGCCAAAGTATTGGAGTTTCAGCTTCAGCATCAGTCCTTCCAATGAGCACCCAGGACTGATCTCCTTTAGGATGGACTGGTTGCATCTCCTGGCAGTCCAAGGGACTCTCAAGAGTCTTCTCCAACACCACAGTTCAAAAGCATCAATTCTTTGGTGCTCAGCTTTCTTCACAGTCCAACTCTCACACCCATCCATGACCACTGGAAAAACCATAGCCTTGACCAGATGGACCTTTGTTGGCAAAGTAATGTCTCTGCTTTTTAATATGCTATCTAGGTTGGTCATAATTTTCCTTCCAAGGAGTAAGCGTCTTTTAATTTCATGGCTGCAGTCACCATCCGCAGTGATTTTGGAGCCCAGAAAAATAAAGTCTGACACTGTTTCCACTGTTTCCCCATCTATTTGCCATGGCGTGATGGGACCAGATGCCATGATCTTAGTTTTCTGAATGTTGAGCTTTAAGCCAACTTTTTCACTCTCCTCTTTCACTTTCATCAAGAGGATTTTAGTTCATTTTCACTTTCTGCCATAAGGGTGGTGTCATCTGCATATCTAAGGTTATTAATATTTCTCCCGGCAATCTTGATTCCAGCTTGTGCTTCCTCCAGCCCAGCGTTTCTCATGATGTACTCTGCATATAAGTTAAATAATCAGGGTGACAGTATACAGCCTTGACGTACTCCTTTTCCTATTTGCAACCAGTCTGTTGTTCCATGACCAGTTCTAACTGTTGCTTCCTGACCTGCATACAGGTTTCTCAAGAGGCTGGTCAGGTGGTCTGGTATATCCATCTCTTTCAGAATTTTCCACAGTTTATTGTGATCCACACAGTCAAATGCTTTGGCATAGTCAATAAAGCAGAAATTGATGTTTTTCTGGAACTCTCTTGCTTTTTCGATGATCCAGTGGATGTTGGCAATTTGATCTCTGGTTCTTCTGACTTTTCTAAAACCAGCTTGAACACCTGGAAGTTCACAGTTCATGTATTGCTGAAGCCTGGCTTGGAGAATTTTGAGCATTTCTTTACTAGCGTGTGAGATGAGTGCAATTGTGGGGTAGTTTGAGCATTCTTTGAGATTGCCTTTCTTAGAGATTGGAATGAAAACTGACCTTTTCCAGTCCTGTGGCCACTGCTGAGTTTTCCAAATTTGCTCGCACATTGAGTACAGCACTTTCACAGCATCATCTTTCAGGATTTGAAATAGCTCAACTGAAATTCCATCACCTCCACTAGTTTTGTTCGTAGTGATGCTTTCTAAGGCCCACTTGACTTCACATGCCAGGATGTCTGGCTCTAGGTGAGTGATCACACCATCGTGATTATCTGGGTCATGATGATCTTTTTTGTACAGTTCTTCTGTGTATTCTTGCCACCTCTTCTTAATGTCTTCTGCTTCTGTTAGGTCCATACCATTTCTGTCCTTTATCGAACCCATCTTTGCATGAAATGTTCCCTTTGGTATCTCCAATTTTCTTGAAGAGATCTCTAGTCTTTCCCATTCTGTTGTTTTCCTCTATTTCTTTGCACTGATCGCTGAGGAACGCTTTCTTATCTCTCCTGGCTATTCTTTGGAACTCTGCATTCAAATGGGAATATCTTTCCTTTTCTCCTTTGCTTTTCGCTTCTCTTCTTTTCACAGCTATTTGTAAGGCCTTCTCAGACAACCATTTTTCCTTTTTTGCATTTCTTTTCCATGGGGATGGTCTTGATCCCTGACTCCTGTACAGTGTCACTGAACCTCTGTCCGTAGTTCATCAGACTTTCTGTCTATCAGATCTAGTCCCTTAAATCTCTTTCTCACTTCCACTGTATAGTCATAAGGGATTTGATTTAGGACACACCTGAATGGTCTAGTGGTTTTCCCTGTGTTCTTCAGTTTAAGTCTGAATTTGGCAATAAGGAGTTCATGATCTGAGCCACAGTCAGCTCCCGGTCTTGTTTTTGCTGACTATATAGAGCTTCTCCATCTTTGGCTGCAAAGAATATAATCAGTCTGATTTCTGTGTCGACCATCTGGTGATGTCCATGTGTAGAGTCTTCTCTTGTGTTGTTGGAAGAGGGTGTTTGCTATGACCAGTGCATTCTCTTGACAAAACTCTATTAGCCTTTGCCCTGCTTCATTCCATACTCCAAGGCCAAATTTGCCTGTTACTCCAGGTGTTTCTTGACTTCCTACTTTTGCATTCCAGTCCCCTATAATGAGAAGGACATCTTTTTTGGGTGTTAGTTCTAAAAGGTCTTGTAGGTCTTACAAGATCTTACGCACAGTAGTGTATAAATGTCAATCCCTATCTCCCAGTTCATCTCATCCCCCTTTCTCCCTTGGTATCCATAAATTGTTCTCTATGTATGTGTGTCTCTTTCTGCTTTACAAATAAGATCACCTATACCATTTTTCTAGATTCTACCCATATGCGTTAATACATGATATCCGCTTTTCTCTTTCTGACTTACTTCGCTCTGTATGACAGTCTCTTGGTTTGTCCACAACTTTGCAAACAACACAGTTTTGTTCCTTTTTATGGCTGAGTAATATTACATTATATAGCATGGCATCTTCTTTATCCATTCCCCTGTTGATAGATATTTAGGTTGCTTCCGTGCCCTGGCTCTTGTAAATAGTGTTGCGGTGAACTTTGGGGAACATGTGTCTTTTTGAACTACGGTTTCCACTTGGTATATGCCCACGAGGATAGCTGGGTCATGTGGTAGTTCTATTTTTAGTTTTTTAAGGAACCTCCACACTGTTCTCCATAGTGGCTGTATTGAGTGTAAGGGGGTTCCCTTTCAACACATTCTGTCCAGCATTTATTGTATGCAGATTTTTTGATGACCATTCTTACCAGTGTGAGGTGATACCTAATTGCAGTTTTGACCTGCATTTCTCTAATAATTAATGATGCTGAGACCTTTCCATGTCCCTCTTGGCCATCTGTATGTATTCTTTGAAGAAAGGGCTACTTAGATCTTCTGCCCATTTTTTGATTGGACTGTTTGTTTTTTTGATATTAAATTGTTTGTATATTTTGAAGATTAATCCGTTGTCAGTTTCTTCATTTGCAAATATTTTCTCCCATTCTAAGAGTTGTCTTTTTGTCTCAGTTATGGTTTTCTTTGCTTTGCTAAAGCTTTTAAGTTTAAAGTCCCACTAGTTTATTTTTGTTTTTATTTTTATTATTTTAGGAGGTGGGTCATAAAAGATCTTGCTGTGATTTATGCCAAGAGTGTTCTTCCTATGTTTTCCTCTAAGTGTTTTAGAGAGTCCAGTCTTACATTTAGGTCTTTCATCCATTTTATTTTCGTGTATGGCGTTAGGGAGTATTCTGTTAATAATTTCATTCTTTTATGTGTAGCTGTCCAGTTTTCCCAGCACGACTTACTGAAGAAACTGTCTTTTCTTCATTGTATATTCTCACTCCTTTGTTATACATTAGGTGACCACAGGTGAGTGGCTTTGTCTCTGGGCTGTCTGTTCTGTTCTACTGTACCATTCTGTCTTGATTAATGTGGCTTTGTAGTATAGCCTGAAGTCAGGGAGCCTGATTCCTCCGCTCTGTTTTTCTTTCTGAATATTGCTTTGGCTATTCTGGGTCTTTTGGTTTCCATACATATTGTAAATTTTTTTTCTTCTGATTCTATGAAAGAATACCATTGGTAATTTGATAGGAATTGCATTGAATCTGCATATTGCTTTGGATAGTATAGTCATTTTCATATTATTGCTTCTTCAAGTTCAAGAACATGGTATATCTCTCCATCTGTTTGTGTGGGCATTGATTTTTTTCATCAGTATATCATGGTTTTATGCATACAGGTCTTTTGCCTCCTTAGTTAAGTTTATTCCTAGGTACTTTATTCTTTTTGCTGCAATAGTAAATGGGTTTGTTTCCTTAATTTCTCTTTCTGGTCTTTCATTGTTAGTGTATAGGAATGCAAGAGATTTCTGTGTATTAATTTTGAAGCCTTCAACTTTACCAGATTAATAGATTAGCTCTTGTAGTTCTCTGGTGGCATCTGTGTAAAGTATCATGTCACTTCAAAGAGTGACAGTTTTATTTTTTTGTTTTTTCCAATTTGGATTCCTTTCTTTTTCTTTTCCGATTGCTCTGGCTAGGAATTTCAAAACTGTATTGAATGATAGTGGCAAGATTGGGCACCTTTGTCCTGTTCCCTGTCTTAAAGGAAATGCTTTCAGTTTTTCACTGTTGAGAATGTTTGCTGTGGGTTTATCATATATGGCCTTTATTATGTTGAAATAGGTTCCCTCTGTGCTCACTTTCTGGAGAGCTTTCATCTAAAATCCATGTTGAATTTTGTCAAAAAATTTTTTCTACATACATGAGATAATCATATGGTTTTTATTCTTCAATCTGTTAATATGTTGTATCACATTTGATTGATTTGTGGATATTGAAAAATTCTTTCATCTCTGGAATAAATCCCACTTGACCATGACAAATATCCTTTTAATGTATTGCTGGGGTCAGTTTGCTAATAAATGTATACCTATAGATTTTTTGGAATTATGTGAGTTTTTTTCCTAACATATTCATTTTAATATATTGATAGACCTTAAAATGGTACTGTGAAAAAAAATATTTTTTAAAATTAAGTTAAAAAAAAAAACTAACATAGGTTCACATACACTTTCAGGAATGTTCTTTTTAAAAATTCTAGGTATTGATTGTCTGAAAAAAAGTAAACAATTTTTATCAGTATTTAGATAATATAGTGACCTTTGTAACATCTATATCTAATATGGTATCACTAATATATTTGAAGCATTTTTTTTGCTCTTAGTATGATATTATTTTAATATTTTCTACAAATTGCTTATAATGTTTTCAATATTATGGGTTTTATTTTAATTGTTGACACCTTCAATTGACTCTATTTATAGACTATAATATTGAGAAAATTCTCAGCAGATATGGAGGTACCCAGGAAACTCAGAGGAAATTATCAACTCTATTTTTCACATTAAATGCATAAATACTTCAACTCAAATATTTCTAACAGGTAGTATCTTTTCCCTTCAACTTAGCCAAATGGCTTTTTCAACAAAATTTTTTTACAAGACAAAAACTTATCAAATGTGATTATCTATGTATGATACTAAATTTAGATGCTGCAAAACTGTATACTTTCTCCATCTCATTCTACTATAGCACAGAATAGAAAACTATCCAATTAACAAAAGGAGCTCCTTTAAAAATCTAGATGTTTCCAAATGACATTTAACCACTCCTTCTGTCCCTGTTCATATCCAATCATCATCATCTAGCAACCATCTGAAAACAATCTTTAAAAATATTTTGAAATGGATTCAGAAACTCAGTACTTAATTTCTTCTCTAAATATATCCTTTCATTTTTTAAAATTTTATTGATAATGAAAGGGTTATTGGAAATTTTTAAAGCATTAACAGAAAATTAAATCAATATATAGTTGTAGGTTTACACAATACAATAAATTATAAAAACCCCTGTAGCTGGATGAACTTAGCGTCTGTCATACAGAGTAAAGTAAGTCAGAGAAAGAAAAACAGATATTGTATGTTAATACACATATATGGAATCTAGAAAAATATGCAGATGAATCTACATCCAGGGCAGGAACAAAGTAAAGACTCAGACATGCAGAACCAACAGGTGGTCAAGGCGGGGGAAGGGGAGGGTGGGACAAATTGAGAGAGTAGCACTGATGAATGTGTGTGTGTGTGTGTGTGTCTGTCATGTACAACATAGATAGCTAGTGGAAAGCCGCTCTATAGCACAGGGGACTCAGCTTGGTGCTCTGTGATGACCTAGCAGGTGGGGTGGGGGAGCAGGGTGGGACAGAGGCTGGAGAGGGAGGGGATGTATGCATACATAAAGCTGACTCATTTTGTTGTGCAGCAGAAACTGACGCAGCATGGTAAAGCAATTATACTCAAAAAAAAAAAAAAAAAACCTGTGGCAAGTGCAATTCGGATTACTTTCTATCGGAGGACCACTCAGTCTTTATTTGCCTCAAATGTCTCTTGCATACCTCACCTATCTAATTTCTCACTGACCTGCCTGCCCATTTCCTTCATCTCATAATCTGCGACAGGGCCCACGGCCTTACTGCATGTTTCACCAAATGGCCAGCACTGTTCAATTGTTTCTCCAGCGCCTCTGGTCACAGGCAAGACCCAGCTTTTCCTAGTGAGTCCTGTCTCCAAGGGAAGTGTTGGTTTTATATTTAAGTGTAGAAAAAGTCTGAAAAGAAAAGTGAGCCATGGATGATTGTCATTTAGCCTTAACTCTAAGTTACAGGAAGAGCTCACTGGGCAGTGTGTCTTACACTCTATTAGATGAGGCCACGGTGAAATGGAGGGAAAATATGGATATCTTCCACATGATCCCAAACAATTTAAATGCAGCTCTTAGGTGACTCAGATGGTCAAGAATCTGCCTGCAGTGCGGGACATCCCAGTTTGATCCCTGGGTTGGGAAGACCCCCTGGAGAAGGGAATGGCTACCCACTCCAGTACTCTTGTCTGGAGAATCCCATGGACAGAGGAGCCTGGTGGGCTACAGTCCATGGGGTCACAAGAGTCAGACACGACTGAGGAGCTACGACTTTCACGTTAATAATAACACTTTGCAAACAGTGGGCAGATGGTAATCTCTAGGAACGTTTTCTCTCAGGTTAATTGAGTTCTCTGGTCACCTTGCTGTTAGGTATTTCTGTCAGAGCCATATTTTTTTAAAAAATGGTATTTGACTTAAAATCCTAGTTGAAAATAGTCTTTTTGATTGGTCTTGAATAGGTAAGAGAAAAATTTAAATTAGTATAAATATCAAGAACTATAAAATATTTGCAATTCAAGCCAAAATTAGACCGTATTGTATGTACATTCTACCTTTGTGAAATCTAGAAGGAAATGGTGACTTCCCTTTCATTGCATAAGTACATTTCAGCGGCTGAAAAAAAAATCACGTGGCTCCTCCCAGTGTCTTTTTGTTTATTTCATTTGGAGGTGGTACTATTATTTTAAGTTGTTTAAAACCCCACAGTGGATGCTCCATAGTCTCGAGGTCAGCATTTTAAATTCAGCTATATCATCTAGTCACTGTCTGTTACTCTAGGATTATCACCCTCAAGCTTCTCTGTTATATTCTTTCTTCCAGCCCAAGTACGATAATTTTCATTTCTTCAAACATGTTTCAAGACATGTGACCCTGCATACATTGTTGCCTCTGCCTAAAATTTCCTTTAGCCCTTATCTTTGATAATTTAGCAAGGATTTACTGAGTGATTCTGATACTTCAGACTCTGTGCTGGGCATCAGTATGTTGTTAGTTGTCCATATGTTTTTAACAAATAGATAAATAAACAATGAATGAGTCACCTTTATCAATTTTAAGTATGGGTGGGATCTAGGGTGGGGCTGAGATATAGCATTCTAGGTAGAAAAAAAGGCTCTCAGAGATTTCTCCCCCTTTCTCTCCTACTCTTTGGTTTATTGCAGGAGAAAAGGAGAAAAACAAGAGTTGGAAGGTAGTCTTGACCTCATATCATTTAATCATTCCTACTTTCCAGCTGATCACACTACATACTTCAATAGAAAGTAAAAATAAATAAGTAAAACAGACAATGACATGGTTACAAATGGCAGAATCATGGGAGAAATATCATTGTCTCTAAGGAAAAGCTTAAATGCCACCTTCTCCAGGAAGTTTTCATTCATATGCAAACCTACTCCAAGAGGTGTGAACTCTCCCTCTTTTGTCCTCCATAACACTTTGCATCCCTCATTTTTTAGCATTTATTTACTTTTATCTTGTATTTATGGTGATTTGTGGCTCCTTGTGTCCTTACTGTAGAATATTGTGAGCTATCTGAGGACAAGGCACCAGACGCATTCATTTCTGCAACCACTGCCAACATGTCTTTCGTGCTTGGCAATTTGATTGGAAAATCTTATCTATTATTTGGATGCATTTTAGCTTAACCATAGTCACTCAGTTGTTTGTCAGATGTTGAACTATTATGTCTTATATGTGGGTAATGCTTCCCAGCCCCTTCTTCCTTGGCCTCCAGTCACACCAGTTTGGTTCCTTAAGCACACCAAATTATTTTCCACTTAACGTCCTTCATGCGAGTTGGTTCTACTTCCTGAAACACCAGTCTTTCCCACCTTGTACATGTACTGGCTTGGCCAAAAAGTCCATTCAGGTTTTTCCAAGAGTTTATGGAAAAACCCAAATGAATTTTTTGACCAAGGCATTATATGGACACACACAGACACCTCACACATATACCTTCTGCATGGCCAAGTCTTTCTCAGGCTTCAGTGTATGCATGCTAAGTCACTCAGTCATGTCTGACTCTTTGTGACCCTGTGGACTGTAGCCCACCGGGCTCCTCAGTCCGTGGGATTCTCCAGGCAAGGATACTAGAGAGGGTTGCCATTTCCTCCTCCAGGGGATCTTACAGACCCAGGGATTGGATTGAACCCATATCTTTTTCATCTGCATTGACAGACGGATTCTTTACCACTAGTGCCGCCTGGGAAGGCTTCAAGCCTGTATCTAAATGTGAACTGCTCAGTGAGAATTTCCTAGACCTCTGTACAGTTAGTACTTACAGCACCCAACTTCCTCATCTGCAGATTCAACCAACCTCAGATTAAAATATTCAAAGAAAAAGATCCCAGAAAGGCCCTAAAAGGAAAACTTGAGTTTGTCACATGGAAGTAACTACTGTTTAGCGTTTGCAGTTCATTTACAACTATTTACATAGCGTTTACCTTGTATGAGGTATTATAGGTGACCAGGGCTTCCCTGTTGACTCAGACAGTAAAGAATCTGCCTGCAAGGAAGAGACCCCAGTTCTATCCCTGGGTTGGAAATATCCCCTGGAGAAGGGAATGGCTACCCACTCGAGTATATTCTTGCCTGGAGAATTCCATGGACAGAGGAGCCTGGCAGGCCACAGTCCATGGGTCCCACAACTGAGCAACTAACACTTCCACTTCTTTCACTTTTCAGAGATGATATAAAGTTTAAGGGAGGATGTGTGTAGATTATATTCAAATATTGCACCATTTCAAATTAGAGACTTGAGCATCCTTGGACTTTGCTGTCTGTGTGGGCCCTGGAACCAGTCCCTGTGGAAACCAAGGAAGGACTCTGTTGACTCTCCTTTCCTTGGTGTACTTTGTCATACCATGATACCCCCAACCCCTCCTTTCAGAGCATTTTCCAGTTTGTAACTATATAATTATTTGTATGCCTCCCTGTTTATCATCTGTCTTTCCAACTAGATTATAAGGCTCCTAGTGGCACATAAGCCTATTGTCTTCACAACTATATATCTGGTACTTAGCATAGTATTCGCCGTTTAGTTGACACTCAACGTCTACCTGTGAAAAGTATGAGCTTCAAAGTGCTGTTACAAAACTTGCTACTACTTCCAAGTCTTCCTACCACCTGGAAGTTGGAGATGGGTGATGGAAACATTGCTATTTCACAGAGAAGGGTGCTAACCCATAAAGGAAGGATTAATACCCAGTGATGAATCTGTGAAGAAGCTGCTCTCATCTTCTAAGTTGTATCCCATTTTCTGCAGCCCCAGGCTGGCTCTCCTGCTCTTTCCAAATGGGAAATAAAGTTAACAAGTGCCTTTAGTATGACTTTGACCAAGGACTTCTCAGGAGACACTTTGAGGGATCTCAAATGCCCACTTGGGCAAGCTGCCTTCAATCAGAAGCAGGCACGTGCTGTAGGCGCTGAAAGGGGAAACCTTCTCTGTGTCACAGCTGAAAGCAGCACTCTGGATATTTAAAGCAATCCCTCTTTTAAAAAATTAATGACCTGAAAGGGGAGAGAAGAAGCTGCCTATGTAATGCGGAAAGAGGAGCTAGATGACCGCAGCCCTGGTCCCTCTCCAAATGATGTCATCATCAGTCTAGATAATAAATTTGTAACAACGTGGCTGAAAGAGATGGGACACCATTTCGTTATAAGTCAGGGGAGCTGGTGGCAGCAGAATTTAAAGGGAGGAATCTTTAAAATCTGGCTGACCTACAGTTTTCTCTTCACTGGGAAATTAGATTATCCAGAGAGCAGAGCAGAAACCACCGTGAGCTCTGGCTCTGCCAGTCTGTACGTCCCCAGCCCATCAGAACAGGCAGAGTGGCCAGCGGGCCCTGCTCTGTTAGGAGTCTGCTGGGCACACCCTTCTACTTGAAAGAGGAGAAATGGACGAACACTTGATTTATGGAGTTTTTTGGGGTTTTTTTAAATAGAAATCAGTCACTCACTTAACATGGATCCTAAGACATGATCTCAGAGGAGGTGTTCCTCAACCATGTAAGACCATACTATCTGTAATGGTGTTACTTTGAGAATCTCTTCCTGGTGACTTCTCCCTGGATTTGGTCTAGAGTCTGCCATCCTTCACCATGTATGCATTGACCTTCCCTTCCTTTTCCATTTCACATATGATCTAAATCACTCTACAGTGTCTTGCTTTAAAGTATTTTTCATTTCATCTATGGCGTTAGAATGGGACAAAACTCAGTTATAGATGCAAATCTAGTCCCAAAGTCTTATATCATCTATGGTCTAGCAATTTTCACAGATCCTCATAAATATAATTGCTTGATAAGAAAATAAATGAATGCATTGATGAGTGTATAGGTTTGTAAGCATCACTGGGATGATTTAATTGTGAAGCACATGTTACCACCTCTTTCCTCTCAACTTCAGTGCTTTCCCAGTCCCCAAAATAGACTGGCAAGTGATGGCTCCATATGTTAAGGATTCAGCCATCAAACCTGGGCCCTTATAAAGTGTGAACTGGCAAGCCCACTTCTCTCTGTCCCCATCTTCATCCAAGTGGCTGTCACTTCTTTCTTATCTTACTGCAGTAATCTTATAACGTTTCCCCACATTCATACTTTTTAAGTTTCCAACAGAGTTGTAATTTATGTACAGTATATTCACATGAGATAGAAAAGTTGTCTTTTTTTACTTTTTATTACTCATTTATTTATCTATTTAACTTAAAAATTTTTAATTGGAGGCTAATTACTTTACAATATTACGGTGGTTTTGTCATACATTCACATGAATCAGCCATGGGTGTACATCGTGACCCTCCCTCCCACCTCCCTCCCCATCCCATCTCTTATTTGCTTAATTGGATAATACCAAAAAGTTGTTCTACACAGCTCATCACAAAAGAGGTTTTGTTCTTATTAGGAACAAATATTTTATATTTATTTATGCCTTTGTTAGGGCTTCCACAGTGGTTCAGGAGAAAGAAATCCACCTGCAGTGCAGGAGTTGCAAGAGATGCAGGTTCAATTCCTGGGGCTGGAAGATCCCCAAGGAGGACCTGGCAATCCACTCCAGTATTCTTGCCTGGAGAATCCCATGGACAGAGGAGCCTGGTGAGCTACATACAGCCCATAGGGTCACAGAGTTGGGCACAACTGAAGTGACTTAACGTGTATACACTTGCCTTTGTTAAATTAACAAAGACACTACTGATACCATCTAAACTAAATGCAAAATCAGGATTTCAGGTGAATAGACCATAAACATCATTAAAATAAATCACCCATAATGAAAGCCCCGCGGTCATACTCCGTCCCCTCTGCACTTTCCATCGCCAGTTTCGTCTTTAAAAATGCTTTTTGTTTTTGTTACTCTCTTTCCCAGACACTTAAATGGTTACGCATTCCTCCTTAGATAAGGCCCTTCACTGACTGGCCAGCAAAAAGCCCTGTGTGATCTGAGGTCTGCCCAGCTCTCCCATCCCCTTTAAAGACCCATTTCTTCTTTGAGCACTTTCTCCAGCCACACTGTATTTTCTTCATCATGCCTTGCTCCTTTCCATCTCTAAGTCTTCCTGTGTACTGCCTCTTCTATCTGGAATGCCCGTCCATCCTCACTCACACCTGGTTAATTCCCATTCATGCTTAGCTCTCTAGTTACTGCATCCCTGAAGTCTTAAGCCATTCCCTCAACCAAAATCAATACACATACCCACATGAGATTATACTCACAATAGCCATACTCAGGCCATACTCACAATAGCCTCCAGAACCCTAGCAGTAGAACCTTAACAGAACGTTTTCCACTTAGGATAACATTTTCCATTTATAACTGCTAGTTTCTATATGACCCATTGCTTAATTGAGTATAAGATGTGGAGGGCACTGTTCGCTTTATGAAGTGAAAGTGAAGGTCGCTCAGTTGTGTCTGACTCTTTGCGACCCCATGAACAGGTCAGGGAATTCTCCAGGCCATAGTGTCACAAAGTATTGGACATGACTGAAGTGACTTAGCACGCACACACATGCTTTTGTTATATTAACAAAGACATTATTGATATCTTTTAAACTAAAAGCAAAATCAAGAACTTGTACATAAGTTCATTTTATGTGCATTGCTTATTCCCAGAGACTGGGTAGGGGCACATGATTGATATGGTGGTGGCTTAGTTGCTAAATGGAGAAGGCAATGGCAACCCACTCCAGTATTCTTGCCTGGAAAATCCCATGGGCGGAGAAGCCTGGTGGGCTACAGTCCATGGGGTCGCAAAGAGTCAGACACGACTAAGCGACTTCACTTCTAGTTGCTAAATCATGTCCGACTCTCACGACCCCATGGGCTATCACCTGCCAGGCTTCTCTGTCCATGGGATTTCCCGGACAAGGACACTGGAGTGGGTTGCCATTTCCTTCTCCAGGGGAACTTCCTGACCCAGACAATCTCCTGCATTGCAGACAGATTCCTTACCACTGAACCACCAGGGAAGCTCTCATGATCCATGAAAACTTATAAAATGAATAAAAGAAAATTTATCTCACGTTTCATGATCCTGAGAAATCAAAGTCATAAGTTCAATTGCAAGGAGCCCCAAGACACAGGCCATATCCCTTAACAAAGATGACAACAATGGTTGTGGTGGTGACAATCATGTACCACTATGAAGCCTTAATATGGGGCATTGACTAAAAGCTTTCTACATATTTTTCATTCCACTCTCCCAAAAGTGCTGAGAAAACTGAGGTCAGAGAAGTTAAAAGGCCTTGCCCATGGTTACACAGTTTGGATTTAAAGCCGAGTGTGCCCAGCTCCATAATCTTTTTCTTTTACGCTTCACGGTAGAACCTCTTCTGATGATGTAGAAGTAGTTTTCTTGCAGCCTGGTGATAACGCAAGAGTTCAGAGGACATGTTCTGTGGATGTAGCACAGGGGTGTGATTTGCAGACAGAGAGAGTCATGGAGGAGAAATGTTTCACAGAAGAAAGGGTGTCCTGTGTGATGGAGTTCAGGAAAGCTTTTCCCTCCCTGGCCGAGGTGTAAAAATATTTCTCACTGATGTATTCTTGACAGTAAAAGCTGAGTTATAATGGTATGTTAATATGTAGGAATAGTAGGACACAGAGTGTAAGCTGTAATAAAAAGTGGGATATCTCTCTTTGGAGGATCTTGCCAAATGGCTAGTGGAGAAAAGTTTAACTGCAGTTAAACATCTGGTGAAACTTTCTTCACATCTGTAACTTTCTCCTATCTCCCCACCTTATTCCAGCCTCAGTAAAGTTCCTTCTATGGAAATATCTAAAATTGGGAAGAAATCAAGTACTTAAAAAATCAAGTGACAGTCTTGCTTTTTTTTTTTCTTACTTGCTTATGTTCTTCCAAAGCATATTAAAGAGAACTCTGTGAATTTAGTGTCTTAAATGTTTGAATAATTGTACAATTGCATGTGTAAGAAATACATGTCAATGAATTAAACTTGCCACTACACTCTTTTGAGAGAAATGATTTGCTTAGCAAATAAATAGCTTTGATATCGTTGGAAGGAATGTTTAAACACCATAAGAGAACAAGCCTTTCTCAAGCACTTTACATACCAAACCCTGATAAGCTTATTACAAATCACTTGTCTTCATTTACTAAGATATGTCCCTAGAGACACCTACTTGGCAACTCTAGTTTAAATTAATATATTTTCCTTAAAAGATAATCTGCCTTTACTTTAAAACTGTGTGTAGTTCAAAGCATTACAGATTCATACCGATGGATATGTATTAGTCAGAATTAGGAAAGCTTCAGAGTGTTTACATAATGACTTCTATTTAGAAGTCTGTTCAAGGACCACAGAATCTCAAGGTTCTTTTTTTTTTCCTCTGTCTGTTTCCTCTGTCCCAGTTTCTAATGCATGACTCTGCTTACTGTAACTGAATGCTTGGATTCAGGAGAGAAAGTATACAGGGCAAAAACTACATTAACAGCAAGAACCACCATAGAAACGGAAGCTGCACATTGAATCTTAGAGTCCAGTATTTGGGGTTCTAAAAACTGCACAGTGTTCTTTTTCTTTTTCTTTTGCATCTATCACAATGCAGTGGTAAAATGTCTATTATGTGTGTACCATTCTGTGGCACTGGAAAAATACAGGGATGTTCTAAGTCTTCCAGAGCTTTCTCTGGCTAGGGAAACAGAATCTTGTTATGTATATTGATACAGATCAGTGGTGATTTCACTCCTACCACCCCCCGCCCCCAGGACTTTTGGCGATGTCACGAGATGTATTCTGGTCATCACACTTGAGAAGGGTGCTACTGGCAGCCAGCACTACAGGCCAGGGATGCCGCCCAGCATCCTACAGTTGCCAGGACAGCGCCCCCCCAACAGTCATCCAGCCAGGAATGCAAGTAGTACCACAACTGAGAAACCCTGATTTGATATCAGTTCACTAAAATGTGAGATCCTGAAGCATAGGGCTCTTGTGGCCTTTATTTCTGTATCTCCAGTGTCCAGCCAAGAGCCTTGAACATTTCAGCTGGCATTAAATGTTTGACTGTTACATGAATGAATGAGTAAATGATTAGCAGAATTGGGGTGTAAGACCGAGAGACCACTAATCTCATCAGAAAATCTAGCTACATGTGTTTGAGTTTTTTTTTTTTTTTTTCTTTTTCTTTTTCATGTAGAAGTTTATTTTCAGACTGCTAGTAACACTGACACTTCCAACATGACTACCTTTTGTTGGGAGACAAATCTTTGCCTATATTTTATCATGTGTCCAGAAATAAAGAAACCCTGGATAGATAGCAATTCTCCAAATTCCCAGTGAGAAAATTAAGACATGTTTGACCAACTTGAAAATGTTAATGATGTAGATTAAATAATTAAATATCTACTTATATAGTTTATTCATTTAAATATATTCAAAATTATTAATATATTAATTTAGAAATGTGCTTTTTTCCTATACTCTTTTATTTTATAAAACAATTTTATTCAAACTTTGGAAAAATGTGTTTTCCAATATTGCTCAGTCATTACATCATCTTTTTAAATTTCTTTCATCTAAGTTGTTTCAGATATAATAGTTTTCTAAATCATATATATTTCTGTTCCCTTGTGTTTTCTCCCTCTAAGTCTTATGTATGATTATGAACAGTTATTTTTGCTTCCTATAGATAATTACCCGAGATCTTTACAATACAAGCACTTAGTGTATTGCTCTTAAAAGTGCTGTTTACAGGGCTTGTTGGTGGTGGTGGTGTTCAGCTGCTCAGTTCAGTTCAGTCCCTCCGTCGTGTCCAACTCTTTGCGACCCCATGGACTGAAGCACGCCAGGCCTCCCTGTCCATCACCAACTCCTGGCGTTTACTCAAACTCATGTCCATTGAGTCGGTGATGCCATCCAACCATCTCATCCTCTGTCGTCCCCTTCTTGTCCCACCTTCAATCTTTCTGCATCAGGGTCTTTTCAAATGAGTCAGTTCTTCCCATCAGGTGGCCAAAGTGTTGGAGTTTCAGCTTCAGCATCAGACCTTCCAATGAATATTCAGGACTGAATTCCTTTAGGATGGACTGGTTGGATCTCCTAGCAGTCCAAGGGACTCTCAAGAGTCTTCTCCAACACCACAGTTCAAAAGCATCAATTCTTCAGTGCTCAGCTTTCTTTGTAGTCCAACTCTGACATCCATACATGACCATGGGAAAAACCATATCTTTGACTAGACAGACCTTTGTTGGCAAAGTAATGTCTCTGCTTTTCAATATGCTGTCTTGGTTGGTCATAGCTTTTCTTCCAAGGAGCAAGCATCGTTTACTTTCATGGCTGCAGTCACCATCTGCAGTGATTTTGGAGCCCAGGAAAATAAAGTCAGCCCCTGTTTCCGTTTCCCCATCTATTTGTCACGAAGTGATGGGACTGGATACCATGATGTTAGTTTTCTGAATGTTGAGTTTTAAGCCAACTTTTTCACTCTTCTCCTTCACTTTCATCAAGAGGCTCTTTAGTTCTTCCTTGTTTTCTGCCATAAGGATGGTGTCATCTTCATATCTGAGGTTATTGATATTTCTCCCGGCACTCTTGATTCCAGCTTGTGCTTCATCCACACAGCATTTCTCATGATGTACTCTGCATATAAGTTCAGTTGCTCAGCCATTTCCAAATCTTTGTGACTCCATGGGCTGTAGTATGCCAGGCTTCCCTGCCTTACACTGTCTCCCAGAGCTTGCTCAAACTCATGTTCATTGAGCTGATGACGTCATCCAACCATCTCATCCTCTGCTGTCCCCTTCTCCTGCCCTCAATTGTTCTCAGCTTCAGGATCTTTTCCAATGAGTCAGCTCTTTGCATCAGGTGACCAGAGTATTGGAACTTCAGCTTCAGCATCAGTCCTTCCAGTGAGTATTCACGGTTGATTTCCTTTAAGATTTATTGGTTTGATCTTACAGGCCTTGTTCATATTCAGATCTTGCCTAATAAGACCATCTTCCCTCTCAGCCCCCTCTCCCACCCACACTTCACACCCAGTATTGTACAATTACTAAATATTTGTTACATCTGATTGCTTTCTTTTGTTACTTGCTTTTGTCAGATGATTTCATAAGAATCCAACTCTAGAACGTATCAAAATAGGTATACGAAAAGGTGCCTTCCCCCTTCATGGATCACAGCCTTGTCATGGCAGAGGGGCTTGTGTAACTCAGTGATGCTGCGAGCCATGCCGTGCAGGGCCACGAAAAATGGATGGATCATAGTGGAGAGTTCTGACAAAATGTGGCCCACTGGAGGAGGGAGTAACAAACCACTCCAGTATTTTTGCCACAGGAACTCCTTAAACAGTATGAAAAGGCAATAAAGATATGACACTGAAAAATGAGCCCCCCAGGTCAGAAGGTGTCCAATATGCTACTGAGAAAGAGTGGAGAAATAGCTTCAGAAAGAATGAAGAGGTTGGGCCAAAGCAGAAACAAGGCTCAGTTGTGGATGTGTCTGGTGGTGAAAGTAAAGTCTGATGCTGTAAAGAATAATACTGCATAGGAACCTAGGACATTAAGTCCATGAATCAAAGTAAGCTGGATGTGGTCAAGCAGAAGATGGCAAGAGTGAACACTGACATTTTAGGAACCAGGGAACTAAAATGCATGTATGCTAAGCTCCTTCAGTCATATCTGGCTCTTTGCAACTGGATGGACTATAGCCTGCCAGGTGCCTCTGTCCATGGAATTCTCCAGGCAGTAATACTGGACTGGATTGCCGTTTCCTCCTCCAGGGGATCTTCCTGACCCAGGGATCAAACTTGAGTCTCTTACATCTCCGGAATTGGCAAGTGAGTTCTTTACCACTAGCACCACCTGGGAAGCCCCTAAAATGGATGGGGATGGGCAAATTTAATTCAGATGACCACTATATCTACCACTGTGGGCAAGAATCCCTTAGAAGGAATGCAGTAGCCCTCATAGTGAACAAAAGGGTCTGAAATGCAGTACTTGGATGCAGTCTCAAAAATGACAGAATGATCTAGGTTCATTTCCAAGGCAAACCATTCAACATCACAGTAATTCAAATCTATACTCCAACCACTAGTGCTGAATAAGCTGAAGTTGATTGGTTCTATGAAGACCTACAAGCCCTAGAACTAACACACACACACACACACACACACACACACACACACACAAAGCCCTTTTCATCATAGGGGACTGGAATGCAAAATTAGGAAGCCAAGAGATACCTGGAGTAACAGGCAAGCTTGGCCTTGGAGTGCAAAATGAAGCAGGGCAAAGGCTAACAAGATTTTGTCAAGAGAACACACTGGCTGTAGCAATCACCCTCTTCCAACAGCTCAAAAGATGACTCTCTACATGGACATCACCAGATGGTCAACACCAAAATCAGATTGATTATATTCTTTACAGCCAAAGATGGAGAAGCTCTAAAAAAGCTTCTAAAAACAAGACCTGGAGCTGACTGCAGCCCAGATCATGAGCTCCTTATTGCAAAATTCAGGCTTAAATTGAAGAAAGTATGGAAAACCACTAGACCATTCAGGTATGACCTAAATCAAATCCCTTATGACTATACAGTGGAGGTGACAAATGGATTCAAGGGATTAGATCTAGTAGAGTGCCTGAAGAACTATGGAGGTCCATAATATTGTACATGAGGCAGTGACCAGAACTATCTCAAAGAAAAATAAATGCAAGAAGGCAAAGTGGTTGTCTGAAGAGGCTTTACAAATAGCTCATAAAAGAAGAGAAGCTAAAGGCAAGGGAGAAAGGGAAAGATATACTCAACCAAATGCAGAATTCCCGAGAATAGCAAGGAGATATAAGAAAGCCTTCTTTTTTTTTTTTTAAGAAAGCCTTCTTAAATGAACAATGCAAAGGAATAGAATAAAACAATAAACAATAGAATGGGAAAGACTAGAGACCTCTTCAAGAAAATTGGCGATATCGGGGGAACACTTCATGCAAGAATGGGCACAATAAAGGACAGAAATGGTAAGGACCTAACAGAAGCAGAAGATATTAATGAGAGGTAGAAAGAATACACAGAAGAAGTATCCAAAAAATGTCTCAATGACCCAGGTAACAATGATGGTCACTCACCTAGAGCCAGACATCCTGGAGTATGAAGTCAAGTAGGCCTTAGGAAACATTATTACAAGCAAAGCTAGTGGAGGTGATGGAATTCCAGTCGAGATATTTAAAAATCCTAAAAGATGATGCTGTTAAGGTACTGCACTCATTATGTCAGCAAATCTGGAAAACTCAGCGGTGGCCACAGGACTGGAAAAGGTCAGTTTTCATTCCAATCCCAAAAGGGGGCAATGCCAAGGAATGTTCAGACTACCGTAAAGTTGAGCTTTATTCACATGCTAGCAAGGTAGTGCTCAAAATCCTTCAAGCTAGGGTTCAACAGTACGTGAACCGAGAACTTGCAGATGGACAAGCTGAGTTTAGAAAAGTCAGAGGAATCAAAGAACAAATTGCCAACATCCACTGGATCATAGAGAACGCAAGGGAATTCCAGAGAAAACATCAACTTCTGCTTCATTGATTACACTAAAGGCTTTGACAGTGTGCATCACAACAAACTGGAAAATTCTTAAAGAAATGGGAATACTAGGCCACATGACCTGTCTCCTGAGAAAACTGTGTGTGTTTCAAGAAGCAACAGTTAGAACCAGATGTGGCGCAATGGACTGGTTCAAAATTGGGAAATGAGTTTGTCAATGCTGTGTATTGTCACCTTGCTTATTGAAATTTACGGAGTGTACATCCTGCAAAATGCTAGGCTGGATGAATTGTAAGCTGGAATCAAGATTGCTGGGAGAAATATCAACAACCTCAGATATGCAGATGATACCAATCTAATGGCAGAAAGTCAAGAGGACCTAAAGAGCCTCTTGATAAGAGTGAAAGAGGAAAATGAAAAAGCTAACTTAAAAGTCAGCATTCAAAAATCTAAACGATCATGGCATCTGGTCCCAGCACTTCATGGCAAGTGGAAGGGGAAAGTAGAAAAGGTGACAGATTTTATTTTCTTGGGCTCCAAAACCACTGTGGCTGCATCCATGAAATTAAAAGGCACTTGCTCCTTGGAAGAAAAGCTATGACAAACATAGGCAGTGTATTAAAAAACAGAGACATCACTTTGCTGACAAAGGTCCATATAGCCAAAGTTAAGGTTTTTCCAGTGGTCATGTACCAGTGTGAGAGATCGACCCAAAGAAGTGCCAGAGAATTGATACTTTCAAACTGTGGTGCCGGAAAGGCTCTTGAGAGGCCCTTGGACTTAAGGGAGATCAAGCCAGTAAATCCTAAAGGAGATCAGTCCTGAATATTCATTGGAAGGACTGATGCTGAAGCAAAGCTCCAGTACTTTGACCACCTGATGCAAAGAGCTGACTCTTTGGAAAACACCCTAGTCCTGGGAAAGGTTGAAGGCAAATGGAAAAGAGAATGGCAGAGAATGAGATGGTTAGATAGCTTCACCGACTCAATGGACATGAGTTTGAGCAAACTCTGGGAGATAGTGAAGGACCCGGAAGTCTGGCCTGCTGCAGTGCCTGGGGTCACACAGAGTCAGAGAAGACTTTGGGACTAAACAACAACAATGCTGCTGCTGCTGCTAAGTCGCTTCAGTCATGACCGACTCTGCGCGACCCCATGGACTGCAGCCCACCAGGCTCCTCCATCCATGGGGTTTTCCAGGCAAGAGTACTGGAGTGGGGTGCCATTGCCTTCTCTGCAACAGTGTGCATTCCCCAAAGTCTGTTATTCAAAATATAGTAACTGAGATAACATTGTAAACTCTCAAATGAAAGGAAGTCCTCCTTTTGGGGGGCACAATTTTGAGGGACTGAAAACCTTACCTGCTTTTGAGACGTGTAGTTCCTCCTTATCAGTGGAACAAACATTCCGAGACTCCAGTGGATGCCGGACGCCGCAGATAGCGCGGATCCCTGCACACACTGTTTTTCCAGTCACTGCTCTTGCACTGGGACCACTCACAAGTAGCATCAGGGTGACCTGAAGACAAGCACCGTGACACTGCAGCGGTCAAGCTGGTAACCACGGCAGCTGCTGAGTGACACACAGGAGGGAGACGCCGAGCAAAGGGTGGGTCAGGTCCTGAGAAGGACGGCGTGGTTTCAGCGGGCTGCTCAGAATAAGCGTAATGTAAAACCTATAAATCATTCATCTCTGGGATTTTTCACTTATTATTTTCAGACTTCAGTTGACCATGTATAACTGAAACTTCAGAAAACGAAACCTTGGCTGAGCAGGGGACTCCCGAATAGTGCATTTCTCATTAAATCCCAATGGCAACACGAAGCTTCCTGGTTATTTATGTCCCAACCTTATGAAGCTCAGTGTTGTGGCAATGCAAGGCCCAGGCCATGTGGCTGATAGGAACATGAGCACAACCCATACCCAGGTCTCTTAGGCCTCAAAGATGAACCTACTTATCATTCACCTAAACAAATTTTCATGAATGGAACCAACTAGGAAGGTGTTGCAGGGGGAATGTGGAAACATAAGCAAAGGAGAAGTAAAAATCCCCATGACACTTCTTCTCCTACATTCAGTTTCCTTCCCAGTTGATGTCTAAGGCATAAACTAAAATGAGTAATATTTTATTTTATATGTTAGACTTGATTCATTTAACACTGCTTAGAAGTTAAGATTCCAAAGAAGGGTTAATTAAGATCTAGTTACTGAATGCAATCAACTCTTGCAGTCAAAATGTGGGGAAAACATTTGTTTTCATTTTAAAACTAAACACACAATAAAATTTTAAAACAAATCCAAGAAACTAAAATATCCCTTTCATCAAAAGCCTTTGAGTAATTCTTTTCCAATGATAAAACTATTTATTATAGCCTTCCTGAGTGTGATTTGAGTTCTAGGTTTCTTTACCAGTAGAATTCCTAAACCATCATGCCTGGTGTGAGGTTGAAAGAGAGAGACTGTTTGAAGCCCAGTGCACTAGTTCACAGGAAGTATTCAGCCAAAGTTAGTTCCTCTGACTTTGTTCTATTCTTTTCTGATCACTTCCGCTTTGAGATCAATAGTAATACTTGAGGGGGAGCAGCAGCAGATGGGGCTGAAGATGTGACGGTTATAAACGGGCAACAAGTGGATATGAATTTTGCATGGATGTTAGTTATTTAAAGAAAATCTTAGAGGGTGAACCAAAAGCCACACTTTACATGCTGAGAGGTTGGAAATAATGTTCCTGAGGCCTTCAGATATTAAGCTGTAAAGTGAAGAAAAGCTTATTTCAATGAGATCAGTGGTACTATGACTCCCGTTTTTTAATTATCAAGAAAGTCAAGGTCTGGAGCGTCCAAAAATTTGATTCCGATCCAGGATCTGACACTCAGTTATGGAACTTCACCATATTTAAAACTCTGCTACACCCACCGGATGTGGATTCCCAACCCCATGCTGCTTAAACCTGGCCATAGTCAGCCAGCAGAAGGGAACACAGCTTCCTTTCCAAATCCCACGACAGACTGGCAAGAGTGTTACATCTGATGAATTTCAGATCTGTTTGAGGCAATGATAATGAAAGACAAAACACGACCATTGATTTGGTAGCAAAATGTCCTCCTTAAATGCAGTGATATAAATGTTGTCATTGGTCTCCAGTAATAAAGGAAACACAATGGTGGAAAAGGTCTTAGAGATTACCTTTCCAACATAGTTGTCATGCAGATGGAAAAACAGAAGTCCAAGAAAGAGGAATGATTTGTCCAAAGTTTCACAACAAATCATGACAGAGCAAGAATCAGAATTCTTATCTCTCAGGTCTCTAGTAACTAACTAGATATAAATATAAAGATACATACATGCATAACCATTTCTTCAGAAAGCACTCTTAGGGTGCTCACAATTTCACTTCAACATCTTTGCACAAAGGCCACTGTAGAGTTATGACCTAAATAGGGAAAAAAGTGACATCACTTCTAGGACATCTGTCCCTGGTAGGTAGCATCAAAGACCCTTGCCAAGGACACCTCCAATCTCCTTGGACATGCTGGTTCAGCTCCTTGTTTGGCTGACATCAGCCTGACTCACAGCTTCAGAAATGGCAAGATGTGCACAGTGAGGAATGAAACAAACTCATGCTCAAAGCTAGGTCAAGTTTGCCAAAATCATCCCCGAGCCCCTTTAGCTGATTGGAAATTGCTGCAAGGGCCTACCTCTATTCTACAGCTGAGCAACAAAAATGCCTCCAGTGGAGACTTTACCTCCCAGAGGTGAGCTGAGATCATTTCTGGCAACGTAGCATTCCCTGTGTATTTTTAGACGGGTACAGTGGAACTCATCGGTTGATTGCTGAACACACAAATAATTTGAAAAAAAAAAAGCCTTCTAAATAAGTGTTCTTTAATCTGTTTCTGTCTGCATTAATAATTCAAAAAGGTTGATTATTATGTCCACTAAGCTATCTTCATTGTCAACGTACACATGAATGTGTATGCTTCTGTGTGTTCAAGGACCACGTGTAGGATAGAGATTGGCCCTGGAAGGCATTTAACAATCGTCACTTCTTTTCCATTCATAAATTTACTCAGGTTTCTTTAGTAAATAACTATTGTGTTTTACTATGAACATTATCAGGAACTGTTAGCTCAGATATAATAATCAACAGAATCATTAAACAAGCAAGCGTTTACTGACTGCTTTGTATTTAGTAGACACTGTACTAAATCCTTGGGTCATCATGCTAAATGAAATAGAGTCCCAGGAACAGAAGAAGAGATAACCTAGTGAGGGAGGGAACTGTATAAAGGAAAAAGGAAATACAGTATGGTCGGTGATGGAAGAAAGTCTGCCTAACGTACTATGTAAGCAGAGAGACGGAGAAGGCAGTGGCACCCCACTCCAGTACTCTTGCCTGGAAAATCCCATGGACGGAGGAGCCTGGTGAGCTGCAGTCCATGGGGTCGCTCAGAGTTGGACACGACTGAGTGACTTCACTTTCATGCATTGGAGGAGGAAATGGCAGCCCACTCCAGTGTTCTTGCCTGGAGAATCCCAGGGATGGGGGAGCCTGGTGGGCTGCCGTCTATGGGGTCACACAGAGTCAGACACAACTGAAGTGACTTAGCAGCAGCATTATTTATCTACTTTTTTTCCCTTCCCTGCCTGCCTTTCTCTCCTTCTCCAGAAGTATCCTCCCTGAACCCACTGTCTTGGGCCAGATTTTATGACTTACTGGCAGCAATGGAGTGTGCGCAGAAATAATAGTATGTCACCGTCTACCTGTGACCTAAAAAGGCATAGCAAATTTATGCCAGCTTTTCGGAGTTCCTTCCCTTGGCCAGGAGATGCAATCCAACTGGCCCCAGAGAGTCATTGCTTCTTCAGTCTGGGTACTGGCATGAAAATCCTGGAGCTGACCTGAGCCCATCCCGAAGCTTAGAGCCCAGTAAAGCCCAGCCTATGATGGTACACAGTTTTTTGCATATTTTGCTGCTGAGTTACTTGCATCAAGCTATCTACCTGTTAGCCTGGAATATATTTTCTTTGTTTTAACATACAGAGTTGGGGGGTTATTTGTCATGCAAGAGCATTATTTCAGCCAAAAGCTTTCTAGCGTGCTGATCCTCTTTGATTAGATTCCATAGATTGCCCTGCAGTCTGTGGAATAATGCACTGTATTAATTTCCTGTCGCTGCTATAACAAATGTTACTGGCTTAAGCAACGCAGTATTTATCTTATAGTTTTAGAGGTCAGAAGTTTGAAATAAATCTCACGAGGCTAAAATCAAGGTGTTGAAATGGCTGCATTCCTTAGGGCAACTCTAGCCAAGACTCCATCTCCTTGTCTTTTCTAGACTCTAGAGGCTGGCAACCTTCCTTGGTTTGTGGCTCCCTTCTTCCATCTTCAAGGGAGTGTCCTTGACACATTGTCATCTCTCTGCTTCTCTTTTCCTACCTCCATTTTCAAGTTCTAAGGGCCTTTATGATATATTAGGAACATACAAATAATTCAGGATAATCTTGTCTCAAGGCCAGCTGATTAGCAATCAGAATTTCACCTAGAACATTATTTCCTATTTGCTACATAATCTAACAGACACAAAGTGAAAGTGTTAGTCACTCAACTGTGTTCGACTCTTTGCGAACCCATGGACTGTAGCCTGCCAGGCTCCTCTGTCTGTGGGATTCTCCAGGCAAGAATACTTGGGTTGGATTGCCATTCCCTTCTCCAGGGGATCTTCCTGACCCAGAGACCAAACCCCAGCTGCCCACATTACTGGCAAATTCTTTACCATCTGAGCCACAAGGCTTCCATGAATTAGGAGGTGAATGTCTTTGAGGGCTTGGGGGGCATTATTCTGCCTGACACAGGAACCATTGCTAATCCTGTGCTCATAAAAAGAAAAGAGTGTTAAAAAGAAATATACAAATGAGCTTATCTACAAAACAGAAACAGACTCACAAACTTAGAGAATGAATTTACAGTTACCATGGGGAAACGGTGAGGGGAGACGGGATAGTTAGGGAGTTTGGGATTGACATATAGACTATAGACACTGCAATATTGGAAATGGATAACAACAAGGACCTACCATGTATGTAGTACAGGGAACACCACTTAATGTCATGTAACAGCCTAAACTGGAGAAGAATGGGAAAAAGAATGGATACATATATAGAGTTAATCATTTTGCTGAACACCTGAAACTGTCACAACATTATTAATCAACTATATTCCAATATAAAATAAAAAGGTTAAAAAAAAAAAGACCAGAGTAGAAGGAACATTTGCCTTGGGGGTTCCTGCTCGTTCCTCCAAACCCCATCCTAAAAACCAAACCACAGCCTAGGTATAGGAAGTGTTTTTGATGGCCAACATCATATCCCTTCAGCCTCTTACCTTAGTGTAGCTGTGATGGATAATTATGTGCATTTTAATTTTAACCCATCTCAGGGGTACACTACCAACTTCTGCATGTTTCTCCCTATGGCTGTTTCGGAACTGCAGAAGCCTGCTCAGCTTCCTATGCAGACACAGCCAGCAATGGTTGGGTGGAAGCTGATGAATAAATGCCCAGCCTTCTGGGAGAACATGGATGGAGACTCAGTTCACATGGTTTCTAGAAGGGTCTCAGCAGGACCACAATAATTCTCAGCTCATTAACCCCACTGATTCGCTTTTACTTCTTCCCTGTCCCTTTATCCCCACTCTTTATCCTGCCGCCTGGATCACCTCTCAAATAAACTGCCTGACACCCAGACCTCATCTCAGACTCTGCTTTTGGAGGAAAGCAAGCTGAGACTTCATGTTTGGTGTTGGCTGGACAACCACGCCTCAAGGTCGAAAGAACCCTGACCATTACACAGTGCAACTTGCGTAGAAATGTCTAGAGCAGCTTGTGTGATTCAAGAAAGCCCTCTAGTCTGTAACATCTCTCACGAGAGGCTGTGCTGTCTCTGATTACATACCTCCAGGGATGCGGAGGTCACAGTTTGCTCATGTTGTCACATGAGGCAAACCAGCCTAATGTAAGACAGCTGTCAGTAAAAATGTGCTTCCTTGAGAAAAGCTCTCATTACTCCTAGTTCAGTCTGGTCAGTCCTTTTGTAATGTCACATATTCTTTCTTATAAAAGTGCTCAGAGACTTCGAGACCAAAACACAAGGCAAACTAAAACTTTGCTTCTGTTAAGCCTAGGGCCTTCGACAATACCACACAAACTCAAATGTCCTTACAGCTGACGGAATCCTCTTTGCCAGTATGCTTAAACGTTTGTTCATAGCGAAGCAGAACATAGTATTTCACGAGTAAGCAAGGTGAATTTGTTTAAAAATCTGATTTCAAAAGTCAGCGATGTTACTTGTTACCTCTGTGTGCATGAGGAAATCATCATTTGCTAAGCTCCAGTTTCTTCATCTGTAAAATGGGGATAATGAGACTCCCCGAGGGTTGTCATGAGGAGAAAAATCTATTAACACATGAATGATGTGGGGAAAGCTCTGAAATATTGTCATTGCTCATAGAAATGATTCAGTGGTTTAATTTCAGCTCTGCCTCCAATCAAGGAATAGAAGATCTTTACAATAAACATGGAAGGAGAGCCAAGGTTATAATGAACTGTGTCTCCACTTTTAAATGACCGAGATATTCTGTGCTGAGATGACAGAGACCTTGGTGAATTGTGGCACTAAATTTCTGCCGTGCCTCTGTTTTGTTTGGTTACTGGTGCTGTGAATCAGCTTTATTATATGGGACCAAATATTGTTCCTTGTCCTGACACTCTGCAGTCTACAAATCCTGGTCCTCACCACTTCCCTTTGAAATCTTCTCACAGCAGAGGGAAATGGAGGTTCTGAGGAGGAAAGGACGTACTTAATTGGTGAACTGGTGTCAGAAAGCCGGTTGAGAATCTGAGGCAGAACCATACTGGCCAATGGCAAAGCAAGTGCAAAGGCCCTGTGGTTAACCTTGGCCTGTTCAGAGTAGCACATCCACTGGTGTGTCTGTAGGGAGCTGAGTGAAGGGGGCCATAAAAATAGATGAGAGCAGAGAGGTTAGCAGGAGTCTGATTATATGGGGCTTTTTAGGATATGGGGAAAAGTTCATAATTTATTTTTAGTAAGATGAGAAATCTTGGGAGGTTTTTGAAGGGGAGTAACATGATCTGGTTTCTGTTTTTTAAATCATGAAGTGTTGATAATTGACTGTGGAAAGGGAGCGTGTCCCAGGGAGACTGGTTAGAAGGCCATTAAGTAGTCTATGTGAAAGACGATGATGGTTTGGAATAGTGTAGTAGTGGTAACAACCCTTGGATTCAGGACATATTTTAAAAGTAATGCAGTTAAGACATGGGCTGAATTGGACATAGACGGTTAGAGAATGAGAGGAATCAGGAATGACGCCTACATTTTCGAGCCTGGACAGATGGGAGCATGACACCATTCGGTGAAAATGGAAAACTATGCAGAAACCGTGGGGATGGAGTGCAGAGGGAGCCGATGGGCATCAGAAGTTTTGTTTTGAACGTATGACATGGAAAATGTCCGTTAGGTATTCAAGGGTTGATATCATCTGTATACATAAAGTTTGAATCTGCAGATAATTGGTTGAGATCACAGTGTGAGAAAAAAAAAACTGTGTCATCATTATATCCATGGCATTAAACACTCATAAAGTCAATAGAACCTCCCAATGGTGTTGAGTGTTCCTCAAACAGGGGAGGGCCTGAGACTGAGACCTAGCCTTCCCAGGTGTGGAAAAGGAAGAGGAACTTGTAAAGGATGCCGAGAGGCTGATGAAACAGGGAAGCTGAGAGAGTAGCTACCTGTATGCTAGCTGGAGCAAGTATTTCAAGAAAAAGTGAGGGACAGGGTCAAATGATGCTAATAGAATAAGAATAAAATAAGGTGACTGACAGCCCACATAATACACATTAGCATATCAAAGTGCCCCCTAAAGACCTCTTTACCCTTATGGAATCCATTTCCCAAATTCACTTGCCCAAACCACACTTCATGTTAATATCAGTTACCACGCCTGGAATATACTCAGTTCGTAAAATGTTGTTGTAAGTACAAGGAAGGGAGAGGAACTGATCACCTGGGATCCCCCCCGATTCCCAACTCTCGCTGCTGCTTAATCGAGATCCATGAAAACCGTAAAGAAGGGCAAGATGGCACGCATCCTTGTAAGTGTGGGTAGCCTTTTGGTCTGGTGTCAATTGGGCAAGGCCTGGTTTCTTGGGTATGAGAAGACCTCACATATGAAAAGAAAGCCACAAGCAAAATCCAAACCACAGCCTTCAGAGGTTTGCTTGTCACAAGCCAGGTCCGAACCTTGGCAGTGCCAGTCTGGAGGACCTGATGCAGTGTGGGCAGGACCTTGCCTGGCCTTGGCACCACCCTCCCTTCCCCGAGTCCCACATTCCAGCCTTACTTAAAGAGAAGTGTCAGAAAAGATTTTTCTTTTCCAGATCATTGGCAAATGTTTGCTCAGATCTATTTTGGGGGCATTAGCTCAACACTGCTGTCTTTTCTTCGCAAAGAATTAGAAGAGTATTTCAAAACCACATTTATTTTCCCTCTCTCTCTGTCCCTGTATCCCTCTGTTCTCCCCATTTTCTTTCCTTGCCCCTCTTTCTGTCCTTCTTTCTTCCTTGACGTACTTGAGTTCTGCGTGGATTTTCTCTGTCATGTCATGGAAAGGCTGTTGTGGCCCACGGCTTTGCTCCTCTGTGTTGCTGACCCTTGGCTCTCTTAGCATTCATTTACCTTGTAAACCAGAGCAGCTACAACGGATACAGAAACTTCCATCAACCAACTCTATGTAAAACTTAATGTAAAACTGATCTCATCCTACATATTAGGATCGTTGTTGAAAAAAGGGAGAGAGAGATGGATAACTGCTGAAAGTATGAGACGCCTGCTTTCCTTGCTGATGGCTGTGAAAACATTCTCATTGACTCCTTCCAACTGCTCTGTAAGGGAAGCACCGCTGTGCCCACTTTAGTTTATAGTTCAGGACACTCAGGCATGTTGAGGTGAAGGGCCTTGCCCACCATCAGTCAGAAGTGGCCCATCAGTCCAGGCCTTCCTCTGTGGTCCAAGGTTTGCACTTGAACTGACTCCATAAGGGGCGCAGAGAGAAACAGGAAAGCAATGATTATCTTCCTTGAGGAAGGATAATTTATTTAAGAAAGGTAATTTATTTAAGAACACAAGATAAGATGCAGTACCCCTACCCTTTTGGTAGAAATCAATTTTAAGCACATCTCTGTTCTTTGTTTTTACATGATTCCTATCTACCAGGCACTGGGCTGGATACTTTGCATGATCCCTGAAAGTCAAAACAAACTTTTAGGTAGAAAGAAAATGCACATTTTTTTTTTCCTTTCTCCTTTCCTTTCTCCCTTTTGTTAAAATTCCCCTCTAACGTACTTCTCAGCTCACAGAATATTTTAATGATTATGCTGGCTGTAGACACACATACCCTAGAAGAGTCATCAGTGTGTACTCCCAAGTTCTTTTTCCCAGATTGGAAAAAAGTTATCATTTTTCCCATTTGACAGCTTAAAAAACCATATATACTGAGAATGGCATAAAAAGAACCCATCTCATCATCTTAAAACATCTCCAACTTTTTTTTTTTTTTTTCCTATTTCTCAGCCAGAAGTTCTCCCTAATTTGGCATCGCAAAATGAACAGGAATGTAGGAGGAAGCTTTTATTTCTCTTAAAAAATATGATCTACTCCTGTTTTTGACTCACCTTCAAAAAACCAGCTATTTGGTCCTACACAGTCATGTTTCAACTGCAAAATACGGGGACACTGACATCTCGGTGACCTGCAGTAAATATTAGATTCTTTCAGCTGTCTTGTTTCTCAGTTCCTACCAGCAGCCTCAGTACTAGACCAGCCCAGATTGTGACCCAAGGCATCTAGCCACTGTTCCTTCCAGGAGCCCTCTTCAGCCTACCCAGAGACAAACGGTGGTGATCATCTTCTGCCCACCCCGCTTCCTGAAGAGCAATGCCCATAGTGGGCTTCCCTCATGGCTCAGATGTTAAAGAATCCACCTGCAATGCGGGAGACCTGGGTTCGATCCTTGGGTTGGGAAGATTCCCTGGAAAAGGGAAAGGCTAACCACTCCAGTATTCTGGCCTGGAGAATTCCATGGACTCTGTAGTCCGTGGGGTTGCAAAGAGTCGGACACGACTGAGCGACTTTCGTGCATGCCCTTAGTGAGTGTATGAAACCCTGGTCGTTCATGCATTCCCTTCTGGCTCCAGAAACAAGGCAAAGGGATCAAATACGACTATGGCGTAAACCTGAAGTGGCAAAAAAATACTAATATATCTGTACACACACACTCACATAGACATACATCAGCAGTCCAAGTTGTTTTGATAAGTTGCTTATACCATAGACATTTATCAAGACATCTATTATGCATATGGCTGGAGAAAAATGAAACTCATGGGTTTATTCCTTCAGGAGTCCAACTAATCCTTCTTTAATGGCTGGTACAAAGATTTGTTCCTCTCCCAGCAGTTTTGAGCTCTGAAGGGCACTTACGTGTTCCACTGAATTATACCGGATATATCAAATTAATTCTATTAACCAGCTTATCCTCTAAATCTTTAACCAGGCCCTGATACATATGCATTCACTGGTGTAAATGACTTCAAGCAATTTCAGAGCCTGCTCGCTGGAGCTGTAGCTACATTGAAAGGTGATCCAGGCTCTGACCTTACTGCATTCCTCAATATTAAATAATCGGCTAAATGGTTACAGCCCGTTTTCAGAAAGGGGTATTGCATTCTCTTCTTACCCACCTCCCACCCCATTGCAAGCTTGGAATTTGCCTTTAAACCAATTGCAGGACCCATGAACTGTAATGGGCAAAAACAAGAGCTGTGAGCAACAAGGTCGCTGTTGAAGATGGAACATAAAGAAGTCCAGGAGTGTTGTTTCTAAATCCAGACCTTGTCCTTGTTGTCCCCTAGCCCCTATCCATCTACTTGGCATATACCCACTTTCACTCTGCTTTCTAGGAAGTTTTTCCTACTCACCTACCCACCACAGCTCTACATAAGCGCCTCTTTGTTTTCTTACAGTATCTTGTAGTTCCCACTATCAAAAATTGTCACGATAATGTAGTAGTAGATAGTAGTAGATAATGTAGAACATTGAGTCTTTGGGGTTTCCCTGGTGGCTCAGACAGTAAAGAATCTGCCTGCAATGCAAGAGACCTGAGTTCGATCCCTGGGTCAGGAAGATACCCTAGAGAAAGGGAATGGCTACCCAACCCAGTATTCTTGCCTGGAGAAGTCTACGGACAGAGGAGCCTAAAGGGCTACAGTCCATGGGGTCGCAAAGCGTCAGACATGACTGAAAGACTAACGCTTTCACTTTTCACTTCAACATTGAGTCTTTACTGTGTGCCAAACATTTTTCTAAGTTCTTTATAAATATTAACTTACTTAATCCTTGTTATGACCCTATGAGGCACATATCAGTCTTAACCCAGCTTATGTATGGGACAGCTGAGACGCAGAGTGGTTCAGTACTTTACTCAGGGACACAAAGCTGGTAGGAGGTAGAACTCAGACTAGGCCCAGGCAGGTGGTCTAATTCAAGTATAAAAACTAACACCGTTGAGTGCTAGTTATGTGCACATAACACGTAACACTTGATGTGAAGAGACAGCTCTTGGAAAAGACCCTGATGGTGGGAAAGATTGAAGGCAAAAGGAGAAGGAGGCAGCAGCTGGTTAGACAGCATCACCAACTCAATGGACATGAATTTGAGCAAGATAATGAAGGAAGGACAGAGGAGCCTTCCTCTGGAAGGAAAGACAGAGAGGCATGTTGCAGTCCAGGGGGTCACAGAGTCAAACATGGCTTAATGACTGAACAGCAACAGCGTGTGATAGTAAGTCGTCCATATGCTGTATCCCATTTCATTCTTCAAGTAGTCGTGTGCAGTAGGGATGGTGTGGCAGCCCCACTTTACAGACGCAAAGGCACAATGATGTGTTTGAGTCCATACAGTGAGTAAGTGTCCACTCAGGATTCGAACACAAGTTCTCTCTTCGTAAAGCCCAAACTCTCCATCATTATGCCTTAAAAGACATTTTTATAATTGCTCATTTATTTTCCCATGAGCTTTCCTTGTGTACAAGCTCAATAAGTTCATTTTTCTGTGCTGACCACCCCCTCCCAACACAATACCTATGATATACCTCTTTTTATAAATATTCGCTATGCTCACATGACCTGAATATATTCTGAGGCTAGCCCTGTCAGTTTGCATCATCAGGGGATACAGAACTTCATGAGACAGGAGACCCTATGTCTTAGTTTTGCCCATGTGTTTTTTTTTTATTCTGCCTTTCTGAAAGCTGGTGAACATGTAAACATCTATAGCCCCTCTTTTCCCATGGAAGCTCACAAGCTCTGTGTAGGATAGCTCCAGTGTACATAACAGGACTATTCTGGTGTCATGTGATACAGCTACCTCCCAATAACAAGGGTGGTTCATTGTGTGTTGCATCAAAATGGTACCAAGCAGTCCAAGGGATTTACAGATAATCAGAGTAGAGTTCTGGGCATCCCTGGTGCCTCAGACAGAAAAGAATCTGCCTGCAATGCAGGAGACCCAAGTTTGATCCCTGGGTTGTAAAGATCCCCCAGAGAAGGAAATGACTACCCACTCCAGTATTCTTGCCTGGAGAATGCCATGGACAGAGAGGAGCCTGGCAGGCTCCAGTCTATGGGATCGCAAAGAGTCGGACATGACTGAGCAACTGACATTTTCACTTTCAGAGTATAGCAAAAGTCGTAGAGTCAGAAAGTTCTACATTTGAGTCTATTTTGAGGGTATCTTACTCTAGATAAATGACTTTGCTTTGCTTTGATTGTTTGTACAGAAAATGAGTTGTACTTACTTTATAACATCCCATGGTGGTTAAATGAGATTATATTCATTAAGTACATGACACAGTGCCAGGCTCTTCATAAGTTCTCAGTAAGAGGCAGCAATTATAACAATTATGCCAGAATATCTTTGCTTTTCTTCTCCTCACCTCCTGGCCATTTTCTTCACCGTCATATGCCTAGGTGCATTCAGCATGTTGTTGTATTTACAGGACTTTTTATCAATATTAATGAGAAAAGCAAGAAACTTTCAGTAATAACCTTGTGTTTATGGAGCCCTTGCTATGTGCCAGGCACTGTGCTGAGCATTTTAACATATGCATTCCTCACCGTAGCTTATGAGGTCGGCAAAACAGTTTTCCCCATTTTAAAGAAGAGGAAATAAAGGCTTTGAGAGGCTAAGTAGCTTACCCAAGGTCAGGCAGTCAATAAGTAGCAGGAACGGGATCCCAACCGAGGCAGGCTTAACTCTACAGTCCGATCTCATAACCAACCTGGCATGCTAAAATTTCCTCCACGTAATCCTGAGTTAGGTCTCCTGTTTTTAAAATGGGTGACAAGGAAGAGCAAACACTTGGAAGGTCAAATTTACCCAGCTGTAAGCAACATTTGGAACTTGGCTTGACAGCGTGGAAATCTGTTTGTTTGCAGGCTTTTATGAGTAGCGTTGCTGAGTCCCTTTGCTAGCTGTCTTCTGTGTATTCCATACCGATGATCCTCGGTGAACTTTTGGGTTCTGAGAAGCAGCTGGTTGGTTTGCATAACTGCCTTCACCCTCTTCTGGCCCAGATGTCAAGCATTCTTAAATCTGACACAGATAAAACTCAGTGACTATTGATTGGACTCTTGACACAGTGTGCTCAGGTTTTCCTTCTGTCATATTTTACTGCATTCCATGGTGATGCTGGTGACCTTCTAAGCTGTCTTTGAAATGTTATTGATCACGCAATTAAATGGCCTCTCAGTGTGTGTCAGAAGTCCAATTCAGGTAAAGCTCCTACTGCCTCGTTCTTAAGGATCTGATCTTTAATTCCAAACAGAGGCTCTTCTCAGAGTGTCAGTCATCGTGTTTAAAGTGAATGCGGGTTTTGAAAGGCTGACTTCAGGGTGGATTGGAGTCTGCATTACAGAAGGCACATGCCGGCATGCATCTTCTCATCTGTTTCTCCCACTTCCAGGAAAGCAGTATTCTGACTTTTAATTGTTCCATGTTCAGAAGGCAATCCAACTGGAACAAGAAACGCACATTCCAAAGCAGATCTTGCAACTTCTAAAAGGCATTGGTATTCGCTCTACATTGCAGAATGGCTCAGTGAGAGGCCGAGAGAGTTCATGAGTGAGTCGGAGTTTGAAAGATGGTGAATATACATTGTTCTCCCATTAAGTAGATGGGATCTGGGCCCCATTTAGCAGATGATATGAGGAGTCAACATTGATGACCCACCATTTAGAGTGATATCAAAGGCTTTCGAACATGAGATGTGGCAGAGTAGAGAAGGAGGACAGCAGTAGCCTAAGATTCAAGAAATTGGAATGGTGGTCTTCCATAATTCCTGGTATAACTTCAGCAAATCCTGCCTCTTCTCTGGGACTCAACTTTATCATCTGTAAATTCAGAACATGAGTCCTGAGATTCCCTGCTGTAGGAACAAGTTTCTTACTCTGTGTAAAGCCTGCTGGAGACAGTATGTACCACCGCCCCCCTCCCCGGCCACCCCCACAACCAGAGCAGTTCTCAGGATGCAAAGTCTGTAATAACTAGGTGTTAGGAAGAAAGAAATGACTTTCAGCTCTGCTGTCAAGGAGAAAAAACTCACTACTCAGTGGCCCAAGGAGGCAGCCAGTATTTCCAGAAGTCTGATGTTAACTGATCTCAAATCTGAACCCTTGTGAATTATAAGGCCAATTTTCCAATCAATTCCGGCTGAAATTCAGAACGCTTGTTGAGATTTAAGGGCTGGTGAGAGGACAGAGCTGCACAATTGCCAGAGATAATTTCTATTGCCATGTTCTGGCACAAAACAAGTCCTTGTGATGATAATAATTTTTTTTTAAAAAAAGGTACTGGCAAGGTTGCAGAGTGAAAGTAAGAGTAATCCAATCTGGATATAAGGAATGTCTTCAAGCCCACTTCCAAATCAGTAACAGGCAGACAGGATTTAATCCTCAGTGTATTTTTAACAACTTACAAAGAGCTGTTGCTTTTGGTGTTTTATTTGTTGTCTTTAAATGGAGGAAAATACATGTAATAGCAATGGCAGAATTTTTCCTCCAAACTGGAAATAGGTTAGAGAGAGCTTTCTGATGTGAGTCAGCTAGAAGTTGGTGATTTTGCATTTATTACCACTGTTTAAGGTTAGCATTTAGGAAGTAGGACTCACCCTAATGTTAAGTCAGTGTAGGGCTATTCAGGGCTATTACCTGGAGTTAAGTGCCAACTGTGTACCCGGAAGGGGACTGACCTTCCATTTGGAGTCCTGATGACTTGGGACCCCACAAGGAGCTGTCACCCTCCAGTTTCAGAGGAGGAAGCAGACTCTGAGCAGTTAAGAAATGCATGCAAGAGCCTGTGGTTGATAGCCTTGAGATTTGAACTCAGTTCTGTCTGATTTTGTAACTCATACTGTTTCTGGAATTCTGTGCCAATGCGATAGGATGCCTGTGACCTATTTTCTGTGACCATGAACTTGACCTCCTGTACTATTTGAGGCATCTCCCATGGAGCTCACCTTCCACCTCGTCACAGTGCGGAAATAGAATCATCGGCCAGTGGACGGATAAAGACAGCAGCTGAGTGAGGGAAATTTTGCTTAATTTTGAACAACTTGAAATGTAGTGTATGAATAATAGTATCTTTCCAATTATAAAACCAGTATATATATATATATATATATACACACACACATATCCTTTGTTAAAATTTTGAAAAATCCAAAATGTCACCAAGATGAAAGTAAAAATTACTCCACATCCTGAGAATGTGAGAAAACTATGGCTGACATTCCTTTTTCTGAATTACATAATGGTTAAATGATCAAATTCTGTAGTCAGACAGGCTTTGGTTAAAATCTCAGTTCAAGCAATTATTAGCTGAATGAATTTGCATATATGTATACAGGCTTCCCTGGTGGCTCAGATGGTAAAGAATCTGCCTACAGTGTGGAAGACCTGGGTTTGATCCCTGGGTCAGAAAGATACCCTGGAGAAAGTAATGGTTATCCATTCCAGTATTCTTGCCTGGATACTGGAGGAGAGGAGCCTGGTGGGCTACAATCCATGGAGTCACAAAGATTAGGACACAGCTCAGTGACTAACTCATATATATATATATATATATATATATATATGATTCATCTTTTTGTTTATTTCAAATTTTGTTTTAAAATAACTTATGAATTACATCACCAAAAATGAAGCAAATAGCCAACACTTCTGTAGCACTGACTTTGTGACAAGGACCGTTCTGCAGCTTTACAGAACATTTTAATTGTCAGAAAAAAACTCTACGAGGTTGTCCCCATTTTACAGGAACTGAGGAGGAAACTGAGACAAATAGAGGTAAAGGATTTCCAAAATCCCATAGCAAGAAAGTGTCAGAGCTGGAGTTTGAACCCAGGAGTTCTAACTCCACAGACTGTGTTCTTAACCATTAATGATACTGCTTCTGGTATTATTTAATATTATTATTGTTTCCTTCATAATTTTTATTTTACAAAATTGGAAACATACGGACATATTGTTTTGTTATCTGCTTTCTTCATTTAACAATATGCCTTGAACTTGCTTCCAAGTCATTAAATACTTTTAGAGAACACAATTTTTTGATGTCTGCGTGGTATTCAATTGAATGTCTGAAATGTAATTAACTTAGCCAAATCTCTATTGTCAGGCATTCCAGATGTTTCTAATTTTTCACTGTAATAAACAATGCTGAGATGAACATCATTGTACATGCATTCTCTAGTTATTTCCTTTGGATAAATTCCTAGAAATAGAATTGCACAGTCAAAAGAGTATGACGCGTTTTATGTGGATATTGGTGCTCTTTGTTTGATTTTTGAGAAATTGCAAATCTCTCTGTGACAAGGGAACTATTAAATGTCACAAAACTAGTTAGGACACACACATTACACATAACTCAATATTTATTGTATATAAAACCAATGGTTCATCAGAGCACAATTCTTGCTAATTCATGGTTGCAAAATGTAATAGCTACTTAACCCTACACACTGGACAACCCTACTCCATATTCTGGGGACAATCATGTTCATAGGGTGTGAAGGGAACAGTGGTGTATTGAGCACTTAATACATGTCTGCACTGAACTCGGTCCTGTACTGACCCTGCGCTGGGCAATGGGAAATGTACTTCACAGATAGGAAACTGAAAAGTTGCATGACTCCCGCAGTGTTGTAGAGACAGTGAGAGGCGGCAGCCAGAAGCACCCCCATCTTTACCCCGCCCCTTCCATATGCCAACACGCTACCCCAGAAGTTCAAGATTTCTGTCTCTGAACTTGTCAGGGGAAGTGATGCTGGGTTCCAACAACTAGACTTCAGGTTTGGTCTTGGGTCTCTTCATTTGTTAATTTCAACTGAGATCGCCTAACCTCAAACCTCAATGCAGGGGTCTCCAAATTGTCAATCTCTTTCTCTCTCTTCCTTCCTCCTTCCCTCTTTCTCCCTCTCTCTCCCCCCTTTATCTAGCTTCTGAAGGCCAATAACTGTGTTGACTTTTTTTTTTAAAGAACTCTATAAAGACAGTGACTATTCTGCTAAAACAAAACAAAACAAAACACGAAAAGGAACCAGAAGGAATAAAATAAATCAGAAGTGAGGGTGGGGTGTGGAAAGGAGCTGGGAATCCCCTCAGAAAAAGTAACAATTGTTGATACGAAACTGGCAAGGGGAGGAAAAGGTAGCACGGGAGAGCAAGAATTTCAAACATGTTTGACATGGTGAAGGAAGCGAGCTCCCTAAAGACTCCGGAGTGCACAGAAGATAGGTTAGGATCGCAGTAATCACCTCCTTATGGAGCCTAGCACAGGAGTCCTCACTCAGCTATAAAGTTGTGTGTTTAGGGTGATTAAGTCATCTTCCTTTGCAGGGACTTCTCCAGTTGTAGCATGGAGAGTTGTCTCACATTCCAGACAAACCCAGACAGTTGACCACCCTGAGTGGTAACTGTAAGATAATCCTGGGTCAGACATTCACAGATATGTTTCTTAAGAATCGCTTAATCTATTCCTTCATGTTCATTCATTCACTGCATCCTCCATGCCTGGTCACTGGACAGTCATCTCGTACTCATCTTCGTAAAAGAGATGAGTATCGAAGAGATGAGATGGAGATAGGAGAAAAATTGACTTCCATTCTTCCCTTGGTTAACTGTTTCCAAGAGGAAAATGACAGAAAATGTCATTCCACTGTGGGATAAACGCAACAGTACAAGCATGGAGCAGGCAGTGCAGGGGCACTGAGGTTGGTACCATTTAGGAAGATGAGAAAAGGCTTCCCAGAAAGGGGCTCTCTGTACTCAGGACCACAGGTTCTGCAGGACTTGTACATGGTTAAGGATGGTCCAGGGAGAGGGAACAGAAAGAACAGTTCAGAGGGAAAGATTTGGTGAGTTTGGAAATTATAAAGAATTGAGAAGGATGGGATGTACGTATAATTATGACTGATTTGCATTGTGTAGCAGAAACCAACACCACATTGTTAAAACAAAATTTAATTGATTTTAAAAAAAAAAGAAAAACAAAAAGAATTGCTAGAACATTGGGTAAGGGCCCTAACATCAGGACCCTAGTCAGAGACAGAGGGAAACAGAGGGGGGATGTTTGCTGAACAGATTCCCACTTACTATGGAAAAAGCTGCATTTGGATGGAGGAGCAGAGATATAAGACCAGAGCCAATGCAGAAAACGGGCTTCCCTGGTGGCTCAGATGGTAAAGAATCTGCCTGCAGTGCAGGAGACCCAGGTTCGATTCCTGGGTTGGAGAGATGCCCTACGGCATGACAACCCACTCCCAGTATTCTTGCCTGGGAAATTCTGTGGACAGGGAAGCCTGGGAGGCTACAGTCCGTGGGGTGGCAAAAAGTCGAACATGACACAGTGACTAACACACAATGTAGGGAGGAAAAAAAAGTCAAGACCTGGTGTTTAGGGATTTTATTTACAATGTGACAGTCATAGATCATCTGTTCATTTATTCGCTAATCTGTTCACAAATTGGATATTTATTTAACACCTACTATTTGCCAGAAATTGTTTTAGATGCTGGAAATACAGCAGTGAATAAAAACGAGGTAAAGTGCCTGCCATCAGGAGTCTCACAAACAACAAATAAATATGTAAGTAAAGGAGTTCACCTCAGCTAGGAGCAAACATAGCCCCAAAATACATAGAGCAATGTGATAGCGAGGGGTTGAGTAGTCAGTGTAAACGGGATTGTCAGAGGAGGCTTCTCTGAAGATATGTCATTTGAGATGCAACCAAAAAATGAGAAAAATTGGCTGTGCTAAGATAGATCTGGACAAGGGGAACAGCAGGAGTAAGACAACCACCACCTCAGAAGGCTGGAAACAAAGCTAGTAAAACTGGAAGCTGGGAAATGAAAAAGAGAAGAGATAGGATGAAGTTGGACCATATAGAATAAGACCTTGCAGAATGGAAAGTTACTAGAAGTTTATCAATGAAAGAGAGATGTCTTTCAAACTAGAGCTTTCTACACACACACACACACACACACACACACACCATCATATACATCCCCACAGACCATCATTCAGTGACCTATATTATTAACATTCCAGCTTTATGACCATGGGAAAGTCATTTAACATATACACACCAGGCATACAGTGGTGAAGAAACAGACACAGTTCTTATCTCCATGGACCCTTGTCTCTCTAATGTTTGGGTTCCTGACCCAAAATAATTCTCAACCTGTAAAGATTATAATGTGTTGAACTCTCTGCAACTCCATGGACTATAGCCCACCAGGTTCCCCTGTCCATGGACTTCCTCAGGCAAGAATACTGGAGTGAGTAGCCATTCTCTTCTCCAGGGAATCTTCCTGACCTAGAGGCTGAACCCAGGTCTTCTGCATTGCAGGAGGACTCTTCACCATCTGAGCCACCAGAGACGCCTATCAAACAGGATTACAAGAGAGAAACACCTAGCACAGAGTCTGGTACACAAAGACCAGTACATATCGAGCACTTTCCCTTCCATTATGTAATCATCCATGAAGCCAGCTCAAGGTCTCTTTCTATATTTAGCTAGTGTTATCTTATCAAACCAGTTAAAATTTCAAGAATATACCACCCCCCCCCCCACCATGGAAGAAGGGATGATCCACATTTTGGTATGCTCATTGCTTCTTTGAAGGGCAAGCCCTTTCAAGGGCTACTAATCCATTCCAAACTCCAGTCATGATCACCTTAATTCCTTTTTCTAAAGAATCAATGACAAAGTTAGAAAAACAGGATGACCAAAGGTCAGCATATCACCAGATGTCCCTGGGCTGATGGCCAAAACAGTGGAGCACAGGTAGGTTTAGGGTAGAAGGCTATGACCGGTGCCAAATGGAGAATCTTTTCAGCTAAGCAATTTTGTTGATGTGGCATCTACTTACTTCACTCACCGGAACCAGCATTATGCAGGGTCATGCGCCATACACGAGCTATCAGGAATGGTTACTTATTACCAGCTCAGTAGGTGACCAGGGGCATGTCATTTCCGAAGGAAGCCATTTGAAGGCTTTTCCTGCACTTACTTTCCCATGTTCGGAAATTCTTAGAAAAGTGAATGATTGTCGATAGGTTTCAGAATTTCTTTGACTTGAGCAAACTCCAAAGGCATGGGGAAGTTTCTTCAGCCATGCAGGTTCCCAGATCTGAAAGTCTAGCATCGTCAAGCAGTCGCTTTCAACCCCTACTATATGCCAGATGTTGCATGCCAGGAAGTGATTCACAAAAATGATATGAACTAGAATTGTGTCCTCAAGTCATTTATATTCCAGGGAGCATGGCTTCCCACTGCCTCCAGGCTAATGCTGAAACTCTCAGCACACCCCAGGAGGCCCCTGGCAGGCTGCCTCTGCTCCACCTTCACACGTCCTCTGGCCAAATAAAGGAGTTCTCTTTCCCTGGACACTTCTGATACTTTAGAGTCACTGCAATCATGCCTCTCTTTAAATTTCTCCCAGATGATTTCCCAGGAACAATTTGATGCGGTGAAAAGGACACAAACATCAAAGCCAGGTTCAGCCACTCAACTTGCTGTGTGTTCTTCTGCAGGTCAGTTTCCCTCTCTGAGCCTCAGTTTCCCTAGCTCTTAAAGGGGTTCACTTCAGTGCAGTCGCTCAGTCGTGTCCAACTCTGCAACCCCATGAACCGCAGCATGCCAAGTGGGAAGGTCAAAATCATTTCTACTCTTCCTTCCATCACTGATAAATCTGAGGATTCTAGAGCTAAGCATAGAATGAACAGGACATCTCAAGAAATGTTAAAGCATGCCTTTTCGGAGCAAGACAAAAGAAACATCTCCCTTCGTGGATTCTAGCTGCACAGAGTGGTGAAGATGATGTCCGCTGAGCTAGTTCAGCACACTGTGCATGCCGTTTATCTGCTTCTGTTTCCTGGGAGGCCTCTAGTAACACTGATGGAGGGCCCACTTAATGTCATTCATCAGCTCTCACATCTTTATACCACTCCTGAGAAGTGCGGGTTATTATTTCCATGCTGCATGTGGGTTAATGTAGAGGCTCAGGGAGGATCCTTGTCTGAAGTTGTACAGAATCCTTGACTAGGGCAGGGAGTCCAGATGCAGATCAGAGCTCAGCCTCTTTCTGGGCCAGCCTGAAGCCTCCCCTATCCAGCCCGTGTCCTGTCTCTGATCCTCACGTCTGGATCTCCACGCAGAAGTGGCGGCATCGGGAGACGAGCCTTTGAGACTGAGCACTGTGCCAACACACGTGTATACTGACCGGCTTCCCCTCCACAGCAGGCAGAGGCGAGCTCTGTATGTGATATAGGAAAACCACAACAAGGCAATCCCTGCACCATAAAATCAAATTAAATCAGGGATTCTGGCTGGGATTTAAACATCTTAGCCGCTCTGATTTCTCTGGAGAAGCTGGGAGACAGAGCCAACTGCTGGAATGCACTCTCTCCCCAGTAAGAGTGTGTTTTTTTGCCTCAGGTTCTCAATCTGGTTTAAGTTGGCTATTTGGAGAGGAGAGAATTTCCTGGGCTTGGAGAAAAAAAGAGCTCTCTGGGCTTGGGGAGAGCTTTCGTCTGCCAGTGTGTTCTGCTCACCATGCTAGGAAATCTGGGATGCTGGTGGGTAAATAAGGGTAAATAAAAAGAAGACGGGCTCCTGTTCACGGAGCACGGGCCGCCCTCCAGTTAACTCCACACCTGTTAATTCCCATAGCTGTCCATCACAGCAGTGCACGTGGGTGAGGGCCTCTTCTCCAATTTAAAGACGAGGGGACCTCACCTCAGAAAGACAAAGTAACTAGTCCAAGTTTATGCAACTGCTAAAGACAGAGCCATGTTTCAAATTCTGGGACATATGAACATCTCTTCTTTTAAGCCACATGCCAGTATCACCTTCACTTCCATCCTGGAGGGAAATTTTTAAAGAAGAGTCCAACCTGCCCCATTTGTTGTTGTTCAGTCACTCAGTCATGTCCAACTCTTTGCGACCCCATGGTCTGCCGCATGTCAGGCTTCCCTGTCCATCACCAACTCTCAGAGCTTACTGAAACTCATGTCCATTGAGTTGGTGATGCCATCCAACCAACTCATCTTCTGTCATCCCCTTCTCCTCCTGCCTTCAGTCTTTCCCAGCATCAGGGTCTTTTTTAATGAGTCAGATCTTCACATCTGGTGGCTGAAGTATTGGAGCTTCAGCATCAGTCTTTCCAATGAATATTCAGTACGTATTTCCTTTAGGATGGACTGGTTGGATCTCCTTTCAGTCCAAGGAACTCTCAAGAGTCTCCCCCAACACAAAATTCAAAAGCATCAATTCTTTGGCACTCAGCCTTCTTTATGGTCCAACTCTCACATCCATACATGACTACTGGAAAAGCCATAGCTTTGACTATACAGACCTTTGTTGACAAAGTGGTGTCTCTGCTTTTTAATATGCTATCTACGTTGGTGAAAACTTTTTTTTTCAAGGAGCAAGCATCTTTTAATTTCATGGCTGCAGTCACATCTCCAGTTTACAGCTAATGAGAATGTGTGTGTGTGTGTGTGTGTGTGTGTGTGTGTGTGTGTGTGTGTGTGGTGGGGGGGCAACATATATGGGTACTCATGAGAAGATTTTATGATGACATTGGCTTTCAAATATATAAAAAAATCTCAGTACAATCTCTTTGGTAGGAGGAAATGTACAAATTAGAATTGAAGAGGGGGAAGAAGAGAAATACAGAGCTATTATGTGTAGTTTATGGACTTCCCAGGTGGTGCTAGTGGTAAAGAACCTATCTGCCAATGCAGGAGACTTATGAAACACAGGTTCGATTCCTGGGTCAGGAAGATCCTCTGGAGGAGGGCATAGCAACCCACTTCATTATTTTTCCCTGAAGAATCCCATAGACTGAGGAGCCTGGTGGACTTCAGTCCATAGAGTCACACAGAGTCAGATGTGACTGAAGTAACTTTGCATGCAGGCACTCACGTATGTGACTGGGTAGTTTATAACTAGTTTGTATATATAGTAGTTTATATCAGTAGTTTATAACTACTGATATAGTTATATATAACTATATATATATAATAGTTATATAATATATATATAGTTATATATAGTTATATAACTATATGTAACTAATATAACTACTGATATATTATCAGTTTATAACTGATAATAATTGATACCACATGATAATTTAGCTTGCAGATTCTAGAGGAGTCTATCAAGACTGGAATCTCAAAAAAGTCTCAAAGAAATGATTTACTCTCTCATTTTTTTCTCTTTATTTAAAGGAAAATAATAATATTGCTACCTAACTAGATTGTACATATTGGCCTATGCTGGAGATTTCATTAAAATTGAATCATACAATATATGGTCTTTTATGACTGGCTTCTTTCACTTAACTTAGTGTTTTCACAGTTCATCTTGTAGCAGGTATCAGTACTTTATTTCTTTTTATGGCTGAATAATGTTCCATGTATAGATACATGCAATTTTCCACTTGTCAGTTGAAGGATGAGTTGTTTCCACTTCGTGGCTACTATAAATAATACTGCTATGAATACTTGTGTACAAGGTTTTTTGTGGTCAGATGTTTTAATCTTTCTTGCATATATAGCCAGAAGGGGAATTGCTGGGTCATTACAGTAACTCTATATTTGACTTCCTGCGATGCTACTAGACTGCTGTTCAAAGAAGCTGTGCTATTTTGTACTCTGACCAGCAATCTATGCAGGCTCCAATTTTCACATCCTTGTCAACACTTGTTATTCTCTACTTATTTTATCCATTTTTGTGAGAGGGAAGTGGTAACTGTGCTTTTGATTTGCATTTCCCTAATGTCTAATGAGATTGAGGACCTTTTCACAGGTTGACTGGCTGTGTGTTTATCTTCTTTGGAGAATTACTTATTCAGATCAATCCCTTGCCCATTTTTGACTTGGGTTATTTGTCCTCTCACTGGGTTTTAAGAGCTCCTTATATATTTTAGATATAAATCTCTAATCAGATATATTATTTGCAAATATTGTATCTTAGATCATAAGTGACTAAAAGGAAAGGGGTTCATATTCCTTTGGATCGTGAGCTTTAGAGTCAGTTCTGGGTTTGAACACCTAAGATCACTGATTCCTAACTGTTTAACTTTGGATTGGCTGCTTAACTTTGCCTCTGTAAACTGGGAACACTGATTCTGATGCTTCAGTTTGTGAAATTAAAATAGCTAATACATGTTCATGTGAGACGCAGTGCTGAGCATACAGGAGGCATGAAACAACCGGGATCTGTTGTTATGGTACAGCGCATGGGGCAGTTCATAGCATTATTGTGAATCCTGACTTCTTTTTAAGACAATTGGAATGTATAAGATACTGATTGTTTTATTTTATAACCTATATCAGTTGCTTCAGGAGGTTAAGTAACAAGCCAAGAGACAGAGTAATTCCACAATAGATCTAAAGCTCAAACTGTTTTTTTTTTTCGACGAAGTTTAATGCTGTATTCAAAGGGCTTGGTGAGACACATGATGCCTTTGTGCATAACCAGAGAATGGAAATTTCTGGGACTTGAAACAGCAATCCACATAGGCAGGTTGCACGCAAGTAAATTAAAACATAATCAATTAATCAAATATCTTCTGGCTAAAACAGTATCTTCCACCCCAAGTTCCATCTTGTAATGTAAGCTTCCCATTCTCTCATTAAGAAGTATTTATTCCCCTTCATTTAAATCTGAATTGGCCCTTTGATTTGACTTGACCAATAAAATATGGCAGGATAATATGACACAGTGTAGTTGCTATGAAGTCTAAGTGGTCTGTTGACCTCTGGCCTCGCTGGTGGCTCAGATGGTAAAGAATCTGCCTGCAATTCAAGAGACCTGGATTCGATGCCTGGGTTGGGAAGATCCCTGGAGAAGGGAATGGCTATCTACTGCAGTATTCCATGGACGGAGGAGCATGGCAGCAAAATGTCGGACACAAATGAGTAACTAATACTCTGATTTTGGACTTCCCCAGTGTCTCAGACAGTAAAGAATCTGCCTGCAATACAGGAGACCCGAGTTCAACCCCTGGGTTGGGAAGACCCCTTAGAGATGGGAATGGCTACCCACTCTAGTATTCTTGCCTGGAGAATCCCATGGACAGAGGAGCCTGGCAGGCCCCAGTCAGTGGGGTAGCAAAGAGTCAGACATGACTGAGCAACCAACACACACACACACACACACACACACACACACACACACACACACACACACACACACAAAGTGGTCACATATATAGCAACCCACAGGGAGGAGACCCTGGACCCTTGGCTGTTAGCCCCAGATTAGCTTCCATCCAGCAGCCAGCATCAACTGCCAGCCGTGTGAGTGAGGCCACTGGACTAACCCAGACAATACCAAGTGAAGCAGAGCAATCACTCAGCCAAACCAAACCCAGAATCGTAAGCAAATAAATTATTTCTGTTACAATCCATTAAATTTTAGGACAAATTGTCACATAGTATAATAGGTAGACAAAAACCACTTGAGATTCTCAGATAAGGGGTATCAGAATGTTGTTTATGTACAGTTTGACAGAGCCAAAGAAATACATGCATTTTCTACTTTAGTCAACTGTAGGTAAAGTTTTGCTTTACTATATTCCCAGGAATTCCCCCCCCCCAAAGATAATCATATTCATTTAGCCATGCCTCTTTGTATACATCCATCCAATAAATATTTAATGAATGTCTACTAATTTTCTGGCACTGGGTTAAACCCTGTTTATAGAAACGAATGAATGAGAAAACACAGTTTTCTGCTCTTGTATATGATTAGAGAGGAAACAGACGTTGAACAAGTATCTGTAAGCTGACAGGTTGGAAAGAATCAGGTATCAGAAGTGCTTCTAAGAGAAACCACTAAGCTTTTCTATAGCTCAGGGCTAGCTGTCTTATCAGGGGCCACTTGCTTGGAGGACCGAGAAGGTGGCTACTTGTATTTCAGTACTAGTGCATCATAAAAACCTCCTCCCCCGTATCTCCACACAAATTCATGGTATAAAACAACACTTGTATCATACTCATGGATTCTGGGGGATGGAGCAAAGGGAGGACCAGTTTCGGCTATATATCTATGGCATCAACAGGGCAGAGTCCTAAACCATGGATCCCTTGGTAGCTGGAGGCTGGAGAAATCTCAGGACACCTTCACCCGCATGTCTTGCATTTGACGTTGGTGTCAGCCGAGATCTCAATGGACTGTCAGGCACCACCTCTCAAATGTGGCCTTTCCACGTGCTGTCTCCACCTGCACCGGTTTGGACTTCCTCATAGCATGGCAGCTGGATGCCAGGAGTGAATAGCTCGGAGGAGAACTAGGTACAAGCCAGGAAACTTGTCTTCTGTAACCCTGCCTCAGGTGTCACAGGCATCGCTTTGTCATGGTGAGGAGTCCACTTACATTTAAGGGGAGAGCACCTATAGGTCCGCTGCTTTGATCAGAGCCGTGTCAAAGTTTCATTGTGAGAGGAATTTGTGGACAGGGAGAAATGATTGCAGCCATCTTTGGAAAATACAATCTGCCTGAACACATATCAAAATCAATGTTGTTCTTTTGATATTTAAAGATGAGGAAAACATTTATAGTCCTTAACTTTCTTTTTTTCATTTATTTTTATTAGCTGGAGGCTAATTACTTTACAATATTGTAGTGGTTTTGCCATACATTGACATGAATCAGCCATGGATTTACATGTGTTCCCCATCCCAATCCCCCCTCCCACCTCCCTCCCCACCCCATCCCTCTGGGTCATCCCAGTGCACCAGCCCCGAGCACTTGTCTCATGCATCCAACCTGGGCTGGCGATCTGTTTCACACTTGATAATATACATGTTTTGATTCTTTTCTCTCAGATCATCCCACCCTCACCTTCTCCCATAGAGTCCAAAAGTCTAAGCCAGAAAGATAAACACCAATACAGTATGCTAACACATATATATGGAATTTACAGAGATGGTAGCGATAACCCTATATGCAAGACAGAAAAAGAGACACAGATGTATAGAATAGTCCTTAAATTTAATAGCTACTCACATGCAGAAGAAACACAAAGGTTGAGAGATGCTGGATCTTTAAGATCCAGAGTGTTTCAGTAACCAATTCCAGTCTGGGCATACATATAGTCCCTTGCTGAGAAAAGGACCAAAGCACTCTGTCTCTTCATTCATGAGGGCATGACAGAAAAGTGTAGATTTTTCTAATTGATCACAGATCCTGAAAGAAACCAGCTGCTCAAAATTTTTTTAGAAAGGGGATCCATGAGTAAATATACTTTGGAAAAAAATCTCAAAATGTATTAGATCAGAGGGGCTAAATGAGTTATCAAGAATATGAATTATTCAATTCATTCATTAAATTTATCTCCAGGAAAATCATCTCAGCCTGGGTTAGATGACTCTCTTCTCTACTCCCCTCTAATCTTGGGATCACCCACCCACCCCCACCCCCCTCATAGTACTTGCTGGATGTATTGTGGTTGCCTGCTTATTTATTTACCTTCTTCATTAGACTATGAACTCTCTGAGACTGGAGACCAGGTCTCAGAAACTGCTGAATCCTCGGCATCTAATTATCTCATAGTAACTGAAATCATAGTAATGTGTCCTATCTCTTGCCAACAGTTTTTCCCGGACCAGACCTCCACAACCCGTGACTACTAGAAACCCAGTGAAAACTTTCTTATTAGGACTACTCAAGTCATATCAGAATTCCAAGGGGAAAAAATGACTGATTCTAGGACAGGAGCAGGAAATATGAAAGATGATCCTGGGGCATTTTGTTTTGTTTTTCTTATTTTATTTTTTAGTTGGTGGAAAATTGTTTTACAACATTGTGTTGGTTTCTGCCCTGCAACTATATATATATATATATATATATATACATACACACACACACACACACATACATATATATACACACACACACACATACATTTATATATACACACACAACACATACATGTATATATACACACACACAACACATACACAACACATACACATTAACAACACACATATATATGCATCCCCTCCCTCCGGAGCCTCCCTCCCCTCACCCTATCCTACCCCTCTAGGTCATCACAGAGCACCAAGCTGGGCTCCCTGTGTTATATAGCAGGTTCCTGGTGAGTATCTCTTTTACCCATGATAGTGTCTATATGTCAATGCTCCTTTCTTAACTTGCCCCACCCTCACCTTCCCTGGCTGGGTTCATAAATCCATTCTCTACTAGGTTCATCAGTACCATTTTTCTATATTCTATATATATGCATTAATATATGATACTTATTTTTCTCTTTCTGACTTACTTCACTCTGCATTAGAGGCTCTAGGTTCATCCACCTCACTACTTCTGACTCAGATTCATTCCCTTTTATGACTAATATCCCTTTGCATATAAGTACCACATCTTCTTTATCCATTCATCTGTCGTTGGATACCTAGATTGCTTCCATGTCCTGGCTATTGTAAATATTGCTGCAGTGAAATTGGGGTACAAGTGTCTCTTAGAATTGTGTTTCCTTCAGAGTATTCTTCTCAGTAATGGGATTTCTGGGTCATATGGTAGATTTATTCCTAGTTTTTAAGGAATCTCTATATGGTTTTCCATTATGGTTGTATCAGTTTACATTGTCTCCAACAGTTCTGGAGGGTTCCCTTTTCTCCCCATTCTCTCTGGCGTTTATTGTTTGTACCATTTTTAGAGTATTTTGTAGTGCCAGATAGTAAGGAAGTGTGCAAGAAATAAGCAAACAAATGCTACAATGATGAGAATATGTCAAAAGGAGCCAACTGAAAGAGACACGGATGGCCAAACCAAGAACATTTTGAGCAACAAAATAAATAAAGTGGCAATGGATTATAACCCTAAATATAAAATGAGTATTCATGAGTCCATACTAATGTTGAACAAAGAAATAAATTAGGGAGAAGAGACATCTTCCACCCAGAGCGATATCAAGTGATTTATGTAGATCACCTCCACCCTCACAGAAGTTAAACCTGCTCCCCTCTCCTTAAGCATGGGCTCTGCAGAGGGTGTTCTTTCCAATGGGCAGGACGCAGAAAGTGGGTAAACAGAGGGTAACTGGACAGTGGAGAAGCAGGACAAATACCCCCTCAGCCAGGTGATCAAGGTTAGCATCCCCAGTGATAAGTTCCATCGTTTTCTCTAGCCTTACCATGGGGCTTTGCTTGTGGCTCAGATGATAAAGAATCCGCCTTCACTGCAGGAGGGCCGGGTTTGATCTCTGGGTTGGGAAGATCTCCTGAGGACAGGAATGGCTACACAGCCCAGTATTCTTGCCTAGAGAATCCCATGGACAGAGGAACCTGGGGGGTTACAGTCTGTGGGGTCACAGAGTCAGACATGTCAGACTCGGACATGACTGAGCAACTAAGCATGTGCGTATGCACCCTTAACATGATGGGGTGAACACGGGTCTTTATATCTGTCATTTTCCTCCTTAAAACACACGACCTCAGTCTAATCACACACACACACACAAAGCCTGTCAGGCAAAGCCCAACTGAGCTCATTCTACAAAATACCTGACCAGTACTGTTCAAAATGGTCAAGATCATAAAAAACAAGGAAAGTCTGAGAAACTGTTATAGCCAAGAAGAACCTAAAGAGACGTGATACAGTATAGCAGCCTGGATGGGATCCTGGACTAGAATAAAGGACATTAGGTAAAAAGTAAGGAAACTGGAATCAAGTATGGGCTGTCATTAGTAATAGTGGCTCAATATTGGTTTATTAATTACAGAAATCATACCATTCCATTCCAGTATAAGATGTTAACAATAGAAAAAAACTTGATTTGCAGTATATGGCTATTCTGCACTATCTTCACAATTTTTCTCTAAACCTCTAAAGTTAAAATTTTTATTTTTAAAAAGTTAGAAGGAAACATGTATAGTTTAAAACCCTGCCTTTCCCAGTTGAAAACAGAACTGATATAAACCACCAACACAGAAAAGTTAATAAGTAAAGGACTCAATCTTTCAATGCACTTAACACTGGCAGACTTCACATTCTGATTCTCGTCTCGTTCATGGGACAAGTTGCAGCAGGGGCGCTTAGAAGGTGGACAAGAAATGGTCTGAAAACTTTTGCCTCAAGGCCTGGTGCAGAAGATCGTCTGAAGTCTGGAGCAGAAACACTTTCAATCTATGTAAATATCAGGAAATTAAATTCCATATGTTGTGTGCCAGACGCTTTCAGCTGCCACAGCTGTGTGCAAAACGGTGAGCAGACAGTTTGGATTGTCAAGCAGGAGGAGTGTTATTCTTCACAAAGGAGAAGACTGTGGCTGCCAGTTGGAGGTCAAGGGGTAATATGTACGAGTGACTTGATTCCAGCAATCTGACAAGTTAAATCACTGGACAGTTGGGAATTCCTTGGGAGGCTTAAAAGTTGGAAGAACTTGTTAAGGGTGTCATAGTCTTTGGAACCAGATATTGCCTTTGAAATACACTATTTATTTTAGAAACCATATGAAAAAGGCACGTGTATGGTGGGGCGAGGATGGCAGGGAGGTTTCCGTTATGATTAAATATGAATGGTCATTGTAGCAAAAAAAAAAAAAGATCATCAAATAAAAAAAAGATAATAAAATGTGGTTATTATGGCTAGAATGATACATTTGGGATAGCTTTTAAGCTTTCAGCAGGTGTCCCAACCCTCTCTAATGCCTGTCCGTTTGGTTTAAATGCTTTTTAAATATGAAGATAGCAAAAAGTCTGGGAGTGACTGATATTTCAGAAATGAGCAGTAGAGCATAAACATTTAGGGATTAGACATAAGAAGTGATGTACAAATGTTCCAGGTCTAGCCATCTGTGAGAGAATGGGGGGAGGATAGGAGACCTAAGAAAGGGCACATTTCCAGGAAGAACTCGCAGATTCAGGAGATCTGAATTCTGCTTTGAGCTCTTTTGCTAGACTTCTTCCCACACTGTCTCTTGGCTGTGAAACATGAAACAGAGCTGAAGCATTGGAGTTTAAATCCCTGAATTTGAATCCCCATTCTGTACCTTGTTACCTCTGTGACGTTTGAAAAATAACTCCATCTCTCAGTACCTCTGTTTCTTAACCTGTAAAACGGTACCATGTCTCTCTAGGGTGGTGTAGAGAATTCAATCCGTTCAGTGCCTTTAAAGACCTTGCTTTCCCAGGTCACTCTAGTGGTAAAGAACCCACCTGCCAATGCAGGATATGCAAGAGACATGGACTCAATACCTGGGTCGGGAAGACCCTCTGGAAAAGGGCATGGAAACCCATTCGAGCATTGATGCCTGGAGAATCCCATGCACAGAGATGCCTGTCAGGCTATAGTCTGTAGGGTCGCAAAGAGTTGGGCAAAACTGAAGTGACTTAGCATGCAAACCTTATCCCAACCTTTGGTTCTTGCTTAATAAACAGCACCTGTTTTTCTTCCAAGGGCTTAAACAACATTCAGAGTGACCTTGACAAACTAGAATGCTAATCTGAAACTAACAGAGAAGGATCTTAAAGGAGTTAGCGTGGGACTGAATTTAATCCAAAACAAATCCGTGGCACAAGGTTGGGATGGTTCTTGGGATTCAGGTACGGATTTGTGAAATGAGATCCAAGTCAAAGTCTCCTTTTCAAAGCTCATGCTGTCTGGTTAGTCTTAATAGGGTGTCCAATCATTTATTTAGACAGAACACACCAAAAGCTTTGGCTTTAATTCTGAACATCTCATTTTAAGAGGGGTATTGACAACCTAGAATTCCAAAGTAGACTGCATAAGATCAGAAAAAATTCTCAAAATGTTGTTACATGGCACAGTTGCTAGAGAAGTTTTTTTTTTTTTTTTTTTTTTAACCATTGCTATTGTTCAGTTGCTAAGTCGTGTCCAATTCTTTGTGACTTCATGAACCACAGCACGCCAGACTTCCCTGTCCTTCACTATCTCCTGGAGTTTGCTTGGGTTCATGTCCATTGAGTCAGTGATGCCATCCAGCCATCTCATCCTCTGTCACCCTCTTCTGCTGCCCTCAAGTCTTTCCCAGCATCAGGGTCTTTTCCAGTGAGTTAGTTCTTCGCATCAGGTGGCCAAAGTATTGGAGCTTCAGCTTCAGCATCAGTCCTTCCAGTGAATATTTGGGTTGATCACCTTGAAGTCCAAGGGACTGTTTATCCATAGAGAACAGATGATTCTCAAGGTACATGATAGCCCCCTCCAAATATTTGGAAAATACCTGTATAGATAACCATGAAAACCACTTAGTGGCACTTTGAATGGCAGGTTTTGAGGCAGCACAAATTCTCCATGTCTTATTTTCTCTTGTCTTCTGAGATACCCCAAAGCCCATTCCTCCATCCTCACTCTCAGCTGGGCAGCCTTGTTTAATGTTTCACCAAGAAAATGCAGCCATTCTGGAGATCATGTTCACAAGCTCCTCCCTTCACATCTATACCAACCATCTGTACTCTCATCTACTACAGACTAGATGTTTGCATATTTCTTAGCCAAAACTGAGATTTCTACTTCTTGAATAGACCAATCCTCTCTCTCTCTCTCTCTCTCTCTCTCATTTAGTCAAAAATATTGTCCCCTCCTTTCTCCTATATCATCAATTCACTTTATCTTCAGGATCTTTCCTTTGTGCATGTAAAATTGGTATTATTTCTCCCATTAACCCCTGCAAAAGCTGTTTGACCCTATTTTTTTGCCTCTTTTATGCAAAAACTTGAGTTTCTAATTCCTCTCCTTCCATTCTCCCTTTAATTCACTTCAGTCAGACTCTTACCCATATGACTCCACCAAACGACCATCCCCAAAGTGATGAGCGATTACTATGTTGCTAATGCCAGTATTCCATTCTTGCTTGACTTACAGCAGTATTTGATCCTGATGGTCTCTCTTTCCTCTTTGAAGCTCTTAATTTTCTACCAGGAAGTTCCTCTCACAGCCTTCTTCCTTCCTCTCTGACCGATCCTTGGTCTCCTTTAAAGATTCTCCCTAATCTCTTCATTTCTAAACACTGAATGTGTAGGACTCAAATCTGGGATGGTGTCTCTGTCTATACATACTCACTGGTTAAGCATGTCCTACTCCAGCCCTTTAAACTGCTATGCCTATGATAACCCCCATATTTTACCTGCATCATGGTGTTAAAGCCCCTGAACCCTAGATTTTTATAACCAACTGTCAGCCCGACATCTTCACATAGACATATTGTATGGTTTTAAAATGCACTGTCCAGAATTGAACTTGTAATAGTTCCCCATCATACCTGCACTAAACCTACCCTACCCATAGCATCACTTTCTACATTGTACATGATGAATCATGGAAAGGCCATCTTTTTCTTTCCTAAGCCCAAACACACATCCTTATTCTCTCTCTCCCTCTCCCCCTTAGCCTCTCTCACCTCCCTCCCTTTCTCTCTTTCTCTCCAATCCATCCATCTTTGGCTTTACCTTCTTACCCCTTCCATTGCTCTATCCTTGGTCCAAACTTCCATATCCTTTGACACGGCTTATTTTAATAGCCCATGATCTGTTTAACCTGTTTCCACTTCTGTTCCCTCCAAAATGTTCTCAATGTAGCAGCTGAAGTAGTCTTTTTAAACTTATATCCATGACATCCCTTATTGGGTTTCCTCCAAAAGTGACCTCTCTCATTCAGAGTGAAAGCCAGTGTCCAAAGCACGGTCAGTTGGGCCCCACATTCTCTGCCCATCATTGTTGTTTCCTTGACCATCTATCCTAATACTCTCCTTTTTTTTCTCTCCACTTCAGTCACATCAGCCTCCTCAACACGTCAAGCATCCCATCACCTTTGAGACTTCATCTTTGTTGTTCCACATCTGCTTGGAACACTCTTCCTCCAAGTGGTTTCATGACTCATTTTCTTCCAGGATTAACACAGAGGTATTGTCTAGGCTTGACGCTCTCTGGCCATTTACTTCCCACACCACCAACAATTCCTGTCCTCCTTCCTTATTTTATTTTGTTCTCCTTAATCTTTTTTGACAGTAACATAGTATTTTGCATGGGCTTTCCCCTAGACTGTGTCAATGATCTTTATTGTTCACTGACCCATTCTCGCCACCAAAAACAGCCCCTGACACATAGTGCATATTCAACAAATGCTTAATGAATAAATGATTGGTTGGAAAGATGGATAGATAAGCAGGACTTCTTAGGAAGGTGGTAAGCTCCCTGCCACTGGGTGTCCACCATTCAGGGATGCTGAATATAAGACTTTTGCATAGGCTTGGTTATTTCCGACTCCATGATTATATGCATGTTACAACTTAAGTGGTTTGGAGATTTGGATTCAATTCTGTGGTACTGAAAATTATAGAGGAAAAAGCAGCATGACATAAGGTTTATACCTTAAATATTCAAGAAATTGTACATGGCCCAACTCCATCTTATGGATGAACCCCTTGTGTCCCAGAGGTTGCAAATAATCTGTTCTATGTTACATAACTAGTAAGTGGTAGCAGAGAGACCTAATGAAAGTAGCTCTCTCCAATAAACCACACTTAACCCTGGTTTGAAGTCTGGATCTATGCAAAATCTTGTGGGCAATAATCATTCTTCTTTACTTCAGTTACTGCAGTTGAAATTTATTTTAAAGAAGACTTGCTTTATCTTGATTCTGAGAAAGTGCTTCCTGCATTAGGCACATGTGCTCTTTTACCTATGTAAATTATTTTTTTAAAATATTCTTTCACAGCAGTGTTTCTTGAGAAAGAAAAACAGCATGGGTCCAAAGGAGTGTCATTCTTGAAGTTATTTATGAAAGCAAGTAGAGCATTTGAAAAGCATTCTGCCTTAGCGTCCTTAGCTAAGACCTGAAAACTAGGTCTCACGCTGTTCCTTTTGCCAAGGGTTATACGTTTGATCCCAGGAAGGTGAGGTAATGAGGCCCGAGGAGGTGATGACTCAGCAGCTGAACCACAAACAGACCCTTAAAAACTCCTGAATTGGAGACCAGAGTGCCCACTTTCTTCTGTGGTGACCAGGGAGTGACCTGGGCTTTGCCTCATAAACCCCTTGTCCCCTGGGGCCTCGTGAAGACTGCACAGAGCTGAGGTCTTTGAGAAGCTGAACCAAGAACTCCAAGAAGGACAGTTCAGTCTTCAGGGGATGGTTCCTCCCCTTGGGTACAAAACGCATTTGCCAGTACTTTGAAGTGGAAGGAAAAACCACATCGTCAGCTCCCAAGGGAAATCCATGTTCAGGATCAGCAATGGTCATATCCTGGGTGTTACCCCTTAAGTCTTTTTCGGATTCAACCCAGCCACCCGGCCTTACCTCCAGCCCCCACTTCTCTCTGGCTACATTACTGGTCAAGCCGGCTTGAACTCCTAGTGATCATGTAAAACCCACACCTCCACTCTACCACCCATGCAGAGAGACTGAGTGACTTCATCTTGCCCTGCTCTTTTCCTTTTTCGTGTTCAACCCACATGGAAAACTTTCTCTTCAAAAGGGGAAAATCATGGGCTCCTGACATCATCACCAAGAGTGTGTGGATCAGAGGGTAGGGGTTGTGATGCATTTGCTTACAGAAGGTTGGCAGAAATGAGGGGCGTGTATGTGAATCACTCAACACAAGGTGAAAATATTGGTGGAAAAATCCAGCCACCTGATGACTCTGAAATTTATTTAAATATAGTATCCATGACCCATGTTTCCAGGGAATTTAAAACAGTGGTTTCCATCGACCACACAATCCAAATTCCAAAGAATCACATACTTAAGTGTTCTTTTATGGACTTGACACCAGAAGAGGAGGAAAGAGGGGAGAAAAGGGACCAAAATAGTTCACAGTGATATGTAAATAGCTTAGCCATGTGCTGTGTGTGTGTGTGTGTCTGTCTGTCTGTCTGTGTTTGCTGAAGCTTGTTGGCCTAAAGGTGAATACGAAGTGTTTGGGGCCTGCCAAGGTATATGGTTTCTTTTTCATCATTCTATCATATTGGGAAATCTTTCAGCCTCCCCTAGCATCCAAGACACAAAGACCTCGAGACACACGTTTGCCAACAAAAACTACCGTTTCCAGTCTCACTCCTGTGGGGCCCAGCTCAGCACCACTTGTCAAAGTAGCTTCCTGCACACCCATTGTTCACCAAATGTCCATTGTCTCTTTAGCACACTCGGCTCACCGTTTTAGAAGCTAGCGTTTTCTAACTGAGGACTTTCTGTTGATGCTGCAGGAGGAAAGGGTGATACAACAAAGGTAGGTTTCCTAAGTGATTCTGAACTTTCAGAGTGTAGTGGTCACAAAGTCTGGGATGCTTCAGTGATTTTGTGCAACTTTGGACTCTTACAGAAACTTCTCTTGGCCCTCCTCCAGTTTTCTCTCCGTTTTGTGGATGTGGTTGATCTGTTAGGACACATGTTCCCAATTTCCTCTGCTCCCCCTTCTTTGACGAACACCCTTATACTATTTACCTTTGGTATTCTCCCATTGTATGCCATATTGGATCTATGAGACCTTTGATTTTATGGGTTTAACTTCTCAGAACCCATTTCTGTTTTCAGGCAGACTTTATGCTGCCAACTGTATCTGGCTGTTGAAGAACAATTGAGGTGGGGAAGGTACAATTGATCTCTCAGAAGAAAACGTCATACTACCCTGATCTACAAATCTCCATTTGACACCTTTCCTCTGTCCACATTTTTCTAGGAAAGTTGATTCCTGATATCCTAAGAAGTATCCTAAAAAGCCTTTCCTATAAAATAGGCTTCCCTCGTGGCTCAGACAGTAAGGGAATGGCAACCAGTATTCTTGCCTGAAGAATTCCATGGACAGAGGAGCCTGGTGGACTACAGTCCATGGGGTCACAAAGAGTCAGTCACGACTGAATGACTAACACTTTCCCTTTCCTAGAAGGTAAATTAACTATATGTAAAGTTTCATTCATTCATTGATTCAGTGCCTGTTATGAGTTTATTGTTTTTTCCTCCTGGATGGTGCTTCTGCCTTGAACAATTTTATCTCTCAAACTTGCTGCATTTAATAAGTATAAACATCCCTCCCACCCTGAAGACAGTGCATATTGCTAATGAATCAGCATGAGCCTGGTCTCTTCAGTTCAGTTGCTCAGTCGTGTCCGACTCTTTGCAACCCCATGAACCGCAGCACGCCAGGCCTCCCTGTCCATCACCAACTCCCGGAGTCCACCCAAACCCATGTCCATCAAGTCAGTGATGCCATCCAACCATCTCATCCTCTGTCGTCCCCTTCTCCTCCTGCCCTCAATCTTTCCCAGCATCAGGGTCTTTTCAAATGAGTCAGCTCTTCGCATCAGGTAGCCAAAGTATTGGGGTTTTAGCTTCAACATCAGTCCTTCCAGTGAACACCCAGGACTGATCTCCTTTAGGATGGACTGGTTGGATCTCCTTGCAGTCCAAGGGACTCTCATGAGTCTTCTCCAACACCACAGTTCAAAAGTATCAATTCTTCTGCACTCAGCTTTCCTTATAGTCCAACTTTCACATCCATACATGACTACTGGAAAAACCGTAGCCTTGACTAGATGGACCTTTGTTGACAAAGTGATGTCTCTGCTTTTTAATATGCTGTCTAGGTTGGTCATAACTTTCCTTCCATGGAGTAAGCGTCTTTTAATTTTGTGGCTGCAGTCACCATCTGCGGTGATTTTGGAGCCCACAAAAATAAAGTCTGACACTGTTTCCCCATCTACTTGCCATGAAGTGATGGGACTAGATGCCATGATCTTAGTTTTCTGAATGTTGTCTGAGCTAGAGTGTTCAAATGTGACATTTAAATTAGTCTTGGTGACCTGAAAATGAATGAATGCCTTATTCTGTAAGACTTAGAACAATGAAAGTCGTCGGTAACTCCAATATAACCCTCAAAATAGTTTTCCAGTGTGTTCAGGGATTACCACTTGCAATGTTCTTGTATTTGGTTTTAGCCCAAGAGCATTTTAAATATCTAAATCCAAATTATGTTCAATAAACCCTTGTATCATTTTCCAATCTAAATCCCTCTGTTCTTTTTTATGGGTTCTAAAACTGCATATTCCAGTTTGTGGGACAGCTCAAAGCTGGATTCCCATAGGAGTTTCTAGCTTGGCAAACCTAAAACTGAGCTCCCCCTCCTACCCTGCCGCCCCCATCCCAGCGGATGGTGGAACCATCCACAAATCACATAGCCAGAAGCCAGGAAGCTATTCTTGACACCCTGTCATCTCTTTCCTCTTAAGCCCTACCATCCCCAGAATCCTCGTAAGGCTCCATCTTCACACTTCCTTACATGTGGCACCTCTGCTCCATCTTGTGAAAGTTACACCTTTCTTACTATTTGTTCAGTTACATCAACCTCCTAACTGGGCTCTGTACTTGAAATTATATTCTTTCCCTTCTATTTGCGAACCAGAGTGATATTTCCTATGCACCACACTATAGCTTAAATCCTTCCCTGTGAAGTTCCTCACTGTCCTCAAGAGAATTTCACATGATCCTTTTTACTAGATACAGGCCCATCTATCTCTTTGGTAGCATCACCTTCCATAAACACTCTCTGCTAGAAGCATACTCGCTGTTGTTGGTCAGTCACTCAATTGTGTCGGACTCCTTGTGACCCCATGGATTATAGCCCTCATGGAATTCTCCAGGCGAGAATCCTGGAGTGGGAAGCCATTCCCTTCTCCAGGGTATCTTTCCAACCCAGGGATCAAATCCAGATCTCTTGCATTGCAGGTGGATTCTTCACTGTCTGAGCTACCAGGGAAACTAAACTTCCTTAGATTCCTCACATGAGTCATGGTTTCTCACTCAGAGATATCCATGCCTTTCTGTGTACTGTTGCTTTTGCCTTGGGCATCCCATTCCAGGTAAATTTTACATGGAATATTTTACACTCATCAGTGCTCCTGTAAAACATTTTGCCCCATGTAAAACATTGGTGCACCTACATACCTCTGTGCTGAGTTCATGCATTAAATGATTATGGAATCCCTCCTTATGGTAAGCACTATGCTAGGCATTTGGGATAATCAGACACCATCCTTTTGCAAGGGTCAGAGTGTAGAAGAGAAATAGGAGTATCAGTAACTATAATGGATGGAAGACTGGAAGGAAGTGGATGGCATAAAGGAAACAGTTCTGGTTGACAATAGAATTGGCTTTCTAATCATCATACCCAGAGAGCACAGTGACAAAAACTGGATGCTGACGGTTTTGCAAGTTTGAATACAGGTTGCTGTCACAAGCCTAAGGTGAGTGCATCCATACTGCAGTAACAGTCTGGAACCTTGCTTCGCGATCACAATGTAAGCATTTACACATGTAAGCATGAATACAATGTAACAATAGCAGGGGATATTGTTGAGGTTTTTTTGATAATTTCAAAAACAAGAAATCTTTTGTTTAGACCAGAACTTGAAGTTCATCTATCTTATCCCCCCAACAAATACTTTAATCTCCTCAATAAAATTTCTACATGTGATCTTTCAAACTCCACTTCGATATCTCCTATTGTGAGAACCCTGCTCTAGCTATGAAGAGACAAAGAATACTGTGTTTAAATCTCATTGATCCATGTTCAAACCCTGCTTCACCCATGCATTGATGATAAGTATGCAGCTATCTCAGTTTCCCTGTTTGTTCATCTCTGTATTAGAATGAACCCTAGGTTACAGGGCTACTTATTGGAAAAGTGTGAGAGAAAGTATGCAAAAATTCTCAGCTCTGCAGCTAACACATAGTAGGTGCACAATAAACAGGAGTGCCCTGCACTGTGTGATGCTCCCTCCTTCATGAAATACCTCTGAAGACTTCACCCTGGCATGGCATTTCTGCTTTTATAGGTGGTTAGTAGCTATAAAGTTTGCCATCTTGCTTATTAAATTTAACTAACACCCCCCTAGAGATGCATAATCAAGTGATTTTGGCACGTGAAATAAAATTCAGCAAATGTTATTGCTATGATTATTCAGCTGCCAGGATATTTTATAGTAGTACTCAGATGATGGGTTACATAGGAAACTCTAGGGTAAATAAAATGGGTTTTTGCAAACTTGTAAATGGTTCATTTAACCTTATTCTTTAGGGGGAGAGAAGAAAGACTTTAACCTACCTCCCTTTTGAAAGAATGAATGTTAAAGTTTTGCACTAGGCAACTCAGGAAGTTTTGTTTATATATACATATATATATATTTTAAAGCTCTCTTCTCAGCCTCTGGACACATTTACAGAAATCAAAATATAAAAATACTGGAATATTTTTATTTTCTTTTACAAATCTTACCCCTACTAGAATGTTAGCTTTGGAAAGATAAGAATTGTATGTATATTCTTCAATGTACTAACACTAGCAAGTTGAACTGAACTTGACACTGAATAATTAAATAAAATAATTCTTGTTAAATATGCTGGTATTCTTATGCCAAGTAAGTACTTTAATAAAGCAGTCTTCATTCTAAAAGTGTTTTACATGAAATGGGGGGTTGAAATGGGAGGAAAGGACACATATGTATGAGGTTTTCAGCATCTTGTAGAAAAAGACCAAAAAAAAAAAAAAAAAAGTAAAGTAAAAATTGAATGCCCTAATAGAAGCTCATATTTAACCTATGAAATAGTTGTCAGTTTTCTAACATGAGTATGCAGATAGAATTGCTGACATGAAAGAATGCTAAAAATACACTTTGATTGAGGAAAGGTATTTACATAATGATATAACACATGTTTGGAGTTTGAGATGGTGGAAGGTGGATAGTTTTATTCCTTTCCTTTGATTATGTGTAAACTTTCTATTCTTTAAAAAATCTTTTTACATATTATTGATTAGAGAAATCTTTTCCCTCAGGAGAAGAATTCTCTATCTTTTTAGTTTGTTATAAATGTAGTTTTTGCTGTTGGCATTGTCCCACACCAATTACTTCCAAAATGTTTTATTGACATATCTGTGTTTGACTATCTTACTTGGGCAAGATTTTCGCAAAAACTTCTGAATGTTTTTGTATTAATGATTAGTTATTAGCAATTAGTAATAGAAATTAGCTATTAGTAATCAGTTACATTGAATTTGTTTAATATATGTTATTCTCTTTGGAAAACTTAGTTTGAACACAGGTTAGGAAATGACCTTAAATTTCTCTGTCTAAAAAAAATTCTCTAACTCTTGCTGTCTCCCCACCACAAACCACCCCCATTCTTTAGAATAATATTGGCATAAAATTCCCATTGCTTCTTTAAACAAAAGAGGAAATTAGCTATTCTTTGGCAGAAAAAAAAAATTTACTCTAAGAAGTATGTTAAATATATGTTTGATTATTGTAAAATAAAGAAAAATTAAATTTAGGCAATATTTTTGGTGGCAGAAACAAAATGTACCCTTTATTTTTTTTACCTTTTTTATGGTAATATAGTTTGTTTATGTATGTTTCAGGTGTACAATATACTGATTTGACATTTTTATAGATTGCATCCATTATAAAGTTATTATAAAATATTGGCTCTATCCCCTGTGCTATACATTATATCCTTGTATCTTCTTTGTTTTATACCTAGTAGTTTATATCTCTTGATCCCTTTGCTGTTAATGATGCTAATAAAAAAAGTCAATTCCACATTGAATGTGGGGACTGTGAGGCATATAGGGATGCATGCATCATCATCTTTGTGTGGGTATACTCTTCCACTCCCCGTCCTCCCCGAAGACACCATTCTACTCCGTTTCTTTGATTTGCCTACTTTAGATATCTCATAAGTGAAGATATTTGTCCTTCTGTGGCTGGCCTGTTTCATTTACCATAAGGTTTCCGGGTTCACTCGTGATGCTGCATGTGGCAGGATTTTCTTAGCACTGAATGATATCACATTGTACACACAAGGCACATTTTTTTATCCATCCATCAAAGGACATGGATTGGCTATTTTGAATAAAGCTACAATGACTATGAGAGTAGATACCTCTTTGATATATCCTGATTTCAGTTCTTTTGGCTATATACCCATAAATGGTAATTGTATGGTAATTCTATTTCTAATGTTTTGAGGAATTGCTGTATTTTTTTTCATTGAAGCTACATCATTTTACATTCCCACCAGCCAACAGGGTGCCAGGGTTTCAATTTCTCCATAACCCTGTTGACACTTGTTACCTTTTGTTTTTGTTTTGACATTATCTGTCTTAACACAAGTGAAGTGATATCTCATTGTGGTTTTTATTTGCATTTTCCTCATTGTTAGTGATACTGAGCATCTTTTCACATACTCGTTGGTGATTTGCATGTCTTCTTTAGAGAAATATCTATTCAAGTCCTTGGCCCATTTTAAAATTTTTTTCTATTGAGTTGTTGAAATGTATTATATATTTTGAATATTAACCCCTTATCACATGTATGATTCACAAATATTTTCTCCCCCTTCATAGCTTGTGTTTTTACTGTGTTGGTTCCTCCTATGCAGAAGCCTTTTAGTTTGATACAATCTCACTTGTCTATTGCTTTTGCTGCTTGCGCTTTTGGTGTCATCTCCAAGAAATCATTACCTGGACCAGTGTCATGAAACTCCGCTCCCCGTGTTTCCCTCTAGGAGACTCATGCTGTCACTCAGTAAGTGTTAATGGAGTCATTCGATCCCAGTTCTGTCCTTGACGGGTCACAGATGAGCAGCAAGACAGTTAAACTCTGTGGGCCTCCACTTGCACACCTAGGGAATGGGATTTGCCATCTGACACATGGTTCTCAGGGCTGTGGATAGGGTTTAATGAGATGCTATCTGGAAAACCGCACTGTACCCTGTGAAACATTACCACAGCAGTGAGACAGTGCGTCCACATAAAACTAAGCTGTTAGCTTTGTTGAAAGAAGCACAGCTTGATCTGAGGATGCTGTGAAGTGTGTTAATGGGGGTATCATTTCTGACAGTTTTGGGTAGCAAGTTAAATCAGTCACTAGCCTCAAGGAGTCCCTCGCCCACAGCCACATTCCATCACCCCACTCAGTTTTCATGGCCACACTTCTCACTGCTTGATGTTTCTTGTCTGTCCTCTGGCTGTGTCTGTCTCCCTGAATTATAACGTGGCTGCCACGTGAGTGGTGACCCTGTCGATCATATTTGGTAACATATCCTCAGCGCCTGAAATAGTCAGGGTCATGGACACCTCATGTGTGATTACGGAGTAAATAAACAGATACATGAATAAACAGACTTGAGCACTAAGAGTACTTGAAAGAAAACATGTTTATTTCTATTTTCCAGTTAAGATTTAGGGTGAGTAATTGGCACAAGTAGTTATAAAGCAAAACCTGCATTTCCTTCATTGTCCTTCCATCTACTTCTACTTCTGCCCAGGTATATATTAAACTGGAAGATGGAATCTTCTGGAATCTAAGAAGATGAAAGGTAGACATCTGCATGTGAACAGGCCCTGCTGGGGCCAGATTTTTATTTTTCAATGGCTCTTGAGAGCCATCTCAGTTCCCACTCCATTCGTAGTCCTCTGCTGGGTTCCTGAGCCTTGGCGGGGCGGGGCGGGGAAGGAGTGGGGGGTGTAAAGCTCCCCGTCACTGGCTTGAAGGAGTTCAGAGTCCAGCTGGGCAGACAATCAGGGAGGAGGTACTTGTAATAAAAAGGCATAAACATGGCACTGAGAAGCAATAGTGAAGGAGCAGGAGAAATCCAAGAAAGCCTCCCAATGGAGGTGACCTCTGAAAATAGGAACCGTGTGAGCAAAGGCACAGAAGCTAGAAGCAGCATCATGAGTCACAGCAACATTCAAGGCCAGGAGACATAGTCACAGGTTGCACGCGGTGAGACTGAGAAAGGGGATGGATTTCTCATGACTGTGCCGGGCACTTGAAACTTTCTGCCAACTTCCACTGTCTTGGTCTGGCTCTAGGATTTCCGAGACACCTAAATCTATTGCCCTCATCAGTCCTACCCATCCTCCTATCTTTTCTCATGTAGAACTCACTACACAACTACAGACTTTCTTTACTCAATTCTCAGGTCAGCCCTCCTACACCATTAATGAGGACACTCTTTGTTCCCAGGGAAAGAAAACCAACTTGAATTAGTTTATGCCAAAGGAAGGTGATGTTTGTTTGCTTGTTTTTGTCTGACGTAACTGAGAAGGACAAGAGTTGAACTGGAAAAACTAGAATGGTTTCTCCATGAAGCCACTAGCAGCTTTCAGGATCAAATTTTTCCAAGAAAAGAGAGAGTTTTTCCCTCCTGGTTTCAGCTGGAAAACAAAAATCACAGTCAAGAACCCTTACTGGCTCGGTGTCAGCCAGGCATCGTGCTGAGCGGTGCTTCCTCTGGAGGACACGTTATTGAGGGGAGAAAAGGTGGGAGTTGGTAAAAAGCAGGAATGCCTGGATGATGGCTGGGAGGGGAGATGTGGAGGAGAACAGTGTAGACGTGGATCCTGGGATGACTCATGGGCCATGCCATGCGCTCAGTTGTGTCAGACTCGTTGTGACCCCATAGACTGTAGCCTGTCAGGTTCCCCTGTCCATAGAATTTTCGAGGCAAGAATACTGGAGTGGGTTGCCATTTCCTACTCCAGAGGATTTTTCCAACCTAGGGATCGAACCCACATCTCCTGTGTCTCCTGCATCAAAGGTGGAGTCTTTAGCTACTGAGCCATCGAGGAATCCTGTCATGGGCTGTGAAGCCATCCAAATTTGTCTCACTGCATCATCCCTTCCTTTTAATTTGTTGCTCAGTCACTAAGTTGTGTCCAACTCTTTGCCACCCCACGGGCTGCAGCATACCAGGCTTCCTTGTCCTTCACCATCTCCCAGAGCTTCTTCAAACCCATGTCCACTGAGTCAGTGATGCCATCTGACCATCTGTCCTCTGTTGTCCCCTTCTCCTCCTGCCTGTGATCTTTGCCAGCATTAGGTGCTTTTCAGTGAGTTGACTTTTCACATCAGGCACCTTTTAATACCATGGTTTCTCATTCAGAGCCTATTGCTAAGTACCAGAAACCTTCTTGAAGCACAATTATAATGAGAATGAAGGCTGACTATGTAACTCACATGAAATAAGAGAAGACACCAGACTGGATGAGGGAGCAGAAGGGGACATTAGTTGGAGGCAAGGATGGATGAGGGAAGCGAGGAAGAAACCATCACAAAAACAGAACCGTCAGATCCCCTTCATGAAAGAAGAAATAGATCTGCGTTCCTCAGGGGGATGCTGAGAACATCCATGTGGGACCAGAAGATTTCTAATGCCCCCGCAAGGTAGACTACTCAGGGAGGCTGGGTAGTCTCTCTCTGCAGCTGCAAGCGAGCACGCCCAGGCAGTCTTTCACCAAGTACAGGATCATCAGTGGTTCCAATGGTACCCGCCGCCCCCACAGACCTACATGGCAAGTAATGAAAGTCAGAGATGCCTTCTCCAGAGGGCAGCTCAAGGTCCTCCTGGCCCATGCTTGAGTTCAGACCAGGTTTTTGGAGTCTGGTGGGTGTGTGCAGATATTTTTAAGCTACAAGACTCAGTGCCACTAAAAGAGCCAAACAGCTGAGTCTTTCTTCCAGGCTTCTGAAGACACACGTCAGTGTGCAGGTTTGAGTGAGGACTATGTTCCCTTGGCGCTCCGCCCAGGCCCCTCTATATTTCTGCCAGAGGTGGGGATGAGTGGGAGGACACAGCTCATTGTGGCCAACCTCAGCTCCCCGGCATGTCTGGCTCCAGCAACCGCCAAAGGTTAAAATAATTTTAATAAAGTCTTAATGAACAGCTCAAAGCCTCAGAGTTATTCCTAGGTCAGTGGAGTTGAAGGCAGAGTTCTGAGATCAGTCCATTTTGTTAGAGCCATTTTACAGTCATTGGTTCATGTCAACCACTCACCCATGAAACCCTGGAAGGACATTAAAATTTCTATTTATAGTAAGGATAAGAGTTTTGTGCTAAGCACTTTGCAGGCATGATCTCAATTTAGTTCTCAGAACAATGCTGGAAGAGCACTCTTAGGATGATCCCTGTTTTACGGATAAGTACACTGAGGCTTAGCAAAGTTAAGTAACTTTCCACAGGGACCTGGAAAGTAAATGGCAGTGAGTGGACTCAAAGCCAGGTCTATCCAACGAACAGCAAGCCCATGTGCTTTGTATGTTCACTGGGTTTTTGCTGTCGTATGTAGTCCTTGGGCTTCCAGGTGGCTCATGGTAAAGAATCTGTCTGTCAGTGCAGGAGATACAGGAGACGAGGGTTTGATCCCTGGGTTGGGAAGATGCCCTGCAGAGGGAAATGGCAACCCACTCCAGTATTCTTTCCTGGAAAATCCCAAGGACAGAGGAGCCTGGTGGGCTACAGTCCATGGGGTCACAAACAATTGGAAATTACTGAGCATGCACACACACCCACAGATGTAGTCCTTACCTATGTGTTAGGCCCCATATTAATTATGGGGTCACAGAGATAAATAAAATCATATTTGTGTCCTCAAATTTCTCATAGTCTAATAGAACAGATTAAAAAATCAATCATTATACTACAGTAGCATATTAAAAAAAGATAAATAAAATGTCTTAAGGCAACCCTAGAGAACCTGTCAGAATGCCCGGGAAAGGCAGTTAACCCATTCTAGATCATCAGAGATTTCCTGGTCGGGGTGCGTCTAAGCCAGGTTCTGAAGGATGAGTAAGGTTTGGTCATTTGAACAAAGCAAGGATGGAGCAATCAAGTCATGAGAAACCAAGAGTTTGGCGTATTTAGGGAGCTTCCAAGCAGTGCAGTGAAGTTTGCATTTACATTAAGCACAGAGAGCCAGTGAAGGAGTTTATTTGGGGAGAGCTCAGAGCTGCATACGGGGAAGCTCACACTGGCAGCACCTTGGCCCAAGGCTGGCGGTAGCAAGCTCAGAGTGGGGACTCCGGTTAAACGCTGGCCAGCCACGCATCCTGTGTCTCTTTCGGCATCAGTGGGTGCACTGCCTGTGTGAACACTGATGGACGTGGCCAGCGCCTAGATCAAAACCCACCTGTTTTCCATCTGCTCATTTTCACCTTCAAGGTTCCAGGGAGTCTCCTGTAGGTCCCTACAAAGTTATTCAGGCACGGAAATTGAAAGAAAAAAAAAATCCTGAAGTTTGGCTTTTTGTGGTTGCAGCTGATTAAAACCACATTTGACAGAGTGTAAGGAGGAAAATGCCCTGGTATTTGAAGGCAGCGTGTCAGAGGAGGTGAACGATTAGGTGCCTTCATCTGTACTATGATATCCTGTGCTGATCCAGGAATTGGCCTGCTGGAATTCTTCTTGAGACTGGGAATATACAGAAAGATCCTCGAGTCCTAGGACATCTCCCTTCAAAGCTCCTCGGATGGTACAGTTAAGCTGCCTGGCCCATGAGCCCATGGCTTTCCTCTACAATCCTGTGATTGTGGCAATGTTTCACATCCTGTTTTGCCTCCATTAGGGGAAGAAATACAGTAAATCACCCTCTGGGGGAAGAAGAGCTGATATGATTGATCTATGAAAAAAGAAAGGTTAGAGGAACCGTGTAGTGCATAGTTGGATAAAGAATTAAGAAAAACAACAGGAAGGTTTGCAGGTTTGGGGAGCCACTCTTTGGAGATATTAGAGGAAAGTGGTACAGATGATTGGAGACAGAATTCAGAAAAAAAAAAGAGACATACAAATAGGTACTGCCTTTCTCCAGGTGAGAAATTGTATGTACATCGATGCACTTAGTGTTCACAGTAATATTGGGAGGTGAGTATTATTAGCTTCCTTTATGGTGGCACTAGTGGTAAAGAATCCACTGTCAAAGCAAGAGACACAGGGAATGCGGGTTCAATCCCTGTGTCAGGAAGAACCTCTGACGTAGGAAGTGGCAACCCATTCCACTATTCTTGCCTGGAATATTCTGGGACAGAGGAGCCTGGTGGGCTGCAGTCCATGCAGCCACAAAGAGTTGGACACAACTGAGCAATTAAGCACACATGGAGAAGAAACTGACACTCAGAGTAGTTAAATTATTAATCCAAAAGGAAGCAACAGAACTGGACATGGAACAGACTGGTTCCAAATAGGAAAAGGACTACATCAAGGCTGTATATTGTCATGCTTATTTAACTTATATGCAGAGTATATCATGAGAAACACTAGGCTGGAGGAAGCACAAGCTGGAATCAAGATTGCTGGGAGAAATGTCAGTAACCTCAGATATGCAGATGACACCACCCTTATGGCACAAAGTGAAGAAGAACTAAAGAGCCTCTTGATGAAAGTGAAAGAGGAGAGTGAAAAAGTTGGCTTAAAACTCAACATTCAGAAAACTAAGATCATGGCATCTGGTCCCATCACTTCATGGCAAATAGATGGGGAAACAGTGGAAACAGTGGCTGACTTTATTTTTCTGGGCTCCAAATTCACTGCAGCTGGTGACTGCAGCCATGAAATGAAAAGACGCTTACTCCTTGGAAGGAAATTTACGACCAACCTAGATATCATGTTAAGAAGCAAAGACATTACTTTGCCAACAAAGGTCCACCTGGTCAAGGCTATGGTTTTTCCAGTGGTCATGTATGGATGTGAGAGTTGGACTATAAAGCAAGCTGAGCTCTGAAGAATTGATGCTTTTGAACTGTGGTGTTGGAGAAGACTCATGAGAGTCCCTTGGACTGCAAGGAGATCCAACCAGTCCATCCTAAAGGAAATCAGTCCTGGGTGTTCATTGGAAGGACTGATGTTGATGCTGAAACTCCAATACTTTGGCCACCTGATGTGAAGAGCTGACTCATTTGAAAAGACCCTGATGCTGGGAAAGACTGAAGACGGGAGGAGAAGGGGATGAGAAAGGATGAGATGGTTGGATGGCATCACTGACTCAATGGGCAGGAGTTTGGGTGGGCTCTGGGAGCTGGGATGGACACAGGGGGGCCTGGCATGCTACAGTTCATGGGGTCGCAAAGAGTCAGACACGACTGAGAGACTGAACTGAACTGAACTGAACACAATTTGTAAACTATGCAGGTGAGTTTTTTTTAACTCAAGTCCATTAGACTACCAACCCCTTGTTCATGAATTTACTACATAAGCAGGGAATCTGTATTTTTTTAAGGAAGTATAGTTGATTTGTAATATTGTGTTAAAGTATCCAACCAAGTTGATTTAGCTAAATGTATAAATCTATATTAGTTTTTCAATTATTTTTCTTTATAGTTTATTATAAGATATTGAATATAGTTTCTTGTGTTATACACTAAAACCTTGTTGTTTATTTTATATATAGTAGCATATATTTGTTAATCTGCTGCTCCTAATTTATCCCTCCCCCACCTTCCCCTTTGGCAACTGTAAGTTTATTTTCTATGTCTGTGAGTCTGTTTCTGGTTTGTAAATTCATTTGTACTAGGTTTTAGATATCACATATAAGGGACATCATACAATATTTGTTTTTTTCTGACTTACCTCACTTCGTGTGATAATACTAAGTGCTAATCTCTAGGTCCATCCGTGAGCCAAACAGCACTATTTCATTCCTTTTTATGGCTGAGTAATATTCCATTGTGTACATGGGCCGCTTCTTATTTAACGATTCCTCTGTTGATGCTTGCTCAGGTTGCTTCCACATCTTGACTATTACCAATAGTGGCACTGGGAATATTGGGGTGCCTGCATCATTTAGAATTAGGACTTTCATCTTTGCTCAGTTTATGCCCAGGAGTAGGATTGTTGGGTCAAGTGGTAAGTCTCTTTTTCGCTTTTTAAGGAATCTTCATACAGTTTTCCATACTTGCTGAACCAGTTTGCTTTCCCACTAACAGTGTAGCAGAGTTCTCTTTTTTCCATTCTCTCTCCAGTATTTATTACATGTACGCTTTTTGATGGTGGCCAACCTGACCAGTGTGAAGTGACACTTCATTGTAGTTTTTATTTGCATTTCTCTAATAATTAGTGATATTGAACATCTTTTCATGTGCCTGTGGACCATCTATGTATGTGTCTTCTCCAGAGAAAGGTCTGTTTATGTTTTCTGTCTATTTTTTGATTAGGTTGTTTGGCGTTTTTGGTACTGAGTTTTATGAATTGCTTGTATATTTTGGAAATTAAACCTTTGTAAATTAAACCTTCTCTTAAATGATCAGTCACGTCATTTTGCAAATATTTTCTCCCACTCTGCGGGTTGTCTTTTCATTTCATTTGTGATTGCCTTTGCTGTGAAAGACTTCCCTGACAGCTCTGTTCAGTTCAGTTCAGTTCAGTCGCTCAGTCGTGTCCGATTCTTTGCAACCCCATGAATCACAGCATGCCAGGGCTCCCTGTCCATCACCAACTCCTGGAGTTTACTCAAACTCATGTCCATTGAGTCGGCGATACCATCCAACCATCTCATCTTCTGTCATCCCCTTCTCCTCCTGCCCTCAATCTTTCCCAGAATCAGGATCTTTACAAATGAGTCAGCTCTTTGCATCAGGTGGCCAAAGTATTGGAGTTTCAGCTTCAGCATCAGTCCTTCCAATGAACACCCAGGACTGATCTCCTTTAGGATGGACTGGTTGGATCTCCTTGCAGTCCAAGGGACTCTCATGAGTCTTCTCCAACATCACAGTTCAAAAGCATCAATTCTTCAGCACTCAGCTTTCTTTATAGTCCAACTCTCACATCCATACATAACCACTAGAAAAGCCATAGCCTTGACTAGATGGACCTTTGTTGACAAAGTGATGTCTCTGCTTTTTAATATGCTGTCTAGGTTGGTCATAACTTTCCTTCCAAGGAGTAAGCGTCTTTTAATTTCATGTCTGCAGTCACCATCTGCAGTGATTTTGGAGCCCAGAAAAATAAAGTCAGCCACTGTTTCCACTGTTTCCCCAACTATTTGCTATGAAGTGATGGGACCAGATGCCATGATCTTAGTTTTCTGAATGTTGAGCTTTAAGCCAGCTTTTTCACTCTCAGTCCCTGGTAGCTCAGTTGTTTAAAAAAAAAAAAAAAATCCACCTGCAATACAGGAGACACCAGTTTGATTCCTGGGTCAGGAATATTCACTGGAGAAGGGATAGGCTACCCACCCCAGTATTCTTGGGCTTCCCTTGTGGCTCAGCTGGTAAAGAATCTGCCTGCAATGCAGGAGACCTGGGTTCAGTCCCTGGGTTGTGAAGATTCCCTGGAGATGAGAAAGGCTACCCACTCTACTACACTGGCCTGGAGAATTCCATGGACTGTATAGTCCATGGGGTCGCAAAGAGTTGGACACAACTGAGCAACTTTCAGTCACTTGATGTGAAAAAACTTTTAAGTTTAATTAGATCCCATTTGCTAATTATTGTTTTCATTTCCATTACTCTAGAAGATGGATCCAGAAAAGTATCCTGCAATTTATGTCAGTGTCCTGCTTATGTTCTCTTCTAGGAATTTTATAATGTCATGTGTCAAATTTAAGTAGTTAAGTCATTTTGAATTTATTTTTTGTATATGATGTAATGGAGTGTTCTAACTTCATGGATTCACCTGCCCCTGTGCAGATTTCCCAGTACCACTTTCTGAAGAGACCGTCTTTTCTCCATTGTATATTCTTACCTCCTTTGTCAAAGGTTAACTGACTTATAGGTATGTGGGTTTATTTCTGGTCTCTCTTTTCTATTCCATTGATCCATGTGCCTGTTTTTGTGCAATACCATGCTGTTTTGTTTACTGCAGCTTGGTAATATTGTCTGAAATCTGAAAGGGTTATGTCTCCTGCTTTGCTCTTTTTCCTTAGGATTATTCTGGCAATTCTGGGTCTGTTGTGGTCCCATGTAAATTTGTGAAGAGTTTGTTCTGTGAATAATGTCATGAGTATTTTGATAGGAATCGCTTTGAATTTGTAGATTGCTTTGGGTAGTATGGCCACTTTAAGTACACTCTTTGAGTCCAAGGGCATTGCCTATGTTTCTATTTCCTTGTGTCCTCTTTGATTTCCTTTGTCAATGTTTTATACAGTGTTCTCCGTGTATAAGTTTTCACTTCCTTGGTTAAGTTTTTCATTGGGTATGTTTTATGCAATTTTAAGCAGGGTTGCTTTTTAAAATTTCTCTTTCTGATATTTCATTGTAAGTGTAAAGAAAGAGATTTCTTCCATGTCTTGGCTATTATAAACAGTGCTGCGATGAACATTGGGGTGCACGTGTCTCTTTCAGATCTGGTTTCTTCAGTGTGTATGCCCAGAAGTGGGATTGCTGGGTCATATGGCAGTTCTATTTCCAGTTTTTTAAGAAATCTCCACACTGTTCTCCATAGCGGCTGTACTAGTTTGCATTCCCACCAGCAGTGTAAGAGGGTTCCCTTTTCTCCACACCCTCTCCAGCATTTATTGCTTGTAGACTTTTGGATAGCAGCCATCCTGACTGGCATGTAATGGTACCTCATTGTGGTTTTGATTTGCATTTCTCTAATAATGAGTGATGTTGAGCATCTTTTCATGTGTTTGTTAGCCATCTGTATGTCTTCTTTGGAGAAATGTCTGTTTAGTTCTTTGGCCCATTTTTTGATTGGGTCATTTATTTTTCTGGAATTGAGCTGCAGGAGTTGCTTATATATTTTTGAGATTAATCCTTTGTCTGTTTCTTCATTTGCTATTATCTTTTCACCTTACTTATAGTTTCCTTTGTAGTGCAAAAGCTTTTAAGTTTCATTAGGTCCCATTTGTTTAGTTTTGCTTTTATTTCCAATATTCTGGGAGGTGGGTCATAGAGGATCCTGCTGTGATTTATGTCGGAGAGTGTTTTGCCTATGTTCTCCTCTAGGAGTTTTATAGTTTCTGGTCTTACATTTAGATCTTTAATCCATTTTGAGTTTATTTTTGTGTGTGGTGTTAGAAAGTGTTCTAGTTTCATTCTTTTACAAGTGGTTGACCAGTTTTCCCAGCACCACTTGTTAAAGAGGTTGTCTTTTTTCCATTGTATATCCTTGCCTCCTTTGTCAAAGATAAGGTGTCCATAGGTTCGTGGATTTATCTCTGGGCTTTCTATTCTGTTCCATTGATCTATATTTCTGTCTTTGTGCCAGTACCATACTGTCTTGATGACTGTGGCTTTGTAGTAGAGCCTGAAGTCAGGCAGGTTGATTCCTCCAGTTCCATTCTTCTTTCTCAAGATTACTTTGGCTATTCGAGGTTTTTTGTATTTCCATACAAATTGTGAAATTCTTTGGTCTAGTTCTGTGAAAAATACTGTTGGTAGCTTGATAGGGATTGCATTGAATCTATAGGTTGCTTTGGATAGAATAGCCATTTTGACAATATTGATTCTTCCAATCCATGAACACGGTATGTTTCTCCATCTGTTTGTGTCCTCTTTGATTTCTTTCATCAGTGTTTTATAGTTTTCTATGTATAGGTCTTTTGTTTCTTTAGGTAGATATACTCCTAAGTATTTTATTCTTTTTGTTGCAATGGTGAATGGTATTGTTTCCTTAATTTCTCTTTCTGTTTTTTCATTGTTAGTATATAGGAATGCAAGGGATTTCTGTGTGTTAATTTTATATCCTGCAACTTTACTATATTCATTGATTAGCTCTAGTAATTTTCTGGTAGGGTCTTTAGGGTTTTCTATGTAGAGGATCATGTCATCTGCAAACAGTGAGAGTTTCACTTCTTCTTTTCCTATCTGGATTCCTTTTACTTCTTTTTCTGCTCTGATTGCTGTGGCCAAAACTTCCAACACTATGTTGAATAGTAGTGGTGAGAGTGGGCACCCTTGTCTTGTTCCTGATTTCAGGGGAAATGCTTTCAATTTTCCACCATTGAGGGTGATGCTTGCTGTGGGTTTGTCATATATAGCTTTTATTATGTTGAGGTATATTCCTTCTATTCCTGCTTTTTGGAGAGTCTTAATCATAAATGAGTGTTGAATTTTGTCAAAGGCTTTCTCTGCATCCAACCTAGATGCCCATCAGCAGATGAATGGATAAGGAAGCTGTGGTACATATACACCATGGAATATTACTCAGCCGTTAAAAAGAATTCATTTGAATCAGTCCTAATGAGATGGATGAAACTGGAGCCCCTTACACAGAGTGAAGTAAGCCAGAAAGATAAAGAACATTACAGCATACTAACACATATATATGGAATTTAGAAAGATGGTAACGACAACCCTACATGCAAAACAGAAAAAGAGACACAGAAATACAGAACAGACTTTTGAACTCTGTGGGAGAAGGTGAGGGTGGGATGTTTTGAAAGAACAGCATGTATATTATCTATGGTGAAACAGATCACCAGCCCAGGTGGGATGCATGAGACAAGTGCTCCGACCTGGTGCACTGGGAAGACCCAGAGGAATCGGGTGGAGAGGGAGGTGGGAGGGGGGATCGGGATGGGGAATACGTGTAAATCTATGGCTGATTCCTATCAATGTATGACAAAACCCACTGAAATGTTGTGAAGTAATTAGCCTCCAACTAATAAAAAAAAAAAAAAAAAGAAAGAGATTTCTGTATATTAACCTTATATCCTAACACCTTGCTGAATTCATTAATCAGTTCTAATGGTTTTTGTATGCAGTCTTTGGGCTTTTCTTTATAAAGTATCACATCATCGACATATAATGGCAATTTTACCTCTTCCCTTCTGATTTGGATAACTTGTATTTCTTTTTCTTGTCTGATTGCTAGGACTGCCAATGCCACACTGAATACAAGTGTCTCGTTCTAGACTTCAGCAGGAAGATTTTCAGTTTTTTGTCATTTCATATTATGTTGGCTGTGAATTTGTCATAAATGGCTTTTATTACATTGTGATATATTCCCTCTGTACCCAGTTTGGCAAGAGTTTTTATTATCAACAGATATTGAGTTTCATTAGATGTTTTTCCTGCATCTATTGAGATAATCCATGTGGTTTTTGTCTTTTTTTTTGTTGATATGGTGTATCACATTGATAAATTTGCAAATATTGAACCATCCTTGTGACCCGGGAATGCCTCTAATCTGATTATGGTGTAGGATGCTCTTTATGTATTGTTGGATTTGGTTTGCTAATATTATTTGCTAGGTATCACAAGCCTCTCTTATGGAGGGTAAATTGACACTCAGAGATTAAATTACTAGTTTGCAAAATAATGCAACTAGTAAATGGTGCAGGGGAGTTTTGAACTCAGGTCTATTAGACTCTGAACCTCTTGTCTTTGAACTTACCACATAAGCAGAGAATCTGTGTTTTTGAGATTGGTTGATCAGATGCAGACCTGATAATTTGATCAAGTCTAACTTTAATACTTTAGTACAATTCTACATGTGAAACCAGGATTTTAGTCTTTGCTGTATGGTTCAATGAAATAAAATAAAACATATCATTGAGGAATCAAGTCAATAGGGAAATCAAATCATCTTTCTCAAAGATTCTAACCCAAAACAATGAAAAACAGTCTAAAAATGGTCATCTCACCTTTTGGAAGCAGCAGTGTGATACAGGGGTTCGCACGGTCATACTGGTCTGAGTTTAAATTATTTATCTTCCTGTTTTCAAGCTGGATGATCTCAATCATGTTCAATCATGTTATATATATTTCCCTCTCTCTCAGCTTAATCATTTCATCTGTAGAATGGAGATGCCCTTCCCTACCTCACAAGTTGTTCACCAGAATTAAGTGGGGTGGTTTTGTTAAAAAAAAAAAAAAAAAAGGAAAGAAAGAAGCAGCTAATAGAGAGCCTGGCAAACAGCAGGTATCTGTATATGCCTGGTGGCTTTAAATTGTCAGTAGGATGCTATGAGTGTCATCACTGTTTCCACGGCTACTGTTCCTGTTGCTGCCCTAACGTCTTCCTGCCTCTAAGAAAGAAATCCCCTTGATTACCCCTGATGGAAATTGAGTGTCGAGCTCTTTCTTTGATTCTCCCCTCCCCCATACTCCTTTGGCTTTTTTCCACTGAAACAGGAGGAGCCTGTCAGGGTAGAAACACACACACAGGCACACAAGCGCTTGACAGCCAAAATGGTGGAATGCATCTGCCAAAAATCTACAACTTCATGCCAGGGGCAAACATATGACTTTATTTTCCCCCGCCAGGATGGACTTGTGCTGTCACAGCAAAAATTGATCTTCTGTTTGTGGGAAATTATGCAGAGTTCCCTCTTGTCTGTGCTGGGGAAAATTCAAGTCCAAATCCTTGCTCACAGATTCTGGCAAGTGGCTCTCACTTTATATCTGTTGATTTTTTTCCCCACAAATATTTACTGAGCACCTATTATGTGTCAGGCACAGGGCTTGTCATGAGGAATGTAACACTGAGCAAAAGTATACTTAACCCCTGCCTTTATGAAGTTTTAGTCCAGGGTGTGGAGAGAAGGGGAAGATAAACAGGAATTAAATACTCATCAAAATGTGATGGCAGCTAAGATGAGAAAGATAAGTAAGACTTGAAAAGGTGAAGAGAGAGGAAACAGTGTCCCTAGTCACAGTAAAGTCATCTATTATTTCCCTAGTTATATGCATTATTATAAACCTTAGAGAATGGCAGATTGACAGACTGAAGAGAAGTGATCTGAGTGTGAAGGGGTCTGGGACTGTGATGTCTGACTTGGGGTCCAATCCCAACATTACTGCTTTTGGGTTAACTGAATAATTCTGAACTTTAGGTTCTAATCTGTTAAATGGGAATAATCCTTGTAAGGCCTAAGATAAATAATGCATAGGAGTCTGTTCTCTGTCTTCACAGCTCTCCTCAACTCTGCTCTCTGGTTAACTCCTACACACATGTAAGGCTTAATTTTAAACCTTTTGTTTTCTCAGGAACATCTTCTTTGACCCTCCTAGACTAGGCTAGATCCCTCAGTTATATAGCACAATATATAGCACCATGGACTTGTTCTTGCTACACTGATCATAAAATATGTTTTCATGTATATAACTGTCTTCCCCACTTAACTTTTTGATTGCGGGAGCCATGCGTCATCCCTGGGTCTAGGCACGTGGCTGAGCCATAGTACATGTTTCGAGTAAAGCTGAACAGTTGAATGTGCTGGGGAGCATGTGCCTGGCAGAGAGTAGGGCTTTAGTAAGTGGAGTTTGTAATGGTTATATTATTTGATGTCAGTGGTACAGAATACTTCTGCATAATGAAAATCACTGACAATAATAATAAAGGTTAACCATGACTTAGGTTTATTATAATGATGCTCCTGTTATTTTACAGCTCAAGAGTTTCTGCCTTCACCACCTTCTAAGAAACAAACATTATCTGAACTTCTGTCACTTTTACTTTCTTATCCTGTCTATCCTTACTTCCCAACTGTATTCTACTTAGTATATGCTGAAGTCCCTGAATACAGAATCATCCTATTTATTCTAATATCTGAAGTCCCTGGCTCAGTAAGCTTGTGATCCCAAAGCACCATTGATTATATATTCCTCTAACCTTGCACTGGTTCAGCAAATACAGCTTCCAAGATACTCATGCTGATCTCTTTCCTTAATCCTCCTTATACCCGTTTTGTTGATAAGAGAACTGAGACTCATTGATGAAAGTGGAGCCCCCATATCCAAGTCTCACTGCATAAGATTTAAATTGGAAATCTCAAACTAAATGTTCTCCAGGTAGCTTAAAGGGATATAAGCTGGGGGAAGGGCTGGGGGGAGGACCCACACTGAAAGAGGAACAGTTCCCATCAATTGTTGGCAGGCAATGTTGCCAGATACTCCATTTGAAAAAAAAAAAAAAAGAGAGAGAGAAATCTGGATTTTTATATGAACCTCACCACTTTTCAGTGTTGGCATCTGAACCAAATTCTTTTAAAACACATTGCAGTCCAAATAAAACAGCCACGGGTCAAATTCAGCCCATGGACCACCAATTTACAAGGTATAATTTAAACTTTAGAATCTTCCAAAATAGTTTGTGTTGCCCTTCCCAGAGGGTAGAGTCTCAGAGCTGGGCAGCCCTTGGACCCAATGGATCCAACTGGGTGGCTCCCAGGTTAGTCCACTGGCTAGGAAAATTAGGATAGAACGTAGTGGGCAATTTAATGTCCTGACTTGGCAAAAGTGGAAACATGTTGTCCTCTGCTCTTGGTTTGCCTTAATTGTACCAGATTTGTGAGATCCAGAAATCTGGAGACAAGTGGCTTTAGCACAACCCCCACTTTTTGTGGAAGAGAAGACAAAGATCCATGGACCTTAATGATATGAGCCCAAACATCAGGTTCAGGAGGACTCTACTCCTATGCAAGGCATCTCACTTTGCACAGCTCCCAAAGTGTCCTGGACTCTGTGCCAACAAAAGCGTCACCTCCTTACGGTCAAGAGTCCCACCCTCCTTACCACGTGTTGGTTATCACAAGGGATGTGCATATAGTAGATGCTTTTTCAGTACTCGTAGCTCAGATGTCTGCCCCATCTTCTCCTGTGAAGTTCTGCTTAAATGTTCACTGTTTTACTGAAAACCCACATCTTCTACAATACAAAAACCTTCTCAAATCCTGTTGGTTAAAGTATTTCCCTTTCCCTGTGTGCCTGTGAAATATGACTGTCTCTCTATCATAACCCCCACATGTGCTAGAGTTACTTTTGATTTATCCATTTCTGCAGAAAGATTGTGAGCCAGTGGTGGGCAGAGCCCATGTCTTATTCAACTCCACATCCCTCCCACAAAGAAGAGCTCAGCATCTTGTTCATAGAAGGTATTTAACAACTATCTATTGAAGTGTCTTCCTTTTAATGTCTGAGTGCAGTGCTGGCACATAGCGGGTGCTTAATAAATGTCTTTTGATTGCTGTTCCCTTTTAGAAGTTAACCCAGTGCCTGGAATGTAGTAGGCACTCAAAAAAAAAAATTTTTTTTTTAAATGAATGAATGGAAAAACGCCCTTAACAGCTAAATACAGAGACCTTTCTTGAGAAAGTCCAGGGAATTTTCAGAAAATACCACCTCAGTCCAAATACCCCTATTGAAAGGTTTAAGGGGAGTTTGGTGCTAGACTGTCTCTCGATAGTTGCTGGAGGCAGGGCATGGACTAGAGCAAATTTTCTGTGATAGAAACTGAAGAAGGTATTTGCTTGTGGGGCTGTGCAAGTCCGCATGATGTCCCTGTGATGATGGAGTGAGTGCCTGATTTATCTTGGACTTCCCAGCTCCAGCCTGTCTGAGGTGTGTTATTGGCTCCACTGTTAGTGGTGCAGGCTACTGTGACAAAGTGGGTGATTTAAGCAACAGAAATTTGTTTTCTAATAGTTCTGCAGGCTCGACATCCAAGGTCACAGTGTCAGCAGGTTTGGTGTCTCCTGAGACCTTTCTCCTGGGCTTGCAGATGGTAGCCTCCTTGCTGGGTCTTCACGCGGTCGCCCCTCGGTCTGTGTCCTCATCTCCTTTGCTTACAAGAATATGGGTCATATTGAATAAGGCCCACCCATACGACCTCATTTTACCTTATTTACCTCTCTACAGGCCCTGTCCCAAATATAGTCACATGCTACAAACTAAGGGATTAGGACTTAAACGTATGAATTTGGAGAGGGGGGCATAATTCAGCCAATAACAGCCCCACACCAGACACTATAGCTAACAACTGGTTTGACCTCTTTGAGGTTTTTTTTTTTTTACCTTAGGAAATTGAAAATTGTACCAAAGCCATTAATAATGTCCATTAAAAGGTTGTGTGGATTTTTATACAACTTAACAGTTCTTGCTCCTGTGAAAGATAACAAACCCCCTTCTTTCTGCTATCCATCCCTGTATCATGCCAGCACCTTCTCATACATCTGTCCTCCACCTATAGTGTCAGGCAAAGAAAATTTACTATGTGCTAGACGTCTCTGTGTATGATATATGATTTTTTGTGATGTGAACAGGCAGGGAAAGAAGAAAAAGGCCCAGAATCATTTATGTTGCCCATAAAGCACAGTTACAGACAGTACCTAAGTTTAAGTGCCCATAAATTCTTGTAAAAAAATGATTTAAATTATAACCACTCCAGAAATAACTTTCACTGAGGGATGACAAAATGTTTAATTCACCAGTGGAAGTTGTCTGTGGATCCTGGCAGGTTGAAAGGGACAGAACTATTTGCTTGGATCACCTTTAACTAGGGTAGCTGCTAACTATGCTAAAAATATAATATTTAGGTACAAGGACAGAACTGGGAACACTTTGAAGTTAAAGATTTATATAGTTCTATGTAGCTCAGAATATTTCAGAAATATGCTTCCTTAGGACAGGCATTATCACATGAGCCATTCAAGTAGTTCTTGGAATCTCCCCCTGCCTTTCTTTTGGAAGCATTGGAATCTGTGCCTCAGCTCCTGTGGGCCTGCCACTTTGAGGCAGAAGGATAGATTAGGAGGGCCATAGAGGCAAAATAATGGCAAAAAGAGAAAGGTATTATTTGGGTAAAGAAGGTTTCTTCATCATGAAGCTGACCAGGACCGGTCAAATCATCCACCTTCAGAGTTAAGCCTCGTAATGTAAACATCATGAAGACATGCTCTCTGAATGACCAAACCACGCAGCCTCCCTGACTCACAGCTTTACTGTGCTGTTTTCTAAATCTTGGAATCTCTGTGTTACATTCTGAGCAATATTCCTAAATTTATTTTCTGTTTCATCAATTCAGTTTTCAGTTGTGTCTAAACTGCTGTTTGAAACTCTCTTTGGCTTTATGCAGTTCGGATTCTCAGTTTAGTTTTCAGACTCTAAGTTCTCTTTTGAAAAAGTATTTTGCTTTTATAGTGAGCGGTGTGTGTGTGTGTGTGTGTGTGTGTGTGTGTGTGTGTGTATTGGGTTGGCAAAAAGTTCATTCCAGTTTTTCCATAAGATGCTATGGAAAAATCCAAATGAACTATTGGTCAACCCAATATCATTCAGGTTAGGTTATTGTATTAACATTATCTCACATACCTGGGGTTGTTTCTCTTACATCTGCTGGCCTTTGTGGTGGGCTATTTCTACACATGATTGTTGATATTCTTTTTTTTTTTATTTCATCCTTTGTGGGGGCTTTGTTTGTATACCCAGGGGGAAAATTCTAATGGTGGTGCTCAGGGCATAGAGGTCAAGCCTAGCCCTGCTCAAGATTTCCAGCAACAATTTAAAGAAAGTTATCAGGTTTCTAAAATGGAGATTGGATTGGAAGAATAGTTAGCACACTGGACTAGAGTCAGTGTCCCAAGGAGATCCATTGGGTAAAGTTCAGCAAAATATAGGAAGACAGCACAGATCCCATGTTCTGCCTATGAAAAGCTGCCTGCAGTTTACTGAACTTATCAATTGCTTTTCTCCCTTTGGAGTCTGTCACATACTCTCCTGCCCAACCTTCACCTTTCCTGGGCTAACTGCTTGCTACTAATCCCTCAAGTCTAACTCTCAGCCTTCATCCTTCAGTTCTAAATCTCAATCTCTTCCATTATAACTAAATCTTGGAATTCCCCAAGACTGGAATAAAAGTCCTTTCCTTCTACCAGAGTACAATGGTGTTCTATACTTTCTTCCATCATGGTTCATCCTTGCTGTCTGTCCCATCATTCAGTAATTTCACTATTCAGTAAAATTCTTAACAGTAAGGATTATATTTTAAGATAATGATTAAAAAATAGCTGCTCTATTGAGCACTCACCACATGCCAGAAAGCTAAAATAAGCTTTTCACATGTATTTTTATCTTCTACTCTTCACCACAAACTTATAAATTTAGGCATTTTTATCTCCACATTAAAGATGATGAAAAGGAAGCTCAGAGAGGTCAAGAAACTTTAAGATGATTGAACACCTAAGTGGCAGGTACAGGATCAAAATTAAGATCTGTCTCCCAGGCTTGTATCCTTAACAGTGTTCTGTATTATTTTCCCTTATCTGTATCCCCATAATCTATAAAGTAGGTATAAAATGCATATTTAGTGAATAAATCCATGTGATTTCCTGGATACTGAAATAACAGAACTTTCCAAAGAAGAAGGGGAAATGCAATGTCCTGGTGATATATTCTGCATATGAAACTACCCCCCGACCCTCAAAAAATAGCTCATCTATTTATCCCATGATATTGTGGCTCAGAAACATTGTGCTGACCAGTTTGGCTGAGCAGTCCTTCCACTCCAGGGGGCATCAGCGGAGGCACTGTGGTACTCAGGTGATGGCTCTTGTGGCCTGGAGGACAAACTGATGGAAGAATCTAGAAGGCTGGGCTTAGCTAGGTCCCTCTCTCTCTTCACGAAGTTTCAGGGTATCTCTATGTGGTCTCTCCAGTAGAGTAGTTAAACTTCTTACCAGGCAGCTCAGGGCTCTAGGAGACCACGGTAGAATCTGCCAGTCTTCTCGGGGCAAGGCTGAGAACTGGCACAGCGTGACTTCCCCCACATTCCACTGGTCAGAGCAGTCACAGGCCAGCCTAGATTCCACAAAAAGTGGAAACAGACACCACATCTCAGGGACAAGTGACAAAGAATTGGTGGCCATCTTTATTTCATTACATACAGTGAATTTAATGACAAAAGTAGTACAGTAAAAAAAAAAAAAAAACAACTTCGATTTAAGGGTACATGGTGTTCACCTCTGGGCTAGAGTAGGTCCCTTAGTATCCTCTCTCCTAGCACCCGTTTTTCTTGACTGCATGGCTTGTGCGATCTTAGTTCACTGGGACTCTCTAATGAAAGCACTGAGTCCTAACCAGTGATGTGGAAGTCACTCAGTCATGTCTGACCTTGCAACCCCATGGACTATACAGTCCATGGAATTCTCCAGGTCAGAATACTGGAGTGGGTAGCCTTTCCCTTCTCCAGGAGATCTTCCCAACCCAGGGATTGAACCCAGGTCTTCTGCATTACAGGCAGATTCTTTACCAGCTGAGCCACAAGGGAAGCCCAATGGACTGCCAGGGAATTTCCCACCCTAATCTTTTCTTTGCCCTGTCCTCATCTCAGAGTAATATACATATGTTTTAATTGAAATTACTTGACTGAGGTCTGGTTCCTGATCTAGACTGTTAGTTCCAGGGAACAGTTTTGTTCTGCATAGCACTGTCACCCAACCATCAACATACACATGTTGAGCACTCAAGAAATACTTGTTAGATGGATGGGTAGATGGGAAGAAGGATGTGGAGATTGTTCTTCTATCCACTGGAGGAGGTGATTAGACCTCAATTCTTCTTTTATCAAGAATGATCTTTGAGATTCGTTCTTACCCTGTCATCCTGTAATTCATCACCTGAGGCATATAAGATGACTGCAAGGAAAGCAGGGGCCAATAAAGGGATAAGGCTGCCAAGAAAGCTCGGGAGATCTCAGACTGTTATGAATGAAAATTCTGAATCCAAAACAGAGTCTACTTTGCAGTGTTCTGGCCTCTAACTGGAAACCACCTCTGCTTCTGGGCATAGTGCTTTCAGAAAGATTTAACAAATTGAAAACTCCCCAGAGGTCACTCTACTGGTGAGCAAAGGACCTAGATGTCATAGAGAAGTTGAAGAAATGGGGAACACTTTTTTCCCGGAGAAGAAGGGACTTCAGGCACATCATAAATGTATTTAAACATTCAAGTTATATCTTTAAGGCAGAAGAAGTTGACTTGTCCTCCTGTGTACCCAGAAGGCAGAACTATGACCAATGAATGAAAATTATATGAAAGGAAATTTCAGTCCAGCTGAAATACATTTCTAACCATAGAGCTACCTGATAAATGCCATAAAGTTTGCCCTAAAGTGTAGGGGCTTTCCCAGTGGTGCTAGTGGTAAAGAACACGCCTACCAATGCAGAAGACTTAAGAAATGCAGGTGTGATCCCTGGGAAGATTCCCTGAAGAAGCATATGGCAACCCACTCCAGTATTCTTGCCTGGGAGAATCCCATGGACAGAGGAGTTTGGTGGGCTACAGTCCGTAGGGTCACAAAGAGTCAGACATGACTGAAGTTGACTTAGCACATGGGAGTTACCTGATAAATGCCATCAAGTTTGCTATAAAATGTGAGTTCTCTAGTACCAGAAGTATTCAAGAAAAGACTCTCAATGCCTAAATATATCTCTCAAAAAGAGAGTCAAAGCACAACTAATGGTTGGACCCAGTGACCTAAACTGTCAAAGAATACTGGGCAGTGTGGGTGCACTTGGATCCAGAGGACCAGGGCTCCTACGTCAGCTGTTCTCTCTTTGAGGTGATGTCAGACATGTGACTGGCTCTTCCAGAAGAGGCTGGTGAGAACTCAATAGGATAATACACATAAGTATCTAGCATGTCAAGTGGGGCACAGAACACTTCTAACAAATGGCAATATTTTTTATTATTTCTACACTATTACTTCCAGAGAAGGTAATGACAGCCCACTCCAGTACTCTTGCCTGGAAAATCCCATGGATGGAGGAGTCTGGTAGGCTGAGGTCGCTAAGAGCTGGGCACCACTGAGCAACTTCACTTTCACGCGTTGGAGAAGGAAATGGCAACCCACTCCAGTATTCTTGCCTGGAGAGTCCTAGGGATGGAGGAGCCTGGTGGGCTGCCATCTATGGGGTCGCACAGAGTTGGACATGACTGAAGTGACTTAGCAGCAGCAGCAGCAGCATACTATTACTTCATGAGGGGAAGAAGACAATAAATATTTTGTGAACATCTGCCTTTAAAAAAAATACATACATGATACTCTTTGCACAGGTATGTTTTCTTTTTCATGACCCCGTGATGTAATTAGTTGCTAAAACTTCCCTCCTGCAAATGAGGAAACCATTCACCCAAAGTGACACAACTGAGTGGAGTTCAAATCCAGGTATTCTTACCCCAGAGCTTCATCTTTTAAAATTTATCTCTTATAACCTTTCTGGAAGTATGCCCTCTTATCCTAATGATGTCATTTTTGTTAAGTTTTATGCAAAAAAAGGGCTTCCCAGGTGACTCAGTAGTAAAGAATTCACCTGCCAATGCAGGAGACCCAGGTTCCATCCCTGGGTTGGGAAGACCCCTGGAAGAGAAAACAGCAACCCACTCCAGTATTCTTGCCAGGATAATCCTATGGACAGAAGAGCCTGGCAGGTTATAGTCCATGGAGTTGCAAAGAGTGGGGCATGACTGAGTAAGCATGCCTGTGCATTATGCAAAAAAAAAAAAAAAAATGCATTTTTTTCCTCCACTAAGCCAAAACTTTTGGAGGCTAGGAATTAGACTCATGTACTGTACTCTATATTTCTAGCTCAATTCTTGGCGCATAAAGGATCTCAGTTTTTCTCATGCACTGTAATTTTGCTGCAAATTTAACTCTGAAGAAGATTATTTCTTATAGTATTTATTTGGGACTGTTGGAAGCTCAACACTGAATGCATACAATCCATGGCCATTAATATCTGAATATTTCTTTTGGATGGTCTGACCAGGCAAATGGACCTCCCTCCAAGTTCTTCTGCCTGTGCTTCCAACTCAAGACTTTTGAAATTACAGGTGATTTTAGGGCCACATGCTTGTCTGTTGATAATTCTGTGGCATTTCATAAGTTATTTAATAGCTCAAAACCTCCATTATCTTACTTGCCAATTACGTATAATAAGCCCTCTCTTGTAACAATTTTGCAGACCTTATACTAGGTTATATAGCAGAGGCAAAACTATGTGTTCAGAAAAATGTTTTATTTTCTGTCTGGAAACATAGTAGCCTTCCCAGCCCCTTTATAGCTAAGTGAGGGTGTTAGTGCTGAAATTGAGTCCAAAGAATGGAGCAGTTGTGATCCAGGTCATATCCAGATACAGAGTTTAGAACCTTCTAATCATGTGTTGCAGGCTGGATGTAAAGAAAAATCCCATGGGAAACTGGGGTCCTGGAGGAGAGCTGAGATGAAAGGTACCATCAAAGGCAGGAATGCTGCTCCAACCACATTGGAACTGTGATACAAACAGTATAAAAGTGCTTTTCTAGGGGTTATTTGTTACAGCAACTAGTACCACTTGCCGTGACTTATACAACTAATAAACACACCGAGCTTACACATAATAGCACTCCATAATAAGCATCAGTTGTTTGCCTCTTATTTTCCTTCCCATTTATTTAACAGTATGCCTAAGCAAGGTATACTTCCCTGATGGCTCAGCCAGTAAAGAATCCACCTGCAGGGCAGGAGACTTGGGTTCGATCCCTGGGTCAGGAAGATCCCCCAGGAGAAGGAACTGGCAACCCACTCCAGTACTCTTGCCTAGGAAATCCAATGGACAGAGGAGCCTGGCGGGCTAGAGTCCATGGGGTTGCAGAGAGTCAGACATAGCTGAGCAGACAAGCTCGAGGACATTTTCAAATATTGATTTCATTATGATTTATAAAGCTTCTCATCTATGTACAAAAGTATGCATTTATTTTGAATTTTGCAACTCTCTACAACTGGCAGGTAATTACTGCCTTATTTTTCAGTTAGTGATTCAGAAAAAATAGGAATATTCTTCTCATGAGAACTGCTTGCAAGTCTCATTGCTGAGTAAGTACTTCATTCAAAGTCCTCGTTCTTGCTAATGCACATCGCTAATACTATTTAAACATTTCAGATGAGGACACTGATAGAGCAGGACCCACATTTTCACAGCATAGTTAGTGATAAAGTTAGAAGTTTAACCTGATCCTGCGTGTCTTCCAAATCTGTGCCCTTTGAACATGCTAACCAATCCAAGGTCTGCAACAAGCCTACCAGCAGAGCTTATAGGAGACTACAGAAGTGTTGACTCCTAACCCATTTCCTCTTTCACAACCCCATGCAGTCCTCCTGTGCAAAGAATCTACCCAGTCATAAGTAGTCGCCATTGTTGTTGTTCAGTCGCTAAGTTGTGTCCGACTCTTTGTGACCTCACGGAGTGCAGCACGCCAGGCTTCCTTGTCCTTCACTATCTCCTAGAGTTTGCTCAAACTCATGTCCATTGAGTCGATGGTACTATCCAGCTATCTTATTCTCTGTAATCCCCATCTCCTGCCCTCAATCTCTCCCAGCTTCAAGATCTTTCCCAATGAGTCAGTGCTTCAACTTCAGCATCAGTCCTTCCAATGAATATACAGGGTTGATTTCCTTTAGGATTGACTGGTTTGATCTCCTTGCAGTCCAAGGGATTCTCAAGAGTCTTCTCCAGGACCACAATTTGAAAGTATCAACTCTTCGGCTCTCAACCTTCTTCATGGTCCAACTCTCACATCCGAACATGACTGATGGAAAAACCACAGCTTTGTGGTTACCATAGCCATCTGAAAGATAGGAATCCAGCTGCATCTCTTCTCAGTGAAAACATTTGTAGCAGTGGTTGAGTGAATTACTCAGATTTCAAATATTTAGAATTAACTGCGATGACCCCTTTATAAAATCAAATCAACCAAAAGAAATATGCTTTTTACATTCCAGTAAATAAATATATCTTCCACAAAGAAAAATATGGGTGCCGTTTGCCATTGAGTAATATGGCAACAGATGGAACTCAGCGTGAGACACAGAAATCCATGGGTGTTTCCTAGTGGAGATGCTGTTTGCCAAAAAAAAAATCTGAATTGTGAGGCTGTTTTATAGCAATGAAAATAAACAATGTTATTCAAACATAATTAATCTTCCCCAAAATATTCTTCCTTCCTTGGTGTTTTTGTTCTCACCAGTGTTTGGGGAATCTCTACCTAGGTTTGAGTCACCAAACACCTATTTTGATTTTTTTTTTTTTTAACATTTTATGTTTAGAATCAGGTGTGTCATTACCCACTGAGAGCTTAGTCATCCCTTCTTGGGGTCACATCTGTGCCTCCACCCATCCCCACGTTTAGCATTTCAGTCTCAGTTACCTCTGCATCCTTCTGTCCACGTTTGACTGCAGCTCTACCAGTTGCCAACCAAGCCCTGTATATGCCCTGTGTTATCCCATCTTTCTATCTATGTCAGTCTCCCGTGCCTTCTGGTTTTCTCCCTTTCAGAGCATCCTTAAAAAGTTTCTCCATCTTTCCACATCCCCCCTTCTTTCTAAGACAAAAATGAAAACTTTTACGTATTTGTGTGTGTTTTTAAATAACCTTTAGCCTGCAGGACTGCTGTAGATGTTCATTTAGCTTAAGTCTCCAATTCCGTTCGATGTTAACATGAGGAAAAAAATAAAGGTCTTTTTAAGATTTGTTGAGAGACAAATGGCAAGAATTCAGGAAACCCACATGTTTGGTGCACTCGAACTGTGCCTGGCATTATGCCATATACTGTACAGATCTCACCTTATTGAAGGCTCATAACGACCCTGGGAAAGAGACTGGCATGTTCCTATTTAACAATTAAGGAACACAAGGAGTTTAAGGAATTTCCCCAAAATTACCCAGCCATAAAATAAGTGGTAGTGTGTAGGATTTAGACACAAAGAAGTCTTGACCCAAATTCAAGGACACAATTATATTCAATTTTTTTTTTTTTTTACTCAGTAAACCAAGAACATAAAGATCAATAGGATCATTAAAGAAAAGAGAAACATGCATCTAAGTCTCTAAATCTCAGAAGGAACCACATTAGCTATCCTTAGTTTCATGGAGACTTGGATTTTAATCAGCGTTTGCATGATCCATCCGTGCTGGCAAGCAAGCCAAGCTTTCTTTTTTGTCTCTCTCAATCTGAACCCCCAAAAATGCAAAGGTGGGCTAATTTGATGCTCCTGTAGGAAACCTGACCAACTTCTCCTTCTGTCTATCACTTTGGAGTCAAAAAAGATGAAATCCCAAGCACATTCTCAATAGTCAAGAAGGAAAAGGAGGGGGAGGGGGAGAAAGAGAAAGATGAGGAGAAAAATCATACATGACTGCTTATGTTCTATGAAACAGTTTAATTCTGCTTTTTATTCCCTGAAATACTTCACCTGTCAGGAGTGTGGCAGCATCCTCCTTTGGGAAGTAGGAATTTCTCTAAAGAAAGGAATATTTCATGTATTGATTAGGTGTATTTGCTAAAGAGAGAACTCATCACCACTTACACTTTACCAGAGGGGTTGAGCTGAGGCTGAGCAGGCATTGCATCCAGCCGCCGTCTTGCAGGAAGTACAGAGGACGAGGGGACAGGTTCTTCCGTGCCATGAGTGTCCAGGCTATGTGACACTCCGCAAATGCCATAGGTTTTCCCACAGATGAAATGGAAGGAGAATCAAGAGGTAGAAGGTGAACCTATAGATTAAAAGTCTCATCAGTCTTAAAAAAAAAAAAAAAAAAAAACAGCAAGGCTAAACTATAATCTCTAAGGATGCACACTTGGGAGACAATACTATAAAGAAACAGAAGGAAGGTACCAGAAGGAAGTCAAGTTATCTTGTAGAAAAGAAAGTGAGGGTTGATCTGGACAGAGCACAAAGTAGGGCTTCTGAAACAGTAGGCAAAGTTGATGTTCTTGACCTGGGTAGCAGCCACAAAGGTGTTGGCTTTATAATGATTAATTAAGCCATACATTTGTTCTCTGTGGTCTTCTGTATCTGCATTAATAGTTTTCAATTCAAAGAATAAAATGCCTAATTAAGTAATCCCCCGAGGCTCTAACTAGAAAATTGATTATTCATCTTAACCAAGTATTGAATTCAATAATGGGGAGATTTCCTCAATCTATAGAACATTAACAGAAATAACCAAAGCAAGAAAACATTTCCTCTCATGAAATTTGGAGTTGTACATGCCTGGATTCAAAGCATTCATTAGATCTTTGATTTTGGTTACCTTTTCACCCTTTTCCTCTCTCAGACCCTTAGTTTCCTCATATTAAAATGATGGTAGCTGTATCTTTTGCAAAGACTTTTTATCAGAATTAAATACAATTACATGTAAAATTAAGTTTAAAAAATGCTTAAAGTAGTGTGTCCCCCATTCATGAAAGCCTCAAATGGCACCTCTGTTTATTGACAGTAGTTTTAAAATATTGATCCTTTGACTATGAGATGGTTCAGACAGGATGTAAGTTATACATTAGAGCTAGAGAGCAGATTGAAATAGTTCAGCTCAGGAAGCAGGTGATGGTCCAGTGGTCTGGTACAGATGCCCAGGAGAAGCAATAGAAACCCCAAATAGTTATCATCAAATGAAAGACAGCCACGGTATGAGAAAGCCTTGCCCAGTAAAAATGATACCAACCTCGTAGAATAAAACCTAATTTTCTCTTCTGAAGTAGATGTTTGCATTTTTATCTGGGGATGCAGAGGGTGAAGGGAGTGTTAAAACTGCTACAAGACGCTATTTAGCAAGGTATCGAGTTTGATGCTCCCAGAGTTCATGAGCTAGTCAACTTCTCATCAGGTCTGATGTCCAGTGTCTTTCAAACTCTGATAGAGATGTATGTTACAGATATGTCAGTTCTTATTCAGTATCCACTAAATGCCAGGTATTGTGCTATATGTTAAATATGCATTATCTATCTTTCACACACATAGACACAACTTAAGAATCAGATATCATGGTTCCATTTTAGATATAGGAAAAACAAAAACAAAAACCTGAGGCTCAAGAAGTTTAGACTACTTGTCCAAAGTCTTAGAACTGTAGAACAGGGACTTGAAACCAGATGTTTCTGATGATAATTTCTATTCTAGGCTATACTGCTTAACTTAAAATCTCCAAAAATACATACATAAATACCTATATATATAATAAAATGTATTCAACATTGAAATACATTTAACGTAATAGATAGATAGATTAGCCCAAGGCCACCCAACAGCTAGATAACCAGATGATCGAAACAAAGCTTTGACCCAGGCAGTCTGATTGAAGAGACCTAACCTATATTCACACTACTGTGATGCCTCTAAATAGAACACCCTCTCTTTCCTTGGGAAATCAGAAAAGCCTAACTCCAAACTAGAATAGAGATGACTAAGTAGTGAAAAGAATATCCGGGAGTTCGGCAACCTCAGCTCTTTATTCTGGTTCAGAAACTGTATTTTTGCGTAACTGGGGCAAATCATTCATTCTCTTTTTAAATATATAAAATTATTTTATTCCAAGTCATCCTTCCTTGACTCTCAGTCTTGTCAGAGATTTTTTCAAAATGTTAGGAGAATTCTAGGGAACTCGTGAGCTTCTGCAGGGTCTCTGAAGGGGTCGGGGTGGAACCCGTTAGATCATGCCGGGAGGGAAAAGAAGAGGAACCAAAATATCACTTAGTAGGGCCCCCCTCCCCAAGCTCAGTATCACATGTCATATACATGATCTCTTTTCATCTTTTCAACAGCTCGATGAGGTAGGTATCACTTCCCCATTCTATAGATTAGATAAGCAAGATTTATGGAAACTGAATAAAAGGATTTGAGATTCAACTCTTGATGACTCTAAAGTCAGTTGTTGACCCCAACCCCCCGCCACCACCACACACACCCAAACATACTCTGGAAGAGAATAAGTTCTTTCCAAAGCCTCAGAGGTAGAACAGTCCCAGGTGATGAGCATCTGAGCCCCTGACACTGCATCAGAGTGGTCCAGGACTGAGATTAACAGTGCAATCCCTGGGTCCCACCACAGACCCACCTACTTAGAGTAGCCTGGGTTGTATTCCAGAGATATGTGCTTTAATGAACTTTTTGGATGATACCCCTGGAGGAGGGAAAGGATACCTACTCCAGTATCCTGGCCTGAAGAATTCCATGGACTGTATAGTCCATGGGATCACAAAGAGTTGGACACGACTAAGTGACTTTCACTTCACTTGGATGATGTTTATGAGTACTGATCTTGCCAGAGCACTTTGGGAAAGGAATAGTGAATGGAGAATAAGTAGCCTGATGCTGTGGACACAAAGCTATCCAAGATGAATGGCTGGGATGACGGAGTGAGGTAGGATGTGAACATTCGCATAAGCACGTGTCTGTGTTTGTAATCATGTGAGGGGATGAGAGTGCGTGTAATATATGCCTCATGGGTAGAATAGAACCATCTATTCGAAAGCTCATCTACCATTATTCTCCATCCCTCTATTCTGCTTTATTCTTCTCCCTAGTCCTTACCTGATTATACATTACTCGTACTACTTCCTGATGTCTTTACTTTTTGTCTCTCCTCTGTAGAATGTAAACTGCATGAGGGCAGGGACGTGGTCTTTGTTCACTGCTCTACATCATCTAAACAGGGCTTGGTGCATTGTAGAATCTCAATAAATGCTTGCTGAGTGACTGAATAATAGATGGCCTTTCAAGGAAACTTGAGGTAGTAAGTTTGGAAAATCATCTGGAGCTGGCCAGAAGAGAAGGATCAGACAGGCTTCCAGCCAGATCAGTAAGAGCAAGAGGACTTCAGCAGAAGCAGCTCAGTGAAAGAACCAGAAGTTCCCTAGATGAAAATAGGGTAGGTAGAGTATCCCAGGGTTTATTCATTGTAAAATCCTTTAAACAGACACCCTCTTGGAACTAATGTTCTGTAGAACATACTTCAAGAAATTCTGACCTAGACCAGCAGAGAGAAGGGGGCTTTATTGATCCAGACAAATATAGGCTTTGCTTTAGTAAAGGCAAGAGTTTACTAGAGTACTGGAGTGGGTTGCCATTTCCTTCTCCAGGGGATCTTCCCAACCCAGGGATCAAACCCAGGTCCCCCGCTTTGCAGGCAAACGCTTTACCTGCTGAGCCACCAGGGAAGCCCCTAGTAACAACCAACTTCCAACAAAGGTTTACTTATTGCTTATTTATCATAGTTGGCAGGGGAATTTAACTAATTGTTGCCACTCAGGGATCCAGATATGTAGAGTAGCTACCATCTTTAATGTTGTTGGTCTCTGCATTAAACAGGAAAAAAAGACCACTGGTTGGTCTCAAGTTCATCCATTAAATTTCCTGGCATGGAAGAGGCATATATTACTTAATGGTTACAATTCATTGGTCAGGATTAGTCTCGTGTTCCACTTGATGACAAGAAGCCTGGAAGTATGATCCTTCTATGTGCTCAGAAGGTTTCCCATACAATATGATCAGAATTATTTAGTGAGCAGCAGTAACATCAATCTCAAGGAAAAAGTTTTGAGGAGTTTCTCTACCTATTGACCAAGAGCAAGAATCTTGGACAAAGGGATAATGAGAGAAATGGAGTGAAGGATTTCCAAGTACAGTTCAAGAAACAGATTTCCTTGAGCTCTGATGTTGAAACACTCTTTTCAGACTTTTCTTTTAAAGTTCCTTCTGCTTGGAAAGGACAACAGGGATTGCTGGACATTCTCTGTGGGTCTGAGTCTGGCTTTGGTATTCTAATCTTTCACCATTTCTCCTCCTCCTCACCTAAGGTCACATCTTTTTTTTTTTTTTTTTTTGGATGGGGAAGTTGATTCACCATGCCCTGAGTCCTTACCTGTGTCACTCTTGAGTACTGGAGTGGGTTGAGATCCCTTCTATTTCATGACCTGTTTCCAGTGGATGATCAACTTTTCCTTTTCCTCATGGTTTAAGGAGGTTAGACAAGAATCATCCCATTTGACCTTTGTGGCTTTCACTCCTGGTGCGCTCTTGCTCAGATTTTGGTGCATGCCTTCCAGAAGCATCCCCCGACTAGTGGATGGCCTGCCCCACTGTCTTACTCCGAGACAACCATCCTGATCAACCCATAGACCTATTTTTTTTTCCACTTTTCTTAGGGTAACATGGCATAGTGTTATATACATAGAATGTGGAGTCAGATGTACTGAGTAAAATTCTGGATCTACCACTTCTATCCCTGTGACCTTGGGTGAGTTACTTCTCCCCTCATCAATCTTCCTTTCCTCATCTGTAAAATGGGGTCAATAACATCATATACCAGTTGTGACACATGACAATCTTTGGAAAAGATGGCGGTACCTGAAGATCAGTTCCTAGATCAGTTGACTATTACTACATACCACACAACGTAAAAACTTAGTGTCTGAGAATGAAAACAACATATCATTGCCCCGACTGGGCAACTTATCTGTAGATGCACTGGGAATTTCCGATCTGGCTAGACTTGGAGAATCTCAGTGGGCTGATATGTATGTTTATAGTCTGTGGTTGGGTTCACTGGGGTTGACTCGGATTATCACTTATCATTTATCAGTTGGCCAGCTGCTGACTTGGACCACAGGGGAGACGTGAACATACATCTTTCATCATCTATTTTGCTCTTGTTCTGCCCGTCCTCTCGGCAGCCAGCAAAGAACCAAGACAGAAAGCAGAAGTGTGCAAAACCTGTCTGACATGAGCTCAGAACTGGCACAGAGTTTCTTCTCCAACATGCTTTTGGGCAAAGCATATCCCAAGACTAGCCCAAATTCAAGGGTTGGCGAGGTAGTTGCCACTCGCCTCCTGATGGGGGACGCTGTAAGGTGGCATCACAGAAGCTGCTGGTACAGGAATGCGTGGAATATCCTAGCGATTTTTGCAGGCAGTCTCCCCAACTCCATCATGCTTCTTCCCCCTCTCAAGCATTTTTTGTCCTGCTCTAGTTCTGGGCTTACTGATTGTGAGTTTCTTGAAGTCAGGCATGACATATTATGCATCTCTATGTGCCACATTTCCTGAGCATCACATGAGCACTACAACCATCATCAGAGTGGCTTCCCTGGTGGCTCAGCAGACAAGAACCTGGCTGCCAATTCAGGAGACACAAGTCCCATCCCCGGGTCGGAAAGATCCACTGAAGAAGGCCCTGGCAACCCACTCCAGTGTTCTTGCCTGGAAAATTTCATGGACACAGGAGCCTGGGGGGTTACAGACCATGGAGTCATGCGAGTCGGACGTGACTTAGGGACTGAACATGCATGCATGCACTGTCATCCCTACCATTTAGCACATGTCGAATTCACTCCAGACTCTGTTTGAATAGCTTTTCAACATATCGTCTTATCCTTACAATTATTCCTTTGTAATTGTTGCTCTTCCCTGTCTTTCCCTTCCCACTTAGTAGGTGCCCAGTATCAACTAAAGGAAGCTTTCTTTCCTCCTGAAAGTTTTCTCTGGGGTTAACACCTGCTTTGTGTTTCCAAGAGATGGGCCAGAAGAGGGTTGATGAGTCAGTCATTCCCATCTCTGACTTCTCCCAGCACCCACTCTGGTGGCTCACCTGTCTCACCTTGAGTTCACCCCACAGACATATTATCCTGAATTCTGAACTCTTTTTTTTCCTGAACTCTTGTAATATTTCCCATGCTCTGAAATGCCCATATTACTCACTTTGCTCACCCACACACCTCCTACTTCCCGCCATTCATGTCTTTGCCCACATTGCTCCTGGTCTTTTGCTTATGTGAGTTTATCACAGTTATTTTTCAGAGAGAGATACCATTGAATCATAAAGGGCAATAAAAATACCAATGTCTTTTTATTGCCAAGTACTTGTCCTGACATCTCACTTGATTTCTGGACCCACCTGGCTGGATGTGAGGCAGGTACAATAGTCCCTATTTACAGGCATCAAAACTGAGACATAGAGAGGTTCCATGGCTTGCTCAGGGTCACACAAATACAATGATGTTCAAGATGGAAAGAAATCCAAGGACTTACAATTTATGGGCCAGCAATAGTTCAATCCTCTTATCATCTAACTTCACCTATTCTGTAGTTTCTCGTATTTCTCCAGCCTTTCGTACTATTGTGTAGCAATGCTAACTGACTGTAATCAAGGAAAACCTAATTTACAAATGAGCTATAGCATCACTTAAACTAACACACACAGTATCAAGAGGGCTAAGTAGAAAGAAGTAAACACAAACCTGCTTGTAAATGAAAAGCACAGAACAAATACAAGAAAGACGTTGATTTATTTATCATTGCAGTATTGTGGAGCATGAAACCCTAGAGGCAGAGTCTTATAATTTGTCTGGATTTTGACTATATGCCAAGCATAACTCAGAAGTAGAAGGCATGGGAAGTCTGTCCACCTTAGGAGACCTCCTGCTGTGTTGTGTCCAAGCGTTTTGCATTTAGGCAGCACAGGTTTCTAATCAAGTTTCCATCCCTTTCTCATTTTGTGATCTTGAACAAGTTTCATAATATGTTTGATCCTGAGTTTCTTCATCCCATATGAGTGGGTACTAACCTTCACACCACAGGTTTATTAGGAAGATTAAATGAGATGATGCACATAGAGCTCTGACACATCGGAGCCTTTCTGCAGGCCATTACTATTGTTGTTGTTGTCAACAAATAAGAGTGAGGTAAGAATGAGTCATGTCAGTCAATTGCTCAACTCTCTCCTGTTCAGTCTTCATCATATTTTTGTCTCTATTTTTCACTCCATGTTTGTTTTCCAGAGGTATGAGCCTTTTCTGTTTTATGTGCCTAATTCCAGGATGACTTTTAGCTCAGAGGGGTAATTTGGAACATAAGTGATGTATTTGGGTCCCTTAAGTGTCTTTATTCTTTTGCAAAGTGTATATAAGCTAGAAGGAATGGTAATTTAGGAAAATATTAATATCCAAAAAACCTAGGCAGACAAAACAGTGAGTCTGCGATCTCTGGACTGAGTGTCTGAATAGTAAACAACAACCTTGACGATCATGCTAAGGAGGTCCGTTAGTTCAAACCTTCACAATCTAAAATCCTTTGAATCAATTTTACATCTATGGTAGCTTTCTATTTTTTTTTTTTTTTTTTTTTGAGATGTATCAAAACTCACAAAAGTTAAAAGACAACAGCCCGACAAATCATAAGAATCTGCCTCTGGTGTTTCATGCTCCACAATACTGTAGTAATAGGTAAATCAATATCTCTCTTGTATTCTGTGCCTTTTTAATTTACAAGCAGGTTTGCGTTTAACTTCTTTCTCCTTAGCCCTCACGACACCATGTGTGTTAGTTTAAGTGATGCTATAACTCATCTGTAAAACTAGAGGTGAAGAAGTTGGACTCACAGGGGTAAAGCAGCATACCCAGTTTATCCAATTAAACATCAGAGGGCTGATGACCACACCTCACGAAGGTCCTTTAAAAAACACAGCTGGACGTTGAATGCACTGACAGCCATGTGCTCACCACCCAGCCTAGCCACCTCTCCACCCAGTGGGAGTGCTGCAGTAAGATAAAATGGGATCAAAGTCGGTCTAATCGAGGCATTTCCTTCTACACTCACCTATGCAGGAACACTTTAAATCACGGCTTTCTTCCTGAGGATCAGATAGTTGGAAAGAACTGAATGGAATTACAGAAGACAGATCACTCTGATGAAGAAGCAAGGAAGGGACTGAATAATTCAGTGAAATTTAATGGGCTTTCAGAACATGCCAGCAATCTTTTCCCATTCTCAAACCAGATGCCACCGAGCCAGCACTCTTCCTGTCTGCCTGATCCATTTGAGCAGTCTCATTGGGGGGCAAATGATGGTTTTTCCTAAAAGGTAGAGAACGGTTGTCTTCTGAGAAGCCCAGGCTTCCCAGGTGGCACTACTGGTCAAGAACCTGTCTGCCAGTTCAGGAGACGTGATAGATACAGTTTTGATCCCTGGGTTGGGAAGATCCCCTGGAGGTGGGCATGACAACCCGCTCCAGTATTCTTGCCCGGAGAATCCCCTGAACAGAGGAACCTGGTGGGCTGCAGTCCACAGAGTCTTGAGGACTTCCCTCCTTTTGGATCCATCGGTATGCGCTAGAGAAGCAGAGATGTGCTAGGTAGAGGTTCCTGACCTTGTCACAACTCACCCACATCTGGGATGTCACAAAGGTCCATGACCATATCCTGCATGACTCCCAGCTGTAGAATAAGGAGTTTGGACCCTTGTCCCGGAACATCTCTTAAGTCCCCAGATTCCATGGTTTTCAGTCACTCGGTCAACTGAGCAGCTCCTGCCAGGGCTCCTTTGGGAGAGACTGTCTAGTCCTATCACCAGCCTTGAGCGGATTAGTCTAATTGAGCCTTTTCTTCATCTGTAAGAGAATCATTGTGGTTTTCAGTCTGTCTGCCCTCTGATGGAGAAGGGTAAAGAGGCTTATGGAAGCTTCCTGATGGGAGAGACTGACTGAGGGGGAAATTGGGCCTTGTTGTGATGGGCGGGGCCATGCTCAGTAAGTCTTTAATCCACTTTTCTGTTGACGGGTGGGGCTGTGTTCCCTCCCTGCTATTTACCTGGGGCCAAACTATGGTGGAGGTGATGGAGATACTGGCGACCTCCTTCAAAACATCCCATGCATGCAGTGCTACAGGCGGTGCCCCCAGCCCTGCAGCAGGCCACCACCGACCTACGCCTCCACTGGAGACTCCTGGACACTCGCAGGCAAGCCTGGGTCTGTCTTTTGTGGGGTCACTGCTCCTTTCTCCTGGGTCCTGGTGCACAAGGTTCTGTTTGTGCCCTCCAAGAGTCTATTCCCCAGTCCTGTGTAAGTTCTGGCAGCTCTAAGGTGGGGTTAATGGTGACCTACTCCAAGAGGAGCCCCTGACCCTGTGGCTGTCCACTGCTGACCTGGGCCTCCACAGGAGACTGTCAAACCCAGTGAGTTTTGCCAAGAGAATGCACTGGTCATAGGAAACACCCTCTTCCAACAACACAAGAGAAGACTCTACACATGCACATCACCAGGTGGTCAACACCGAAATCAGATTGATTATATTCTTGGCAGCCAAAGATGGAGAAGCTCTATGCAGTCAGCAAAAAACAAGACTGGGAGCTGACAGTGGCTCAGATCAGGAACTCCTAATTGTCAAATTCAGACTTCAATTGAAGAAAGTAGGAAAAACCACTAGAGCATTCCGGTATGACCTAAATCAAATCACTTACAACTATACAGTGGAAGTGACAAATGGATTCAAGAGATTAGATCTGATAGAGTGCCTGAACAACTATGGACGGAGGTTTGTGACATTGTACAGGAGGCAGTGATCAAGACCATCCCCAAGAAAAAGAAATGCAAAAAGGCAAAATGGTTGTCTGAGGAGGCCTTACAAACAGCTATGAAAAGAAGAGAAGTGAAAGGCAAAGAAGAAAAGGAAAGATATACCCAGTTGAATGCAGAGTTCCAAAGAATAGCAAGGAGAGAGAAGAAAGCCTTCCTCAGGGATCAATGCAAAGAAATAGAAGAAAACAATAGAATGGGAAAGACTATAGAGATCTTTTCAAGAAAATTAGAGATACCAAGGGAACTTTTCATGCAAAGATGGGCACAATAAAGGACAGAAATAGTATGGACCTAACAGAAACAGAAGATATTAAGAAGAGGTGGCAAGAATACACAGAAGAACTATACAAAAAAGATCTTCATGACCCGGATAACCATGATGGTGTGACCACAAACCTAGAGCCAGACTTCCTGGAATGTGAAGTCAAGTGGGCCTTAGGGAGCATCACTATGAACAAAGCTAGTGGAGGTGATAGAATTCCATTTGAACTATTTCAAATCCTGAAACATGATGCTGTGAAAGTGCCGCACTCAATATGCCAGCAAATTTGGAAAACTCAGCAGTGGCCACAGGACTGGAAAAGGTCAGTTTTCATTTCAATCCCAAAGAAAGGCAATGCCAAAGAATGCTCAAACTACCACACAATTGCACTCATCTCACATGCTAGCAAAGCAATGCTCAAAATTCCCCATGCCAGGCTTCAACAGTATGTGAACTGTGAACTTCCAGATGTTCAAGCTGGATTTAGAAAAGGCAGAGGAACCAGAGATCAAATTGCCAACATTTGTTGGATCATTGAAAAATCAAGAGAGTTCCAGAAAATCATCTACTTCTGCTTTATTGACTATGTCAAAGCCTTTGACTGTGTGGATCACAATAAACTGTGGAAAATTCTGAAAGAGATGGGAATACCAGACCACCTGACCTGCCTCCTGAAAAATCTGTATGCAGGTCAGGAAGCAACTGTTAGAACTGGACATGGAACAACAGACTGGTTCCAAATCAGGAAAGGAGTACTCCACGGCTGTATATTGTCATCCTGCTTATTTAACTTATATGGAAAATACATCCTGAGAAATGCTGGGCTGGATGAAGCACAAGCTGGAATCAAGATTCCCGGGAGAAATATCAATAACCTCAGATATGCAGTTGACACCACCCTTATGGCAGAAAACAAGGAAGAACTAAGGAACCTCTTGATGAAAGTGAAAGACGAGGATGAAAAAGTTGGCTTAAAGCTCAACATTCAGAAAACTAAGATCATGGCATCTGGTCCCATCACTTCATGGCAAATATATGGGGAAACAGTGGCTGACTATTTTTCTGGGCTCCAAAATCACTGCAGATGGTGACTGCAGCCAGAAATTAAAAGACACTTACTCCTTGGAAGGAAAGTTACGACCAGCCTAAACAGCATATTAAAAAGCATGTCAACAAAGGTCCATCTAGTCAAGGCTATGGTTTTTCCAGTAGTCATGTATGGATGTGAGAGTTGGACTATAAAGACAGCTGAGCACTGAAGAATTGATGCTTTTGAACTGTGGTATTGGAGAAGATTCTTGAGAGTCCCTTGGACTGCAAGGAGATTCAACCAGTCTGTCCTAAAGGAGATCAGTCCTGGGTGTTCATTGGAAGGACTGATGTTGAAGCTGAAACTCCAACACGTTGGCCACTTGGTGCGAAGAGCTGACTCACTGGAAAAGACCCTGATGCTGGGAAAGATTGGAGGTGGAAGGAGAAGGGGACAACAGAAGATGAGATGGTTGGATGGCCTCACCAACTCAATGAACATGAGTTTGGGTAAACTCCGAGAGTCGGTGATGGACAGGGAAGCCTGGCTTGCTGCAGTCCGTGGGGTCGGAAAGAGTCAGACACAAGTGAGTGACTGAACTGAACTGAACTGAAGAGAACCATGAAATGATAACACTTATCTCATAGACTATTGAAAGGATAGAGTCAGTTCTCACATATAAAATTCTTTATTTCAGAACTTAACAGCAAGCACTCAAATATTGGCTTCCGTTGTTATCATGATTAGCATCATCTTTCTTCTTTTTCAACTAATTTTATTGGCATATAATCGATTTACAATGTTGTATTAGATTCCACTCTACAGCAGTCAGTCAATTATCCATATATCCACTCTTATTAAGATTATTTTCCAATAAAAATCATTACAGAATTTTGAGTAGAGTTCTCTGTGCTGGACAGCAGGTTCTCATTAGATATCTGTTTTAAATACATGTATTTTAGTGTGTGTATGGCAGTTTATAATAACCAGAACATGGAAGCAACCTGAATGTCCCTCAGTGGATGAATGGATAAAGAAGCCGTGGTACATACATACAGTGGAACGTTGTCTTTATTCTTATCAATTAACTCTTTTCTGCTGTCCCATGAGCCTCTGGAGCCAGAGAAAGATGTGCAGTGAAGTAGCATCCCTGTGGACTTCTCGGGCCTTCAAGGAAAATGAATGCTTCCCACCCTCAGTGCCATCAATTAGTAACATTTCCTATGGAAATCAACTCTCCCAAAGAGAGAGCAGTATTTAATTTCAAGCGTAAGAAAAGAGCAGGAAACAAAGATTAGTCACAGCTTTAAAATGTTCGGATGCCAGTGGTGTTATTATCTCAGTAGCCAGGTACCCAATGCTTCCACAGCTATTTAGCATAATGGCTGTTGCTGACAGGCTTCGCAGCAGAGCTCTCACTCGCCGGGGTACAACCAGGGTATTAACTGGGACTTTATTTAAACAACACGCTCTTCTCATGCCTAAATGGAAGGGCTTTCACTCTCAGGGCTCAGTGGCTGCTTAACATGGAACGGCTGGTTTTTAGCTGCTCATAAGTCTCTGCTAGGAGATGCCCCAAGAAGGTGTAAGCTCCCCTTCCCTAACACAGCAGCTGCAGCTAAGTCGCTTCGGTCGTGTCCGACTCTGTGTGACCCCATAGACGGCAGCGCACCAGGCTCTTCCGTCCCTGGGATTCTCCAGGCAAGAATGCTGGAGTGGGCTGCCCTTCCCTAACACACTGGGGTGCTAAGTTCTATCAGCTGGAACAGAGTCAGATCTCTCTTGGTTGGTTTCTCCTCTCATTTGGCAGCATTTTGTCACCATACAAGCTCAGTTTCTCACTTGCCTCATATCCTTCTATTCACAAGGTAGAAACTGGGAACCGGGACTGTGTGTGTCTCTTTTTTAAATTTGATTATAAACAAAAATCATACTGTGTCAGAAACTTCAAGCAACATAGAAATTGGCCCATGAAAGTGTAAAATTCCTTAGCCAACCATATACCCTAATCTCAACAAGCTCATAACCCCAAACATTGTGATGATTAATAGTATAATGTGTAACCTTCCATGTTTTTTTACTATGAATTGACCATTGCAACTAGATGAGGTGGGAGGAAGCTGCCGTATTCAGAAGGATTCATTGTATAAAGGTCATTCTTTGGGGAATATGTAAGAAAATAGGAGCCCCTAGTATGGCTACAAGAGTTTGGGAGGAAACGTTTAAATGTATAAAGAGACCGCTACCCCGAAGGTGGAGGATGGGCTGGAAGAGGGCTGGAGGAAGGAAAGGAAGTGATGCTGAAGCCAAGAAGCCATGCTTGTTTCAATTCCAGCCTCTCTGCTCAATAAAAACACTATAACTCTTTAGCAACATGAACCCAACACAAGAAAAGACTTGGACGTGAGTTGATTCTTGGAGATAGAGACAAAAGGATTGAGTTTTGTGCCCCAGGTTCAAATGGGGTAGGATGGAAGCAGCATGATATGTAGAAACAGGTAGAAACATGAGGGGGAAAGTCCTGAAACTTGCAGAAACCATGAGGAAGGTTTTTAAATATTAAGATACAAAATTTAGATGTGGGCCAAGAGTAGCTGTGCTTCAAGAATCGAAGCTCTGCAAATAAGATCACTGTACCATTTTTCTAGATTCCATATACATGCGTATTCAGTGGGATGTTTGTTCGCCCTTTAATGAGAACTTACCGCAAAGCACAGGAAACTTTACTCAGTGCTCTATGGTGACCTCAATGGAAAGGAAATCCGAAACGGGGGGAGGCATGTATACATATCGCTGATTCACTTTGCTGTCGAGTTAAAAGCTAATCCAACATTGTAAGGCAAGTATACTCCAATAAAAATTAATTAAAAATTAATAAACGCATGTTAAATCCATGGCTGATTCATGTCAATGTATGGCAAAAACCACTACAATACTGTAAAGTAATTAGCCTCCAACTAATAAAAATAAGTGAAAAAAATAAATAAATAAATCTAGGCTAAAAAAAGAATCTATGTTATCAGCTGCTGATATTCTATATTATTATCCATGTTTATATATATGTGTGTATATATATACATATGCATGTCTATGCATGTATGTGTGCATGTAATATATGTATATATATGCATACAAAGCTATATAGTGTTGCAACTTGCTTTTTCATTCAGAAATAAATTGTGACATTGATTCATTGTATTTCAAAAATATTTAGCGATAGCCTGCAATGAGCCAGGCCCTATGCTACAGACACTGGAAAACCGCCGTGAAGCATCTTACCATGTCTATACCATCAGATCTATATCATTCTTTTTGAAGACCACATCAAATTCCTCAGTGAAAAGCTCTGTTTTGTTTTGTTCTGTTTCATTTTGATAACATGTCCTCTAGTGATAGATATGGAGGTTATTTTTAGTCTGAGATATTATACACAGTGATCCAATGTACTGATATGTTTGTGAAAATATTTACGTGCAAATATTTTTGGAGGTGTCTTTCTTAAGGATGATTGGAGAAGTCAAGGCACATGCATATTTTAATCAGTATAAATCAGTAGTGCCTGATTCACTCCAAAAGCTAATGTCATTAAAATTTACCCTATAGAATCTCAAAGAACCAAAGACTATTGTGGAAGTAAGATCCTTGTTAGATCCTGTCAAGAATCCTGATGGTGGTTAACACTGGTCGTATTCCTGCTGTGTACCAGCTTTGGGGCTTCTTGGTTGGCACAGTGGTGTTGAATCTGCCTCCCAGCTCAAGAAACGCAAGAGACATGGGTTCAGTCCATGGGTCAGGAAGATCCCCTGAAGAAGGAAATGGCAACCCACTCCAGTATTCTTGCTTTGAAAATCCCATGGACAGAGGAGCCTCGCGGGCTACAGCCCATGGGGTCGCAGAGAGTCAGACACGGCTGACAGCCTGAGCACAGATGCACGAGGTCTTCCTTCGTGTCTTTCAGACCTTGGTGCTGTTACACGTGAAATAAGGAGGCTCAGAGAAGTAAAAGTGACTTGTCCGAAGATACATGGCTCCTGAATGGCACAGGCAGGATCTGAGCGCCTTGCTCTCATTCTCCAGAGCCTGCTCTTCTTCCAACTGTATATAAGGGTTTGCCAGACACGAGTACTTTGTGAGGTGTTCCACTAGGAAAAACTGCTTAATAAATGAAAGGGTTCAGTAGCCAAACAGTTTTGGGAAACATTTTATATAGTCTGTACGTTTTTTGAAAATTTAGAATATTTGTGATCTGGCTTACAGCATCCTCTGTATTCCCAGAGAAGTCAACAAGTTAAGGAGTGCGTGTAGGATGGATGGTCTGGGGGGAGGATACAATAAACAGTAAAGGATAAACTATAGGAATGATTTTGGTGAATTTCTCAGGAAAGATTAAAAAAAAATCAAGTATACACCAAAAGAAAAGAATTAGAAATGAGAGTAAGAAGAGGGTGTAACTAATGTTTTACATGTGTCTCCTCTTTTAAACATAAAAGACAATATGGTCCTTAATTTAAATGTACAGAAACTAAGGATTTGAGAAGTTAAAAGACTTGTCCAGTTCTAGTTAGCTGATAGGTTACAGGGTCAGGATTTCTGCCTGGGTATATTTGACCCTACAGCCCTACAGTTGTTCAGTTGCTAACTCATGTTGACTATTTGCAGCCCCATAGATTGCAGCATGCCAGGCTTTCCTGCCTTTCACCATCTCCCTGAGTTTGTTCAAACTTACGTTCATTGAGTGGGTGATGCCATCCAGCCATCGCATCCTCTGTCACCCACTTCTCCTCTGGCTCTCAATCTTTCCCATCATCAGGGTCTTTTCCAGTGAATTGGCTCTGTGCATCAGGTGGCCAAAGTATTGGAGTTTCAGCATCAGTCCTTCCAATGAATATTCAGGTGATATCCTTTAAGACTGATTTGATCTCCTTGCAGTCCAAGAGAGTGTCAAGAGTCTTCTCCAGTATTACAATTAGAAAGGATCAATTCTTTGGCACTCAGCCTTCTTTATGGTCCAACTCTCACATCCATACATGACTACTAGAAAAACCATAGCTTTGACTATACAGACCCTTGTCAGCAAAGTGATGTCTCTGCTTTTTAATGCACTGTCTAGGTTTGTCATGGGCTTCCCTGGTGGCTCAGATGGTAAAGAATCTGCCTTCAAAAAAAAAAAAAAAAGAATCTGCCTGCAGTGTAGGAGACCCAGGTTCAGTCCCTGGATTGATGGCAGCAGTTACCATCCACAGTGATTTTGGAGCCCAAGAAAATAAAACCTGTCACTGTTTCCACCTTTTCCCCATCTACTTTCCATGAAATACCTAGGTATATTTTACCTTACAGCTATAGAATTCTATAATTCTAAGACTTTTCCCTCAAAACTCCTAGGGGAATCCCAATGGCGCCAGGATAGAGTACCAAAACTCAGTGAGCCAAGGGTGGGATGGGGGTGGGGCTGGGCCACAAGGGGAACTTACAGAGACAAGAAGTAGCCACGACCAATCCTCCAGTAAATCAGCCCGCTTCACCGTCTGCCAGAAAGAAACTCTCTCTTCCCCCAGGATGAGTTAATTCTGAAAATCAAAAGCCTTACAGAGAACATCTTGGAGACTTCCAATTAGGCTTCCTTGAACTCTGCCTTTGAAATCCGCTTGTCCCTTCTTTTATCTTCCTTTTTTATTATTTTACTTTTTAAATTTTAATTGGAGGATGATTGGTTTATAGTGTTGCATTCGTTTCTGCCATACGGTAAAGTAAATCAGCCATGAGCATACACGTATCCCTTCCCTCCTGAGCCTCTCTCCCCTATCCCAGCTTCTCAGCCCTCCCGGTCATCACAGAGCGCTGGGCTGATCTCCCTGTGTTATCCAGCAGCTTCCCACACACTATCTAGTCTACACATGGTAGTGTATATATGTCCATGCTACCGTTTCAGTTCATCTTACTCTCTCCTTCCCCTACGGTGTCCATGTGTTCATTCTCTACATCTCTCTTCCTGCCCTGCAAATAGGCTCATCAGTCCCATTTTTCCTAGATTACATATATATGCATTAATATATGAAACTTTTCTCTTTCTGACTTACTTCACTCTGTATAACAGGCTCTAAGTCCATCCACCTCAGTTCAACTGATTCAAATCCATTCCTTTTTAATGGCTGAGTAGTATTCCATTTCATATATATACCAAAACTTCTGTATCCATCATCTGTCAATGAATATTTAGGTTGCTTCCATGTTCTAGCTATTGTAAATAAGGCTACAATGAACACTGGGTATGTGTGTCTGTTTGAATTACAATTTTCTCAGGGCAAATGCCCATAGTAGGATTGCTGCACCATATGGTAGTTTTATTCCTAGATTTTTAAGAAATTCCCATACTGTTCTCCATAGTGACTGTATCAATTTACATTCTCACCAACAGTGCAAGAGGGTTTCCTCTTCTCCACACCCTCTCCAGCATTTATTGTCTGTAGATTTTTTGAAGATGGTCATTCTGACTGATGTGAGGTGATACCTCACAGTAGTTTTGATTTGCATTTCCCTAATAATGAGTGATATTGAGCATCTTTTCATGTGCCATCTTTACATCTTTGGAGAAATGTCTGTTTAGGTCTTCTACCCATTTTTTGATTGGGTTGTTTCTTTTCCTGATGTTGAGTTGCATGAGCTGCTTGTACATTTTGGATATTTATCCTTCGTTAGTTGCTTCACTTGCAATTATTTTTTCCCATCTGAGGGTTGTCCTTTCGTCTTGTTTATAGTTTCCTGAAAATCCCCTGGAGAAGGGATAGGCTACCCACTTCACTATTCTTGGGCTTCCCTCGTGGCTCAGCTAGTAAAGAATGCACCTGCAATGCGGGAGACCTGAGTTCAATCCCTGGGTTGGGAAGATCCCCTGGAGAAGAGAAAGGCTACCCACTCCAGTATTCTGGCCTGGAGAACTCCATGGACTGTATAGTCCATGGGGTCACGGAGAGTTGGACATGACTGAGTGACTTTCACTTTGCTGTGCAGAAGCTTAAGTTCCTCTGATCCTGGAGTTAACCTTGCAGTGATAAAGAAGGAACTTAACAGGACTTATTAGTATAATTTTCCCGTATATAGGTTGGGGCTGGCCAAGCTATTTTCATATGAATTTGATGCTATCAGTAATATAAAGATATCTTATTTATTGATTGTTTATGGGCCATGCATATCACCCAATGATCAAAAATCATATTTTTCAAGCATTTTAAACATCTTTAAAACAACAACAATAACAACAGATCACAAAGGGGCAGAAGGAAGCTTTTGGAGGTGAGAGTTAAAATTAGTATCTTGATTGAAATCAGAATTATTATTCTCATTTTTATCTATAAGGAAACTACAAAACCAAATTGCCCACATGCCCAGGGTAAATAAAGTGTGGAGCCAAAATTCTAACCCCAATCTGTCTGAAGTCAAAGCCTCGTTAACCCAATATTCAAGCTGAGACATCTCAGACCGAAATGTATCGTAATCTCAGCTTTTAAAAACATAGCCGAAATCAAATTCTGATTTAGTAGGCCATGGAATCTGCATTTTGACAAGAGCCACCAGATAATTCTGAGCACCATATTTGTGAAGAAAACTTTTTTGAGACTATGAACAGAGCCCTTTCTTGGTATGAATTGCTTCCTTTTCCAAAAATGTGAATGTGAATGTTGTGTCCTAAATAGTAATAATAACAAAGCTGAAAAACTGAAACAACAACAAAAAAGATGCATTTCCAGAGAAAGGAAAAGTGAATAAGGTCGGGATAATGAAGAAGGATGAAATTAATCTTTCCTGAAATATTTGATTTCTAGTTTAGTGTAAACAGTGTGTTTTTATCACAGTGATCTTACTTTTGTCTGTCCTACTGGCTTCCTGAATTTTTAATTGGTGCATTCCTTGGACCAGAGACAGGACAGCATCAGCCCTGAGGAAAGAGGGACAGAAGTGGCTGGACAGGGACTTGGTGGACAGATCATTTGCCTCTTCCCTCTTGCGCTCTTCCAGACTCCCACAGCCAAGAGGAGTGTACAGAACTGTGAACCCAAGGGGCCAGAGGCGAGCGGTTTCCTCTGGGGTATGAAATGTACAACTTACGCACTGCCTGGAAACGCCATAAGGATCTAATATTTGTTACAGAAACAGTGAGGCTGCATTAATATTTTAATGGTGAATGAATATTTAATCCAAAACTCTGAATGGAAAGCCGACAAGATAACCATGGCAGGAAGAGTCACACCACCCAGTTGAAGATGTTAATGATTTGCTGGCTCTGGCGGTGGTGATAAGGCCACACAGCGTATCCATTATACAATGCCTTTGCAATATTAGTAAGTCACGCCTCAGAATCAAAATTGAAAGAAGCGTTGTTTACTCTTTGAGAAGCAGTATGAAGCACTGGATGGAGCAAATCTTTGAAATCATGGGAGCCTGGAATTGAGTACCGAGTGTATGTTTTGCTGGTCTTTGCTGGTCGTGCAATTGGAAAGAAGGCCATTCACCTCTTTGAGCTTTATCTTCAAGATGAGATCAGCACCTCGTTGATACGATTATTGGATGTATACATTATCCACTCACTCGCTTTCTTTTTTGGTTCTCCTTAAGATATGGGAGAAAAAAATTGAAGCTGGTTGCAGTGTCTCTTAATTTATCCCCTTGTCTACTTCTTGAAGGAAACAATGAAGTTTTCATTTTCTTATTTCTCCTAGATACTTATATCTATCATCATTCTATTTCAGTGAAAATTTTTCTAAGTAGCTGGGGGAAGCTCTAATTAAAAACTCAATTCTATCTATTTAATTTGATCCTTAAAGTTAAATTAAAACACATGGATAATACTTGTTTGTTAAATGCACTGAGGCAACTTTGTATTGCCCCACTGTTAATGGTCACATTTACAAGATAACTGCAATGTATCACTAAGTTTCTCCTGGCAGGTGATTGTCCCTCCTGAAAGGCTAGACCCTGACCTTGTAGTGCATGGTCACTCTCCTCTCCCCTCTGTGGTCCCACTAAACTCTATTAGCTTCCTTATTTTGTCACTTGGAACTTTCCATAACTTAATAAACACATGGGCTTTAGAGTTCAAGACCTTTTAGATACAAGTGTCTACTTGATTCATTATTGGTAGTGTGATCTTGAGCAAGGTCATCAGTCAATCCTCTTGGCAAGGGACTTTCATTTGTAAAATTGTGACAATGACATTTAATCTCATTGCTTCCCAAGCATCTATGAAATACATATACATATATATATACACACAGTATGTGAATGTGGAATATATATATGTGTGTATATATATATATACACACATAAAATGAAATAGTTTGCAGACCATTCCAATTTTTCAAATGAAGAAACTGAGATGCAGAGACCAAGCAACTCACTCAAGGTCATTCAGTGAGGACTGGAACAAGGTCTTCAGGACAGACTTGAATCCATATTATTTGTAATAAATCTTTATAATATACTAAGACACATTTTTAAATCTAAGGTTGCAATCAAGACTTAACAACAATACTGTATTTTCTCTGAGAGCAATAAACCTCAATGGCTTTAGGTTGTAATATTTAAATGCAGTGTCATAATTACTTGCCTCATGACCCAACTTAAAAAACAGCACATTGACTATATATAATAAGACCATCATAAATGCTAGAATTTTCTTTTATTGCTTTTTACAATTTTTTAATGAATTGAGGTATTATTGACCTTAAGTCTTTTTCTCATATACGCTCTAAATGGAAAGTATTCTAGTTTCTTAGTTATTTCTCCAAGTCTTGATAGATGTCTTTTTCTGCTATATGAACCCCAAGACCCTGAATCTTACTTTTCTGATCCTTTAAGGGGTTAGGCATAGTGATGGCATCAGGCCCTATTCAATCCTCACTCCCTTAAGAAATTTAATAAATGAGGACATAAAAAAAAAAAGATCAAAAATTGTCTATGAAGAAAATCCCAGTGACTCTACAGAAGAACTTCTAGAACTTAGATGAGTTTAGCAAGGTTGCAGAATACAAAGTCAACAGAAAAAAATTATATTTCTATAACCTAGCAATGAGTAATTAGAAACACAAATTAAAAACATAATATCATTTTTAATAGTTCTAAAAAATCTGAACTTTCAGGTATAAATCTAACAAACCATGTAAAGGATGTCTACTAATGCATAGCTGGAATCTACAAAACTCTTCTAAAATAAATTTTTAAAAAATGCCTTCAGTGGAGAAACATGCTATGTTCATAGATTGGAAAACTCCACAAAGTAAAAATTTCAGTACATCCCAAATTTATCTATGTTTAATGCAATTTCTATCAAATCTTGTGAAGATTTTTGTAGATGCAGACAAGCTAATTCCGAAATTTATGTGAAAAGCCCAAGTAACTAGAATAGCTAAAATTATTTTTTTTTAAAAAAAGAATAAAGTTGGAGAAATTACATTACTTGATTTTGAAACTTCATTTACAGTTACATTATGAAGTGTAGTCCTGATGGAAGGATAGCCATATTGATCAGTAGAACAGAATAGAGAAACTAGAAATTGATCAACGCAAATATGTTCAACTTCTTTTGGAAACAAGTGGAACAGCAATTTCATAGAGAAAAGGTATCCTTTTCAACAAATGGTTCTGGAACAATTTGGGATAGGAAGGAAAGGAGGAGGGGAGGCAGGAGTCTTGAAGCCAACCTCACATCCTACACAAAAATTAACTTGGATCATAGATCTAAATGTAAACCATGCAACTATATATCTCTGAAAAGAATATATAGGGGGAAATCTCTGTTACTTAAGTCAAGGGAAGAATTCTTAGGTGTGATTCCAAAAGCATAATCCATAAAAGAAAAAAAAAGTTAAATTTAGACTTCCATAAAAATTTAAAATGTTAAAGACACTATTAAGAGATGAAAAGACAGGCCATAAACTAGGAGACGATATTTGCAAATCAATCGTCTAACAAAGAATTTGTGCCCAGAATATATAAAAAATACTTTAAACAAGAAGATAAGAAAACAAGCCATTCTATTAGAAGATGACAAAAAGTTCACACAGTTGCCCCACCTAATTGAATATATAGAGGCAAATAAGCACATAAAAAGATGTTCAGCACCATTCACCATTAGAGAAATAAATAAAAATACTGTTACTTCCTGCTTCTGTCAGACCACAAACCACTGTCATCCTTTAATCTCAGCAGTTCCCCAGTCCCTATGCCCAGCTATCATAAAGTTTTTAACAGTAACACAAAGTGCTCTTTGGGCTAAAATGTACTGGTAACTAAGCTAACAGTAAGAGCACCGCTCCCTGTCAATAGTGGACCTTCGCCTTTGATAAATCTTCACTGAATGCCAACTATGTATTATATATAATGTCACAGTACCACACAATTGCACTCATCTTTCACACTAGCAAAGTAATGCTCAAAATTCTCCAAGCCAGGCTGCAGCGGTACATGAACCGTGAACTTCCAGATGTTCAAGCTGGATTTAGAAAAGGCAGAGGAACCAGAGATCAAATTGCCAACATCCATTGGATCTTCAAAAAAGCAAGAGAGTTCCAGAAAAACATCTATTTCTGCTTTATTGACTATGCCAAAGCCTTTGACTGTGTGGATCACAACAAACTGGAAAATTCTAGAAGAGATGGGAATACCAGACCACCTGACCCGCCTCCTAAGAAATCTGTATGCAGGTCAGGAAGCAGCAGTTAGAACTGGACATGGGACGACAGACTGGTTCCAAATCGGGAAAGGAGTACATCAAGGCTGTATATTGTCACCCTGCTTATTTAACTTTTATGCAGAGTACATCATGCTAAAAGCCGGGCTGGATGAAGCACAAGCTGGAATCAAGATTGCTGGGAGAAATATCAATAATCTCAGATATGCAGGTGATACAACCCTCATGGCAGAAAGCGAAGAACTGAAGAGCCTCTTGATGAAAGTGAAAAAGGAGAGTGAAAAAGTTGGCTTAAAGCTCAACATTCAGAAAACTAAGATCATGGCATCTGGTCCCATCACATCAAGGCAAATAGCTAGGAAAACAATGGAAACAGTAGCAAACTTTATTTTTGGGGGGCTCCATCACTGCAGATGGTGACTGCAGCCATGAAATGAAAAAATGCTTGCTCCTTGGCAGAAAAGCTATGACCAACCTAGACAGCATATTAAAAAGCAGAGACATTACTTTGCCAACAAAGGTCTCTCTAGTCAAAGCTATGGTTTTTCCAATAGTCATGTATGGATGTGAAAGTTGGACTATAAAGATATCTGAGCACAAAAGAATTGATGCTTTTGACCTGTGGTGTTGGAGAAGACTCTTGAGAGTCCCTTGGATTGCACGGAGATCCAACCAGTCAATTCTAAAGGAAATCAGTCCTGAATATTCATTGGAAGGACTGATGCTGAAGTTGAAACTCCAATACTTTGGCCACCTGATGTGAAGAACTAACTCATTGAAGAAAGACCCTGATGCTGGGAAAGATTGAGGGCAGGAGGAGAAGGGGATGACAGAAGATAGGATGGTTGGATGGCATCACCAACTCAATGGACATGAGTTTCAGTAAGCTCCAGGAGTTGGTGATGGACAGGGAAGCCTGGCGTGCTGCAGTCCATGGGGTCACAAAGAATCGGACACGACTGAATGATGGAACTGAAGTATGAAGATGAGAATAGTGATATAGATGCGTTTATGTAGATGAAGAACCAAGGAAGTGGGATAAGACAGGTCACTAATTATTATTATGCAAAACAGAAAGTAATTCTTGGCAAGGGGAAAAAAATTGCAAAGCATATTCAAAGTAGCAACAACTTTTAATTCATATATTGGAGTTCTGTATAGAATTTCACTGCGGGAAAAACAGAAAAGAAAAGATGTATCTACTGGCAAGAAACTAAAGAGAAAAAAGAGAAAAGTTCCCTGTGATAGATGATGTCAGTAAGCTACAACCAAACTAAACAGTCACTGTTCTGTGCCTCCTTCTGAATAGAATTAAGTCTGTGAGCATTCACTTTTTGTTTTCCTGGTAGAGTACGTGAAATATATGTGAGAAAGAGGGTGAGATGGATGGACGCGAGATGGAGAAAAAGTCAACAGTCTGAACTCAGCAATAAGAGTTTGCAGTTCTGAAGAGTTTCTGCTTGGTCAAGGAGGGAAAGAAACCATATGAGTCCCTGCCAGAAGATTTACAGAACGCTTTACGTAACTAATTTCACTTGATCCCCACAAGAACTCTAGGATACAGGACTTAGATCAGCAACAAGTCCCCTCTGCTTGTCTTAAGCATCAGATGATTTCTGAGCAGCAGCCATATAGTCCTCTGCGACCCTGCACCACCTCTGGATGCAGACTCTCTCCTAGACATCTCTGCCTCACCTGAGCATCCTTTCTCTCTCATTCCTTCATATCTTAGCCATTCACTCAACCTCCAAACTTCAAGGCAGGAGCATCAGTCAGCCAGAACCAGGCGATGCCCTCCAAAGCAGGACACCTAAGAGGATACACATCCCCATATTGGCTTCTCTACTTCCCTCTAGACTCACAGTGAAGTCCCTAAGATTGGGAACAACTTTTTACCAACAGAAGCCCACATGAGAAGTAGCTACTGTAGGTACTGTCATACCAATTTTATAGATGAAAGCACCAAGGCTCAGAGAAGTATAAAACTGGTCCTAAGACTACATAGTGAAGTGAAGTTGCTCAGTCGTGTCTGACTCTTTGCGACCCCATGAACTATACAGTCTGTAGAACCCTCCGGGCCAGAACACTGGAGTGGGTAGCCTTTCCCTTCTCCAGGGGGTCTTCCTAACCCAGGGATCGAATCCAGGTCTCCCATATTGCAGGCGGATTCTTTACCAGCTGAGCCACCAGGAAAGCCCAAGAATACTGGAGTGGGTAGCCTATCCCTTCTCCAGCAGATCTTCCCGGCCCAGGAATTGAACCATGGTCTCCTGCATTGCAGGTGAACTCTTTACCAGCTGAGCTACCAGGGAAGACTACATAGCTAGTTTTTTAAAAAAAACACTTTATTGAGGGATGATTGACATGTAAAAGTTGTACAGATTTAGTGTATGCAACTCATCGAGTTTGGGGATACGTATACAGCCATGAAATCATCGCAGCCATCAAAGCCATAAACATAAGCATCACCATTATGTGACTTTTGCCAGAAGAAAAAACTAAATAAAAGAAAAAAAAAAAAAAACACAACCATCTGCTCCCAAAGTTTCCTTCCATATGATTATTATTATATTATTGTTGTTGTCATGTTAATAACCCTTAACATAAAATCTACCCTCTTAGAAATGTTAGGAGTACAACACTGTATTGTTAACCATAGGACCTATGCTGTGTAGTAGAGCTCCAGAACTTATTACTTATATAACTGAAATTTTGTACCTTTTGACCATCCCTTCTCCACTTCCCCCGTCCCCTAGCCCCTGGTAACCACCATTCTACTCTTTGCTTCTGTGCGTTTTGACCATTTGAATCCCACATATAAACGAGATCATTACAGACGTGTTTTTCTATGTCTGGCTTATTTCACTTAGCTTAATGTCCTCCAGGTTCATCCATGTTGTTCTAAATGGCATGGTTCGCTTTGTTTTTAAAGGCTGAGTAATACCTCGTAATATACATGCCATGTTTTCTTTATCTGTAGATGGACATTTGGATTGCTTCCACTTGTAGGCAATTGTGAATAATACTGTTGTGACCATGAATGTGCAGATAACTATGTGGGTCCCTGTTTTCCATTCTTTTGGATGTAAATAGAGAAGTGCAATTTCTGAATCATGTGGTAACTCCATTTTTTATTTTTTAAGGAATTGCCATAGTACTTTCCACTTTTTACACTCCCTCAACAGTGAGCCAAGTGTCCAGTTTCTCTACTTTCTTAACATGTCCTTCTGTTTTGTTTTTGAAAGTAGCCATCCTAATGAGTGAGGTAGATACCACTGGATAATTTTTGGTTCATGTTCAGAACTGACTCCCAGAGTCCCCTGGTGGCATAAAAAGTAATCCCAGTTGCCCATGCACACTGGTTGCTTGCTTTTTGGTTTCTTTCCCTTCCTTGACATACGCATCAACTAATATTTCCTCAAATTGCCTCCCAAATAAACTCCTTACACTCAAAGTCTTACCTCGGGGTCTGTTTCTGAGGGTCCTGAACATAATTGAGATTATGTTTTGCTTGTTTGTCTGGCTGCAACAGGTCTTAAGTCGTAGCCTGCGAGATCTTTGTTGTGGCTTGTGAGGTCTTTAGGTATAGCACGTGGGATCTAGTTCCCCGACTGGGGATTGAACCCAGGCCCCCTGCATTGGGAGTCCTGAGTGTTAGCCCCCAGACCACCAGGGAAGTGCCTGAGATTCTGTTTTATCCCTCACAGTGCATATCGATAGCACCACCTACCTTGATCAGTTATATTAGACTAATTTGCTTCTCAGCCTTAGTTTTACAAAAGGTTACCTGTCTCCACAAGCAGTTGGGGGGGGAGTAATTTCCTAAATATGACTTAGCTCCATGAACATAACCTCCTGCACACTCTTAAAAAAACTATAGGATTCTTTCAGTCTATCCCATAGATACGAAATCTTCCTTTCTTTGGTATTGTCGAAACTCCTAAGACTGCACAATTTCAGAGGTGAGTGAGCGCTCACAGATATACAAAGCAGTTGTTTATAAAATGATGTGCCATAGAACTCCCATGTTTTTTGGACTCTACACATGTTTACTGCTTTTGGTTCAGAACTCTGTTTACAATATCTCTAGTCATCTCTGCTAATTACAAAATATCCAGAATCCCTGAGGCAAGCCTTGTTTTTTTAACATTGTTATAAATATCTGCATATCTCTGTCAATCAGGACTTTATCAATACTGTGTCACCATAGCATGGCTCCAAATTTCTTGATTTTTCTATTAATCAAGACAATGTAAATATGAAATTATTTCCCGGAAAAAAAATGCATTGCTACTTTTTCTCTTAAGTATATGCTGGGGGTTCCAGTATAGTTTGATTAAACATCAATCAACAACCAGTAAGGTTTCCACAGCCATAAAAGTTTATAAACCATAGATCTAGGTCAAGCCCTCCTGCAATTTATAATTTTCCCTCCACGGCTTCTTGACACATGTGCTTAAACATGACACATTAAAGAAAGCTTCTACCTCCCGGAGAAGTCTGCTTTATTTTAAGATATTTCTAATCGCTGTGAAGATTCCTGTTTTTCCCTCTTACTGAAACCCACCTGCCTGCAACTTCCACTCTTCCATCTAGGAGAGATTTTGTCTGCTTGCTTTTTCAAGGCAGTCTCCAGACCTTGCTGGAGCTGCCCAGTGTTCTTACACAAGCAGGCAAGAACCCTTGCAAGTATCTGAACTCCTGCACCTTTGGCATCCAACAAGTAGAGGGTACCCCAGTCCTCTGCTTGCTGGCAGCAAACCTCTCCCCTCCAGTCCATCTGTAACATATAGGAAAGTGATGGCAAAGACGTGGATTTCACCAAACTTAATCAGAGCCTTAAGTGAATCAGCAGGGTGGGGGTAGGAAGGGAGTTAGGGGGTACAGAGAAGGGGGCGGGTAACTTTCCAGCCCCACAACATATGGCAATAGTTTCATTGAAAGCTCAAGGCAGTATTTATTTCATGCGCTGACATTGCCCCAAGAAGTGCACAGGCAAAATTTCTAATACATGAACCCTAAATCCAATTTTTCAAATCTCCTCTTCCTCTAACCCTCCTTCCCCCACCCCACCCTGCTCTTTTTTTTTTTGAATACTCCATGTTCTCTTTGAAACCTGGGGCAGAATGAATGGAATGTTTTGATTTACTGCAGCCCCCCTTGAATTCTATTTTCCCAAATCAATTCATTTCCGCCCATTCTGACAACTGAAGGGTAGGAGCCAGAGCTGAGGGGGGCAAGGGTTGGGTGGTGAGAGGTGAAGGTATAGCAGGGAGTGAGGGGAGTGGGAGGTGGGCGCTCCCTGGAGGGGTGGGGCCAGGAGAAGATAAATTAGCCCTGTGCGTGGTGTTGAGAGAGAAGGGCTGGGGGAGAGCTTGGTATCTGAGATGAGCACACAGGAGTCCTGGGGGCGGGGGCGGGGGGTGGGGTCAGCTGTCAATCAGAGGGTTCAGAAAAATAGAAGGAAGAAAGGCAACTTCATTCTGAGAAGAGAGCGAACTGGAGACTTGGACAGTCTCCCCTACCTCCCCTGGTTTCCCGGAGCCATGATTACGGCTTCTTGCTTGCCCGTTGACTCCTGTAGCTGGATCCCCATCAGAAGTGGGTCTAGTACTTCTCTAGACCAAGTGTTCACGAATTCTGGTCAGAAGGATGAAAAGAGGAAACTTTTCTTTTCCATTTCCCTTTGTTTCTTTTCAGTCTCTCTCTTTAAAAAAAAAAAAAAATTATGTATTTTTAATTGAAGGATAATTTCTTTACAATATTGTGTTGGCTTCTGCCATACATCAACATGATCTCTTCAGTCTCTTTTATTTTTCCCCCTTTCTTTCCTCCCTTCCTCCTACTTCCCATCCCTGCTTCTTTTCTTTCTTCTTCTTCCTTCCCCCACCCCCATTCTTTCCCTTGATCACTCTTCCAGACTGTATTGAGCAGCTGATTTGTGGGACAGTCTTATGTTAATTATGGTAAGACCATAGTTCTAAGTTATCAGACAACTCAACTGAAGAGACATTCCTCAAGGAGCTCTCTGCTACATGCTGGAGATGCAGGTCTAAAAGGAACGCAGCACCAGCTGTGGTCATGAGAAACACACTGCAGGGTTTGCTGGCAGCCCAGTGGTTAAGACTCTGTGCTTCCAATGCAGGGGGCACAGGTTCAATACAAGGTCGGGGAACTACAATCCCGTGTGCTACATGGCATAGCCAAGAGAGAACTACATTGCTATGTAGGGGGAGACAGCCATATCATTACTCATCTGTTTATTCTTTGAATCCCTATGTGAGGTGCTAGGACCTTTGACTGGTTTTGAATTTATAACATGTAAGACCATGCCTGGCCTCTAGTTGACATGCAATAAATATTCAATGAAGAAAACAACTAAATTTATTAGTACACCTGTGATGTGTCAGATATTTTGCATGCTTTATTGTTAATCCTTCCTCTAACCTCAAAACAAAGCTATGATTACCCCCATTTTACAGATGAGAAACAGAGGCATAGAGAGATTAAGCAATTTGCCAATGTCAGACACCACTTAGAGGTAAACTAAAATTAAGATGCTAATTCAGGTCTGCCTGATGCCAGTGTAGAATATTTTCCTACTCTTCCATGCCTCTTTCTGCAAAAATTTGTGAATAAAAAACCACTAGGTGTTCACGTCAAGTTGATGAGATTAAAACCTTCCTAATTCCAAAAGAGAAATCTTATCATAATTGGTAGGAAATGTAGGTTATAATGTATTTTGCATTTCATGAACCTTTATAAATCATGAACACCCAAATTTTGCTCTTGTAAGCTTCCACCTGCATAATTGTAGGACCCTGTGGCATCTAGCTGAAGTCTCTTTCTAGTTATTTTTAGTATCAACACACGCTCAGTAGTAGGTTAACTCCTATTCCTCTCTTCTGGTCCCTTCGCTGGTGTCTTCTGCACAAAGCCACTTTGGATGGTTGCTCACCATTAACATGACACTCATGACCTCGAATGGGAACAATGTGCTCCCACTGCAGACGGTGTATCCCAGGGTCCTTCAGAACACATCACCCAAGACTGAAGCACTTGTTTCACAAGATGCCCAAGGTGGATCACCAGGGAGGCGCTGCTCCTGGAATAACTGACTCATCACATGCTTTCACCACCATCTCAGCAGTAAGTAGGAGCTTCTGGAGTTGCCAAACCCTGCTGTTTTGTCTACAGTATACCTTACATCAGAGCCTCAGAGCTAGAGATGAGGCCGACACGCCACTCTTCAACTCCCCACGCCTCCATCATTTGAGGCCTGAAGGGAGTTTGCTTGTATGCAATAGGTTGATGGCAAAGCTTTCACTCCTCACTGCATCTGTGTCCTTTCATGGTAAACCCACTGACTCTGGGTTGGGCCATGTGACTGACTTCGACCCAGAAGATAATGACAGACTTGATGTAAGCAAGTGCCTGCAAGAACACGCCTGGAACAGACTGCTAGAGGAGGAGACCTGAGAAGCAGAGGCAGTTGGCCCAACTAAGACTATTATTATTGTAGCTTTGCAAACACTCAACTGATCACTCGAGTCCCGTGAAGACTGTAAGAACTTCCCAATCAACTCAGAGACTTGTGAAAAATGACATATGTTTATTTAAAACCACCACTCTTTTGAAGTGGTTTGTTATACAGTTATAGCTAGCATATTTATTTATTGTGAGTTATGTCTCGTGAGTCGTTCAGGGAAACATTGTTTAAGCTCTTGCCACCAACAGTTCTCTCCAAAGGGTCAGAACCCATCTGAGAGAGATGCATCATGTTCTACTTTCTATCTTCTGTATTCCCTGCCCCTCTCCACCTTTTCCTCAGAGATCTGCTTACAGAACTAGCCTATGGTGCTATCAGGATGCAGATAACCTGTGATCCAGTCTGTTCTTCCATTCTCTACTTTTCTCCCTTCTCCCTCTCTCCTCTTTCCATGTCTCTGTCTTTCCAATATTCACCAGGGTACCAATCTGCTCACTCATCGAGGGAAAAAAAAAAAAAAGATAAAACACAAAGCTCTCATATAAATTAATTAATGCAAATAGATGCCTATGGGTCTACCAACTCTATCACTTCATTAGGCATATACAGACAAGGCAAAATTCCCTTTAGGCTAAGCCAAGAATTCACAACAGAAGAAAGAAATAACTGTAAATATAATTGATATACATGAGTATAAGATGCCTCCAGTGGCTCACGCAGTAAAGAATCTGCCTACAACACAGGAGACCTGGGTTTGATCCCTGGGTTGGGAAGATCCCCTGGAGAAGGGAATGACAGCCCACTCCTGTATTCTTGCCTGGAGAATCCATGGACAAAGGAGCCTGGCGGGCTACGGTTCATGGGGTTTGCAAGAATCGGACACAGGTTAGTAACTAAACCACCATCACCACATGAATTTATCCTATATGTACACACAGATATGACTTTTAAGGAATTACACAGACATAGTAAGATTAAATCGATTGAGAATTAGCAAAGGTGATTGTGAAGATTAAAATCAGAGAAGGTTGCATTGTGCAAAACCACATTGTTACCACTTCGAGCAGGTGTCATGACTATTTTTGGCCACTATCATATTTTGATTTCACACATACTTTATCACATTTTCTTAATGATTCTACATTAGCAGGATAATAATAAACAGTGATTTTGTGCCTGCATCTAGCCTTATAATTTTGCCAGCTATACAGGAGAAGTTTTGACCTTCCCGAAGTCCATTCCCTCACGGGGGACCAGTTCCACATTGCCCAAGTTATCCTGCTGGGCTTTCTTGGTGGCTCAGATGCAAAAAAACCTTCCTGCAATGCAGGAAAACCCGGGTTCCATCTCTGGGTTGGGAAGATCCCCTAGAGAAGGACCTGGCAACCCACTCCAGTATGCTTGCCTGGAGAATTCCATGGACAGAGGAGCCCAGCAGACTGCAGTCCATGGGGTCACAAAAAGTTGGACACAACTGGTGACTAACATTTTCACTTCCTTTTTCTAGTGGCATCAGGGTAATCAGTCCTGGTCATGCTTGCATGTTTCTAGGAAGCTTTGTTTAATTTCCCTGATACCTACAGACAGGTCCTCTTTCCCTTTGACCCATACTTTGATTTTACTTGTCACAACCGTCAACATCAAGAACATCATGTCTTCCTTCTGTCAGCCAAGAAAAAAAAAAAAAAGAGCCTCTGAATTTCATGAGCAATTTCATATCACAAGCAATGAACTTGTGAAATACAAGGAGCAAGTCTGAGCCTGTAAGGGCAGTAAAGAGAGCACTGGGCTAGGAATCAAGAGGCACAGGTTCTAAACACAGCTCTGCCCCAACTCCCTTGCTGAACGTGAACAAGTTACTCCAAGTTGGAGTTTATTTTTTAATTTTTTTTCTTTTTGCCTACTTGGCTCTGAAATGCAAAGTTGTACTGACTGTTCTTTAGAGCTCTAACTTCAAAAACTAAATTAAGTTGATCCCGAAGTTCTCAAATGGTGCCACAAAACTAGACCTGCCCTGCTTGAGAGATTAGCTGTTGGGAGTCCATCACTGGATTGTAAGACACCGTGATCTTTTTCCTGGACCACTGTAGTCAATTTCGAATTAATGTTCCTGCTTTAGCTCTTGTGTTCCTACAATTCATTCCCCAAATAGAGTCCAGAGTGATGTCTACAAACACAAATGAGGTTGTGTTTGCTTTTTTCCACTGAACTTAGAATAGAATCGAGATCTCTGCAAGGCACAATTGGGCCCTTGCCTAAACCCTCAACTTCATCTCCCACCATCCTCCCAGACTGGGAGCCAACAAGAACTGTAGCCGCCCAAGCTCTGCTGTCCATGGGATTCTCCTGGCAAGAACACTGGAGTGGCTAGCCATTCCCTTCTCCAGGGGATCTTCCTGACCCAGGGATCGAACCCAGGTCTGCCACATTACAGGCAGATTCTTTGCCATCTGAGCCACCAGGGAAGCCCAACAAGGAACAAGCAACTTCCATCTCTTCCCGCTCCCCCACCCCGGCCACACTGCTCAGAGCTTGTGGGATCTTAAGTTCCCCAGCCAGGGATCAAACCTGTGCCGCCTACAGTAGAAGCACAAAGTCCTAACCACTGGACCCCCAGGGAAGTCCCAGCGACTTCTATCTTATGGCTACATGTGACTGAATTTCTTTAGGAACTTAAATCAGCCTGGAAGTGGATTCTCACCCTAGACACCTGAGAAGGAGCACCGCCGTGCTGACATCTGAATTTCCACGTTGTGAGACCTTAAACAGGGCCCGCTGGACTTTTAGTGCGCCTCAGCCAAGCCAAACCAGACTTCAGACACGGAGAACTGGGAGATGATACGGTGTGGTTTTGTAAGCCACTAATGGATTAGTATTTTTTCTTTTTTAAACAGCAGTGATAGACGACCAATACAAGACAGAGAGTTCATCCAAGAAGACTCCATGAAGTGATCCTTGGTGTTCCTCCGTCTCTTACGCCTGGTTTTCCCCTCTTAGAACTTTGGATCTTTCTCTCAAGTCACACAAATCTTCAAATTCAAATGGCTCCCAGCTTCTGGGTGAAATCTCAGCCGATGTGACTGGCCTGTCCTTCTGCACAAAGACAGCAAAATCAAGCTCTTAAACGTACCAGGTTAAATTCTCCTGGAGTCTTGGGACCCACTCTTGGTACCACACTTTAAGATGGAAGGAACAGGTGGGACATGCGCAGCCTAAGAAAGAGTCCAAAGATTATAAAAAAGAAGGAACAGATCATTTAGCCCAGAGAGAAGGGAGCTCAGAGGAAACAAATGTCTGCGGGCTCAGGGAGACAAGGAAATACACTTATTTGGGCACCAGGAAAGAACAGGTGAACTGTTGGGTACGTATTCTAGACAGCCTAGTGCCCAGGAAAAAAAAAATGCTAACCATAAAAGTTGTTCAAGACAGCCTTAGGAAGTACTTAGACTGAAGATGTTGTGCTGGGCGAGCCCTGCCAAATTGGCTAGAAGCTGGAGCACTTCAGTGTCTTGGGCCAACATCCTCATTTTATCAATGAGTGAACCAAAGCCCAGGGAGCACCACTTGTCACATGACCTTCAGTCTTCTGCCACGACGAAATTCTATTTCAGTGATTCCTGTTTTATGGGATTATGAAAGGCCCCCGGGAAAGACCATCTCAGAGAACACACTGCAGCTCTTCAGGAATTGCTACACCCTCTCCTTCTCTCTCATTTAGAGTCGAGCTCAGGGTACAGTGACTGTGATCTAATCCTACTGTTCATACACTAGAAAAAGGAAAAGTTATGGGATTTCCAGTTCTTGTCTGACCCCTCAAATAAAAATCCCCAGGCTTCAGCTATGTCGAGGACTTCTGTATCCTTTTGTACTGTGTCTCGATTTGCACATCAAATCAAGATGCTTCATCAAGTCCAATCAAGATGTTCAAATTCTGTTTTACCTACGGAAAGAGATTCAAACCTTCGTTTATTCACTCACTTGAAAACAGGAGTTCCTTCTATGGTAAACATAGGTATGATAGAAATGAACAAGATATGATACTCACCCTCTAGTAGCTCCTAGAGAAATGCTATGGAAAGAGACCCCTGTACCATACTGTGTCATAAGTGCTATAGTGTGGGACGCTCGTAGGCGAAGGGAAAAGGAAGTGAGGAGCCCCGAGGCATCAGGAAAGGTCACACTCCATGTACAGTTAGTTTCAAATTTGGATGGAAAGTTTGTCTGGGACCAGGCATGCCTACAAAGGTCCGTATAGTCAAAGCTACGGTCTTTCCAGTAGTCATGTATGGATGTGAGAGCTGGACAATAAAGAAAGCTGAGCTCAGAAGAATTGATGCTTTTGAACTGTGGTGTGAACTGGGGTGCTGGAGAAAACTCTTGAGAGTCCCTTGGAGAGCAAGGAGATTAACCAGTCCATCCTAAAGGAAATCAGTCCTGAATATTCATTGGAAGGACTGATACTGAAGCTGAAGCTCCAATACTTTGGCCACCTGATGTGAAGAACTGACTCATTGGAAAAGACCCTGATGCTGGGAAAGATTGAAGGCAGGAGGAGAAGGGGGCAGCAGAGGGTGAGATGCTTGATGGCATCACTGACTGGTTGGACATGAGTCTGAGCAAACTCCAGGAGACGGTGATGGACAGGGAGGCCTGGCGTGCTGCAGTCCACAGGGTCACAAAGAGCCTGACAACGACTCAGCAAATGAACAACAAGGCATGCCATGTTAAGGAACTTGTATTTTATTCTGAAGCTAATGTGCATTTGGGAATATTTTTAAAAGAAGGAAAGGACATGTTTTTGTTTTGTTTTGTTTGTAGAAAAAGATTTCTGTCACAATGGGGAAGACCAATTTCCTGAAATCCTCTTGGCAACATTCGATTTTATTTTATGCTAAAAATTATTTCACTCATTATCATATGTCCAGCGGACTGCTCTTTGGGCTGTATAATGTAAGCTACTAATTTTCAAACAATGGATATCAGTGATGATTAAACAATTTTATAATATTCACATATTCATACTGTAAGCAGCGTTATTGACAATTGCCAAAACAGCCCAAGTATCCATTGACAGACAAATGGATCAACAAAACGGGATATATATACACACACAAAGGGATAGTATTTAATCTTAAAAGGAAGGGCATTCTGATATATGTTACAGGAGAGATGAACCTTGAGGGCATTATGCTGAGTGAAACAGGCCACTCACAGAAGGACAAAGATGGAATGATTCCACCTAGATGAGGTGCCTAGAGTCATCAAATTCATAAAGACTGAAAGGAGAATGGTGGTTGCCAGGGGCTGGAGAAGGAGAAGCTGAGAAGCTATTGTTTAATAGATACGGAGTGTCATTTGCAAAAAATAAACAGTTCTGTAGGTAGATGCTGGTGATGGTTGCATAGTGATGCCAATGTACTTAATGCCACAGGACCATTTTAAAAATTTCTAAAATGGTAAATTTTGGGTTGTACATATCTGATCACATTTTGAAGTTCTATGCTGTGTACGCAAGAGGCAAAATTCAAATCCACTTCAGACAGAGTTCCGGGGTAAATTTCCAGCCTATCCAAGCTGTCAGCCACCATCGTCACTCCACCTGCCTCGGGATTACTTCTCAGCTACATTTCTCCCCTTGGAAAAGGATTTACCTGTCCTCTTCTGGCTCATATAGAAACAGACCAGTTCTACTCTTCATCAAACCCAAAAAGGCAAAAGGTCTGTGAGATCATGTCATACATCCCACGTATTTATTTGTACCAGGAGACAAGATTGTTCATTTCATTCTGCTGCATCAGGGAAATTCCATTGCTCTCCTTGCCTGCGATCATACTCGAAAGGCCTCAGGTAGAGAGACAGTCTGCCAGAAGTCTCCCTCATACTTGGCAAGAGACCAGGAGCTCAGACATCTTCAAAGAGAGGGAGAAGGAGCCAGCCCAGAGACCCAGCTGGACCACTCTCGGTTGGAAACCAGAGAGGATGTTTGCTGCAGAGTAGGACTCCAGGAACCTGCTGCCTGCTGATGTGGCGAGATGAAGATGAGCCAGGGGAATAAATGGGAGGTCTTATCAGAGACAGATGCCAGGATCAAAAATACAAGAAGGTAGAGCAACCCAAGTGCCACAGAAAGAGCCCTGAACCAGAGCCAGGCTTCCTGAGTACACACTGCTCTGTGACTTGAGGCAAATAACTTCACCTCTCTGAGCCTTACTTGGAGACGTACTTGGCAAACGAACACATTACAGAGTCATATGCATAGTCAGTGAGGTGACAGCAGAAAGTGTGAGATGTGCCGTAGGTGGCCACAAGGGTCCGTTCCCTTCCTTTGGGGATGCTTGGGAGAGGTGGTCCAGCTGTGCATCGTATGCAGACCCCTCCTTCACACACATCTGTGTGTCTCTCCTGCAGAAACTGACACCCCGCCCTTTCCCCATCTGGCCGAACACCTACTGTGTGCGAGGTGTCCTGCTGACCTCACATCTGAGATCTCATTCCTGCCTTTACTCTTGAATGCACGAATTGCTCTGGGGATTTCCCTCTGATTTCTCCTTTCAAGTCCATCTTGTCTTGCAGATTTTGGACCATGTGTTGGAAGAAAAATTGCTGTTGGAGTCCTGACTGGGGTTAGCCCCAAATGTGCTTATAGATCTTCTAGAGGTCTTCCTTTCCTCACTCATTCCTAAGTGGGCTTGCATGTCAAATATCATGCAACTCACTACATTTATTTATCTGCTGAGGGCATCATGTCAGACTGGGGACTAGCCAGGGCCTTAACAGTTAGACGAAATGGTCTCTTCGTTTCTCCAGGTGAATTCTGACTCTCTCTCAAAGATTTCTTTAAGTGATGCCTTCGAAGATAATTTTTATGATTTGTTTATTTTTAAACAAATATCTTAAACAAAGATCCATGCTGGATCTTTGTTGCTACATGGACTCCTTTCTCTAATTGCAATGAGCAGTGGCTACTCCCTAGTTGCAATGCACGGGCTTCTCCCTGCCATGGCTTCTCTTGCTGGGAGCATGGGCTCTGTCAGTTCAGTTCAGGCTCTCAGTCATGTCCGGCTCTGTGACCCCATGGACTGCAGCACGCCAGGGCTCTGTGAAGCCTTGCATGGGCTCTATGGAGCGCAGGGTTCAGTTGTTGTGGCACATGGGCTCAGAAGTCGGAGTTCCTGGGCTTCAGAGCACAGGCTTGGTAGTTATGATGCACGGACTCAGTTGCTGCTTGGCATCTTCTTGGCCCAGGGACTGAACCCATGTCTCCTACACTGGCAGATGGATTCTTTACCAGTGAGCCACCAGGGAAGCCGCAAAGATAATTTTTAAATGTATGTTTAGAAAATGTTTATTCTTCGGGGGTAAAACAGTCAGTACATTGGGAACTCATTGGAAGGACTAACGCTGAAGCTGAAGCTCCAATACTTTGACCACCTGATGCAAAGAGCTGACTCATTTGAAAAGACCCTGATGCTGGGAAAGATTGAGGGCAGGAGGAGAAGGGGATGACAGGGGATGAGATGGTTGGATGGCATCACCAACTCAATGGACATGGGTTTGTGTGGACTCCGGGAGTTGGTGATGGACAGGGACACCTGGTGTGCTGCGGTTCATGGGGTTGCAAAGAGTCGGACACGACTGAGTGACTGAACTGAACTGAGATAATATTTGCTCCTGATTTTGTCCAATAACCAGGGACTGGCTTTTCCACAAATTTTAAATGTGGAGAGGATCTTTGAGATCATTGGGTCCAGAGTCAGTGAACTTAGATGTGCAACAAGACCGGGAAGGGACAGTCAGATACTCAGGCACTTGTGCGAGGATGTGATGAGAAGATGAAAGGATCGGCTCGAACACTGAGGTGGGGGACGTAACCCAGCCTGGTGTTCACAGGAAGCCTTCCAGGCCTGAGGAAGAGAGTTACAAAGTGGGTGATGGATCAATGGGTGATGCCAAGGATGGTGCTCCCTGGAGCCTGTAACCCAAACCACACATTCCCAAGGGGAAGAGGGACGTTATCATTCAACCATCCCCATGGAGGGCATTTTAATAAATTCCAGCTTTGTGTTTTGGGAAGAGGAAAAACCCAGTTTATTTCCAGCCATCCTGTCATTAAATACGCTGAAGAAGCTGAAAGCCCATTTGTTGGGGATGGCATTGAAGGAACTCAGTCTCCAAGTGGGGTTCAAATGGCTGTCCTGGTTGACAGCTCTTTGGGGGAACAGACTTCCAAACCCAACCATAGGTGTGTGATGCCCAGCTCTGCTACTCACTGGTTGTGTGTTCTTGGCTGAGTCCTTGTGACCCTTTTCTGTGCTTCAGCTTTCTCCTTGTAAAATGGGAATCATAATAGGACGTGATTGTAGGGTTGTTGTACAGATTAAACTGTAAAATTGCAGAGAGCACTTAGAACTATGCCTGATACCTGGCAGTCATTTAATACAGTCACAATTAAGGCTATTATAGAGGTGGGGTTCAGTGATCTTTAGAGCGTCTTCCGGATCTGGGAGGATGTGATTTCACAGGGAGATCATGAAATCAGGTCTGTATATGCATTTGTAGTGGGGATGAGGGGATGGTGAAAACAAACTCCAAGTTAGAAATAAATCCACTTGGTGGGTGCAGTGATGCTTTCAGTGGGAGCTCCTCATTCTTTTCTTTTCTTTTTTTTTTTTTCCAGAATTGTTCATAGGAACAGGAGAGAGAAACAGGAAGTGGGGTGGGAGGGAGAGATGCACATGAAGAAATAAGGAAATGAAGAGAAAAAGAGGAGAGAAATGGTGAGAATTTCCAGTTTGGAGGCCCACAGCTCGTTTCTTTCATTCACCAACTGATTTGTGGTCCTCTTCTATGTGCCTGGAGTTGTCCTCCGTGCAGTGATGCAGGAAGGATTAAGAGGCAGTGAAAGCGGTAGGACCATGGATGATTCACGTCAATGTACGGCAAAAACCACTACAATATTGTGAAGTCATTAGCCTCCAATTAGTATTGATAAATTAAAAAAAGAAAAAAAAAAAAAAAAAAACGGTAGAACTAAAGGAAATTGGGAGAGACAGGTAGAATGGAAAATGCATGATCAGTGCCACTTGGGAGGCCCCCAGGTCTCTTGTCGTTTTTCATCTGAATTCCTGCAGCAGCCTCCCGACTGACCTCCTTGCGCCCCACCTTGTCCTTCCTCGGCCACTCACATCACTGCCCAGCACAAGCCTCTCCGTGATGCAGATCCACGCCACTCCAGGGCTCGTTGGGTGTCACCAGGACCCGCGGGTCCTGACAGCATCCGGGCCCAGTCCACTTCTCCTGCTTCGCCTCTTGCCACTCCATGCCCACCCTTGTCACCCAGCTTCTTCTGTCTGGTGAGTCTCTCGTGAGCTTGCCTCCCTCACCTCTAGGCTTCCACCATACTGTTCCTTGATGGGAACAGGCTTCCCCTGCCACAGTCTGGCTAAATCCTTCTCATCCTTCAAGCCTTGGCTTAGATTTCACTTCATCCAGGGAGATAACTGGGGGGCCCTCTGATTCACATCTGTACACACACACGGATCTGGATTAGATGGATGACCTTCCTCTGAGAACCCTCCGTGCCCTGCCCTTCCCTACTAAAACGCGTATCACAAGGCATTCCCATGTCCTCTGTCTCCCTTAAATACTAAGCTACACATGTGCACCCACCACGACTGTCTCATCCACCACTTGCTCCTAGCATGTCCCAGGGCCTCTAGCACGGAGTCGGTACTCAGAAAGTGCTTGGCCCTGTGACTTTCCTTCTAAGAATGACAACCTAAGAACACGTGAGCCCCCTGGTACCAACCACTCTGGTATATCCTGCACTGTCCCCCATCCCTGATCTCTGGAGAGCCTAATTCCCCTCCGCTCTAACCCTCTCCTTCTGTGTTAGCTGCCATCAGTTCTGGAATCAGTCTGAGCTATGCTGGACTCGTGTTCACTTCGAAGCCATGGCTAAACACGGCCACACAAACTCTGGCACCGAAGCCTCCAGTCACCCAGATCCTGGTGACCTGACAAGAAAACATCTGGGCGACTGACTCATCTCAGTTTTGTTTTCATGCACATGGTTTGGCACCAGTGAGGACTGCCTGAAGGTCAGGCACCGAAGCCCTGCTGCCGTGACAATTTTCCTCTGGTCTCTTGAAATCATCAAGGGCTTGTATACATGGGCAAGGCTTTTTTAATCAGGGAACAGCTGGTTGTGGTGGGGGACCTATTTGTTGCACCCACTATTAATTAGTAACATTTTAAAAAGGAGAACCAGCAAAGGGGAAAGGAAAGTTTCTGACCGGGGAGGAGAATTGGAAACCATATGTAAAAGCTGCGGGCTGGATTCACATGGCATGATTGGAGAGTCTCAGGTGAAAGATGTATTTTTCTCCTTGAAGACTTTAGAGAGTAAAGTTGTGATCAAAAGTTTCAGGGAAGATCATTTTAGACTTCATCTTTTCAACAAAAGCACTTGAATCACAAGATACTCTCTTGTTGCTTTTCAACAAACATTTACTATACACCTCTATATTCTGGGCCAGTCCCTCAAAAAGTCATGTGAGGAGCAGTTATAAAATAGAATTCTTGCCGTCAAGGTGGTTACAGTGAAACAGAGGAAAACGGACACAAAGCCAGGAGATGTTTAAGTGCGAAGACATACACGTGCGTCATGGCAACAGAGGATCGAGGCATCTTTCTCGGGTTTCAGACCTGGTACTACCCCTGACTGGTGATGTGACCTTGAGTAAATCTCATAACCCACCTGGCATGTTGATAGTGGACCTAACAGGACTTAATATAGGCAACAGCATCTTATAAACTGACAATCGATTTATTGGGGTTAATATCCACCATTAAACTTTCCCAGATTTGCACAGGATGATCTTATAAGTTGTTGAGCTTCTGGTCGTTAGAAGTATTTAAGGAAGCCAGATGACTTCCTGGATAGGGAATGCTTTAAGGGAAATTCCTCAACTGGGGTCGGTGGGTGGGGCGGGGGGAGCCTATAAATGCCTGAGGATTTCTTATTTACAGCACCTTGTTGTAAATAAAAATTGTGAATTTGATTCTGGTTCTAAAACATAGAAAGTGTGTCAAAGTTAGGCTAGCAGCCACCTGCCACTAAAGAACAATATCCACCCATACCAATGGGATGAAGAGGGCCACACCTGACCCTGGCCTGACCTTGGCTTTCCGATTAAGAATACTTCATTGTAGACCACCAGCCAGGTTGAAGGGCAATTTCCCCTTCGTTCTCCAGTGCACCTGATCTACTTCCAAAGTTTTTTTTTTTTTTTTAAAGTTTCTGCAACTCTTCCTTCTGTCTCATCCTTCTCCCATCACCAAGCCCTATTCATTTTACTTCCTAAACATATTTTTATCATCCTCCATCCAGGCATTATCTGTGTTCAGACCTCATGGTCTCTCGCATTAGTCCTTTGGTGTCTAGTCTTGTCTCTTCACCTCCAGCATCCACAATATTCTTCAAACAGTAGCCAGAGTGATCCTTTTAAAATGCAAATCTCATAATACCAGTCCCTTGTATGAAACCAGTCGTTATCTCCCGCTGGCCTCAGTGTCAAGTTCAAGCTTGGTGAACATCCCATAAGGGCTTCTGATCAACATGCGCGCTATGCCCTGGTCAGCCAAACCAACAGCACGCTGCTAATGCTTTGCCTGAGACCTTCCACAGGATCCTTGCACATGCTATTTCCTCTGCCTGGAAACGTCAGCCTTCTCAGTGCATGTTCAAACTTGTGTTTTCTTCCTCATTCAAACTTTTCCTAACCTTTGCCCTCCTCACTCCTCGGCTAAGTTAGAATTAACCATTTACCCTTTGAGGACTTCCAGTACTCCACTTGCACATCCACGGGTGCAGTTTTAATGCCTCCTTACACTCCTTTCTTTACAAAACTCTTTCTCTCTACATTGTGAAGCCTTTGAGGGCAAAGACTGTGTTCCCAGTTGCCTGACATAACAGTGTTTTTAAATGAAGAACTGAAACTGTCCAAATTACCCCTTGACGTTAAAAAAAATAATCAGCAAATGTATATATTCATTCTTGGGCTTTTTTTCATTTTATAAGAAATTACAGGCACTGAGCATTGAGCCAAAGATAAAATCAAGTAAATTTTAAGACTGACTCTCTTTCTTCAAGTAGCTCACAATCTCCGGACAGGGAGCCTGCTAATTAGACTATATGATTAGTGTCATCATAGAGATCTGAAGAATAATCAAGTGAGGTGAGATTTTTCATTTTCCTGTGCCACCTGCGGACATGGACAGCAGGACTAACGGGAGCCACACCATGAACAGAACATTTCTTCAATAAGAGATATAGTCCCTTTTATATTTCTGTGGGATAAGGGATAAGGGTATACATGAAGGATGAGATGCCCGTCACTGACAAAATCTTGACTCACCCCATCAAAGTTCAGATGGTGGGCAGGTGGGCAATAGCCAGCACTTCCATCTTCCTCTGTGGAAGTTGCAGGCCAGTGACACTCTGTCCCACCAGAGACCCTATTGTCATGAAGGAGAAGGATTCAAGGAACACATCCAGCTTTCAGTGGATCACCATCTGGAGCTGTCAGTCTTCTGTCCCCCCAGGAAATAAAGGTGTTTTTAGGAGCTTATTAATCCAGAAAAACAACAACAGCAAAATACATAATGACCACAGAAATTTAGCTGGATGGAGTGAGAATTGGAATACCCACGCATAGTTTCTCTGAGCAGGTGACTGTTCATTGAGAAAAATGTGAAGGGCATAACAGCCATTCTGCAAGGACAAGGAATACTAATGAGCGTTTCTTTAAATGGCATGTTAATCTATGTGGCGACTTTTCTTCTGTGTTGTCGAGATGTGTGACTCCTTGGATGGGAACCACACAGTTTGCAAGAGTCATGGACTTCCTCATAGTGTCGTTATTATGAGTGACTACCAGTTGGGCTTGTTCATGGTCCTAACAAAATTTTGGGGCTTTAAAAGTGTTTCATGAGCATACTCCATCAAAAAAAAAAAAAAAAAAGATGCAGCTGCCTGGCACTATCCATAGGAATTACCGTAGAGTAGACTGGGCACCTTTTGTAGGATCCTGTCTCAGTAAAACTGATGGTTTGTTGACATTTCCCTTCTTCCTCTATTTTTGCTTATCTAAAATGGGCGTGTGAGCTATTGGACAGGATAAGTTTCTTTCTAGTTCTGCCTTCATGACATCTGTTTCCGTGGGTTTTATTAACTCAGTTGCATCTCGCTCAGCAATAATAGTATAGTAAAATAGCCTAAGGAAATGTTCAGAGGAATTTCATGAGAACAACCAAATTTTCATAGTGGTGAGATCAGGAATATATAACTCTGAGTCTTATGCATGCATGCATGCAAGGTCACATCAATGCAAAGTGTCTGACTCTTTGCGACCCTATGGACTGTAGCCCACCAGGCTTCCTCCCAGGTGGCGCTAGTGTTGTAAAGAATCCTCCTGCCAATGCAGGGGACATAAAGAGAGGCAGGATTGATCCCTGGGTCAGGAAGATTGCCTGGAGAAGGAAATAGCAACCCACTCCTGTATTCTTGCCTGGAGAATCCCTTGGACAGAGGAGCCTGGCAAGCTGCAGCCCATAGGGTTGCAAACAATCAGACACGACTGAAGTGACTTAGCTAGCACACATAGCACGTGGTACCTGGGCAGAGAGTTTAGGAGCCCTGTTAGTGGACAAAAATCAAGTTCACAACTCAAGTTAACTCACTAAGGGGGTGTCTTGGTTTCTTTTCTGCTTGCCTGGCATGGTAGACACACAAGATGTGGTACAGAGAAGAAGAGAGCTGGAAATGCAGAAATTATATATTATTTGCATCAAGTTATAGGTTACCTAGTCCCTCAGGAGGCTGACAGTTAAAAAAAGAGAGAGAGAGAAAAGAGAAAAAAAAAAAGTTCCAATGAAAAGAAAGCATGTCATTTCTCTTAATTCCCTCATGAACTATAGACTTGAGAATGAATAGGTCCATTTGGGATCCCTTGGAACACATATCCGTGGTTGGAATTGCTCTTGTACAAGTTGTGTAACGCTCGGTCTATCACTCCATGGGCTCAGAGCATTGGCAGCGGGCTGGCTGCGGCGTGAGATCCAGACACCTAAGGCCGGCAGTCACATCACGGAGCACGTACTCGGGGCCGGGCGCTGGGCCAGGGGCTTTAGTGTTCTGTCTCCTTTGTGCCTCGCAACACTGCGAAGCAGGCAAATCTAAGCCCATTTCCAGATGAGGAAACGGAGACCCAGGGAGTGGTGAGGTCATTTGCCCAGGAGCATGCATCCTGTAAGGGACAGAGCCAGGAATTAAACCCATACTTGTCATGCTCCAGAGCCTGTTTCCAAGACAGGAACGTTCTTTGGATCCTTGCATCCTGCTTGGCAAGGGAGGGCATTCATATGACTGCAAAGCTAGAAAGCTGCTTCTGCAGGAGACACTCCCTTGAGCAGGCACTGTGGGTATATCAGATCATCTCAGTTTCATAACCACACTTTAAAGTGAAGGAGGCATTGTTATTTCCACTTCTCAGATGGTGTGACGGAGGGCCAGATGGTTAGAGTGACTGTCAGAAGAATAATGGCGGGACAGTGGCTCAGGTGTTCAAAGAACTTTTCCTCGGGAGTTGGACCTGGAGGTGAAGTGATGGGGGTCTACTTTCTCCTTCTCGTGGCTAACAACACAAGCGTTAGTGGAGAGAAATTACGGAGCAGCATCTCCAGGTCAGTGGCTTAGGCCGAAACCCACCCAGGCTCCAGTGAGTCAGTTATCCTCTCCTGGGAAGCCTCAGGCTCCCCATGCAGAAAGTATGACTAAAATGGGCATTGAGAAGATTTCAGGAGTTCAGACTCAGCAGGAGGCAGTGTCTTAGCAAACACTGTAGAAATCTTAGCTGTCATGCCATCATCCTCGTCATGGTCCTCCTCCTCGTGTTTGACTGTCTAACAGCGGTGGGCACTCACGTTGGCCAGTCAAGGTGAAGGAAGCTCAAAAGTCGAGATGCACAGAGAAACCGCAGGCCCACCACCTCTTAGCTATTTAAACCCGCCAGTCACCGGAACCCCTGAGCGTCAAGCGCTTCATCTCTAAAGTGGAAATGGTAGAGATCCTGCTGTTCCACCCACCTTGCAGGGAGGCCCCAGGCTCGGGAGGCTAGAAGAGAAAACGGCTTGGCAAGGTCTAAAGTGGAAGTGGTGCAGAGTCTACGTTGCTAATTCACCTTTATGTATTTTTCTTTTCTTAGTATCTAAAAATTCGTGCACAAATTTATCTGTGTTGTAAAATTAGAAGCCAAATGACTCAAAAATCCTTTTGACTCATTTCCTATTTGGCTTTTTTGTGCCTTTGTTGTTTTTTTGTTGTTTTTATTTTGGCTGCGTTCGGTCTTGGTTGCAGCATGTGGGATCTTCAGTCTTCATTGCAGTGTGGGGGATCTTTAGTGTGGGGTCTAGTTCCTTGACGAGGGATCGAACCAGGGCCTCCTGCATCAGAGTGTGCATTTTTAGCCACTGAACCATCAGGGAAGTCCCTGACTCATTCCTATCTGCTTGCCCTGGGCTCTCCTGATCTCCTCCCCGAGGGGTCACCAACCCAACAACACCTCTATCACATTTGATTCTTTTTTTTTTTTTTCAGTTATTTAATATTTTGCCTTTCCAGTGAGATATGTAGCCAAGTAAATGAAGACTAGGTTTTGGACCCAAGCTGCTTAAGTTTGAACTGTGACTTCATCATAGTCTAATAATGTGGATAATTGTTATCCTTTCCGGATCTCACTTTCTGCCTCTGTGAAGTGAGGACACCAGTGGTACCTAACTCAGGGCCCCATTGTGAGGACTGAGTAGGCTAACGAACAGATAAACAGGACGCGACGCCTGCGACTTTCAGTGTGTGTTCCTTGGTGCTGTTGTGGGACAGATAAGTTCACGGAGTCGTGGGTCACAGCTGAATCCTTGGCACTGACTCTGGTGCCTGTACCCAATGAGTGACTGATAAATAGTTCTTAGACGGGTAAGAGAATGCTACATTCAATTTTATCTGGGATGCTGCCAAGGAGTAGGGAAGCTTCATAGAAATATTACAAAAATAAGAATAGCTTGCATTACTTAAGCTCTTAATCTGCACCAGACAAGCCCTGTCTGCTTAAGACATATTGACTCCTTTAATCCTCACAGAAATCCTAAAGGATAGATCTTACTCTTACTGCCCTCATTTTATTGGTGAGAGAACCCAACAGGTTAAGTCTCCTGTAACATAGTCACACGGGCTTCCCTGATTCAAACGTAAAGTATCCACCTGCCAATACAGGAGACACAGGCTCGATCCCTGGGTCAGAGAAGGAAATGACAAACCCACTCCAGCATTCCTGCCTGGGAAACCCCGCAGACAGAGGAGCCCGGCGGGCTACAGCCCACGGGGTCACAGAGAGTCAGACAGTACTTAGCGACTAAACAACAATAACACAGTTACACAGCCACGATGCAAACCCAGCCAATGTGGGTCCAGTGTGGGCACCCTTCACTTCTAACCTCGTTTCTCTCTCCTAAGGGATTGTTAACTGGCTTCCCATGAAGATGCTGAGGGACTTTAACCAGTAACCATTCACCTGGTGGTTTCCTGCTCATCCTTCTGGGCTGAAAGTGCTTACTCCTCTCTCCTTAGAATCATGAGTGTAACGATGCAGAACATAAAGATAAGTTAATACCACCTTTGAGAACACATGTGTAGAATGGTCCCAACAGTTTCAGAAAGATGCTGAGACCATTTGGTGGGTTCACACCTGGCTGGCTGGGTACAGCTGCTTTACAGAGACCCACTTCTCACCTTACAGCCCATTGGACTTCAAGAGATAGCCCACCACTCTGAACCGTGCCAACAGCAATGTGGAGTGACTCCACAGTGTCGATGAGAATGAGGGAAGAATTGAGTGGAAAGGGATTCCCATTGAGATCGGGATGATGATCATCAACCTGCTAAGATCAGATGTAAATTACCAACACAGAGTAGCAATGGGAGTCACAGATATCAGCCAATCAGAATGAACGTTGGCCCGAGAGAAGGGAATGGATAATGGTCCTAGAGCATGGCTGTGGGAGTGCATATCTGTGGGCTTTCAGACTGAGGGCTAGGTAATTTTTCTACCTCTAATGTTTTCACAGATTCTCAAAAGGAAAGGAGAAGGATTTGTCTAAGGCAGCACAGAAATTCAGTGGCAAAAATGAGAACACAGCCCAGACTCAGGACTCCCGTAAGAACTCTTTGATCACTCTTGTCTACCCTATGGTCCCTACTGAGGACCAGAGAAGCAGGTCCAAGCACAAACTGCTCATTCCTCAACATGACACTGCAGGTTAACTTTCTATGCACCTTTTTTCTGAAGAGCGTAAAGCTCTTCACATATACCAGGGCCACCGTCTAAAACCATCGTCGACGTTAGCATCTGTTAACTGCTTGAAGTTTACGCTTTCCCTTGTGGCCCAAGTCAGTCGGTGGTCTGTATTCTCTTAGGGTTAAGTGGTCTTTTCTCTCAGTGCTCGTCTCAGCAGTGCTGCCTGTTGACTTGGAAGACTGGCCATGGAGGGGTCTCTGTATCTGTGGAGTTAATGACAGACTTGGGGTGCTTCATGGTAAATCTCCAGTTGTCTGAAAAGAACTTTTAAATTTCTCATTGATGTCATTTATCCTAAGTGCTGAGTTTTGGAGGCAAGCATACCTGCTTATTGGCCGTTACAAATTCATGAGTGCTGTCTTTTTCTTTTCTATAAAATGGAAGTAGTCATATTACCTGCTTCTTGGAAGTGTTACAAAGATTAAATGATGCTATATGTAAGCACTCACCACATATAAGCAAACAATAAACTTTAACTTTAGAGACAGACAAAAGTAATAGTTTGAGAATGAAAGATTGTGTTAGACAGCTAGCCAGACCTTGGCACACTGCCAGGCACATAATTGATAATAGATAAACAATTGTTGGATCAATAAGTAAATTATCATCATCATCTCCCCCCCCCCCCAAAAAATGTTATAGTGGGAAAATATTGGTTTGGGAATGAGAAAACCAGAAAATTATTTCTTTGGGATGGTTTAGATGCATGAGACTTTGGGAGAATCCCTTCCCTTCTGCGTCTTCCTCTGCAAAGCGACAGTGCTAGGTTTAACAGGCTGTAATGCACTTTTGGGGGATTTCCCTGAGGACTCAGTTGGCAAAGAATCTGCCTGCAATGCAGGAGAAGCAGGAGACGTGGGTTCGCTCCCTGGGTTGGAAAGATCCCCTGGAAGAGCACATGGCAACCCACTCCAATATTCTTGCCTGGACAATCCTATGGACAGAGGAGCCTGGTGGGCTACAGTCCATAGGGTCGCAAAGAACTGGACACGACGAAGCAATTGAGCAATGCACTTTTTGATTAAAAAATATGTGTATGTCAGTGGGCTGACGCAACACACACCAACATCATCCCATAGACCATCGAGGTAGGGTTACGTGCACACGACAAGGTAAGGAGCAGTACAGGGTAATGCACGACCGCACTGGCTGAACATCTTGAAAACGAGACAGGAGAGGCTCAGGGGAGGAGGAGCTTCACTCTGACTGGTGGAGGGCACAAGGAAGGTTTCCTGAGAGAGCTACAGCTTTCTTCAGCTGGATTTTAAGAGTTTGAAGGACTTCATATATAAGCAGTATCACATATTTGTCTTTCAGAGACTTCAATCAATCTGTAAGTCTATCCATGTAAAGTGGAACAGATGAACTTATTTAAAAACAGAAAGAGTCATAGATTTAGAAAACAAACTTCGGGTTACTGGGGGGAAGTACAGAGCAGGATAAGTTGGCAGGATTGACATAAACACACTATATAAAATTGATAATGAAAAAAGGACCTATTGTGCAACACAGGGACATCTACTCAATACTCTGTAATGGTGTGTATGGGAAGAAAGTCTGTGTGTATAAATACACACACACACACACTCATCTGTATACCTGAAACTGATGCAACATTGTAAATCAAATACACTCCAACAAAAATTAAAATAAATAAAAGGTGCATGCAAACGAACATAACAACAAGAAAACCAACAAACCACAGAATCTGAAGGACTCAAGCTGAGGTAAGATGAAAGAAGCAGGGCATTATTCTGGAAGTCACCCAGAGGCAGGAGTTCCAGAGGTTTCCAGAGTTCACCCAGTGTTCACTGATCCCCTATTCAGCGTAAACCATAGAGAGTTAACCCCATGGAGGATTTCAAAAGGCAGAAAACTCAGGCTCATCTTCAATAAGCTTAAGATCTGTCACAGAAAGCAATACAAGGGCATGCATCTAACAATACAGGACAGGAAATAAAACTAAATAATTATCTGGGAATGACTTATTTTAATGTTTAATAAAGAATAACATTATGGAGAAGGTGACATTTCCACTAGACTGGAGAAAAAGACGTAGACTGAGTTTGGGTTTGAACATGTACCTGCTAGCCAGATGAGTTGGGGTAAACTGCTCCCTCTTTCTGAACTTGGGTTTCCTCATCAATTAAAACAAGCAGAGCAAAACCAACCTAATTGAGTAGTCAGAATACATGCCCTCGGGTCCATGCATGGCATACAGAAAATAGTCAACAAGTAATGCTAATCTTAATTGGTAGAGACTGATTTCATCAGAAAGCATTGTTGGATTAGCTTCCCACGAAAAGGTCTTCTTCATTGAACAACAATTAATTGCATGCCTTCAACCTCAGCTGATATAAAAAGTGGCTGATTGAATGTGATTATGCAATTTCTGGGGAAAAAAAAAACAGAATTGAAAGCATCGTCCATTATATGACTCAAGGCCTCTTCTCAAAAAAGCCACAAGATAACGTTAGTCCTGGAATTAAGAGGAAAGGTCATCACACATTTTATTTTCCATTCAACTACAACAACAACAAAAGGTGAAACACACCAAATGAAGAAAATGCCCACCATTTCCTATTATGATTTTTCACAAAGCTTCCTTTTCCTTAAGATTATGGAGATATTCTGACTACAGTTTAAAATATACAACGATGAAAGGTAGTTTGGAGTAGACATCACCAAGCAGTTAAGAATATGAACTTTGAAGTGAGACAGACTTGGGTTCAAATGTCATAAAAGCCAACCAACTTTATCGAGCTTCATTTTTTTTTTTTAATTTGCAAAATGGGAATAAGAAAAACTACAGATTGTAGTTTTGAGGATGAAACGAAATAGTCTATATAACCACTCAAGATAGTAGCTTATCTCTTGTAGTGAATTCTAGCTAATTATTATTTTACTGAAGAGAATAAAAGATAGAATTCATAAAGTTAGATGTTTTTCTACAAATAAAAAAAGCCGTGTCAAGCAGTGATAAGTCAAAGTGAAGTCGCTCAGTCGTATCCGACTCTTTGTGACCCCATGAACCGTAGCCTACCAGGATCCTCCGTCCATGGGGTTTTCTAGGCAAGAGTCCTGGAGTGGGTTGCCATTTCCTTCTCCAACCTTCAACTAAAAATCTCAGCTTAAGTAATGCCTTACACAGTGGAGGTGAATAAAATGAAATTCCTTGTCATGAGCCAGGGACAGGGGTTGGAGTTTAGAAGTTGCTATTCAGCTTCCTAGTCATAAAACTGCAGGAAGACTAGAAGAGGATTCCACTTCATTCCAGAGCCTCCCACTTGGGGACACAAGGATTCAGAAAATACAGAGGAAAACATTTGGAGCTTACCAGCTCCACCTCCATCCAGAGTGGTCCCCAAGCCCCATCTACCCATCCTCATCTCAGGCATAACAGCATGATCCCTGACTCTCTTTTTTTTGTGGCTTTGTAGAACAGGCAATTCTTTATATTTACTTTAAAAAAAAAAAAAACAAAACAAAACTGTTTTTTGGCTGTGCTGGGTCTTCATTGCATTACGCAGGCTTCTCTAGTTGTGGTGTGGGCTCAGTAGTTACAACTTACGGGCTTAGCTCCCCCTTGGCATGTGGGATCTTAGTTCCCCAACCAGGGATTGAAACCATGTTCCCTGCATTGGAAGGCTGATTCTTAACCAGTGGGCCACAAGAGAAGTCGTGAGCAGACAATTATTAAAACATGAGATTCATTTTTTTTTTTTTTTTCAGATGGAGCTTGGAGATGCTAAAAAAAAATACTCAGGGTTAAAAACAAAATTTATTTTTTAACATGATTTAAAAAGAGAGGATAGGCAGAAAACTACTGAGCGATTCAAATAAATTAGGTTCCAACCTACCTCCTAGTTTTGTGAAAAGTTAAAAGCTGAGGACAGTGCCTAACACATAGCTGGTGCTTAATGCAGATGAGTTATCACTGCTGGCATGAATCTTATGATTGTCAACTTGAGTACATGTGTTAAATTAATATAATTAAACTTCTGTACGGGAGGAAGTAAAGAAGCTAATGTTTCTGCAACACCCACTGACCTGTGTGCTCATCACTACGCCACATGATACCCATCCCCACCGTCTCATTTCATCTCCCAGATAACCCCATGCAATGTGTGAAAATGAAAACTGAGATTCAAAAGGTTAAGTGATTCTTCCTGGCCCCCAGAGCTAGAACACAGAGTGCTAGGTCCAGATTTAGTCTATGTGATTCGGGATTTGGTTTTTTCTCCTGTAAAACGGGATGATTTTTAGACTTCCTCTGTAGGCTTGTTCTGAGGATTAGATGGCATCATTCCTCTAAAAAGCATTTGAACATTGCTTGGAACATAGAGCATAGTCAATAAATGTAAGGCGTGATTAGAATTGTTCCTTAGCAAAGGTAGAATGTGTATCCACTTTCTTTCCCAAAGCCTGATTTCTTTCTAGTAAACCTCCCTTGGGCAGCCAGTGAACTTCAGTACCTCTGTCTGTGTATCCATAGATACATTGTCCGGGAAAGAGGAGACTGGCAAAATAAAGAAATCGTGCATTTATTAAGAGCCTGATATATTCATAGCACCGACCAGATTAGCATCATAGCAAAAAGTAAACAAGCATAAGGAAGCAAAAATGCATACATACATCTATACATGTATGTGAATTTATGGATTTGCAAGTCAATCTCTATAAATGTGTGTGTATGTGTGCGCGTGCACGAACATGTCCTAAGTTGCTCAGTTGTGTCTGACTCCTTGCAACCCTATGGACTGTAGCCCACCAGGCTCCTCTGTCCATGGAATTTTCCAGACAAGAATACTGGAGTGGTTTGCTATTTCCTTCTTCAGGTGATCTTTTCAACCCATGGATCAAACTTGCATTTCTTATGTCTTCTGCATTGACAGGCAGATTCTTTACCACTAACACCGCCTGGGAAGCCTATACATCTGCGCGCGCGCGCGCACCCACACCCACACCCACACCCACACCCACACACACACACACACACACATGTTCTGAACAAGCAGCTAAAATTTTATGCAAAGTGCTGAACCAGGCAATTAGGGCAAACACAAATATGAAGGCAACAGACTCTGTCCCACATGAAAAACAGGGACAAGCAGATATATAATTAAGCCTGATGGTTGGCTTTGGGAAAATACCCAGAGAAATTCAGAGGAAGTTTTATGAGAGCCCAGAGGAGGGAGCCCTTCAGGCTGGTAGGGAAGGGCATAGTGATGGAACTGGCCCTTGAAGAGCCTTGCCTAGATGGATTCCAGTCTTGTCAACAAACAAACCAACAAAACACATAAATAGGACCCCAGGAACAAAGCAGGATCCTATCTTATGAAGTTCCGGATTCTACCAGACAGGCAATGCTTGCTTTGGAATTCTGAGATAAGAATAAGCCTTCTGGTGTGGAGTAAGAAGGAGGTAGAGTTCAATCTGTAGATGAAAGATGACAGAAGCCCAGCGAGCCATAAAATGTAGATTCCCAGAAAAGAAGACAGGGAACTCGTTGATTGAGTTTCCACAATGCGTCAGATAGCACAGCATCCTCAGGACAGCTCCATGAAAGGGTCCCTGAGATCAGAGAAATGAAGTGACTTGCTGAAGGCTGCAGGAACCCATGAGGGTGACTCTGAGATGAGTCCTCTGAACCAGACACACGCATTCAAGCGCTTCCCAAACTTTAGCACACCTCTCACAGGCTGCCCTCCTGACTTCCAGTAAAGAGATACTGAAGCTTACGGGCTGCCCAAGTGAGGTTTACTAGAATGTACGCTTTGGGCAAGAAACTGGATTCACATCCTATCTTTGCTAAAGGACAACTCTAAACATCGGATCAATGAGTGTGAGGAAACTCTGGGAGATAGTGAAGGACTGGGGAGCCTGGCAGGCTTGCAGTCCACGGGGTCACACAGATTTGGACACTACTTAGCGACTAAGCGACAGCAACAATTCTAATAACGCCTTACATTTATTGAGTATGCACCTTACAACTCCCTGGTAAGATGCCCTGCTTCTAGTTATTACCAAATAAAATATTAAAGGAGTATATCCTAAGAGTGGAGGAACAGGTCTTTTTGTTCTATCAAAGTAGTTTTTAGAAAGAAAATCCTCAGAAACAAGGGGCTATTTGGAGGGTAGGAGGGAATTGAGCAACTATTGGGTATTTAGATGGGAATGACTGCCATGTTCCAAAAATATGGGGACTCCATTACACTTCAGATTTGGAAGTGATCTTAGGAATCTCCTGACTTTTAATTTTACATAGGAGCAAACTTAGGTCAAAGAGTTGACACAGAGTCAGAACTCCAGTCTCCTAACTCTTAGATGATTGCTCTTTGACCATAAATGATAAAAGGAGATGGGCCAAATCCATGAGAGATCAAGGGATGGAGTAAAAGAGGGATGGTGGTATTTGACCTATTATTTGTTACATATAAATAGGAATGGCATGCATAGGCCAATGATAAGGGTGGGTCATGAACCAAGGGTTACAATTCATCCAGTTCTAACCACTCAGTTAAAAACAAACATATACATGTGTACATAGATATATACATCCATAAAAGTATGTGTGGCTTCCAAGACAGGTGGGATAGAATAATAACTGTATGTTCCATGAAAAGACCAATGAAAAGTCTTTTAAACACATTTTAAGCACATTTAGGGGCTAAGTTCCAGAAGTTCACAGAGCTATGAGACTCGGATCTCTTTATCCCTTCCCCTCACGCCCGTCACAGGACAGGCATGGTGACTTGGCCTCCCAGATGCTTGTTTATCTTTAAGAACCTAAAGAGCACTTGGTCCTGGACAATAACAGTAGAATAAATGGGTTTATATAGCATTTTTATAGCTTACAAAATACTATATACCTGAAAGCGTCCTTTAACCTCAAAGCACATTTGTGAAACACATATCCCATTTTAAAAGTTCAGACGTACAGGGTTAGCAAATCACCTGGCTCAGGGCATGGCACTGATCCGTGTTGGAGTGAGTGAGACTTAGAATTATAAGCCCCACATTTTGAGCTTTGGTGGGAGAGCTGACAAAGTCCCAAAAGCCTAGGAATATTCAAAACTATTGTATGCAATGACTTAGAAGCCCTTGGAAGGAATAGTTTCCAAATGCCTAGTAGCCGTAATCGAAATGAATTAGTAGTCAGGTTCCAATTTCTATTGAGAAAAGAGAGGGATTTTGTAGTATATAATATACAGAGTTCAACATAGGTCTTATTAGTATCATTATTAAATGCCAACTTCATGACTTTTATACTTTACTTGGAGTTGCAGAAAGTGAAAGGTTTGCCTAGGCAAATTCCTTCTCCATGGCATTGTTTCTGGAAATACATTTATGATATAATGCCATTTCCATTTTATAACTGGAGAAGCTGATTTCATCCATTCTGAGCCTAAGACTATATGACAAGTTCTTCCCAAAGCAAGAAGATCTGAATCTGGGATCTCCCATTTGCAGAACGGGGCCATCATCCCTGCACACCACATGCCGGCTTTTATGGGGGATATCTGAGTCATTTGCTCATCCTACAAATCCGCATGCTTCAACCAGCACATATTCTCCACTAGTGTTCACCCTCCCGAAGCAAGCAGGAATGACCCCAGTTCTTAGGCAGGATCCAGGGTAGCCCTGAGGACAGGAGACATGGGAGGAAAGTCGAGTTAATCCCACCGCAGGCTTCCAGCTCACTATCCACATGCAAGCCTCACACAGCATATTTTTATCACTGTACTGTTTGAACAACCCAGTAACTAATAATTTGTAATCTACCGCTGCTAACTCATTTTAACTTATTTAACACTTGGAAGGGGAGAAAAAAAAAACAACAACTGTTTTGCCATAAGGGGGAGCTTTTGAGTTCTACAAAGAGGGGGAAAAAAAAGAAAAAAAAAAATTACATATATGTCCCAGTTCAAAACAGATCTACAAAGCAGGAAATGGTCAGATCCTTACCTGTGACTTGAACAGTGTCAGAGGGATCTGAATTTCTTAGATGGAAAAAAGAAGGCAAAATGATAGGTGTTTTGTTTTATTTTTTATATAAAGCTGAAATAATTTCTAACAAATTTCTAACAAATTTAAAAGTATTCAGGAGTATTCAGAGACCTAGTTGTGCTGAGTCTACAGCTTCGGGAAAGCAAATGCCTTTCCTAGTTGCTTCTGATGATTCCTTGAGGACTTTGGGACAACATTTGGACTAGCTGAAGCCAGCAGCACCGGGACTCAGAAAAGAGGGGGGATAACTGCATAACTTTAAGGGGATTCCAAGAGGGGAAAGGAGAGGGAAGGCAAGAGAAGGGAAAGAGGGAGAGAGATACGGAGTGGAAGGAGGGAGAGAAGAGAGTGAGGGTGAGAAAGGAGAGTGAAAGAGAGGGAGAAAGAGACAGCATTACCAAAAAAGAAAAAAAAAAGAAAAAAACAAATCTGAGAATCAAGTTTCAAGACTCTTTATGTGCTATAGAGAAGGATGAGGTTGACCAGCAAAGTGCAAAGGGGATCCTGAGAGAAGAGAGATTTTTCTTCCCGCCAGGAGGAAAAAATAAAAATAAAAAGGTGGGAGGGGGGGAGTGAAGGAGGGGGGGAAAAAAGCAAGCAAAACAAAACAAAAACAGGAATGTGTGTTTTGAGCAGGAATGAGGAGAGCTGGGAGGACCATAAGGGGGTGTGTGCAGAATTTCATTAAATTGTTACTTTAAGATTGTCTTCTTAAAAAAAAAAAAAAAAAAAGGAGGGGGTGGAGAAGCGGAGCGAAGGAGGCAAACGGGAAGGTGGAGGACGGCTGGGTAGCTCGGCCTCTCCAAACTGATTGATTAGTCATGATCCCCGCAGTTTTAACTAGGACTCATTCAATTGGGAAGGTGGAGCGCTCGGGAGCAGATTAGCATACGCTTGTTTACTCATCTTCTGAGGGATTTTTCCCCCCTCTTTCCTTTCATTTTGTGAAGAAGGAGGGAGGGGAGGGGGGACTGGGGTGGGGGGGAGAAGGGGGCTGTGGCTTGTGTTATAAAGGACGCAAAAAATAAATAAATTAGAGCATCTTTTGGGGGGGAGGGAATTCAGCGGCTCAGTGTCTTAGAGGAGCTTTTTTTTTTTTTTTAAGAGCGAGAAATCATATAAAATAAAATGAAATAAAACAAGGAGGAAGGCAACCAGCTGTTAGAGGGGGGAATAAGGCAGATAAAGGAGCGGAGAGAGAAATTAATTGCCAACCAGGAGGAGTTGGGCTGTATTTTTTCAAAGGTGGGGGGAGTGGAGCACACACCTTGAGGAGGAAAGCCAGAAAGAAAAGAAAAAAGCAAGTGGAAGGGGGGGCTCGCCCAAGAAGGGTGAAGAAGCGAAGAAAGTCGAGGCGCCGAGGCTCCTAAAGCTGGCAGCTCCGGGCGGCGGTGCAGGGGCGAAGGGGGGGCGGGGGGGACCGTCGGACATGCGGCTCTGGAGTTGGGTGCTGCGCCTGGGGCTGCTGAGCGCCGCGCTGGGCTGCGGGCTGGCCGAGCGCCCCCGCCGGGCCCGGAGAGACCCGCGGGCCGGCCGCCCCCCGCGCCCCGCCGCCGGCCCGGCCACCTGCGCCACCCGGGCGGCCCGCGGCCGCCGCGCCTCGCCGCCGCCGCCGCCGCCGCCGCCGCCGGGCGGTGCCTGGGAAGCCGTGCGCGTCCCCCGGCGGCGGCAGCAGCGGGAGGCAAGGGGCGCCGCGGAGGAGCCGAGCCCGCCGAGCCGGGCGCTCTATTTCAGCGGGCGAGGCGAGCAGCTGCGCCTGCGAGCCGACCTCGAGCTGCCCCGGGACGCGTTCACGCTGCAAGTGTGGCTGCGAGCAGAGGGGGGCCAGAGCTCTCCGGCGGTGATCACAGGTAAGCGAGGACGCCCGGGCGGGCGCTGCACCGGCCCCGCGGCCCCAGGGGCGCGCGGGTGCCTGGGCGCGGGTGACGGGATGGTCGGGGGGCTGGAGGGTGTGTCTGTGCAGGAGTCGCCGCTCAGCTGGCGGCTCAGAGGCTCCGGGACGAGCCGCGAGCCTCACTTTGCCCCATCTGCGGAATGGGCGCGCTCGGAAGGTGTCTCTGCCTAATCCCTCGGGAAGAACGCAGGGAGCGCTCCCGGCCACCCCGACCGCAGTTGGTGAGGGCTGGTCCCGGGGAGCCTTGTGCACATGAATCGTGTTTTGGATGGTCAGATGGACTGTCTCTGTTCGGGATGGAGGGGAGGATGACCCAGTTGGGATGCATGTGAATAGAGGCTAGGGACCATTGATTTCTTTGGCTTTTTAGTGGAGATAACCCCCCCACCCCCGCTTTACTTAGCCCAGTTACCCTGAAAGCCTGCAAGGTTGTTGTGATCCTCTGGACTTAAAAGTACTTGAAGTGCCCCAAAGTTGCTCCGTACTTGCTGCCTGCCTCTGGGATTAACCCCCTACCCTCAGCCACCCACAGACACGCACGCACACTGCCGTCCCGTGTTCTCGCTTTCCAAGCCCCTTGCCTGTCATTCGGAGCTGGGGTGAGACTTTCCGCATGCACACCCAGCCAGTCTTCCCTGAACTAGGCTGCGAAACGGGGCGCTTTTCTCATTTGGGACTTTTACAAGCCCGTAATGAATTTAGGTTCCCCTCCTCACACCCTCCCCTTTCCATAGCAAACCCCATAGTGAAACCGGACACTTTGCGAGGGTTGCAAACCTTAGAAAATCCTCCAGCATCCATTTCCCCCCCCCTCTTAATGAATCTGTGGCAATGCCTTTAATAAAACTGGGGGGCGGAAAGGGGGGGCGGCGCTGGAGGAGAGAAGGAAAGTTTTGCCTCTTCTGGCTGGGAGATTCCCTCCCTGCACAAACAATCTTGCCCCGTCCTCGGACGTCTCAGAGTAGGGGTTCCCCCATCGCCGCAGCCAGGAAACGTGTTGGAGGCGTTTTGCGATCCCACCCCCTTACACACACTTTCTTAGAAGGGAGAGCTCTGAGTTCTCCGGGCAGTCCAGCGGCTTCTTTCTGTCCTGTCGTGGACCTTCTCAAATGTTGCTAACTCTGTCCTATATTTACATGAAACCCATTTCGGGGACCCAAACTCGACTGCGTACTAAGTAAGCATATACCCGCAAAGCTCCGCTCTCCCGCTACCAAACCCCAAACTGAGAGCTACAAAGTGACTTTCCCCCATGCCTGACGTCATCACATGCTATTTTTTTCTTCTTTCTTTTCTCTCTTTCTTTCTTTTTTTTTTTTTTCTTTGCGTCTCAGGAAGGAGAGGGAGACTGAGCTCGTTCAGTTTTCGCCCCCAAGCCCCAGTCAGCCAGAGGGGGTTTAATGTAGCGTAGAGGAGACCGTACTTGTAATGCTGATGCTTATAATTCAGGGCTGTGGTATGTTTACTTCTCTTTCCGAACACAGGAAAAACACAGAGCCTGCTACTTGGAGGGTTTTTTTTTTTTTTTTTTTTAGTGAGTAGATCTGATTTTTTCCTAGTCTATACCTGTGGTACAGGGGTTTGGAAACGTTCTCCTCCAGAGCGGAGAGCCCAGGGTTATAGAGGTATCATCAATGAAAAGGTAGTAAATGCATTTCTTCAAAACAAACAAACAAATACATATAGCACCTGAGATTCCACAGGAGCCTGCTTTATAAAGGTCTGTAATTCAGACAAGGAGCCCCCTCTTGACACACACACACTCTCTTGAGCACTCATTCACTCTCTCACACAAAGATTGTGCAGTAAAATACTTTAATTGGATGGGGGACGTTAGGTTATTATTGCTTGTATAAAATGCCTGGTCCATTTTATGTGTGGAAATAACATTCCTCTCAAAACGAGAAAGAGGAAAAAAAAAAAAAAAGTCACTGCTGCTGTGTAGCCCCAGAAAGCTCAGAGCTTTTCTCCCGAGGATTCTGGTGGATTTTTTTCCCCTCCCCTAGTTGAATCTGAGCCAGATTTGACGGTGTGTAAACACCTGGCCTTGAGCCAGAAAAGACTCACTCTGCGTATCCTCCACACGGTACAGGCTGTGAGACTGAAAAGAACCTGCTTCTCCTTGAATTAAAACGCAAACAAACAGAGGTTCTTTGCAGAAGCACTTTTGCAGCTCCTTCCTCCGTGTCAGTTCAGACTGGGAGAGGCAGGGCTGGCTGAGGTGGGCAATTTGGCTGAGGGTACCAAGCCACGTCCTCCTGTGGCGACCTTGGGTGCCCGGGTGGCCACCTGACCTCTGCTGGCACTCTCTGGCGGGGCGTCGCCACTTTCCTAGGAATCCCTGGTCACCTATCTTGAGAGAGCAGGCATCTCCCAGCAGGGACCTCACTGCTATTTCAGGCAGAGGGTTGCTGCCTCGCTGTCAGGCCAGGCTGCCTTACATCACTCTTTGCTGCAGGATTCAATTGGGTTTCGTAAAGGTCTAATTTTATGGTGCTGTTAACCGGGTCTGTCGTCTGGCAGAGGCAGGCCTTGCCGCTGCTGGGAGGCGGGCCGTGCTCCCAGATCCGCCTGGGATGCTATTTCTACCCCGGTTCAAACTTCACTGACACCAGTTCAGACAGGCGCTCAGAGAGGCAGAGAAGACTGAGGGAGCAGTTTGCTTCTAAAGCTCAGAAAACATGCCTTTTATTTTTTCCAAAAGGGAAGTGGAGGAGGGGGGCGGAATATATATATGTGTGTGTGTGTATATATATATGCACATACACACACATATCTGTACATGTGTGTGTATGTGTGCGCGCCAGTTGCTCAGTCGTATCCGACTCTTTGCGACCCCATGGACTGTAGCCCGCCAGGCTCCTCTGTCCTTGGGATTTCCCAGGCAAGAATACCAGAGTGGGTTGCCATGCCCTCCTCCAGGGGATCTTCCCAACCCAGGGATTGAACCTGGGTCTCTCACGTGGCAGGCAGATTCTCTATCATCTGATCCACCAGGGAAGCCCACGTATATACGTGTGTGAGCATTAATAAAAATGAAAAGGCTTGTGCAGGCAAAAGCAGAGCTGAAGTTAGAAAGCGCCTGTGTGCAGGAGTCTCTGAACGGGCCACCCACGGTGGATGGTCTGAGAGCTGAAGAGTCCTTTAAGGCTGTTGTGAAAAGGGTCCTCCGAGGTCCCCCAGGCCAGATCTTGTCTCTTTGGCCCAACAGGGAGACAGATGCAGCGAGGGGAGGGGTCCCCAGTGGCAGGAGCTAGGATTTGAGCCTGGGCGTCTCCACTCCCAGGCCTTACCCACTACCCTGCTGAGAAATCCTGTCCGAGAAACACTGTCACCTCCCACCCCTCACAGACCCACCACCCAGGCACCCGGGGCATGGCACCTGGGGTTCCCTTTCAAGTCTGGGGGTGAGGGGGGCTTATTGACACATCCTTTAGCCTTTATAGCGTACCAGGCAGGATCCAGACTCCTGCCCCTCATCCCCACCTGCCCTCCCCCACCATACCTCTCCAGTTTGACAGAGAAAGAAGGGGAAGAAAAAGAAAACAAGACTCAATTTGCTCCAAGGAGCAGAGGCCCCGAGCAGCAGTTAATCTTGTTAAAGTTTCTCTGACCTGCTAGATAAGTGAGATGTGGACCCCACAAGTACCGCCACCTCCTCCCACCCCCATCCCTCGGTGACCCAGAACCCCTGCTCAAAAGGAGGGGACAGGATTTACCTGAATCCCTTCCAGCACCTCCTCTTGCCGTGCTGCTTTCCTTTGTCCTAAATGTTGGACTCTTGAGTTGGCAGGCTACTGAGAGGAGACTTTTATTTCCTCCCTTCTGCAGCCCACGCTTCCCACAACCCACTCAACCCCCAAGAAGCCTTGGCTTTATGGGCTGAGGACACTTGGTGGCAGGAAGGAAAGTGACTCTTCCCGGGCGCCTCCAAGGTGCCGGGCCCTGAGCGAGGTGCTTGCCTTGTGTCTGCGAGGTTCACCCTCACAACCACCCTGCAAGGTGGACCTTGTCACCTGTTTTCCAAATGAGGAAACAAAGTCTCAGAGGGTGGAAGCTACTTAGTCCAAAGTGGACAGAGCCCAGGTGTGACCTCAAGCTGCAAGTGTCCGCTTCTTCTTCAGCAGTCTTTTTGGAGAGAGAGAAGGAATGACCCCCCTTCCCTTCTTTAGACCTGCTGTGGACCACTCCTTTCTGCCCCTCTGCGTGCTAACTGTATTCCTTCAGATGAAATGGGATAAAACATGAACCTAAATCTCCTTAGATCTCTGGGTTCGACTTGCATATCTGGGTTGTTGTTTTTTTTTTTTTTTTTTCACTTCCCATCAAACTATCTTTCAGACAGACTGGGCGTGGAATTTCTGTTGTCAATGACTTACTGTGGGATTTGAGTCAGGTCACTTTGTCTTTCTGCCCCTTTAGCTTCCCCTTCTGTAAAATGGGCATAATGGTGTCAGGATAATGCAGGGGAATAAGCAGGCAGAAAGTATCTGGCACAGAACCAGCTCGTACTGGGGACTCAGTCAATGGCAGTGAGTGGTAGCTGGATCCAGTAAGTAACCCTCTTGCCTTTCCTAATGCGCCACCTTGCCTTCAGCCTGGTTATGCCTTGTTAGGGCTTCCCCGCTGGCGTGGCTGGGGAGTCTGTCCAGAGTAGACAGTGCATTTTGGGGAAGAGTTGGACCCCTTCAGACCCCTTCCTTGCACTTTGATTTCCTCTTTTTTGACCTACTTGGATGACTCCTTGGGGATAAGGGCCAGAGGAGGGCCGCCACCACAGGACCAATGAATAAGAAAGCCAGTTAGCAGCCAGGGGGAGGATACACCCTCAGGAACAGAAGGCAGACGGTGGCCACAGCGCATCCCGGTCACAGCTCTGTGGTCACACGCCTCTCGCTCCTTCCCCAGACGCCCCCTGACTTTCACGTTGCCCCGGTCAGCACTTCACGTGGACAGATCGGGTGACGGAGGCCGCATCACCCTTGCCCCACTACACCGAGGAGGGCAAACTGGAGGCTAAGAGGTGGAGGGCTCAGGAACGTGGGTTTTGCATGGTCAGCCAGGCATGGACTGGGTCCAGCAGCCCGTGGAGAAACAGGGACACTGAGGACCAGCATCACACAGGGCTGAGAACTGAACTGTATCCATAAACTGCCCCTCTCAAGGCCGTCTGGGAGATGGTTTGGTTGAGTCGCTCCCATCTCGTAGCACTGAGAATCACCAGCTTTTAAAACCTCCTGCTGCCCAGCTGCCTCCCAGGGGTTCAGAGGTCGAGGGTCTGGCACTGGCCTGGGCAGTGGTGTTTTTGGAAACCTTCTCAGGTGATGTGGAAGGGCCACCAGCAGGAAAAACCACTGATCCTGCTTGATGTCTCCCTGGTCTGCAGGTGGAGAAACTGAGGCCTCGGGTAGGGGTAGAGAGTAGGGCTTCCTGCTTACCCAGCTGGTCGGTGGCAGAGCTTTAGGAGAAGTTCAGCTGTTCCAGTTCTGAGTTGCCATCAGAAGGGACCCCCTTTCCATTCCCAATTCCACTGTGGTTCCTAGGGGTAGGGTGTGTGTGTGCGCACGTGCACACACACACACACACACACACACACACACACACACACACAAACATTCCATTTTTCCAAAGCTGGTCCAGTATGTGAAGCCACATTCTCACCTTCTGGTACCTCCTTTAAAGTGCAAACACTCCTCAAAGGGGATAATACATGGAGTTCCACACATCTGAATTCAAATGGATCTCTCATCATGCTTGAGTGGTGAGCTGTATTTTTTTTTTTCTGAGGAATAAGAAGTGGAAAGAAGGGAAGGAACCCCAGCTGGAAGGCATTCCCCACTTTTCCCAGGGCTAGTCCTTCCTGAAAGAAGGCACGTGTTCCTATCATCCCAAACCCCCTCACCGTTTGATCACTCTGAAACCAGCGCTGGCTGCAGGGTGTCTTAGATGAGAGAGAAGACCCCCAGGGACCCCAGGTAGGAGGACCCCCCGCACAAGCAGCCTGAGCCTCATCTGCCTATGGCTGGTCCAGGGCTTAAGAATTCTGCAAGCACCTGCGTCTCCCCTCACCTGCTGCCCCGTCTCTGGAATTTAATTTCCTTTCCCTCAGTGTCTCTTAATCTCTTTTTCTTGCCGCGCTGAGGACCCTGCTTCATGCCTTGATGCACTTACTGGAAACACTCAGCTCAGACCTGACTTGTGGGTCTTGGCCCTTTAGCTCCTTTGAAAACCTGGAGCTGAGAGCCGGGAACTCTGGACTCAAGTCCCGGCTTGGCCTCCTCTGAGTTGTGTGACCTGGAGCCTCTGGGGAGAGAGTTGCAGGTGTGGTCACAGTCCACACCCCCGTCTCAAGGCTGTCACGAGAAGCAGGTGAGACAATGGCAGGAGAAGCTCTCGGCTGAGATCAGAACCCAGTCCCTAGGTCCACACTGGTGGGAGGATCCAGAAAGCGAGAGCTGTGAGTGCTTTGTAAGAGCCACATCGTTCCTGGAAAGGCACCTTTATCATCATTCTTCACACTGCAAACAATAAACGGTGATCGAGTGCGCAAACCTTTGCCTAAGCGTGACCTCTCTGGGGTCCTTTGATGTTGGAAGTTCACAGGTCTGCCTCACTCGCTATGTGACCTAGACAACTTAACTGCTTCTCTCTGTGCCTTGGTGTTCTCAGCGTGCGTGGTGCGGGGGGGCGGGTAGCAATGAAATAAAGGCTTTCAAACTGTTCCCCACAATCTTAGGAATGCCCTGGGGAGAGGTGATGGAGAAGGAAATGGCAACCCACTCCTACAGGATCCTTGCCTGGAGAATCCCGTGGACAGAGGAGCCTGGTGGGCTGCTGTCCATTGGGTCACACAGAGTCGGACACGACTGAAGCGATTTAGCAGCAGCAGCAGCAGGGGAAAGGTGAAGGGAAGCGAAGCACTCTGCTTCCCGCACCTTCCCTTCCCCGATATTGCTTGAATTGTGTGATTCTACAAGATTTCCTTTGAAGGACTGTGTGAATTTCTCAGTGACAAAATTCGAGTGAACACAGACTGACATTGCTAACTTTGTCATGATGCCGGTGTTGTGATTATATATTTTTAAAGATCCTATTTTGTTAGAAATGCGTACTGAAGTATTTATGGGTAAAATGACGTTATGTCTGTTTTGTTTGTTTAAAGTGTTCCAGGGGAAAAAAAAAATTAGGATGCTGGGGGGACGAGGGGTAGATGAAAGAAGATTGGCAGACTGGTGGTCCCTGAAGCCAGGTGACAGGAAACAACAGGCTTCAATACGGGTTTTGTCTGACCTCCTGTGCCTGATTGAAGAATTCCGTCATAGAAAGTTTAAAAGAGTTGAAGAGCCACGGGAGGAGCTGAAGTCTTAGATCCCTGCATGATCTGTGAGCTGACAGGTTTCCAACTGCATTTCAGCAACTTGGAGCGGGTTAGGGACTCACCCAAGGTCACACAGAGAGCAACTGAAAGTCAGGGTGCAGACACCAGGAGCTCCCTCAGCCCTTCTTCCTGCCTACCTGCGAGCCCCGGTGACTGGCTGTCCTGGAGAGCTTGAGAGGAAGACAAGAGACAGGAGGGCCAAGTCAGAGGGGCAGGTGGAGCCTGGCAGAGCAATTAGAAGTGTCCATGAGGGCATTGCTTGCCGTATGGAACCGTCTCCAGCACTGGGAAGCGTTTTACATCCTTGGTTTTGTGCTTTAGAATCCCCTGGCCTGGCAGTCACTCAGTCATGTCCAACTCTTTGCGACCCCATGGACTGTAGCCCACAAGGATCCTCTGTCCATGGGATTCTCCAGGCAAGACTACTGGAGTGGGTTGCCATTTCCTTCTCCAGGGAATCTTCCCGACCCAGGGATCGAACCCAGGTCTCCCACATTGCAGGCAGGTGCTTTAACCTCTGAGCCACCAGGGAAGCCCTAGAATCCCCTAGAATCTCCTAATCGTTGTGACAACCCAAAATACATTGCGACCATTCACACACAGGCACGTGCACACACACACACACTCACATTTCCACCTACCCCTGTTTTTTTGTTTTTTTTTTTTTGGCTCCTTCTTTCTCTGCATCTCCCATTGCCCTGGAAGCCTTCTAGAAGCTTCTAGAGCCTCGTGGGGATGGAGGAGGAGGATAAACTATGGTTGACTAATCTAAGAAAGAGCTGACACCCTCAGGAAATGGGGGAAAGGAGCATATGTTTACTGAGGATGTATTTTGTAATGATTGATGGTAGAACTCGAGTCAGGTTGCCTGAGTTTGATTTGCTGATTCTCCCACCTGCCAGTTGTGTGACCTAGGGCAAGTTGTTTAACATCACCAAGCGTCACTTTTCCCCCTCTGTGAAATGCGGATAATACTGGCTCCTACTTCATTGGGTTGTTTTGAAGATTAACTGGGCCTCCATGTGGAAAATGCTTAGTAATGGAATCTAGACCATGGGTAAGCACCCAGTAAACGTTAACTCATATGGGTTTTATGTGTGTCCGGCCCTTGCTACACGCTAGTTCTAATTCTCTCAATAACTCTATAAATTAGACATGTTTATCTCCTTTGGCAGAGCTAGGAATTGCCTTTCCCTCCCTCCCCACTCAGGAAAGGCTTGTTCCTGTCATCTTCACATAAAACAAAAACTAAAATGAAAGACAAACAGAATAAACACTTTATCATTTCCTATCACAGAAGCAGTGTGGGCTTGTTGTAGAGAATCTAAGAAAAGCAGATTAAAAACAAGGAGCAAAGTAAGCTATGTCCATCCCTGCCCAAGTATTCAGCAAGTATTTGGTGAGTTTCTTCTACATGCCAGGTACAGTTTTAGGCTGTCAGTACAAAGCAAGGAACAAAAGAAGATATCTCCGACCTCAGGGAGTTTATATTCTGGAGTCGAGGGTGGGGAGTGAGAAGAAAGAGGAGGCAGAAGATGAATGAGTAAGGAAATTCACCCCATCATGTAGGGTGAATGTTTATGAACATAGACAAAATAGGAGAAGGGAGTTGTGTAGGGCTGGGGGGGCGGGCAGGAAGAGGAGGATTTAAACAGGGCAGTGAGGGAGGCAGTGATGAGAAGTCACTTGGGACCAGAGACCTCGGAGCAGAGTGGGGTTGGCTGGAGGAGGCGGTGGGGTTTGGAGAAGGAAGCGCAGGGGGCTAAGGGCAGGAGGGTGGTTGGGGGGATAGTCAGGTCCAGACCAGCGCAGTCCCCCGCTTGCTGTGTGACTTTGGGCCCCTCACTTTCCTTCTTGGAGCCCATTTGCCTCATCTGAACAGTGGGGGTGAGGAGCAGCTCACTCTGTCTGTCTTTCCCTCGAGGCCCGTCAAGCCGAGGTCCCCTGGGGCCCCGTGATCCTCGTCAGGACTGTCCTGAGACAGAGCTGCAGCCCTGGCAGTGGTCCCAGCGCTCTTCCTGTCTGAGCGAGGCTCCCTCCACTAGATGGTGCCTGCGCCCCTCGGGGACCAAGTGCCCGGCGCCTTCTGCTGCTCGTTCCCAGGCACACGTCCTTGGAAAAGGGCGTGGCGCCCCTTCTTGCTCAGGCGTCATTGACTGACCCCAGCTTAGAATGTGGCTCTTTCCTGGACATATACGCTGTAATGTCTCCTCGAAAAGCCTCCTATCCCCACGCAGAGTACCAGTGGGTAGAATTTCCATCAAAGACTGACTGAAGACATTATGTAGGGAATATTGGTACTTCCCAAGAGCTGGAAGTCATCGCATTAATAATATTGCTAATAATAGCTGCCATAAATAGTTTTTTAAAAGAAAACTCGCTAAGTGACCTTTTCAATGATCACATCTTGGCTTATGGCTAGCATGCTCAGGTTTCATCATGTCCTACTGTACAAAAGCCATTCCAGGCAAGTTGCTGGACACTGGCATAGACCACTGGCCTTTTAGTCATGCTTATCATTTTAATCACATCACTGCATGATTAAAATACTAGAACTCTGGAGTCTGTAGCCATCTGTTAGTCTATTTTCCTTCTGGGAATCCCCAGCACTGTCATCCCCAGATTTTTCTTCCAACAAGAGAAAGAGAATGTTTTCCAGTATTACTTGTCACAAACCCAGGGGCCATGGAAGAGTAGGAGAGATGACCCTGCTTCAGTTTTGGAAACCCTGAGACGGTCCCAGGTTCCAGTCCATTTGCAGGAAGCAGAGACAGACACTCTAGGAGGTGCAGGATCGCAGCTTGGGATCTAAGTACGTGGGTGGTTGTTTAGTTGTCAAGTCGTGTCCAACTCTTTTTGTGACCCCATGGACTGTAGCCCACTGGGCTCCTCTGTTCATGGGATTTCCCAGGTGACAATACTGGAGTGGGTGGCTGTTCCCTTCCCCAGGGGATCTTCCGAACCCAGGGATAGAACCTGCATCTCCTGCATTGGATGTAGCTTCTTTACCGCTGAGTCAGCTGGGAGGCCCAAGTATGTGGGTGGGTGGGGGAGCATATCACTTGTTACAGATCCCTGATCTACTGTTTTGCCTTCAAGAGACTGATGGTCTCACCTGTACCCACCACTTTTGTGTCAAGAAGCTATTCCTGCATCTGTCCCATATCTGTTTCTTCTTAATTCTTTTTGCTCTATAAACAAGAAATACAGCTAAGCAGAACATGACCAGACTTGTTTGTAAGGGGGGGTTTATTTCCCCCAATTAAATTGGAGATCTTTTAGCTACAGAGGCTGATAGGAGTACAGAGAAAGAGCTGATAACAGGCCAATCAGGAGCAAGGTGGCCTTGCTCTGAGAGATGCGCAATATACATAAAATGTAAGAAAGGAAGGTATCATCTACTCTGGTGAGGAGACATTCATGTAAGTGCAGAGAACCAAGGTGTGTGAGAGTCAGCATCAGGACCATTCATTCCCAGGAGGAGAAACCAAAGGGTGGTGGAAAAACTGACTTGTCCGAACCAGTGACCATTCAGGGTAAGGTCCTCTGTCTTCTGAGTCTTACGCCAGGTCTAGTTCTGCCTCCCTCCTGGCTTTGCATCCTTCCCTGTCAAAGTACCATCTCTCTGGTGAGATGCATCATTTATCTCCAGATTCTGCTGGACTCTGGACTCACAGATCCAGCTGTCTATTGAAAACGTCAGCCTGCATTTCAAACTCGACATGTCCAAAGCTGAATCCTTTTTCTTCCAGAATTCCTTCTGTCCTCATCGAGTGTCACCTGCCCTAGATATGTCACCCACCGTATTTATCCCGTCTGCCTGGCCTTCTTAACATGTTTATAGCCACCCTTCCCCTCTCTCAGCTTAGGCTTTCTTCATCTCTTGCTTTGACTCTTTCCTTAGTGCGGTAAGTGCCCACTTCTCTGAGCCTCAACTCCAACACCTCCTTCAACCTGTCCTTCAGCTTTCCGTAGTCAAATCTTGCTACAATGCAAATCTTCCTCTACTGCCTCTAGCTAGAGGCCCTTCAATAGCCGTGCAATTATTTACAGTCCCCCAGATAAATGCCATAGGCTTCCCCCTATCATTTTCTTTACTTGACGAACCTCCTAGACCCCCTAGATCTGTGACGTACCTTTCTATCCCAGCATGGAAATAGTGCAGGCACCATGATGCAGAGCACTTAAGCCTCTAGAGGATTCTGCTCAATGTTCCTCTCTTCTGGGAAGCCCTTTCTGACTCTTCCCCAAATACCGCTTTTTTCCCCACCTCTCTTTTCCATCTGTATCTATACCGTCTGCACATATTTATCAAAACACCTGGAATTCCTTCTCATGTTTTATCCTGTGCAAATTAGGGGGTCCTCTCAGCTTCTCCACTGCCTGGCCGAGCGCCTTGCTTATAAAGGAAATACAGGGACTTTTGCTCAATGAATGCATGAGTGGATAAAGGAACCAGCTAAATTTCTAATGATTCTGGGAGAAAGAGCTTGGGAACCTCAGGCATGTTGCATTACGTGACCAAAGCACATGACCTGGCCCGTGCGTCACACTCAGAAACATTACACAGTGGTTAATTCCATTTCCCCTTGAGCAAAGAAGTCAGAAGGGAAAAGATATCTGGCCTTCCCAAACACTGGATGGGGGAGGGACAGTGTAGTCAACGCCTCCTCAACTCACATCTCGGCCTTTCTAACTCGAGCCCTGGATTAACCTTGGTCTTTCCCACTCTGTCCTTCGCCCATTTGCGAAGCGTCTGTTGTTTGTGTGCACCGCAGCACATAATCTCCAGCTCTGCTGGCCTCTCGGGTCTCCACCCTGGTCCCCCTTCGCGGGTCCTTTTCGGGCCTCGAGTGTCCTAGCTGTCATATCTGTTGCCTGGGTTTTCCCTCCTTTGTGATTGGCGGGCCTCCCATCGGCTGGGCCTTGATCTTGTGAGCCCTTGGCGTGACCTTGGGGCCTGGAATCCTCTATCCGCTGTTTATATACCCTTGAGGGAGAACACACATTCTCAGCAGTAATAACAGTCATAAAAGCAGCCAGCTTATAATGAGCACTCACTGTGTGCTGGCCCTGTGCCGAGGGCTGCATGCTGGACCCTCGGAGTTCGGTTTAGAAAGTGACATGACTTGCTGAAGGCCTCACAGCTTAAGGGTCGTGGAACTGGACTAGGCCCGTTTAATTTTCTCTCTCTCCATATGGCCTAGTGCATTGCTTGGAATACAGTAACTGTTCAGTAAATGTTCCATGAGAGGATGAATATAAGTGAATGCTAAATAGATGCCTGGCTAGCTGGCTGGCTGGCTGGATGAGGCTACCCCCAGTGGCTAATGCAACCATCTAGAGATGGTAGAACAAAAGAGAAGGAATAGAGGGAGAGAGAGAGAGATGGAAGAAAAATTGGAATGAACATTATAAGACTTTCAAGAGAGTGGCTAAGAAATCTCTTTGTTGTTCAGAATATATTTTATTTGCCAGTAACTTTGGAACAAAAAGGCCATTGATGTCCACCAGAGCATTTCCCACGTTTACATGGTCTACCAGGAGCTTATATACTTTCAAAGATTCTCTCTGCCCACCATGTTTCTGGATTCCTCTTTTGGGAATCAGGCTTCCCTGCTAGCTCAGCTGGTAAAGAATCTGCGTGCAATGCAGGAGACCCTGATTCGATTCCTGGGTCAGGAAGATCTGCTGGAGAAGGGATAGGCTACCCACTCCAGTATTCTGGCCTGGAGAATTCCATGGACTGTAGTCCCCGGGGTCACAAAGAATCAGACACAACTGAGCGACTTTCACTTTTGGGAATCAGGGCCTGGGAAATGTTCCCCCAGGAACATGCTCGGCAGAGATACCCTGTCACCATCTGAGGAGGGACCTGATACATTCAGAGCCAGTTTGGGCCCGATGTAGGTGGTATGCTGTGAGAAGGGGTTCTGACCAGAAGAATGACTCTGGAGGAACAAGGCTGGTTTGTGATGTGCTCTCATTGGAGCTGATTAAGCCTCTGTAGAGCCAGTAGTGAGTTCTCAGGATTACTCCTTTACCGAAGAGCCCCATTGGGCTGATTAGAGCTGATCTGCTAGCAACAAATATGATATCTTGTTCTTCCCTTTCCCAAGACAATAGAGTCTGCTTTATAAAATCTGCTCAGTTTTTAGATGAAGAAACTGAAATCTAGGCAAGTTAACCTGTTAAACCAAGCTGAGTTGAGTGAGGTTAAACAGCAAGCCGGTAGCAAAATTGAAACTAGAACTTGGATCTCTTGACTCCCCAAATCAGTGCTTTTTCCGCCGGACCACTTTGTTTTCCTTTACAGTGTCAGATGATGGATACATCTGTAGGTTCACGTTAGTGAGCTTACTAGAAATGTCATGCAGCTGTTTATTAACTTAAGTATTTCTTACATGCCAAGCCTCTGTCCTAGACATTCTGCAAAGTTGAATAGGAAATGGCAGTTTATTCAGAGAGGTAAGCTTTCCTTCTTTTCTTCCTTCCTTCTATGCATCCATCCACCCCTCTATTCGGTAGTTATTGAGCAACCTTTATGTCTTTGGGTCTTAGACACTGAGCTAGGAGATGCAGATTAAAAAGAACAGGGCACAGTTCCATCCCTTGGGGAACTCCCCGTCCTACTGGCGGAAGCAGACTGGTAAACAGCTATATGACATCATGGTAACTGCTCTAACTAAGCAATTAATAGAGTCCTGGAAAAGCTCAGAAGCAGAAAAACTGTGTTGCTGCTCATCCACATTTATTATGGGGGCTAGAAAGTACTCTGAGATTTTGGAGGCTAAGAGAGGTGCCTTCCCCCTAGAAGGGTTGGGGGTTCATGAAGTAGGTGGTGTGCGTGTGGAATGTGCGCCTTGCCCTCCATAAGGATGCATGCATGGCAGTTTAAATGTCGAACTGTAAATCAAAGTAGAACAATAAACATTTTGATTCATGTCTCCTCTAAGGACATTGACCTAGAGTAGCTTTTAGAAATCTGACACTAGGAAATGATTGGACGGTTCGGTCTATCACCACCCAAATCAAGCCCAACAGCCCCTCATTGCATTTGTCACGCTGCTGTGACGCCTTCGTACTTGTCTTTCTCCACTTGTTTCCAGGCTCCATCTGAGCAGAGACCATTTCTGTCTTTATCGCTGCTTTCTTCCTACCTGTCTCACAGCACCAGCCGTGCCGGGGGTGCCCAGTTGACTTTGTGAAATGAATTGGCGATGGCTCCGCATCAGAAAAGAGGACAGCTGAAAGGAAAGGTGCTTTGAGAAATGATGATGAGCCTCCAGAAGGGCCAGGCAATGAGGGCAAACTTGTTATGACTGACAGCCATTCGATACCGCTCCGGGTTTCTCTGAGCTGACCTGATCCCTGTGTGTAGTCTTGCCACCTTTCACCTGTTACTAAGCCTCCTTTCTTTCTGTCGAGCCAGTGTATCATTCTGTTGACTTTCAGTCCTATGCCCCCTGGCTTTCTCTCAGTTTCTCCTGTCCTGTCCCTGGAGAGAACTGCTGAAGAACCAGCTGCAGCGGTGAGAATGTGCCCTGCCACCCTCACCTGTGCCCTGGAGACCTCCCAGAGGATGTGAGCACAGAGTGAGGGCGAGACGCATGCCTGCCATCTCAGCACACCTCCCCAGGGCTGGCACGTTGCTGGGGTTCGGCAGATTCATGAATGGATTTCCGGACGCATGAATGCCCTAAATTTGCAATACGTCTGATCTGGTCTCTTCAGTTAGCAGGTGGAGAGAGTCTGATGTCCAGAGGAGGCAAGGAAATGATTCCAAGTTCCACTCCAGCTCAGAGGCAGAGAAGAACAAGAGTCCAGTTCTCCTGACCACTGTTCTATCCAGTCCTATTTTTCTGGGATTTGAGCCCAGCTCCTTGAACTTGGCCATAGAGATTTTAGGTCATTGACTCCCATAGTTGGGTAGGACCCAAGCTATCCTTTTATAGCTGGGAAATCTAAAGTTCCAAGAGTGGGAGAGGTTAAACCACACACCAAGGCTTCCCCAAAACCCTCTGTGCATCTCCATAGCATCAATAAAAACGTAGTATGTGCCCGATACTCTTAGAGGTGCAACACTGAAGGGCAGAGCTGGTCCCTGCCCTCATGGACGCAGTATTCTCGTGAGGAGAGAAAGACCACACACGGGATCGGTGGTCAGGGCTTATACAGTGACAGGCAATGAACGTGGATGCTGTGGAGAATGACTGAGGTCGAAGGACATGGATGCAGGTGGCCAAGCTGAAGCTTGCATGACAGATGAGGAGGAGCAGGCCTTACGAAAAGACAGAATAGAGTTCCAGAGAGAGAGAGAAAGAGACAGAAGAGCTAGCGCACAGACCGTGAGGCAGGACACAGAAGATTCAGCAGGTTGAAGAAGCAGATAGTCAAGCCATTACAAGGCCCGTGTTTCTGAAGCTAAAAGGAGCCTAGGTTGTGGAATGTGGGTTTTGATCTAGATGAACTAGACAGTTATCAAGAGTTTCAACCAAGGAAGCTACAAGGTCTGGTGTTTGCTTTCCAAAGATCAGTTTGACCTCTATGTGGAAAATGAGTCACGTGAGACCAAGAGTAGAGTGTCAATTATGCCATTGTCATGGTGTGAATTGACTATTGATGTTATTGCTTAGTTGATTGTTTAGTTATGATTTAATATTTTGGTGAATATCATTACCACTTATTTCCTTGCTAATATCATTACCAACTAAAATAGCTGAATAGCACTAATATTTTAAACCAGTAAGGGGAAGTGGGGTTCCTTGCACTTTGCTCCAGGAGGACTTGAAGATACTTGTCCCCAAGACATTTTCTGTAAAAATTTGAGACTGTGCACATTTTTCTGGAGAGCAGGTTGGACGTTTCCATCACTTTCTAAAAGGGGTCTGTGGCCCCCAAATGATGACTTAAATGCCTAAAAAAAGGAGACCTAAGAGGTCACTTCCTGAAGCCTGGTCCCAGCTCTCAAATCTGAACACTCTAGGAGATCTGTGAGAATGAGAATGTTGACGCTGAGTTGTCATATCAGACTGAGGAATTGCACTTTCCTTCATCTGTACCCTTGTTGGAGTAAATAGAATTGGGGACTTTTTTTCCCCTCTGAGGAGAAGTTCGTTTATTCATTAGAAATATAATCTACAACTTTGTTTATTCAAACTCTGTTCTCTGAGTTTCTCTGAGTTTTAAACTAGGCAAGTTCACTTCCAAAGTGGCCTGAGGTGGTCCTTATCATAATTATTCACTGTGGACTTTACCCAGGAATCTGTGAATCCAAATATCCATCTACTCTTCCATCCATCCAGGCATCACCCAACATCCACCCACCTACCCTCCTCCCCACCCTCCCTTCATCCCTCCTCCATACACTGATCTTCCCACCCTTCCATCAGTCCGTGCCCTCACCAGTCTGTCCTTCCGTCCATGGAGCCGGTTTACCAGGCTCTCTGCTCCCCTGTTTACTCAGATAGTGAAGCATCTGCCTGCAACATGGGAGACGATCTCTGGGTTCGATCTCTGGGTTGGGAAGATCCCCAGGAGAAGGGAATGTCTACCCACTCCAGCATTCTTGCCTGGAGAATTCCATGGACAGAGGAGCCTGGCGGGCTATAGTCCATGGGGCTGAAAAGAGTCAGACACAATTGATGACTAACACTTCACTATTTTCACTTTTCTCATGCTAGAGCTAGGACAAGGGCTGCTGCTGCTGCTAAGTCGCTTCAGCCGTGTCTGACTCTGTGCGACCCCATAGACGGCAGCTCACCAGGCTCCACTGTCCCTGGGATTCTCCAGGCAAGAATACTGGAGTGGGTTGCCATTTCCTTCTCCAAGGACAAGGGTTAGGAGACTCCAATTCTTATCCTCACACCACTGTGAGTCCTTGACAAAAGTCTCCTGCGAAACCTCCATGGAACCCTTCACTTCTATTAGAGTACAGTTAGAAAATCTCACTTCAGAAGTTGAAAACTACTTTGAAAAAAAAATTCAAGTGCTCTTCCTGCTTAGTGACATAGTTTTAAGTATTCCCAGTAGTGCTCTGGAGCTGGGTCTAGATGAATGGAGGCCCCTTTATCAACTCTTAATATTTTAGATGAGTAACGGCTTCTACCTTGTGTCAGCGGGTGGTGGGAACCCAATAGAGAATGTGGAGTAGAGGCAGGGCTGAGGGGGAAAGGGCTGGCTGCATAGAGCGGGCAGAGAAGGGAGCTGATGGTCACTTAGCTTCTGGGGCTGTCTTTTGCCCCCAAACCTTGGTCTAGAGACTCTGAGCCTGCATGATCCGTGTGTGCGCCTGGACGCATGATGTAGGAGGAAGCGCTCGTGGCCTGAGGTTCTTTCAGTTTCCGAAGCATTTTCGACATGTACCTATCATATTCCCGCTCGCCTTGTAAAACAAGCATTTTCATTTAATACAGTGAGGTCTTTGTATTCTGAACAACAAACACATGGTCTAAGGCTCGCGGACACAACCTGCCTTTTTCTTCAACACTCTCTGCTACCCACCCCCAACCCCAACCAGACTCTGTCCGCCCTTACAAAGCCCAGCATCAGCAGAAATATGTTTACAAACAAGGGCTCCCAGAGAACAGTGTCAGTAGCTCAAACAATCCTCTAGAACACGCCCCCAACTCTGTCCTTGGAATCCCTGTGAACGGTGTGTGTCGCTGGCAGCTGCTTTCATGGAAGACGTCCTGCCTTTCCATCTTTCCATCTGTCTTCGTGTCTGGCTTCCTCTGTCTTCTTCCACTTATTCATTCAAACTGAGGGTCCTGGACTGAAGGGGCAGTTGGATGTGGGCTTGGGATATCTGGAAAACAGAGCCCCGACAGGGAGTGGCTTGAGAACAGCGACACAGACCCACACACACCCAGCTTGCCGTGTCGTCTGAAGCAGACGCTGATTGAAGGAGGATTATTCATTGAGTGGATGTAACAGTCGCATGGTGATCACGCAGCTCTAGATCATTTTTCTAGCATTAGCAGCAGCCGAAGCGATTCTTTTGTTACTCTCTCAAACTTGAGTCTACTGTAGCTCCCTATTACCTACACATGGTAAGGATAATAGCTAACATATTTAGCATGTAATATGTGCCAGACACTGTTCTGAGGATTTTGCGTGTATTAACTCTTTAATCTTCACAAGGACCCTCTGAAATAGATACTCTTATAATCCCAGTTTTCCATATTGAGAGAGCTGAGGTATGGGAAAGTTAAGTGACTTCCCGAAGGTCAAGTACTATATAGAATTAGTCCCGGAGTTCACTACATCCCACTACAAACCCTCTAGGTCAGAATAGAATTCCTTAGCATCACATTCAACTTCTTCCCCACGCATTATTGTCTACCATAACATTTCCTAGTTCCTCATATCAGGGATCCTCAGCCTCAGCACAGCGGAGGTATTGGAAAGGGTGATTCTCTGTTGTGGGTGTTTGTCCCAGACACTCTAAGATGTTTGGCAGCATCCCTGGCCTCTGCCCACAAGAAGCAGAAGCAGCCTCCCTTCCCTGGCCGCGTTGATCAAAAATGTCTCCAGGAACATGACCACATGTTCACTGGTTGAGAACAATCATCTTACGAGGACTCGTCTGATGAAACAGAATTATCTGGTGTTCACAGAACACTATTCCCACCCCCTTGCTTTTTCAGGCTTTGAAACTTTTTTAGTGTATTGGGGTATAGTTGCTTTACAATGCGGTGTTAGTTTCTGCTGTATAGTAAAGTGAATCCGTGATACATGCACCCCCTCTTTTTTAGATAGTAGATTCCCTTCTGTTAGGTCACCACAGAGCCCTGAGTAGTGTTCCCTGTGCTGAACAGCTGGATCTCATTAGTTATCTACTTTATACATAGGCCCTGGGTCAGAAAGAGCCCCTGGAAAAGGGCATGGCAGCCCACTTCAGTATTCTTGCCTGGAGAGTCCCATGGACAGAGGAGCCTGGCGGGCTACAGTCCATGGGGTCGCAAAGAGTTGGACACGACTGAGCGACTGACACTTTTACTTTTCACTTTATACATGTCAGTGTTTATGCCAATTCCAGTCTCCCAATTCATCCCACACCCCCTCTCCCCCTTGATATCCATAAATTAATTCTCTGCATCTGTGTCTGTTTCTGCTTTGCAAATAAGTTCATCTGTACCATTTCTCTAGGTTCCACGTGTAAGTGATGTTATACTATTTGTTTTTCTCTTTCTGACTTACTTCACTCTGCTTGACAGTCTACAGGTTCTATCCACATCCCTGCAGATGGCACGATTTTGCTCCTTTTATGGCTGAGTATTATTCCACTGTATATACATATATACCATATCTTCTTTATCCACTCCTCTGTTAACGGACATTTAGGTTGCTTCCATGCTCTGGCTATTGTAAATAGTGCTGCAATTAACATGTGGATGCATGGATCTTTTTTGATTATGTTTTTTTCCAGGTATCTGCCCAGGAGTGGGATTGCAGGGTTGTATGGCAGTTCTATTTTTAGTTTTTGAAGGAACCTCCATTACCATTCTCCAGAGTGGCTGCACCGATTTACATTCCCACCAACAGTGGAGGAGTGCTGTCTTCTCTCCACATCCTCTCTAGCATTTACTTCTTTCACACTGGGTTTCCCCTTTGACCCTGTAGGGTCCTGGGCCTCCTCCCCTCAGTCTTCTCCCTATTCCAGAGTCTTTGAGTTCCTCAACACCTTTTACGGCTAGAGAGGAAACACTAGCCTGTCTGGGTTATTGATCTGCTTGTACTTATGCTTTTTTGTTTTAAAAAAATGGTCACCTATTTCCAGCTTTCTGTTTAAAATCTGCTGAAGATTCCACAGGAGCTTGAATTAAAAGCTCAGTTCGTTCCATGCATTCGGTGATTATATATTGGCTGGAATTTGTTTCAGGGCCCAGGCTAAGTACTCAGAGTATGAAGTCAGAGGTGATACGACCCTGCACCTCTGGAGTTTGTGTGATGGATGATCAGAGTTTGAGAACAACTTAGAGATTCAGCTCTCCACCCTCTCCTAGTTGAGTAAATGAGGGAACCAAGACCCGGAAGGTAGATGATATTTGACCAAGGTCAGTTAGAGAGCAAGCTCAAAGCTGAGCTAGATCATTCTCCACCTAGTGGAATAAAATTTAAATTCTGAAGTCCTAGTGAACGATTAAATACCGCTTACCCACCTGGAGTTTTAAAGAGTTCTTTTGAGTTGAGTCATAATTTATTATTTGTTAGTGGATATTTAAAGAATAGAAAACTCATATCTGAAAAGTATATCAGCCCTCTTTTCAACATTTTTGCTTATATTCCATGCCTTTCATTCTAAGTCTTTAAGGCTGAAGGGCTCCGGATTGCCCACAGCCCTGGACAGGGCGTCCGGAGAAAGGAGTCCTGGTTCTTTCAGCTCTGTGACTCTTATCAGTAAGAGCATCATGAAATCCCTAGCTAATGATCCCTACCCTGATGGACTCTGTTTCTGAAAACCCCCCAAAGAGTCCCTGTTGTCTATGGAATAAACTTCAAGTCTCTTTGCCTGGCATTCACCACCCTACACATTCTAGCTATGCCATTTCCCGCCAAGAGCTCCTGCAGTGCCATCAAAAGCGCATGTCTTCTCCATCTCCAGAGTCACCTTCCAATGACCACAGCTCTTGACTGCTAGAAAGCTGGTCTGCCCAGCCTCCCACCCGCCACCCCTCCTCTCCCACCGGATTCCTTGTGCAAGCTTAGTTCTCATGTCACTCGTCCAAGAAAACTTCCTGGAGCCTTCTTGTCTGAATCAAGTGTTCCCTCCACTGAGCTCTTTGGCTGATACCTCCACTAGAACCTAACTCTATTATGCTTTATTTATTTATAATTAAAAACTTCTCCTTGGTCCTCATGTAGTCAGTTTTCCCCTGACTGGCCAGCATAATTCAGAACTTAGGAACGTGAACCCTAGAGACTGATGGCCTGGGTTTGGATCCCACCTCTGTCATTTGCCAGCGAGTTACTCTGGCTCGGGCTTGTCCGAGGGTCAGTTCTCTCGTCTGTAAAGTGGAGGTAACAGCGCTCGGATACCTGTGGAGGGAACCCGAGCTACTCTGCACAAGGAGCCGGGCACAGTGCCTGGCATGCGGTGCGCACTTGGCAAACGTCCAGTCCCATCGCGCCCCCTGCTTTGGAGAGTGATTCCAGATGCCCCCAGCCCAGCAAAGCAGGGATCTGCCTGTCTGGCCACATCCCTTCCTTGTCTCTGGTTTGCCTTCTCACTCCCCGAAAGGCTCACCCCTAGCTATGTGCGCCAGGATGAGGTGACAGCAGGCTCGCCCCAGAGAAGCTTTTGTTTCCAGAACGGAGCCCACACTGTCTAGGGTGTGTTTTCACGTAACTTGTTGTGGGCCTCTGCCGGTTAGGAAACTCACATCACTGGCCTCGCCCATGTGGGAATCCTCTCTATCCCCCCGAGCTCCCTGGATTGGCAGGCAGCAGGCGCTCAATGCCTCCTCCGATGCTATTCTGTAGATGAAGACCCGTCTTCTTCGAGGTGGACCCAAGGCCGACTCATCCATTAGCTGCAATTGACACAATGCCTGAGGTCCACAGCACTTTGAAGAGGCCCATAAAAATGGCTTTTTTTTTTTTAGTTAGAAGAAAAAAGCTAGTATAATAATACATATATGATAATGAAGCCACCCTTCATTATATATACTTAAACATGTAATATAAAGATTATATAAATCTTTATATATATACCCTTTATGCCCTTCATATGTATAAAGATTATATACATCTTTATACCAATGCAGTCATAAAATATAATTATATATATTTAGGGAGAAAGAAAAAGCCTCCAGGGTCCATGAAAGTCATGATGCCACCCTGGATGGAAGGAATTTGCACCAGATCAATAGTACCTTCGTGGGAAATCAGGGCACACGTTCATGTCTCATCACTCCCAATTTAGAAATCTCCCTATGTTTGAAGAAAAGCCCCAGAAGCGATTTCACCACGATCTTCTTTCAGAGATGAGAAAAGGAGGCCAGAGAAAGCACGACTTGCCTCGGGTCACACAACTTAGTCACACAGCTAACGGCTTTCCTGACCTCTGGTTGCTCTTCTCAGTATTTTATGCAATCGACCCAGTGCCCACCAATGCCAACCTCCTATTCGATGGACAGACATTCGAGGGCCTGGAGACAGAGGGGCTTGCTCACTGTCACCAGCACGCCTGTCCTGCCTCCAAGTCAGGACTCTTACTCCAGTCCTACAAAGACGAGTCCACACCTCAGAGTCTTCCCGTTGAGTTTCTTCACAAGTATTGGGCAGAAATTTCATTTGTTCATTCATTCATTCACTTGCTCATTCATCTATGCAACAAGTGTTGATTGAGTACTTAGGTTCTCAGCACCCTCTTAAGGCTCTAAATGCAGAGATGTAAAGAGATGTATACTCTTTACCTTCTCAGAGCCTCATTCTCCCCATTTGTGTGAGTTGTGAACGTAACGTCTTAGAGAGTTCTTGGGAGAAGTGAATGAAATAATTAAGGTCCTTTGTACACGTTAAAACTTCAAGGAGTCTTAAGAATGCTTCTTGTCTTGTTATCACCGACAGAGTGTGTAATTAACATAAGGAAGAGTAAAACGAGTATATGAGAAAATAAGTATTAAGTAAAAAATGATTTCTGCTTATATTTAGCCATAGAAAACTTAAGGCATTGGCTAAGCATCTGGCTTTGGAATCAGAGAGCTGGCACCAAATCCTGTTTGTGTTGTTGTGAGTCAGATGACCTTTGCCCAGTCAGTCCAACTCTGAGTTTCAGTTTCCTTACCCATAAGCAGGGACCAAGAGAACTTACCCCGTAGAGTAGGTATGGTAATTCAGTGAGATGATACACATAAAGGTCTTGGTCTTGTACATGCTGCTGCTGCTGCTAAGTCGCTTCAGTCGTGTCCGACTCTGTGCGACCCCATAGACGGCAGCCCACCAGGCTGCCCTGTCCCTGGGATTGTCCAGGCAAGAACACTGGAGTGGGTTGCCATTTCCTTCTCCAATGCATGAAAGTGAAAAGTGAAAGTGAAGTCGGTCAGTCATGTCCAACTCTTCGAGACCCCATGGACTGCAGCCTACCGGGCTCCTCCGTCCATGGGATTTTCCAGGCAAGAGGTCTTGTACATGGCATACCATCCATGGTGGCTTTGTTTATTTCTCAGGAGGTTCATGCAGCTTGTAGAGCCCTTAGAACAAATCAGATCCTAGAGATAATGTAAGGAGGCAGACGTGGTGATAATAGATCTTCGTGATTGCATAGTATCAACTCTTATTGTGTCTGTGTCGCCTTAACAGAAGGACTGGTGCTAGCGTTAAGGATCGGCAGGTTTCTCAGCAGAGGGTACATCCCCGTACTTGAACATCCAGCTGGGGCCTGATACAGGGGATGCCCTGTGACTGTGTTGAAAGAATTGGTGAATGGACAGATTAATAAATCAGAAAGGACTTGAGGATGTTGATTTAGGGAAAAGAAGAGCCAAGGATAACACAGTGAAAAGCCTCAGACATCTCTAGGGCTCCCTTGGGTAAAGCGTACTGAATAACTCTGTGGGTTCCTGCAGTCCAGATCCTGCACCATTGTGTGGAGAGGAATGGGAAGTGATTTTGGCTCACTCTGGGTGAGCCCTGGGGCTTCCCAGGTGGTGCTAGTAGTAAGGAATCCACCTGCTAATGCACAAAATGAGGGTTGGAGAAGATCCCCTGGAATAAGAAGTGGCGATCCGCTCCAGTATTCTTGCCTGGGAAATGCGTGGAGAGAGGGGTCTGGTGGGCTACAATCCATGGGGTTGAAATGAGTCAGACTCGACTGAGCATACTGGTGAGCACCGAGAAATGCCCCCAGGTGCAAAGGCCTTGCTCTTCAGGGGCTCAGAAGTTGTCTGATTCTGGAGATACACAGTCACTTGTAGAGATGTACAGGCGATTCAGACGGGAGGTTGGCTGTTAAAGGTTGTTGAATGATTTTTGAGGGAACCTCCAGTCCTGACTGTGCCTGATTCTGTGAATGTGAAGGGTGGGCTTGGGGCTGCTGTGAAGTGTGTGGGCGGCAGGGGGCTTTGGCTTGAGGGCTTTCTGAGAAGCAGTGTGATTATCTCTGAAGTTTGTGGGTCTTCAAACCATCAAAAAGACCAAAGGTCAGTGCTCTTCTCTGGGGCAGCTCTAATGTCAGCACCCCTGAGTCTACCAGGGGCTGCTTCTTGCTACAATAACTTTTAAGGGTGAACAAAGGGAAACATGTAACTCTTCCTCCTCCTCTCTTCCCCTCCTCTTCATCCTCTGACTCCTCTTCCCCTCCACCCCTGCCTCCCTCTCTTTCTTCCTTATCTTCTCCCTCTCCTCCCCCACTTCCTTTTTTAAAGCCCTTATGAACCAATTTCAATGACAACGTGTGAAAAAGAGAGTGATGAACAGGTCTGTCTATTTCAGAGAACAGCCTCAGAACGGATAAAGTTTAACCACACAGAAGAAGGGGGAAAATGGTCCCAATTTGGAGGAAAAGGCACAGACGTTTATCATTAATACCGATTAAACGGCATAGCTAACATTTATCATGTGCTATGCAGATGAATATTTGTATTCTCTCACTAAATCCTCAAAATGTCACTGTGCCTTAAGTACTGTTATTATCAGTTTACAGTTGAGAAAACAATCAGGGAGGTGAAGGGATTTTGCCCAAGGCTACCAGCTAACAAGCAGCAGAGCTGGGATTCCAACAGATAAGTCTCCACAGTACAAATGCTTCAGTTCAGTTCAGTTCCGTTGCCCAATCATGTCCGACTCTTTGCTTCCCCCTGGACTGCAGCACGCCAGGCCTCCCCGTCCATCACCAACTCCTGGAGCTTCCCCAGACTCATGTCCATCGAGTCGGTGATGCCATCCAACTATCGGCAGCTCCCATGTGCCAAGTTTGGATACGTTTATTGTCTCATTAGTTCCCCCTCCAACAAGCAGAGGTAGATCGCGTCATCCCTATTTTACAGATGAGAAGACTAATTCTACCAGAGAGATGCTCTGACTTTCCAAGTCACGTGCTCGTGCATGGCAGAGCCAGCGTCTGAACGCATGTTTGCTGGTCTCTAGAACTCTGACTGTGCCATGTTCAGAGAGCCTGATTTCATGTCCGTGAAGGAGGCAGCCTGGAGAGTCATAAACCAGAAGGAAACACAGGTGCACCTTGAGCTCCTAAGAGCACTTTGCCATCCCCAGTGTGTTATGTAAGTCTGTGTATTAATACAGAAAATGGATTTTTAGGAACCCTTAGGCATACTCTTGTCCACCTTGCCTTGCATTCAAATGGCCTTAAATAGTTTACAAGGAAATATGCATCCATTTATCTCCTTCTCTGTCTCCAAAAAAAAGAAAACCTGTGAAGTATACAGAATGAGACTGTTTAATCCCTAGAATACAAATGGGAAAACAGCCTCAGAGAGTTGAATGAGCTCATTCAAGGTCACAAGGCTAGTGTTAAAAAAAAAAAAGAAGTGGTGAGCAGACCGATAATATCAGGGACTTTTTGGGTGACGGTTCCCAGCAGGGAAAAAGAACACAGGCAGGGAGCAGACACAGGCGCCACCATGGATGCTGGTCACGCTGCTCTGCCTAGACCTGCAAAGGAAAATCTGGCCCCACCCACGGGGCCAACAGAGGAGATGCCTGAGCTAATCTTGACCTTGTGAATTGCTCCAAAAGGTCACTCTTGATACCCCAGCCTCTCACACCCGGAGGGAGAGACAATCAGAACTCAGCATAGTGTGGAGAAGCCCCTAGCCAAGAGTGATTTCTTCCAAGCCTTCTCCCTCCACTGAGCCTAAGGAGCCATCCTTTGAGCCAAGGTATGCCGGCCTGGAGGAATGAGGATGCTGAAGTCCCTGGGGAACCTGCCTGGTGCTGCTGAGTCCTCCAGGGTCACTCTGGTGGTCCTCCCCCACCACTGAGCCCAGTGCAGGGGCCATGGGTATACTTAACCCGAATCTGTCTGTTTTAATCACCCTCCTCTAGACAGATAAAAGCTTTCCATAGGATTGCTCTTTCAAGCATTTCTCTGTGGCTTTGATACCAGCCATTAAACCATGGAAGGGAAAACAAAACAAACAAACAAAAAAAAGGACCAGCTTCAACACTTAGCTTTTAATTTTTTTTAGCCTCTTGAAAGAAACCAGATTGTTGACCTAAATTCCCCCTTTCATCCCCACATCCTCTCACCTCTGCTCGTATTCCCCTGGCTGAGGTTCCACAGCTAGTGGACATCCTGAAGTTGGAGGGCCTGAAATGGCCTTCCTTTCCCTCCTCCCCACTCCTCCACGACCTTATATCCCCTTCAGTAGGAACCGAGGCAGGGACGTCTGAGAGACCTGAGGTCTCAGAGTTACAGAGGGTCTCAGATGGAAGGGACCTCTGTGACCATGTGATACAACCCTCCTATTCCATAGGGGAGAATTTGAGGATGCCCTTGGTGGGGGGTACTGCCCACCCATTGACCTATAGCAGCAACGTGGCAGAGCTGGGGCACAAGAACCTTGACCGTGGGCTAAGAGATTTTTTCCCTCTGGAGGAGAGCATCCTAGAAGACAGCTCTGGCTTTGGAGTCAGCCCAAGTAGGGTTCCCCTACTCTCCAGCTGGGATCCTTGGAGGGAAGTCAATTAGCTTCTCTGCACCTGTTCCTTCTCTGTCAAGGAATATCAGTCAAGCCCGCTTCACTGGGTTCTTATGAGCATGGAAGGGGTTGTCTGTGCTTAGCCAAGAGACCGCTACGTTGACCATTATTATTACCATTACACTTGTCCCTTGGTATCCCCAGTGCATTTGTTCCCAGACCCACCGCAGTTACTGAAACCTGTGGATGCTCAAGTCCCTTGTATTCAATGGCATAGAATTTGCATTGGTCTACACACTTCCTCCTGTGTACTTTACATCAGCGCTAGGCTACTTAAAATGTCTTATGCAATGTAAATGCCAGTGCATGTCAAGGTCCCCCTAGCGGAGGTCTGGCTCACCTGTAGGGGAACTGAACTTGAAATTAGGAGTCTTGAATTCCACTCCTTCCCCCCACTGAGTGCTGTGTGACCTTAGGCAGGTTGACCTCACCCCTCTGAGCCTGTTTTCTCATCTGTAAATAGCACCTATTACCCAAGGTTGCTTGTGAGGGTAATAGGAGACATCTTGGCCCAGAAGCAGCTATACACGTGCTCAATACCCAGCAGGGGCTCCAGCTGGAATGCAGGAGCATCTCTTTCCTGGGAGGAGCCTTTCCTGTGAGGTGGCCACACCACCCACTTTTATATCCTCGAAGTACTTCGTGCCCTGCCCACAGTAGGAGTTAAGCTGAGACCATGTGTTGCAACCAAGAAGGGTACTGAATTGAGTACAAAGCAGCAAACAATTTTAAGAAACTTCAGGGGGAGAGCTTTAAAAAACATGCTGAATGATAGTATTATAGTTTGCTAGGGTTATCATAATAAAGCACCATGACTTGCTGGCTTAAACACAGAGATCTATTTTCTCACAGCCCTAGAGACGAGGAGTCTGGGATCAAAGCGTCTGCGGAGTTGGATTTTCCGAGTCCTCTGCCCTTGGCCCGTATAGGACACCTTTTCCATCCTATGTCTTCATGGTGTCTTCCCCTCGTAACTGCATCTCTTCCCCTTAGGACAACCATTATGATGGATTAGGGCCCACCCTAATAATCTCACTGTAGCTTAATTATCTCTTTAAAGAGCTATCTCTAGATAAGTTCACGTTCTGAGGGATGAGGGCCTAGACTTCCACCTAGGAGTTTTTTGAGGGGAACACATTTCAGCCCATGGCAGATGGAAGGGAAGATGGGAGGCAGTCAAGAGCAGGACAGCATCCTTGAAGAAAAGATGAAGAACATTGCAATATAGAACCTGGACATAAGCAAAGCGGAGTCAGAAACCCATAGGCCAGGAGGCTAGCAATGGGGGTTCAGATGCTGAAGGACAAAGCAGGGAGGCACCCCAAACTCCAGACAGACAGCTAGGCCCGGGCAAGCCTCTGGTCCCAGTGAAGCGAGGCAAGTCAGGTAGAACCGGTGAAAAGCTAATCATGAAGAACCGGTGATTCTTAGTCCAGTTTTTGAGGCCCCAGGCAGGAGAATGACGCGGAAAGCAGCCTGTTTGCAGTTCAATTCCACTTGCTTGTGTTGGGCTGCTGGACTTACAGAAATGTTTCTGGAGGGGGTGGGGCATGCCTTCAGACAGCCCAGGATAACAGGTGTGGCACTTCGTGCAGTGATGTAATTAAGAAGTTGGGTCTGGGACTCCTATGGACATGCATTCTAAGCTGTGTTGCTTTGGACAAGCCACTACCTTTCTGAGCCTCTGTTATCTCTGCAGAATGGGCTGTGTTGGTAGTTTTGCTGTGAGGATTAAGTGAGAGGATTCATGCAAAGCACGTGGAGCTTAGTAAGCGCTAAACAGTGTGATTATATTAATAATATAATGGTGCTCTTATAAGGCACAGAGCGATAGAGGTGTCCCCCCACTTCCCTTCTCTTGCCTTCCCTGTTTCCTCCCTCCCTTCCTTTATTTTATACTTTTAATGACAGACTCTCTGCAGCACCTGCAAGGTACCAGATGCTGTGTTGGATGTTGGGCATTTAGAAGTGAACCAGATAGAGATATACTCAGGAAGCAGACACTGAATGCGTAATTACCAAACAGATGTCTTTTAGGACAGGGAGGAGTATGATGAATGGGTGGGAGGAAGATCCGTCTATACCTGGGTTGGAGTGGCATGGTCACACAACACTGCCCTGGGGCCGTGACCGTGCAGGGATCCTGAGAATGATCCTGACCCCAAAGCCCAGACAGTTCTCCCGGTGTGGCCCGGGTGAAGGTTTTGGGAAACTCCCTACAAGCCCTTCTGCGTTTGAGCTTGCCCCCATTGTGCATGCCCTCTATCTCTGGGGTGAGATGAGACCAGGGGAAAAAAAAAGAGAGAGACAATAAAAATAAATAAACATCGAGCTTCTGCTGGGATATGCAGCCCTTTCACAGCAAATCTGGGCTGCCAGAAGACAGGGACACATCAGAGAGACTAGGGTTCACGTGTCTGATGCTGGTCATGAGACCCAGGGCAGCCCCCTTCCTGGGCCTCCACTTCATCCATGCAGGTGCCCTGGACGTGTCATTGGCTCTGGCACTTTCATTGCCTGCTTCCACGTGCTTATAGCTTTGAGGCAGGCTTATGCTAATTAGATTTAGATGGTGTGCAGGATTGCCTGTGGCCATTCCGTGAGGATGTGTCCCCCGGCATCAGCCCCTAGTACCGCTCAGATGGTGCCAGCGTTCAGACTGACTCTCACTGTTTCTTTCACCCTGTATCTTCCTGGAGAACCAAGGGGAAGGATGGGGTGGAGGGGTCCTGGCATTCACCCATGTCCTCCAGAGAACACTGTTCCCTGTCTGGTTTGGAGACACACAAAGGACGTGTCCTCTAAGCACACAAGAATTGGCAATGGCGTGAGGCATTCGATTCAAATCAACACACATTTTTGAAGCATCTCCTCCTTACAAGGAACCATTCTCGCAGGGAACAAAAGAGCTCTTAAACTGTAGCAGGGAGATCGCTTACTCCCAACTCCTCCTTCTCATAAAAGGGAAGTAAGGCCTGGCAGCCAAAGAGACAGTGTGACTTGTCCCCAGCAAGGTCATGCAGCAGCCCGAGAGCCCAGACCTCTGGTCCCAGGTCCCCAGTTCCAAGCTGGTGAAACAGCGGTGTCTCCCATCCAGCCCTCTGAAATGTGACTGCTGTTGATTACTTTATTTTTGCACAGAAATAAATCCCATTCACCACTACAACCCACCCCCCCACCCCATCCCTATTGAAGTTCAGTGATTTCCTTTCACCACTAACACCCCAGGTAAATATTTCCCTCTGAACTTCTGAAGCCCCTGCTTCAAGGTTCTGGTTTCCCTTAATGTGTTTCCTCTTGGTTCCACTGAAAACCCTCCCTTGGCCCTTCCTCTCTGCCTCCTGGGGCTGGTCCTCGGCTCCACGTCGCAGAGTCCAGCCTTTCTAGTTGATTCCCTCTTTTCTCTCGACTACAAACAGAGGTGACTGAGGCCCGTGTACCCCAGTCCCAGGAAGGTCCTGACCTGAGGGCGCCCTACAGACGTGTAAACATTTTACCTTGCTGCCCCAGCCAGTCGCTTTCCAAAGGCAACAGGAAAGCCAGGCCTGAGAGCCCCTGGCCAAATAAAAACCTGCAGAGAGAGGAGAAAAAGAGAGAGGGAGAAAGGATCCTGTGTCAGATGTGAATTTTCTCATTAGAAGAATTTTCTGTTGAAGGGGGAGGGGTTAGCCAGGAGAGGAAGAGAAGGTGAGCAGAGAGGTGGGATGTGATGAGGGCAGGGATTGTTGGGGGGGTGGGCGGGGAAGGTCAGGGAGGTGGAGGGTGAAGTCCAGAAGCCTGTTCTCTCATACTTCCTGTAGCTAAGACCTAGGGAAGCTCATTCCAAATGTGGAGTCAGAGCTTTGGCCTTGGAGAGGTCAGTGGGGAGGTGGCTTTTAACATACAAGGCTCTTAACAGTAGCAAAGCCAAGGGGTGGGGTGGGTGGGTTATGATTTCTGAGTAGAGTTTGCCAGTAAATTTGAGGAGGACTTGTGCTTTTTTGAGCCCTCATCCTACCAGCTCTTGACACCTCGGTCACATTGTCTTCAGGGTACCCACTCTCTCTGCTGTTGCTCCATTTTGTTTTTCGTCCTTTCCCCCTTTTCATCCTTGACAACACTCTGAGACCCTCTAGCATTTTAACAATGTACTCCCATCTGGACAACCACGGTGTGCCAAGGACGGTATAGCCACTATGTCTTTTAAGCACGATAGCATATGTAAAGAGGGATACAGAGGAGGGGGTTGAGATCCACAGAGGTGAAGCGATTTGCCCCGGAGGTACCGCCAGTCATTGTTGTCATCAGGATTACCCTGAGTCCAAAGGTCCTGCTCTTTGTGTCCGGCCAAGAACACACTCTGTCTTCTGATTCTCCCTGTCCTTTATCCAGGGAGACATAGATTCCTGCCTCTGATTCTGTTTCACCTTTTCTCTTCTCCCACTCTGTTCGGAATCATCCATGTGCGCATCCGTGGGACACTTGCTGAGTACCTGCTGTGTACAACCCATAGTGCGAGATGCTGGGCAGGGCAGAGATGACCCAGCCCGAGTCATCATTCTCAAGAAGCGTCCTGTCTCGGGGAGACTCCAAAACCAGAGAGTAAATGTCCAGTTTCCTAAAAGTACAAAGAATTCAGAGGAGAGAGTGATTATTCCTCACAGGACCATTAGGGAAAGCTTCCTGGGAGAGGTGGTTTCTGTTTTAGCCACTGGGAAACCTGGGATCACAGAAAATCCCCCGTGGACCAGGCATACGAGGGAAACCTCATTCATTCCCCTCCTTTGCTGGGGGGAGAACCAAGACCCACCAATACTTGGTGCTTCCTCAAGGCCTGAGAGCAGGTTGATACTGTAGGAGACCCTGGCCATCACTTGAAAGGTGGTAGAACAGGCAATGGTGATGGGGAGATGTAGGTGGACTCGGAAGCTTGGCCAAAACTACCATCCACGTCAGCTGCTAACAGATTTACACAAAAGCAAAGGCCCCAGTACCCACAAAGAAGTACACACTGTGTGGGCCTTCTCTATTGATTTTGCTAGAAGCTCTCTGTGCTCATTTGATGGGTGCTAATGGCAGAGGCACACTCAAAGTTATGGTGACCGCAACAATTCTCCAGCTGAAAGTAGGGGCTGTCCTCCTAAATGAGCATCTTTTATTCATTCTCCTATCCCTCCCTTTCTCCTCCCACCTAGCCTCATGTATCAAAGAACACTTAGAATACATTCTTAATTAGGAAGTCCTCTTCCCCATCCAACTTTTTGTCTGTGCCAAGGACACTGGGTATATTTCATAAAAGCTGGGAACAGGAGTTGATGAGAGTAAAGATAATCGATCCAGAGAGAATCTACTTAGTGACTTCCTGGTGTTTCCAGGCTAAGTCTAGAGATGTCTGCCTTGGAACTTTCCCAAACAGTCAACTGAAATTTGGGACAACCCAGGCAGGTGGTTTTATGCAGAGGGACCCCTGGTGACACTGATGGGGGAGAGGGAGGTAAAGTTAGTACCTAGGACGGTGATCGTAGGGTCTGATGGATCTAGGATCTAGTTGCCAACCAGTTGACCTTAAACCATCCATCTCTTTGCCTCCTTAAATTTCTGTTTCCTCCTCTGTTAACTTAATATCATCACTTTGAGGGTGCTAAATGGGTTAAATGAATTAATGCATATGCAGACCTTCACACAATGCCTCACTTGTGACAGAGGCCTGGTTTTACTTAATGATGGAGTCCCCAACATCTTTTTATGCTAAGAGGATGCCTTTTACTTTTGAAAACATTAGCATTGATGTTAGAGAAAAGCAGGTTTGAATTGGGTCTCAGGAAATTTGTCAGTGACTGGGTAACCTAACAAATACCTTCCATTTCCTGGGTCTCAACTCTCTTAACTTTCAAGTGAAGGAGTTGGAATTGGTGATGTTTAAAAAACCTTTCCAGCTCAGATAGTAAGTATGCCTGCCTTTCTTTGGGGGTGAATGTCAGAGCCAGTCAGGACTACTGTCGTGATACAAGCTTTGCAGCCCATGACCGTCACTTCTCCAGGCAACTTTCCTGGCAGTTCACCACCGCTGATCATTGATGAGTGCTGGTGGCTGATACACTGCTAGTTATGGTGACTGTAGTCGGAGCTGCGAAATGAGCACCTTCTGCTGATCATTTTCCCTCTCTGACTCTTCTCTTACCTCTCCCTCTCAGCACACATGTCATTCTACACCCAAAACACACTTTTGATTAAAAAAGCCCTCTTCCCCATCCAACGGTTTTGCAAAATCAAAGATTTTCAGATTTTAATTATTAGTAGTAGTACTGTTGTTTTCTTTAGCTCACGTATGTATTCTGCAAACAGATGTCATTTTTTGTGTGCCCCATACTCAGAACCAATCAAAGTGAAACCACATGGGTTAAAGTTGTGGTCAGAGCCTCCCAAAGCCACCTCATCCATGTTCTCCCTTCCTCTAGCCCTCACCTTGCCGTCGGGGTGGTCCGGGGGCTCACCAGGAGGCCACTGAGCGCAGTTTGTAAACGTCCTCTTCTAGGACATCCTGATAGGAATTTTATCAGAAAGAAAGAACTTCCCCCTTCCTTCCTCCACCCTTTATTTATTCATCTTTTTCTTTTGGGGCTACATAGGGCTCTATGACAAATGTTCTTATGCCTCACGTGACCGAGGATGGGTCGTGGGCATTCACACCGTCAGTGACCAAGGCAGCAGAGACCCACGCTACTTTTTCTCCTTGAAGACAGACCGGGCCCGGCAAGTGACCACCATCAATGCCCACCGCAGCTACCTCCCAGGCCAGTGGGTGTACCTGGCTGCCACCTACGACGGGCGGCTGATGAAGCTCTACATGAACGGTGCCCAGGTGGCCACCTCGGGGGAGCAGGTGGGCGGGATCTTCAGCCCCCTGACCCAGAAGTGTAAAGTGCTCATGCTGGGAGGCAGCACCCTGAACCACAACTACCGGGGCTACGTGGAGCGCTTCAGCCTGTGGAAGGTGGCCAGGACGCAGCGCGAGATCGTGCTGGACATGGGGACCCGCGGCCCCCAGGGCCCTCTACCTCAGCTGCTCCTGCAGGAGAACTGGGACAATGTGAAGCGGGCCTGGTCCCCCATGAAGGACGGCAGCAGCCCCCGCGTGGAGGTCAGCGGCGCCCCCGGCTTCCTGCTGGACACCAGCCTGGAGCCGCCGTTGTGCGGGCAGACGCTCTGCGACAGCCCCCAGGTCATCGCCAACTACAACCAGCTGCCGCGGCTCCGCCGGCCCAAGGTGGTGCGCTACCGCGTGGTCAACCTCCATGACGACGACCGGGAGAACCCCACCGTGAGCCGGCAGCAGATCGACTTCCAGCACCGGCAGCTGGCCGAGGCCTTCAAGCACTACAACATCTCCTGGGAGCTCGAGGTGCTGGAGGTGAGCAACTCCTCGTTGCGCCGCCGCCTCATCCTGGCCAACTGCGACATCAGCAAGATCGGGGACGAGAACTGCGACCCCGAGTGCAACCACACGCTGACCGGCCACGACGGCGGGGACTGCCGCCACCTACGCCACCCCGCCTTCGCCAAGAAGCAGGAGAATGGGGTGTGCGACATGGACTGCAACTACGAGCGCTTCAACTTCGACGGCGGCGAGTGCTGTAACCCCAACATTACCGATGTCACCAAGACCTGCTTCGAGCCCGACAACCAGTACAGGTAAGACATCGCGCTCCTCCCCTTTTCACCCGTGGGTGTGGCTCCTAACGCCCAAGGGGCTTGCGGGAATTTCCCAGTTTGCAAGGCAGACTGGACCAGGTAATCGCAGGACTGCAGGCAAGGTGGGGCTTCCCAGGTGGCTCCGTGGTGAAGAATCCGCCTGCCAGTGCCGGAGAGGCGGGTTGGATCCCTGGGTCGAGGAGACCCTCTGGAGCAGGAAATGGCAACCCACTCCAGTATTCTTGCCTGGGAAATCCCACGGGACAGAGGAGCCTGGCAGCCTGCAGTCCATGGGGTCACAAGAAGTCCAGTACAACTTAGCGACTAAACAAATATGCAAGGTTAGTGCCTTACCAAAATATTTCTGCATTGTTTCCTGTGGGCTCAGAGGGAGCTCTCGAGATCCTGTCTTCTCAAAGGGCTCAGAGTCTAAAACTGGACGACCTGGGCTGGGTACTAACAGCTGCAGTTATAAAGCACTCTGCCGTCCCGTGCAGTGGTCACTAGCCACATGTGACTGTTTTTAAATTAGTGAAGATGAAATGCAGTTTAAAATCCAGTTCTTGCGTTACACTAGCCACGTTTCCAGAATTCAGTAGCCACCTGGGGCTAGTGGCTACCAAACTGGACAGAGTCATATAACTGCTTCTGTGCTAGCAGAAGGGTCTGTTGGGCAGTTCTGGTGGAGCTGGGATGGGCTGGAGTCAGACAGACTGCATGCTTTCTCAGTCACTATGCCATGTCTGAATCTTCGGGACCCTGTGGACTGTAGCCTGCCAGGCTTCTCTGTCCATGGGATTTTCCAGGCAAGAATCCTGGGTTCAGATCTCGTCCCTTACTTTGTGACCTCTTACAAGCTGTGTCCTCATCTGTACAGTGGGAATGGCAGTGGCACCTACTTTGTGAAGTTGCTTTGAGGATCAAATGAGGGCAGGCAAAGCAAGTCTCTTCTCGGGGCTCGCAGGTGACTCCCTCTCAAATAAGTGCGTCTGCCGCTTCTTGAACAATGAAAGGCAGCGTGTAACATGCATAGGAGGTCAAAGAGGAACAGCTGACTTGCAGCTTGAACATTTTAGGGAAAGCTTAGGTACAGTGTGGACATCAGAGATTGAGTAGATTAGGCTGAGGGAGAAGGAGGATATTCAAGGCAGAGGAGCTTCACATATTGCTGAGAAGAGGATGGAAAGGGTGGAGGGCAGATTTTCTGTCTAACGCCTGACTTAGCCCCTGCCTTGTACTACAACTCTGACCAGCAATCCCCCAAAACACCAAGAGGTGGACCGTAGGTGATCACCATTTGATATGGGACCCAGGGGAACTAGTTTTAAGTCAGAGAGACAGTCCGCATCCACTTTCCTGACTTCCCAGATTCATGCTGAACTTTTCCATTCTGTCCAGCTCACAGGACCCTGGCCTTGCTGATGGCTTGATTGGTCGGCTCATTTGCCAACCTCTGCGGGTTTTCTGCTGACTCTTCTCTTTATGTCTCTCTCACAAGAGCAAGGGCCTCCCATGCACCGACAAAATACCTATGTGCAGAGGAATGACGATGCTGGCAAGAGAATGTCATGCCTGGCCCCAAGCCAGAGAGCACGTCAGCTCAGCCTTCTGGCACCAGGCGGGCCCCTGGACTCTCACCTTGGCTCAGAGATGGGGGCAGCCCGTGTAGGAAGAAGCCTTGGCATGTGGCAGGTTCCTTCCAGGTCACAATGCACTTTCATCTGTGCTCTCAGTTAGGCTTTGATGGCATTTGATGGGGATGACTAGCAGGGTTAGCATTTGTATTTGACTGATAGGGCTTTAGAGAGTGAAATGACTCAGCCAAGGTCCCAGGTCAGGAAAGACATTTGGCTAAATCACAAATGCAAGACTTCTGAGATGAATGTGATATATGCTCTCCTGAGCCAGACCCCAGGAGTTCCTGGGGTGCCCAGATAGAGTGGGCATGGGAGGATGGATGAAGAGCCAGGAATACTGGAAGTCACTCATCTGTTTGTCCATTTATCCATTCATTCACTCATGCAACAAATGTTTATTCAGCACCTTCCCAGTGCCAGGAGGTAAGCACCCTTATCCCTGCTTTGCAGAAGGAAATCCAGGCTTCAGAAGAAGGAAGGGACTTACCTGCAGTCACTCAGCTAAGGCAGGAAGAGCTTAGATTTGAGTCTTGCTCTGTTGACTCCAAAGCTTCCATGGAAGGGGGGTATTTTTAAATCCAAGGAGCAGTAAGAGGCAGAGTCAAAAAGCAGGAGTGACTGGTGAGGTGGCTTTCCTAAAGCCTTGGGAGAAAACTGCTGAGTATGGTTGGGTCAGGACCAAGGGCATCTGACCTCTGTGGTTGGGGTGCAGGGGCCGCGGGGCCCCCGGTTCCAGAGAGCTGACTATCAGCAGACAGTGCTGGCAGGTGCCAGAGGCCTCCTCTTTTCTAAGTCACGGGACCACATGTCCAGAATGTCCGTGAGCAGCCATGTGCCAGCGCTGTGACCACTCACACCAGGGCCTGTGTGTTTGCTGGCTGGAAAGTCCTGTGCCCCCAGAGAGCCCCACCAGGGATGTTTCACCTCCTGATGATGTGCCAGGGAGGGCACAGCATTCCGGCTGAATCGGCCCTCCTGTGTGCAGAGAGAAACCTCTGGAAGTTTGCAGAGAAATACTTGCTTGGTGACTTTTTAAAAAAGGAGGGAAAGAAGTGGGGAGGAATAAATGAATGAAAAAGGGAGGAAAGGAAGAGAGAGAGGAAGCTAGGAAAGAAGGATGACACCTGTAATAGAAAATTAGATTGATGTTGTCTTGATGATTTTTAATAAAGAGGTGAAGTTGTTTCATACACAAGGTATGCTCCTGCATTGCCTGCCTCCCTTCCTCTCTCCCTCTCTCTCTCTCTCAGTGGGTGAAAACAATAAAGATAATATTTCAATTACTACTTCTCAATCTATGGTACAGAACCAGTTTTGTTTCCTCTACATTGCCGACCAATTCTTTTATAACATAACAGCAAAAATGAATTGCTATGAACGAAGCACCCCCAAGAATGGTGAAGCAGTGTCACAGTTCTCTAAAAGTTTCTAAATGCTGTCTCTCCACTTCTGTACTGATTGTGCCATAAACTAATAAGAAGTGGTTGGTGCACGGCTTACTTAGACTGGTGCTGAGTAAAATTCATCATCCTGACAGTTTATGTAGCAGTTCCTTCGTGTAAAATAAGATCCACCAGTGATGCAGCAGTGCAGACTCCATCAGAGAATTACTGTTTCTTCTAACAGTTTCTCAGTCATTCTTTGCCTACTAATCCTTGGGCCCCCTTAGTCCATGTTCTCAGGAGTTCATGTGTTACTGGGGAGCACCCAGTCCTAGCAGAAGGCTACAGAAGACATCGAAATGATGTCAGATGTCAGACCTAGAAGCATCCTCAGAGATCAGTGGGTCCAAACCCTGCTTCCCCCATAGAGGGAAGATGAAGCCTAAGCTTGCACAGTCCATTAGTGGTCAAAGTGAGGTTAAGGATCCTCTAGGTTTCCGAGGCCCGGTCATCTGCTGTGATGCAGCTTCTCAGGACTGTGCTGACGTTCTTGCCTCTCACGGATACCTGCTCCCCTGCTCTCTGACCTTGCTGTCTTCTTCTGAACATTTGGGTTCGTGACATGCTGAGATGAGGGAGTTTGGAAGAGAATCAGATAAGGACTTTGGGTGTCCATGAGCCACTGCATAACTATTAGAGCTACAGTGGTCATGAGTTTTCCTTATTAAGAGGCCAGGATAAGGACACCTGAGTGAGGGTATGCACGAAGAAGGGGGCTGGGGAGTGGATGTGGGTGAGTGAACAGAACACTGAGAAAGCTGGGCCACCAAGAGGATGCAGCCTCAGCAAGGGGTCGGGGAGGGATGGGATGAGGAAGGGCTTGTAGAATAAGGAGTCATTCAGTATGGCTGGGGTCCAGAGCATAAGCAGAAAGGGGTTCAGTTTATCTCATGAAAAACTCTAGCCTGCCTCTGTCCCCTCTTTCACTTCTTCAGGCCCTCCTTACTTTCTTCCTTCCCTCCCTGCTTCCTTCCTGTTTTCCCTTCTTTTCTCTTTATTATTATTTTTTTCCTTCTTTTCTCTTTAAACGTTGAATGCTCCCTTTGTGCCAGCCCTGTCCCTACCCTTTTGGAGCTCACCATCCAGTAGATAATCCTGGCTACCCTGGCGGCTCAGACGGTAAAGCGTCTGCCTGCAATGTGGGAGACCTGGGTTCGATCCCCGGGTCGGGAAGATCCCCTGGAGAAGGAAATGACAACCCACTCCAGTACTCTTGCCTAGAAAATCCCATGGATGGAGGAGCCTGGCAGGCTACAGTCCATGGGGTTGCAAAGAGTCGGACACGACTAAGCAGCTTCACTCTCTTTGTTTCACTTATCCAGTGGATAAGCGAGATGAGCAAGCAAGGCATTGTGATCACTGGTGTGAAAGAAGGACCCCCGTCCCCACCCAGTCTCAGCCAAGAGGAGCTGCCTTGGAGGGGAAGCACAGGTCTTTTTATTGGACTGGACAGTTATAAAGACATTCCAATGACTCTTGGCCATTCTCTACAGTAGTGGAGACAAGCCAGGTAGACAAGACCTCATTTGCAGCCGTTAGCGATGTCTACAAACAGGTTAGAACGGACTTGGTGCATCTTTTTATAAATGAAATGAAAAACCTGGATGTTAATAGAAATCCCGGGTATCAGGAAATCCAGGGGCGGTTGACACATTGGGCCGGGCACACTTCATGGTGAGAGGATGTTGCAGCACATCCACCGAGTTCCTGGTGGACTCCTTCATGCTGCGAGCTCTGGCATCGCTAGGTGAACTTCACCTGGACATCTGTTGGTATGGAATAGGACAGGTAGGTAAAAGGAGACCTGTGACACCCTCACAGGGAAACCTTTTCTTTGTCTTCCCTGCATTATTATTTTTAATGTAACAAGGGCATTCCCCTGGGGTCATGCTTTGTTTTTTGGACCCAAGTGGGTGTTGATGGAATCTTTGGAAAGGGCTGGAATAAGCCTCGAGGCAGTCTGCTTGACCCCTCTGCTAGTGTCTGTCATCCTCCTCAGTCTCTCCTCCTGCCCCTTATCTGAGGCCAGTAGATGGTTTGCCTTCTAACGAGACCCTTTATTGTTTTTTTTTTTTTTTCTTACTTCTTTTCTAGAATGATCTCACAGAGCATGCACTTTCTTCTCTTCCCTTCCCTGACGTCTAACACTGTTGCGTGGAATCAGGGACTCACTGCGCTGAAATGAGCGGTGGAGTGGTTCAGCCCCCGTGACCATAGATGAGGAGTGGTGAGCTCCCAAAAGGGGCAGTGCTGACCCAGACCTCACAGAGAGAGGAGGGCCAAGCCGAGCACAAGTCCTGGGGTCTCATTTCTTCCTCCCAGAGCATTTCAATGCCCGCCATTGCCTTGCCGTCTTAGCAGCTGACAACTTGGAAGCATTCTGTTTAGGAAGGCTGTGTTCTTATTCATCATCCATATTTTAGTAAGGCACTTTGATATCCAAGGGCTTGTGAAAAATGCCCTAGGGATTGAAGATATGATCCATGTCCTCAAGGTATCTGTATGCTGTGGTTTAATGACATTTTATTACAGTCATTCAAGAGGTGGCAGGAGAGCAGATGATTCACTTCCAAATGAGCCAGACAGATGATAGGACTTACATGAGCTCTGAGAAAAGGCAGATTCATGGCAGTTAGGAGCAATCAGGAAAATCTTTCTGGCAGAGAAGGTCTACAAACAGGTCTCCAGCATTTGTAGGCTCTGGGGTGATAGAAAAGAGCAAGGTAGGAACAGAGAGATGGAGGTGGGCAGGTGTGGGGACGGAATAAGAAAGAGGTGGGATAGATACTTGAGGCTTCATGCAGGTAGATGCTCTCTTTTGATCATCAGGTTACCAAGCTCCCACAATCAGACTTAGAAAGAATGAAAGAAGAATTCAGGGGAAACAGCTTTGAGCTCTGACGTGGCAGCTTCTTAGCTATGCAAGTCTCTTAATCTCCTCGGGCCTCTATTTCCACATCTGTCCAAAGGGAAAAATAATAATAATGCTATCTGACCGCCAGGATCATACAATTGCCTCGAGGGTCACACAAAATAACATCCCAGAAAGAGTTCTGGGAAGAGTTAACCAGCACGCAGATGAAAGAAAGCATTGTTTTTTTTTTTTTCTGTAACTTTGTTCATTCTTTTCCAGTAATCATGTAAGAGAAATTGCTTGGAATTTTATAATCAGAATATCGGAGTTTATTTAACGTGACTAACATTCATTAGAGCAATAACAGCAGTCAAGCCTGGTGGAATGGAGAAATGAGGGGTGTTGGAGACTGACCAGTGCTGGAATCCTGGTTCCTTGTCTGCCTTGGCCCATCTTGCAATAACAGTGACTTGGGTTCTCATCGGTCACCGTTGGGTGGGGCACAGCATGAAATGTAAATGGAGCCGTGTTGTGTGAAGCACCTGGGCTAGGGCCTGGCACATAGTAGGTGCTGGGAGGCGCCCCTCCCTGCCCCCGGGCACACGTGGGCTCCTCTTCTAGCAGCTTTGTCTTTCGGAGACTGCAGACTCAAAAAGAGGGTCTGGCTGAAACTGCAGTGCTCACACTGAGGGCATTTGTTCAGATTACTTCCATTCTTAAAATACTTCTTTTTTTTTTTAAGGACTGACCACAGAATTGGTTTTTTAAATGAAGACCACATAACTTCTATCAAACTCATTGAGCTCACACACTAGTTTACTTTGAAAACACCCCGATGTCTGTGTTAGAGGATACAGCTCTGCAACAGGGGACTGTCCCCTCAGTATTGAGGGAGGTCATAGTGGGTGGGTCGCTGATTCAGCTGAAGCTCCTAGATTTTTTTACTGTATCCAGCCCTTATGTGTGCTTGAGTGTAGATATGCAAACACCCCATCCAGGCCCCCTGGTCCACATGGCCTGGTGTCCTCTGATTCAGTCTGGATTTTCCTCATGCCTTTCTTCTGAACAAAGCCCACCTTGACTCACAGGTTCTGTCTGTGACCCGTGAACACCCATGACTTTGGTCTTTGAGAGCAGACTAGAGGGGTGATGGAGAGCAGGAGAAGAATTGCTTGTGGCCCCTGAAGATGTGATTAATAAAATGCTCAAGAGAGTGTGGAAGAGTGAGGGATTGGATAGTCCAGACAATAAATAAGAACACAAGTTTCAGAGATAGAGGGGATGTGAATCAAGCCACTTACTATGTCTGTGACCTTGAACTAGTCTTTTCCATGATCAGAGACTCAGTTTTCTCCTCTGCAAAACCAGGAATGAAAGTAACGTTGGGTGGTTTTAGAGGATGTCACAAAAGTATACCTGGTCAACCCTTTAAAACAGCACCTGGGACTTAGTGACCGCTCAAAGTAACAATGGTCGTTTGGAGATTTTCTGTCTCTGGGAAACCTTCTGACCTCTGACATGCACATCCCCCAATTCCTAGCCCCTCTCGGATCCTGAGCCCCCTTGCTAGAACCTCTGGGCTGGACTGGGAGTTGGATGTGACCTAATCACTCCGTACTACCAAGGGCTCTTGGATTTTGACACCCATTGATTCCATTTTTAAAAGATTTCCTTTACTCCCAAAGCCCGGCATGTACAAAATGCTAATGTATTCACTTTTCCCAAGAGTTAGGCAGCAGGTCACATGGAGTGTATGCATTTCCACCAAAAAACACAGGCCTGTCGGGGTCCCAAGGATCCTACCAAGGAGTTCACCCGTGCACATCCTAGGGAGGGGGCTGGAAGCCAGGCCGGTGCCCCTGGGCTCTCAGGACCCCACGGGGCAGGGTAGGACGGAGCTGGTTTTCACCCTGCGCCTGGGGATCTGGCCACAGCACACCCACCTGAGGGTTTCCAGGTGAAGGTTGGAGCCTTTCCTCCGAGACACGCTGGGGAGGCCCCCGCCAGGCGGGAGCTGCTCGCTCTCTCACCCCTTTCCTAGACGTACGTTTCCACCCCCAGTGCCCTGGACAGACAGATGGAGCGCGTGGTGCCCTTTCGAGGGCCTCAGTGGGAGGCGGCTGGGTTTTCTCCACGCTGTGTTTGGCTTGGTCAGCACTCTCGTTTTCCTTCCTCCGTCCACTGGTGACACCAGCCACTCGTCACAGCCTCAGCGCTCAGCCCGATGCCCTTCCAGGTTAGGGAACGGAGCGGCCGGACTGTGAGGAAGGGCTGAACAGACCCTGGTACGTTTTGTTTCCGGGAAACACATTTCCCTCAATTGATTTCAGCCCAGCTGGTACCTGTCGGCTGGCAGCTGGCCAGCTTTCCATCTCCTGAGAGGGAACCCCCCACCTCCACTCCCACCTTCTGCAGACACAAAACCACTGCATGGACCGCAGCACGTGGCTCACGGGTTTGTCTGTGGGCATGGAAGAGGCTCCTGTTTCTTCATATTTATGGAGGGGTGCTTTCTTTCTCCATCCCCCTCTGCTTCTCTTTCTCCCTCATTCCAGAGTCTATGTCATTTTGTGGGTCTGGTGACGATGGGTGGAAGGTGAGGGGGATCGTGTCCTCCATTTCAAGCTTCTGATGTTCATTGATTCCAGCCTTTTTGGAGCTCAGCCAGCTAGCCACAGCTCTCAGACTCGAGCTTGGCTTCTCACTACTAACCAGTGTTGATGGCCACCGAGGCCAGTGGTGACTGTCACTCCACCAAAGCCTGGAGTGTCTCAGAATCTTATAGAGTGAGGGGGGAAGGCAGACATGAGGGAGTTTGCCTGTGGATTGGCAGAGCATGAGGAAGGAAGTGACTAGATCCTTCCAAGTAACTTCAAAGCCACCAAGGAATAAGTCTCTTCTCTGACTTCAAATTCTGCCTCTCTGTAAAATGGGAGAACTGGGACAGATGAGCTCTGAGATCTGTTACCTGCTCAGGCGTTATAGTCCAGGCTTGTGGGGACTGGGGCTAGAGGGGAAAAAATAAAAAAAGGAAGGGGAGAGGTGCTGACTATTGAAAAGTACAAACGCATTGACAGTGGGGACATTCAGGGAAATGAGAGACAGTCCCTACCTTCAAAGTATCTGCCAGTCCCCATATCTAATTGAGCACAACAGGTAGAGAGTAACAATGAAGGAACAATTATACTCTGTGACAACTTGGAAAAAAAAAAAATCATCCCACTGTCACCCCGGCCCGGTAGAAGCCTCAGGAAAGAGCTCCACCTTGGGCAGCCTGCCCCTCTGCTCTTTGCTTTTCTCTCAGGCCCCGAACGTGGCATCCTCTTTCCAAAAAATCAATTTGAATTTAATTCTACTTTCAACAGCCTGACACAGTGTCATACTTTCCAGCATTATTTCCCCATGTTTGAACCCTGACTTTCACATGACCCTTGGAGAGCTGTCTCTTTTTTTTTAATCCCCCAAGAGACCCAAGTTTGTGGAAGTTACTAACTAGGCTTGTGCAGGATCATCCAGAGATAGTGTACATCTATGAGGGATGACACTGATCTCCTAGAATGACTCAGTAGTTCTTACTTTAGATGTGTCTATGATTTGCCTAAGGTTAGGTGATCTGTCTCTTGCGTTGTTGGAAGAGGGGGTTTGCTATGACCGATGTGTTCTCTTGGCAAAAAATCTCTGTGAGCCTTTGCCCTGCTTCATTTTGTACTCCAAGGTCAAACTTGCCTGTTACTCCAGGTATCTCTTGACTTTCTACTTTTGCATTCCACTCTCGTGTCTGGCTTATTGCGATCCCCTAGACTGTAGCCTATCAGGGTCCTCCATCCGTGGGATTTTCCAGGCAAGAGTACTGGAGTGGGTTGCCATTTCCTTCTCCAGAGTATCTTCTCAACCCAGGGATCTAACCCAGGTCTCCCGCATTGTAGGCAGACGCTTTACCATCTGAACTACCAGGGAAGTTCACTATGATGGAAAGGACATCTTTTTTGGTGTTGTTCTAGAAGGTCTTGTAGGTCTTCATAGGACTGTTAGGTTCAGCTAATACTGGGAAAGTTCGAGGGCAGGAGGAGAGCGGGGCAACAGAGGATGAGATGATTGGATGGCCTCACTGACTCAATCAATGGACATGAGTTTGAGCAAACTCCAGCATGTGGTGAAGGACAGGGAAGCCTGGCGTGCTGCAGTCCATGGGGTCGCAAAGAGTCGGACACAACTGAGTGACCGACAACAACAAGGTGATTTGTATGGGCCCAGGCTAACACCCAGAAGCTGCCATATTGACCCACATTGACGATAATGTCATTCTTGCTCAGATCTCCCCAACTATAAACGTGTGGGGTCAGTCTTCACATCACTTAAGTTTTAAATGTTTAAAAGTTAGAGTGAAACGACAGAGTCTAGTGAGATCGCCGCCTGTCCTCAGAACTCTGTGGCTGCTACAGCTTGCAACACAGAGGTGATTTGTCTTTATTTAACTGAACATCAAGTGTAAGACCAACCACAGGGCTGTCGGCGAGCTGTGTATATCCCTCTCAGTGTGGTCAGTTGTATTATTTATCAATTGTGGTTTTGATCCTCTAAGAAGAAAGTGAGGGGGTGGAGAGAGCGAGCGGAGGGCCCTGGAACTGTGCGTTGCTGTTGTGAGAGCAATGATTCGACATGCGATCCCTGTGTCACCGTCCTTGTACTTTTGAACACACCATCACAGTTCAACTGTTGGTCTTCCTTACAGATCAGGGGATTCTTCAAGTTTCATGGCTTCCCTGAAAATCAGTGAACTTGGAGTCCCTGGGGCTATCAAAGCAGAGATTGTAGAACCCCAGGAGAAGATGTTAGGAGAGTGATGGCTCGTCCTTGTGTGTGTGTGGGGTGGTGGGGGGCGGGGGGCAGGTCTACTACGTGTGAGCACTCTGTAAGGTGCTGGGGTCACAATGAGCGTCTCACAAGATAGGTGTGATTCTGCCCTCGTGGAATTTCCTGCAGGTAAATAAGTAGCTAGTTGGAGAAGTGCTGCTGTGGAGAAGTCCAAGGTGCTGAGGGAAGCAAGGGTGGGTACCTGACTCATCAGGGGTCAGAGTCGCTTCTAGGCTGGGTCTGGAAGGATGGGGCACATTAACCAAGTGAGTGGAGCTGAGCTTGCCAGGAACCAGTGTCAGGTGTCTGACACTCTGCCTTCTGCTCCACAAGTTTCTAGAAGCCTTTTTCAGAGTGAGAAACGAGAAAAATAGGAGCTGAGTAGCTCCCGATAAAAGGTATTCCTTTTAAAGTGGTGTCCTTTATTCTGAGATTATTTTATTCCTTCCTTCAGAGACCTACATCAGTCCCCATTATTTTATGCTATGAGGGACAGCATGTATGGGAGTTTCACCTTTTGAATGCTGTGTTCATTTGTCAGAATGAGAGATTGCTACTTTCACGTCAGTTTTTAAGATGATCCAAAGATTTGAGAACCTGCCCATTGATCGTCCCTGCCTCTCTGAATCAGCGCCTTCCCCTCCTCCTGTCCATTTCCTCAGGATTCTCAGTCCCAGCCATCTCCTGGTTTCATTAGGACCCTATCCTGCAGAGAACCGCAGGCCCGTGATTTTCCTGGGGGTGGACCTTGACCTTCCACGTGACATGACAGCCCCAGAAAGACAGAGTTGGTGGGTTGACCAAGAGTTTAGGGCAGCAGTGGGGGATGGGAGTGGGGGGTTGATCTGTAGAACCTGAGAATCATAAAAGAGCAGCACTCCAGTAGACCTTGTCAGAACCCAGACCCATCATTTCTCCTCCTCTCACTCCTGACCGCACCAAACATCAGATGATCCTGGTGCGTAAATAGCTCTCCTTCTTAGACATGCTCACATCTACTCCGTTTTCTGCAAGCCACTGCCGATGCCTTTACTTTCATCCCTCTTCTAGTCCATCTTCCAACATTCCTCCAGAAGGCTCTTTGGAAAACATGAAGCAGATTGTTTTGTTCTCTTCCATAAAAGTCTGCCAGGGTCTGCGTAAAGCTTGCAGAACATTGCCCATCCTCCACAGCCTGGTGTACAAGGCCCTTCCTGATGTGGCCATTGCTGACCCCGCCAGCTGCCTCTTGTGAAATTACTCCCGGGGTCCCAGCTTTGAAACCAGAGGACTTGTTGTGTCTTCCTCTTCTTATGTGTTTCTAAGCCTCTTTTCCTCTGCCTCCCACACTGGGTCCAAAGTGTACTCTTCCCATGAAAACCACAATGGTATCTCCCCCCGGCCTTCACCTGGGTAAATGCCATCCCTCTGTGCTTTCCTCACATTCAGCACTCGCTCTGTCATAACACAGATCAGAGGCAAAGGTAAGAGACTGATGGTTAGAGTGTGTGGGATCCGAGAGACCAGAGATTGTATTGTGTGACTTACAGCCTAGGAGTGCCAAGGGGAGGGTCTTGGGAAAGCGGTGTCACCCCCACTGAACCCTGGTTTCTTCCCCTGCAAGTATGGGACTACTCATACTTAACACATAAGGTTTTTGTAAAGCTTCAAAGAGACAGTTTAAAAAAGGACTTAAGCAGTGCCAGTGTGTATAATAGTAAGCTCCCCTAAATGGTAGGTTTTATTAGCATTATCACATCGTGTTGTGATCATCCGATAATTTGTCCTGCTTCGTTCATAAAACTGCTAGCTCTTTGATAGAGAAAAGTGTTTCTCATTCATATTTTATGCCTAACTTCTAGCTTAAAGTATAGTATAGGATATAATCTCAATAAGTATTGGAGAATGAAAGAGAAAAAAATGAATCATATGTAAGGAGGAAGGAAGTTAAGAAGGAAAGAATGAAAGCAGGCAGACAGGAAGGGAGGGAGGCTAAAGCATAGATACTGAAAGAATGACTCATTCAGTAAAAGAATTTAAATCATGATCAATTTTCAATTGATCTTTAATTGATGCTGTTGCATTTTTCTTAGATTGCATGTCAAGCTTCCGCATAAGAGTTATAATCTTTGAAACCAATCATTCAGGATTCTGAGAATTTAAATCAGCTCTTCAAGTATTTTTTCTTTACCCCTTCTTACACACAAGAGGGGCAAATTTAGGCATTTCTGACAGTGAAACTGAGCAGGAGAGTAAAGTCCAGATCACTAGGCCCCTTGGGATAAAAGTACAACATCCAGGTTTTAGAACTGGTCACAGTTTGGAGAAAGCTTGTTATTTGGAACAAGGATATGGATGCAATAAACATTCTGAGGTTTATCTTGTTTTAATGACTTGTGTTGAGTGGCTTTGATCTCTATATTTGATAATCACTTTCAAATGGTCTGGTGTGTTCTGAACGTGGAGGAGTGCCCCACGGACTTGAGATCTTCCATGGGAATGACAAGCTGCAATCAGAATTTGGAAATGGGCAACGTTACAGGACTTTTTTCTGTGAGTTGTAGAGATGGGGCAGCTGCCTATGAGGAAGATAAACACATTGGTCCAGTGATGGAACCAGGGTGCACTGATGGGAAGGAGACACAATAAACATTGGGATCCAAGGCCAGTTTCCTCTAGTTCCATAGTGATGGTGCTGGTGTAATCGTTAAGTTGTGTCCGGTTCTTGAGACCCCATGGACTGTAGCCTGCCAGGCTCCTCCATTCATGGGATTTCCCAGGCAAGAATGCTGGAGTGGGTTCCTTCTCCAGGGGATCTTCCTGACCCAGGGTCTGAACCCGCGGCTCCTCCCTTGTAGGCAGTCTCCTGCATGGCAGGCAGATGCTTTCACACTGAGCTACCAGGGAAGCCCCTAGCTCCATGAGCGAGTTAGATAAAATTTTGCATCTTAGGGTTTTTTCATGAGTTGAGCAGTCTTTTAGGGACATTCTTGTGTACTACCCTTTGGATTTTTATATACCCATTTCTAGGTTGAATTTTATAATCCCCATTTTACAGATAGGGAAATTGAGGTTCAGAGAGATTGAATCCCTTCTCCAAGGTCACAGGGTCACTTGCTAGAAGAGGGAGGATTTGACCTCTATTCTATCTCTGTCTTAAAATATGTTTGTTTGTTTTTTTTCCCCAAAAGAAAAGTAAGGCCAGGGATGACAGTAGTTAGGTAGGTCTTGGTGTATAATGCCAGAAGAAAATAGTGAATACAGAAATGTATCACCGACTTTGACATACGTATGCCCCACTGTCATACCACTGCATGAGGAATCGACTTAAGTCCAAAACATTTCTGTCTAGAAATCCATCTGAGAACATTTAACCATGTAATTAACAGTTTTGCTGTGTAAGACTGTCCTCTTCCTGGGCTACAAGGAGAGTAAAGATCTAAGGTGTTCCATTTAAATGTTGTTGTTGTTGTTCGGGCGCTAAGTTGTGTCCGATTCTTTGCGACCCCGTGGACTACAGGATGTCAGTCTTCCCAGTCCTTCACTAGCTCCCAGAGCTTGCTCAAGTTTGTGTCCATTGAGTTGGTAAACATTATGCTGTCATATTTAAAGAAATTTCACTTAAAAAAAAAAAAAGATGAGTTTTTCTGTAGCACTCTGCTGTTCTTCCCCTTAATCTGAAAGAGCCTGTAGCTTGGAAATAGCCAGTTCTCAGCCAGGAGCAGCTCAGACAAACCCTCTTTGAATGGACGGTATTTACAGATGGGCAGCACCACTCCCGTCAGTCGCCTGTGCCCATCAAGGGCCCCGGGAGCAGGACTTCGGCTTGGCAGTCCTCAAAGGTCTCAGCCGTCACTTGTGTGGTGGGGAGGCCATTTGCTTTGAGTGGTAATAGAGACACAATCTTGACCTGAGCTCACTGTACCTTGCCTGTCACCATCTTGAAAACAGGAAAGCTAGTGCCTTATGATCTAGAGTTGGAAAAACTTGATGCCTTCATGACTCGGTTGGAGAGATTGTTGTTGTTGTTCTGCATTTTGAACGCAGTTCCCTTTTGCTTCTCCTTCAATAAAACAGGCCCTGACAGCCCTCTCATTGAGATTATTACCGAGTTGTACCATCTCAGGCCAGTGCATTTAGGAAATATGTTGTTGGCACTCACCAGGGAGTGAGATGCATAAAGAAAATATCCTAATGACAGTTGAGTTGAGAGAGCTTTGATCTCCCTCCAGGACTGCTCTCATGGCTTTGAAATGTAGTTCTGGCAGAAGGGGGAAAGCCATGAGAACGCCTTGGCCGGGCCCCGTCCTGAAACTGACATTCCAGGGGACCCGCAGCCCTCACAGGCGGAGCCAGGTACAAGGGCCGCGCGGGAAGAAGAGAGACACCAAGACACCTCTCTTGACAGGCAGTCGGGAGAGGATCTGAGTGAGAAGGGACTTTCCAACTCAGCCCAGCGTTTCCCAAGCTCAGTTGGTTGTGCTGTTATTTGATTTTTGGCAGGGGCAGCGGTGGGGCGGGGGAAAAAGGATTATGGTCAAATGTGTTTGGGAATACTTCATACGCTCTCTGTCTTACTCCCATTTTGTATATTAAAGGCTCTGAAAATTCTTGCAATTAAAAAAATATATGTATTGAACCTTGTTTAACAGAGCATGTCCTGAAGCCATCTGACTTGGAAACTGTTTTTTCCTTTAAATGTGCCTCTGCTTCTTGTGGATTTAGCCTTGCATAGACCTCGATTTGGAACATGCTGGTAGTTCACAAGCTCACTGAATAGATGGGGACTCAGAGCTGCAACCTAGGCAGCCGAGCATAGTGGGGGCGGGCCAGAAATCCAGGCACTGAGATTTTGCACGGGGGTGTCCAACTGAAATGGAAGGTGGATGCTACAATCCTCCCCACGCTTAACTCTCCACACCGTGCCCCCTTGCAAGGAACTATGCCCCTGCCGCCTCGAAGGGAGAGGTGACTTTATTAGTTGGTACAAAAGTGCTATCATATATAGGCTCGTGACTAGAGGCCTTCCACTCCTTACTTGATGCCTTGGGCAAACCACTTCACTTCCCTGACTCCTGGACTTCCTCATCCTGTTTTGAAGTTACACAGTTTACGAGTGTGTGTGTGCTGAGTCACTTAGTCATGCCTGACTCTTTGCGACCCCATGGACTGCAGCCCACCAGGCTCCTCTGTCCATGGCGTTCTCCAGGCAAGAGTACTGGAGCAGGTAGCCATTTCCTCCTTCAGGGGATCTTCCCGACCCAGGGATGGAACCTGCGTCTTTTGTATTTCTTGCATTGGCAGGCAGATTCTTTACCACTGCATCACCTGGGAAGCTCACCAGAGAGGTGCTCAAAAGCTGCCAACCAGAGAGAGCTCTGTCTCTTGAAGGAAAGTTGTCGGCGATACAGAGAGGATAAAGACGCGGCTTATAAGTTTGAAGCTTATTGCAGGCTGATGGAAAGTCCGTGAGGATAATCCCGAGCGGGATAATAGAAACTAGAGTCAAAATTAGGAGCCTCTGAGGAGGGCGAAATCATTTTCAGCTAGAGGTTGATGCTGTTGATTTTGGTGTTGCTAATAATTGTCCTTGTAATTAATATAATAATAATAATGCAATACATATAGCCCTGGCTAATCAATGAGTGCCTTTGAATGTGCCAGGCACTGTGGGAGGAACGTTTTCTTCTGCCTCTGGTCCTCCTTACAGCCCTGAAGGGTGGACATCATCACCCCATCTTACAGGGGAGAGTGGTCAGGAGCAGACACGTGGCGTGTAGTACATGTGAACTGAGCCTAGCAGGGAGGGTAAGAATTTAAAAGGCTGAGATTCAGGAAGAGAGCTTGTAAGGCAGAGAAGAGAGGCTGATGGACATGCTTCAGGAACGGGCATCATTGGGCAAACCCAGAGGTTCTTGGGATGAGGAAACTGTAAGAACTTGAGTGGGAGGTTGTGGGGAGGAGGAGAAGATTGGGTGGTAGGCATGAGACTCTGAAGGCTGAGACCAGAGAGTGACCCGGAGGTGGGTTTTCCCACGAGGAAGAAATAAGAGAAATAATCGGAGACCAGAAAATGCGGGGTGGTGGGGGGAGGTCTGTGCCAGGATGGTGCTGAGCTGGCTCCGTCCATCCTTCTGGTAGCCCCATGAGCTAGCTGAGACTCAGAGAGGTGTAGCAACTTGCCCGTGGATCCGGGTCTACTGTCCAGCCAAGTAGAACCTGCACATAAATTAATAAACACACAGAGTTTGGGATTTAGATGAATTGGGGGGAGGTGATTTCTTTTTTTAAAGAAATTTGGCTAATTTAGAGTGTACCTAGGGGACCAGCCTCCCCGTGGTAACAAAACGGAGAGCGAGTGGCCCTCAGCAAACCCTTTTCCTCCTCTTAGCATCCATCTCCATCAACTCTGAATGGTCCTTCTCAGTGTGACCGCCTGTGCTGTCTCCTCCATCCGTCTACAAAGGGGATGAACAAAGCTTTTCTTAAACATTAACTGCTTTTGGCAGTGCACGGTCTTTGTTGCTATGTGTGGGCTCTCTCTAGTTGCGGCAAGTAGGGGCTACCCTTGGTTGTGGGGCGGGGGCTTCTCATAACGATGGCTTCTCTGGTTGCAGAGCACAGGCTCCTGGTGTGTGGGCTTCAGTAGTTGCGGCTCGTGGGCCCTGGAGTGCAGGCTCAGTGGTTGTGGCATATGGGCTTAGTTGCTCTGAGGCATATGGAATCTTCCCGGACCAGGGATCAAACTCGTGTCCCCGGCTCTGACAGGTGTCACCAGGGAAGTCAAACAGACCTTACAAAGAGATGGAGGAGGAAGTTAAATACATGGACTCCTATGCCCAAGATTTTCCCCTGATACTTTCGGGAAACACCCCGCTTGGCTCTGAACCGGCAGGAAGACCTTAGCTAGCAGAAGAAAATCTTTTAGCCACACAACTATTGTCCTTTGTGTGGGTCCCCCCCAAAAATAACTGGAGAAGAGAGGGTCCATCTCTTTAGGGAAACGGGAGCTTCTCAAAGTGTGAAAAACAAACAAACAAAAAAAAAAACAAAAACATATACAAGAAAGGGAGAGTCTATTTATTTAATATCCCACATCTCTGCCTTGGGCCAGGATGAATACCACCCACCGAAAAGATTGGTTTCTGCAATTACATCGGAATAAACAACCAATTAAAACATCTCCCCGCCCCTGCCCCGCCCCTTGCTTCCTCTCCTGAAGCTTTCTCAGCCTGGAGCCCTGGAACAAAGAGGTGACTTTCTCTAATAACATGTGTGTTCTCTGCCCGAGAGAGCGCTAGATGGAAATGGACAAATCAATTAGAAAATAATAAATAGTCTGGGAAGGGCCGATCCAGGGAAACCTCAGCATCTCAGTGTTTTCATTCCGCTCCCACTTGTTTCTTTTCCCTGTGGTCCTGAGAGAGCTCGGGTTTGAGGGTGAGGTTGAGGGAAGAGTTGGACACATGGAGATTTGGACTTGGCCTTGTCAGTGTTTATGTGATCTCTGAACCCCTGTTCCTTCATCTGTAGGACCGGGATGAATACCAGGAATGGCTAAACATTTACCCAGGGTTTCTGTGTGCTAGGTATTATTCTAAGCCCTTTACACTTCCTTTATTAATGTCCCAGATCCTCAGAACGACTCGATGAGGTGGATACTGTTAGCATCTTTATCTTCTGTATAAAGAGACGGGGACACAGGAAGTTAAATAAATAACCCAGGGGGGGACCCAAACATCCAGGGGAAGAGCTGGATTCAAACCCAGGACTTTGACTTGAGAACAGATCATCTTCCATGCTCTGCCCCGTGGCTTCAAATTCTGCACAGAGGTGAGACAACAGGTGTAGCTAGGACAGGGGCTGGCATACAGTGAGAACTTACCATGTGTCGTCCTTATCCTTCCTCATTTCTACTCAGATCACTGAGAAGACTCATTCAAACTCCTCATGAGACTTCTCGTCTCAGAAGCTGAGGGGTGCAGAGGTACAGCAGTGAGATTTTGGGTCACTATCTCAGCTTCTGTGCTCGGAATTCCTAGTCAGCTCAGCCTAGACACAGGTGTGACTTCTCCAGGCCTTGCCTGTATCTCCAACACATGTGCAACTTTTTTTTTTTTTTTTGTAATTGAAAAGCTGGAAAAATTATGGTCCCATGACTAATCATGGGCTCTTGATCACATAGGGGGCCAGGAGGGCACTGTAGGTTTCAGACATATTCTCTTCCCCCCAGAGTGGAGGTACAGGTTCATGACCCACAGAAATGCCCCATGAAGCACTGGGCATCTGTTCCTAACCCCAGTGTATTGATAAGGAAGTTGGAGCCTCATAGGAAGGAAGCTGCAGCTGAGACTGGGGCCTAAATGTTTTAGATTTTCTCTTTCCCAATGTTTTTCTCCTCCATCCAGATCTCCTGAGTGCTTGCCAAGGGTCAAGCCCTGTGCTGAGAAGTGGGTGATAAACAGAGATGAATTAGGCACATTTCCTGCCCCCAGGGAGCCACAGACAGTGGTAGATGCAGACCAGTGGAGTGTTTGGAGTGGTGTGAGTGCGTGTGCTCATAGGAGGTGGACGGGTGCAGAGACGGTAGAAGAGATAGAGGTGAGGTGGGAATCGGGGAAGGCTTCCTGGAGGAGTGATACCAGCACAGACGTTGGATTTGTTCATCAGAGGAGCTAGGTCCTTGAGAGGAACAGCGTGAGTAAAGGCTCTGAGGATGATGCACGATGGGGGGAATGGGGGAGGCAGATGTTGCTGACAACATACTGGGAAATTCAGGGGAGGGAACAGTGATACGAGGCTAAAGGGGAAGCCAGGGTCCTACAGGCCCCACTGGGGACCTCTGACTTTACTGCTTCACATGTTGGGGGCTTCTTCTGTGGCTCCAGGAAGAAACGAGAAGGGAGGTATCATTAGTGTTTAGCTGGCCAGGCTCTGTGCCAGCCCCCCCACCCCCACCCTTGAGAGGCAGCGTGGTGGGAAAGGGAAACCGTTCCAGCTAGCTGTGTGACCCAAGCAACGTCTGAGGTTGTGTGAGCCTCTTTTCCCTCTTCTGGAAAATGGGGATAACAATACCACCTACCTCAGTGTAATGCAGATTAAAGGTGATTATCCATGTGGTGTCAGGCCACAGAGAAGGGCCCAGCAAACATTAAAGATCTCTGTCAGTCTCTCGGTCATGCCCGACTCTTTGTGACCCATGGACGATAGCCCGCCAGGCTCCTCTGTCCATGGGATTCTCCAGGCAGGAATATTGAAGTGGGGTGCCATTCCCTTCTCCAGATGATCTTCCCAACCCAGGGGCTGAACCTGGGTCTCCCAAATTGCAGGCAGATTCTTTACCATCTGAACCACTAAAGATCATTATTCACAGGCTTTATCTCACCTACTACACCAGGCTGCCTGCTTGCTTATTTCTATATGTTTTTGTTCATTGATTCATTTCTAACTTTACTCCAAAAATGCTTATTGGCTGTTCACAAGGATCCTAAGAGAGAATATGCACGTATGCATGCTAACTCACTTCAGTCACATCCGACTCTTTGCGACTCCATGGACTGCAGCCCTCCAGGCTCTAGTATTCTCCAGGCAAGGATACTGGAGTCGGTAGCCATGCCCTTCTGCAGGGGATCTTCCTGACCCAGGGATCGAACCTGCGTCTCCTGCATTGCAGGTGCGTTCTTTACCTCTAGCGCCACCTGAAAGAAGCGTGACGGAGGGTAAGATAACTCTCTCTGTGATCCATTGAGTCTGTGACTGGCCCAAAGCTTTATAATTCCTGTTCTGAAGGGAGAGTCGTACTCCACAAGGGAAGTGTTCTTATTTATTGAGCACCTGGGATATGCCAGTCTCTTTCCCAAGGTCATTTCTTTCTTTGTCTGACGTGTTTGTTTGGTGTGTTAAAGAGCTAATGATGACAGCGTGCGGAAATAATTCACTTTCCAAATGCATCAGTATATATTCTAGGTTTCTGCACTGATGGCTGCCTCCAATGTGATATATACCTTGGCCTATTTTATGGACAAAGTAATAAAGGCTTGCAGAGTGCAGAATCATCTATGGGAGGTAGATAGCACCCCAGTGAAAGGAACATATGTTTCCAAGCCAGACAGAATTGACCTTGAAAACCGAGTTTTGCAACTCTGGGCAACCTGTTTAATCACTTTGGACCACATGTTGCTTATCTTGAGAACAGAATAATAACACCCCCTTGCAAGATGGGAATAGAGATGCAAAGCAGGCCTCCCAGTGTAGCTTTTGTTTGCCTAATAAATGGTCCAAGGTCCATAGTGAATGAAGTAGAGAAGAAGCCAGGATTAGAATATGTGTTATCTCTTCCATGGTCCGTTCTCGATCTGTGTCCGTATTATGTTGCCCTGTCATCAGTCAATATAGCAGAGTCCCTAGGGACACAGTTGTTGCCTTTAGATTGACTGAGGTTCTAAACTGAACGCTGCTATCATTGATAAGCTGAGAAAACTTCAAGTTTCTCAAACTCACAAGGACATTTTTTTGTTTGTTTGTTTATACCATGGGATCCCCTCACTTACTGTATCACATTATTGGGGGAAGTCAGTGAGGTCATGTTTATAAAGTACTTAGCCAAGTGCCTGGCATATGGTGTGACTCAGTTAATCTGGGAGTACCTATTATTTGAATAGTACCTTTTTTTCGGATGGTGATGACAGCCAAGGTTCTTTTTCTCTTACAGAGCGTACGTGGATGTTAATGAGATGAAGAACATTCTTAGACTGGATGGATCAACACACCTCAACATCTTCTTTGCAAACTCCTCGGAGGAGGAGTTGGCAGGCGTAGCAACTTGGCCATGGGACAAGGAGGCCCTGATGCACTTAGGTGAGAGCTGGAAGCTTCTTCAGGAAGAAGTTGGATTGGTACGGGCATACACTGACTAGTGGGGATGATGATGGGGGTCACAGTTCTGATGGTGATCGTGGTGGTAATGACGATGAACAACTTAGTTATTGATCTCTTTTGATATTGCAAAACTCTTGAGCATTCCTTATCTGTCAGCCATCAAGTGAGGCTCTGAACAATAACCCAATACTATTTATTCTGTTCTACCAGTGGAGGAACTAAGGTCTGGAGAGCAAAGGGGGCTTATCTAAGGTCACACCCAAATCAGGGGCAGAACCACAATTAGAATTTAGGTTTCCGACTCTGTTCACTGGTTGCTTTTCTCCGTACACCCCCTGCCTCTTCGTTCATGCGAGTATCTTCTCAGCCTAGTAACAGCTTTGTGCTGGGCCAGCCTGTGATGGGTTGGCTTGAAAGGAGGAAACAAAGAGTTTGCAAGAACTCCCTGTTCCTCCATGTTCCATCCACCAGCACCACCAGGAATTCTTCTTACATTCAAATTATGCGTATCCATAAACAAGACATGTGTTTATACAAGCCAATCACCAAAAGTCAGAAATGACAATGGGTTCTGAACCAGGCCCTGTAAGCAAACACTGTTGTCCTTTAATTTCAACTTTTCCATGTTCTGTACCAGTACTCATCTGTATGTAGATATGCATTTTTTAACTTGTGTGTATCTGAAATCATAGCATAGATGCAAATTTGTGTTCTTTTTTTTTTTCACTTAATATTATGCCATCTACATTTTCCCATGTTGCAACAATCTTCAAAGTTACTCCTTATCCAGTTTTTTTTTTTTTTTTTTCCACTTAACATCACAAGAGAAAAGCCTCTCTCTGAGTTATGTCCAGTTCTCTAAAGACCAGGATTTTTTAATGGCCATGTAAAATGCCATTGGGGGTGTCCCTGGTGGCTCAGTGGTAAAGAATCTGCCTGCCAAAGCAGGAGATATAGCCTTGATCCCTGCCTCAGGAAGATCCCCTGAAGAAAGAAATGGCAGCCCACTCCAGTATTCTTGCCTGGGAAATCCCATGGACAGAGGAGCCTGGCAGGCTATGTAGTCCATGGGGTTGCAAAAGAGTCAGACACAACTTAGTGACCAAATACCAACAATATGCCATTGAGTGAGGGCACTGCAATTTATTTAGCTCTTTTGCCTGTGTCAGAATGTTCCTATTATTTACGCCAGTGAATAGTAATGACTCAATGGGCACCTTTTTCTGAGAATGTTAGGGCTCAGCAGAGTGATAGTGCTGGATCTTTCCTCAGGCCTGTCCGATTTTCCAATGATACAGCCAGAGTCCAGTAGCTGCTCTAAATTCACAATATCTTGGAGCTGAGGGGCTTTGTAACTTCAAACAATAAAGTTGTGTTGAGTCAACTTCTAGACTTAGTTTGCTCCAGAGCACTATCTGTTGCTAGTTGTTTTTAAGAGAGTGAAATCAGTTTGTATGTCTGTGTGTGTGTGTGTGTGTACATACACACATATGTGTGGTTGTGTAGAGATGGAGACAGCAATAAATAGCTGGCAGTTCTCAGCTGGGGGATGTTTATGCCCTGGGAGACATTTGACAAGGTTGAGTGAAATTTTTGGATTTCACAAATGGGGGAATGCTACTGGTATCGAGTGGGTAGAGGCCAGCGATGTTGCTGGATCTCCTGTGATACCCACGATAAAGAATTACCCGGCCTCGAATACCAGCAGTGCTGTTGTTGAGAAACCATGAGATAGATGATGGATGGGTAGACAGACAGACCTAGACAGACAGGGGCTGGGTGAAAGAGAGTGTGCAGCTTAGGCAAGCTGAAGCTGATTAGCTCATATCACATGCCTACATGATGTATGGGAATCTTGCTGGCTTAAAGCCAACATACAGGCTTGTTCTCAGCTGTGACTTCACTTCGCAGGATGGCCTTAGGCAAGTCTCTTTCCTTCTCCAGGTCTCAATGTCTTCAGATTTTAAGTGAGTAAGTTAGACTAGAGGGCCCCTGAAGACCCTTCTCAGGACTGAAATTCTCTCCTTTTGAAAAATCAACCAAAAGGGTCATGATTAGAGGCTTAGAAGGGTTGAGCAGCAAGTTTCTACAGTGAGAGAGAAATACTCCTGATAATTCCATGAATTTCAGAGACTGGCTGAGGACCAGGAATACAGAAGGCTATAAATCCATAGCATGTTATAGTATTTCAGGATGATGTCAGCCTCAAGCTATTTCACCTTTTAAGAGAAGCAGTGAAACAGGACTCAAGCTCTGTGCGGTTGCTCTGTGAAGAGGGGAGCCTGGGAGACCCAGCCTGGACATCGAGCCTGTAATCCTATCATTATCCCCTGGAAACACCTATGGGGTCCTGCCAGGCCCCCCCCCCCAACTTCGTTCTCCATTGACCTCAATATTACAGCTTCACAGAGAGACTGAGAATCTGGTGTTCTGCTGCTGCTGCTGTTGCTTATTTCAGAACATGGCAGAGGTGCAAAGTTACTTTCTCAAGATCACACAGCCATTGCGACACGGAATGAAGATTGCAACCCATGTCAGGCTAACTCCAGCCGGCCTCCTAGGCTGCCACCTCTCCGTCCCGAGGCATGCTGATCCTGAGCGGTTCCTCTGCAGTAGGCCCAATCAAACCCAATTTATTAGAATCATATATACACACCCTCTTTTCCTGCTGTTACACCATGATGCCTGGAAAAAGCCTTGGGTGGGAAGGGGATTATGTTTCATATTATGATTGACAGAAAATAATTGAGAGAGATTTCCTGTCTCAATTTCTCTTCCTCCCTGCCTCTGCCTGCCGCTTCTCACATATACACGTGCAAGCACACACACCCCCTCGCACATCTTTATCTTTGTGCTGGAAGGCTCTGAGCAGCTCAGAATTAATCGACTCCGTGAGCCCCATGACTGAGCAAGCTCGCCCTCCCAGCAGTTCAGTCTGAGATAAAACTCCCCCCGCGCCTGCTCCAGGCTTGCCAGCGGAGAATAGCGAGGGCCTCCCTCCTCACCATTCTCATGCAACATGCTGCTCTGCACTTAATTGCTCAGATGTGAAGCTTTTCCTTTTTTTTTAAATTTTTTATTTTGCTTGGGGGTATAGCTGATTAACAATGTTGTGACGGGTTCAGGTGAACAGCGAAGAGACTCAGCCATGCGTATCCTGGTATCCGTTCTCCCCTCCCATCTAGACTGTCGCGTAACATTGGGCAGAGTTGCCTGTGCTATTCAGTAGGTCCTTGTTGGTTATCCATTTGGAATATAGCCGGATGTACATGACCATCCCAAACTCCCTAACTAGTCCTTTCCCCCGGCAACCATATGTACATTCTCTTAAGTCCTTGAGTCTCTTTCCGTTTTCTAAGTTCCTTTTGTATCATTTCCTTTTAGATTCCACATATAAAGCCTGTCATACAATATTTCTCCGTTTCTGCCTGACTTACTTCACTCAATAAGATAATCTCTAGGCCCATCCATGTTGCTGCCAATGGCATTTCATTGTTTTTAGTGGCTGAATAGTATTCCATTGTAAATATGTACCACATCTTCTTTATCCATCCCTCTGTCCTCGGACTTGAAGCTTAACCTTCCATTAAACACACTTGGATTTTCCAGCTGAAATATCTTATCTGCCAACCTGTATGTCTTTCTCCAGGAGCTAAAAACAAGCACAGAACCATGCTACCCATTGGTTTCCCTGAGGTCTGATCCATCTATCTGCCCAGGGGAAGGAACGGTCATTCTTTTAAGACATGTGGGGTGCCTTATCACTTCTCAAACTAGAACATACAGGCAAGTCATCTGGGGCTGTTGGTAAAAGACTTAATATTTTGATTCTGTAGGTCTGGGGTGGGGCCTAAGAGTCTGCATCTCTGATCCCCTCCAGGTGAAGCTGATGCTGCTCATTCTTGCACTTGGGGTAGCAAGTGGCTAGACAGTAAACAAGGCACTTGCTGTGTGTAAGGTGCTATTCTGGCTACTTACACGCAATTACTTAGGCCTCACAACCTCACATTGGGTTGGCATTCAGCAGCTACTTAATGGCATTCAACATTTACTTAATGAGATGCCACACTCTGCGCCTGTGGTGGGCATTAGCAGCAGAACTGATTAAGACCCCTGACTTTGGAACCCAAGGATCTCGGGTTCAGATCGGAACTCCCCACTTACTAATTCGATCATGGGCCGATTATTTCACCTCTCTGTGAGTCAGTATCCCTCGCGCGGGGTTGTGAGGTGATTAAGTGTGCTTACACACACGCAACACTGAACACAAGGCCTGAAAATATCTAGTAAATGCTCAGGAAACACTGACTGTTATCAGTGTTACAATGCTGAACACGCCACAGTGCTGGCCTTTATGAACACGCGCTCTCGTAGGGTACAGAGCTTCGAAAATGGGATTCAGAGATGGCAATCAGCTTGCTCAACTTCACAGCATTAGTGAAGGCAACATGAGAGCCGGAACCAAGGTGTCAGGGCATGAGCGTTTCATTTAAATAATTTGTGTAGCATATTCATAAGCTGGGGCATGCCTTACTTCCTAAGAAGTTGCAGCTGAAATCTTTGCCAGTCCAGAAATCAAAGTCCTCGAATTATAACCATGCCACTACCTCTAAGTAGTTTGAAATCCTCTTGAGTAAGTTGCCTTGCTTCTTTAGGCGTCAGTGTTTTCAACTGAAAAATGAAGGGATTGCTCAAAATGACTTTGAGACTTCTTCCTACTCCATCAGTGACTCATGCCACAAGTCAGAACGGCTCTCAGCCGTGGAGTCATAGGGTGGAGGAGACTGTGGTTACTTCGGGCCGGGCCCCGTTTCCCCTTGAGGGATCTGGGGACTCCTGCAGCAGGAAGCAGGGTGCCCAGTTCGCCTGACGCTTTTACTTCCCCCTGGCAGGTGGCATCGTCTTGAATCCAGCTTTCTACGGCATCCCTGGGCACACCCACACCATGATCCATGAGATTGGGCACAGCCTGGGCCTCTACCACATCTTCCGAGGCATCTCGGAAATCCAGTCTTGCAGCGACCCCTGCATGGAGACAGAGCCCTCCTATGAGACCGGAGACCTCTGCAGTGACACCAACCCAGCTCCGAAACACAAGTTCTGCGGCGACCCGGGGCCAGGGAACGACACGTGTGGCTTCAACAGCTTCTTCAACACTCCATATAACAACTTCATGAGCTACGCAGGTAAGGCCCACACTCTGCAGGCCCACACCCTGCACCAGAGTGCCAGAGTGTCAGATGTGGCCTCCCAGCCTGGCTCAAGCAGGCTGCCTGACTTTCCTAAGACCTCTTCATCCCAACAAGTCCTCATCCCAAATAATCGAGCACCTGTGCCTTCCATGAGTACCTCAGGGATGCAAGGAAGATGTTGTATCTAAAAGCTCCTCAGAAAGATACTTTAGGAAGCTGACCAGGACTAAAAGTCAGCAAACCTGAGTAGAAGGTCAGGTTCTGCTGCTAAGTCACCTGCTGCCTTGGGGTCCGTCACTTCCCATCTCTGGGTCCCACTTTTCTCAAGAAAATAGAAACTCTGGAATTGATCTCTGAGGTTTCTCCTACTTTTGCAGCTATAGTTTTCTAAGCTGATGGTTGTTGAAACTTTAAAAAAAAAAAAAAAACCACAAAATTTTCACATGCTCTTTTACCGTTTTATTACAGTAAAATAGAATTCTTTTGGTTTTACAAATAATGAAATTATTACATGAGATGGATTTGTTTTTTCCCTCACTGCATATACACGCTCAGAGTCCTTTTTAATACTGTCGATAACAGTGTTAATAACTCATTCTTTACATTCCAAGATCCCCTACACTTCCTTTTAGTGTATATCAAGACCAGCTCTAGTTCTTATAACATCTTTGGAAAATTAGAACAAGCTTTCCTGGGACTTCCCTGGTAGTCCAGTGGTTAAGATTTCAGCTTCCAATGCAGGGCATGCAGGTTCAATCCCCGGTTGGGGAGCTAACATCCCTTATGCCTCAGGGCCAGGAAAACCAAAAGACATAAAACAAAAGCAATATTGTAACAAATTCAGTAAAGACTTTCAAAATGGTCCACATTAAAAAAAAAACTTAAAAAGAACAAATGAGATACCCCTTTCTTAGGACAGTCGCAGCCTCACCCCTAGGCCAAGAGACTTTGAGTAAAGCACCAGATGCTTGTGTGTGTTAGCTGAGCATCCAGATCTATTACAATATTCAATTTAGGTGTTTCTTTCCACCACCAAAGCAAGTGAGCTCTGTGAAGGCAGCGATTGTCTCTAAGACATCACTGTGCTCTCTGCGCCTAGCACAGCCCTTGTGTTTTTAAAAAATGTTTGCTAAGAAGAAAGGGAGGAAGGAGGGAGAAAGGGAAGAAGAAGGGCGAGTAGGGAGGAATGTGAATAAATTCTCCAACAACAGGTATATAAAGTTGATTTGTATAGCAATATTTCTACTTACGTAAAAGTTTACTCTTCATGGGACTTCCCTGGAGGTCCAGTGGTTAAGACTCCATGCTGCCAATGCAGGAGATGTAGGTTCAATTCCTGGTCAGGAAACTAAGATCCCACATACCATGCAGCACAGCCCAAAGATTTAAAAAAAAAAATTAAAAGGTTATTGTTCATAAAGGACTTTAATGTGTTCCATCTTGTTTAATTCTCTCAACAAGCCTATGGGACCGGAACCACCCCTGTTTCACAGGTGGCCATTTTTTGTCTTTTCCTCTCACGCCACTCTTCCAATGAGACCTAGCTGATGGCTGAATGGGATAGTGAGCGATTTGGGTGGTTTTCGAGTCTGTGCCAGAGAGATCATTGTCAGGGAGGTGGGGGCACTCTGAGTGGCTTTGTGACCCTGGGCCTCTATCTCTGCTTAAACCAGGGGAGCCTGCTTCTAGCAGTTTCCGTTTCTGATGGGGTTTTGCCTCAGATTGCATTCGAAGAGGGGCTGTCCCTCCTGAAATCCAGTGGGTTCCATGACTGCCTGTGGGTCTTCCCAGCTTCCCATTTGGACTGAACGACCTCCGGGGGCATCTCCAGCTTAAGGTTCATACAGTTCATGCCCGAGGTCTCTTGAATGGTCAGCACCCACCCTTGGCGCCTAGCGTGGGGTCTCTAAAAAAGACCCGAGTGCTAGGAATTTCCTCAAAAGCAGATTTCTGCCATGCTCCCATTCCCAGCCGAGCCGGCATCCGCATCCGGTGTCCCATCCCCTCCCAGGGCCCTGCTTAAGTTCCATTTCTACCGCACCTTGCCTTGGCCAGCTCCGCGCGCATGGAAAATAAACAATAACATGAGTCTGGAAGTTTGCCGGCCTGCCACTCGCTACCGGACCCCCATAAACTAAATCTTTTTTTTGTGGTTGTTCCCCTTTGTACAGATCTAAAGGGTGATTGATTTAATGTTGCTTTTTTAAAGGAACCCCTCAGCTCAGTGACCCATTAACAGCAGAACTAATTCACTGAGCTACGATAACAAACTTACACCCGCAAAAGCACATTCAAGGCGACCACGAGCTTTGAAATGTTTGTTTTTCTTAGGATCTCTGATAGATGGGGTGACAAAAGCAGCTGGGAGAAATCCAAAATGCAGACCAGGATCGGGTTCTCAGGGCTGGGGAGAGGGACACACGGGGGCTTTGCAGTCTCGACAAGAGGGTAGAGACCTTGCTGGGTCAGCTGCTTAGAGTTCCTTCCTTTCGAGTGCTCTGGCTTTTTGCCGAAGATGGGTGTGTTCTGTGTTTGTGTTGACCTGCATGGTAGCCATCAGCCACTTGTGGCTATTGAGCAAGGAGAGTGAAGCTGAGGACCTGAATTAATTGTTAGTCCTACGACTGTAATAAATTGAACATGGCTGGTGGCAAGTCTGCAGAAACTACGAAGTGTCTACGACATACTAGACACTGTGGGCAACGCCCCATAGGCTTGTCTCATTGAAACGTCTAAATAGCCCAATGGGATAAGTGCTGTTACTACTGTACCCACTTTACAGATGGAGAAAGTATGGCTTAGGGAACTTGTCACGTTCCCAGGGTCACACGGCAAAAACAAGGCATGCCTTTTTTGGCAGAGCCTGCATTTAAGCAACAATTATCTGGCTCGCTTTCTGACACTGGGGGAGTCTGAGAGTGTCCCAACTGCTCAGATTAAGCAGACACCAGGCAGGTGCTAGGGACAAGCCTAGTCAAGCACTGGGTGAGTGCGGTCACGTTGAGCTGTTGGCTAATCCTCAGGCAGCTAGAAAGAGGGCAGTTCAGACTCTTACTTCCTGAAGACAGTATGCCATAAGATACCCACTAAGAGGGCCTCCAAGCCCCGCTTCCTCAAGAGTGCAGAAAGCAGGCCTTCCCCAGCTATGGGAGCAAGTGTCCTGTCACCTCTCTTCTGTGTGTTCCTTTTAATATGCGCATAAGCTTTGACACGGCAGCCCCACCTCTAAGAAGCATGACTTAAGGAAATAAATCTGTTAATGTGTTTACAGATTTCATCCTAAAAATGTTTTTAGCAATGTTTTTTTCTCCACATATTAATTAGACATTTACTAATTGAAGTGTGTAATAGTCATAGAAGAGAAATGCTTACACGTGTGAAAAATTAGAAGCTTCTTACAAATCCAAAGAGAATGGGTTGCTGAAATAAATCACAAGGCACTCACATGGCAGAACATCCTGTGATCACTGAAGATGACGTAGCAGACGGTTGATAGGAACATAGTGGTTCAGAGCATGAAGTCTAGAGTGTGAGAACCAACTGGAATCCTCTGCGTGCTAGCCTTTGACTTTGACCTTAGGCAAGTTACTTCTGTCTAAGCCTGTTACTTCACTGGTGCATGGGGGACAATCACCCTCACCTTGCGTGCCAGTCTTACAGGTGAAGGACTTAGAACTGTCCTTGGTACCAAAACTAGCGCTCAGTAAGTGATGATTAGCAGGATTATTTGTTGACTGTTAATTGTGAAAACACTGCAGAACCTAATGTACAGTATAAGGCCTGGCACATGTATCATATCTCATCACAAATATGTGTATGTTTGTGTGTATGTGTATATATACATACATATGATGTTTGTGATGATAAGAATCACAGAAATCTACTATAGATATTCATATCCGTCTACACATACATATACACTAGATTTTTTTTTTTTTTATCTCTAGGTCATATTTTGGTTGATGTTTATTTCTTTGTAACATGCTTGGCCCATACCAAGTGTTCTGCGGTGGATATAATCATCTGTTGCTGTTACTGTTGTCATCGTTGTTTTTAAAACAACAAAGCCATCGGTTATTCATGCACTAGAAATGGGTGAGCTAGGTGCATGTTTTCCTTGGCTGCAGAAGGCAGGTGGGATCATGAGTCCCTGTTTCACAGTGGGTGGAAACAAGGCTGTCAGGGATCGGCACTGTGTCTGAGGTTCCACAGGAAGTGGAGGGCCTGAACCTCCCTGCCATGTGGGCTTCCAGCTGCACGTGGAAATTGTTCTTGAGAACAAAGTTTAGATTGCAAACTCGCAGCGCAACATCCACAGCCTGGGGACTGGTGTAGCCTCGCAGAATACTGAAGTCCCCCATGTCCCTTCTGGTTGGAGACAGCATGGGGACAGAAGAATGGGATGGGTTGGCTGGTCCTAGAGAGCAGGATGAAGGGGCCACAGGTGTCAGGATGGGCAGCCTGTGGAGGCAGGAGCTAAGAGGGGCCAACTCGAAACGTCAGCTAATTGGGGCAGAGCCTTTATGATCGACAGAAACCGTTTGGTACCTCACCCAAGATTCTGGCAGCGGTTCAGTCTCTAAGTGATCTAGCTCTGGGAGGAATGTTTTCTGACTTCAGTTTTAAAGTTCAGGTACAGTGCTGTCTTCCTACCAGCTTCTGTCACCTACCCATTTTACAAACTATTAAATTGGCAGACATGGAAATGGCTCATTTTTAAGTTATAAAAGGAAAGAAGCTCCTTTGGAGGAAGAAAACCAAACAAATCAGAATATAGAGAAGAAAGCATATATTGTTGTTTTTCTCTCTCATTCATCTAGATAAATGCTATATGTGCTCCAGCTCATGGAAGCTACACCATTACTAGGTTGTGGGGTTGATTTAAAAGCCCCCAACTTATACACAAGGGGCCTGAGTTTTAGAGTTACTTCCTTGTTTGGGAAATGACTGATTAGAATTCTGTTCTGTGCATGCACCTTAATGTACAGAGCCCTCCCCCTATTAATAGACAGATGTGTTATTTCTGGCATTTTTTTCCTATGTAAATGATATTTCAAAAGATGTCCTTGTGTATAAGATTTCCCTCATGTTTGTTCATGAGTAGCGATCCATCGAATTCCTAAATGCAATATTGCAAAATCAAAGAGAATGACTGTTTTACATTCTGGTTTTTTTCCTGCTTCTGGTTTCCTAACACTCGCCCACATTAGTGTCCGCGTACACGCAGGCATGCACACACACAAGCACTCGTGCACACAGAGGTGCCTGCTCTATCCCAGGTCCCGAGGCAGTGAGCGTTCGCTCAGCGTTGATCGCGCCTCTTGATGTTACACTTTCCTTGACCTTCAGCAGCATTCTGACACCAGCACTCTTGTTATCATCATTATCTCCCCTTTACAGGTGGGGAAACTGAGGCACAGTGACTCCAGATCATTCACAAATCATTTGACTCCAGATCATCCACACATGAATCTCACTGCATAACCCTTACTTCTTTAGCCAGCATGCCCTTCTCCTGCTTTTAACCTATTCAGTGGCTTTTCCAAAGCTTTCGGGATGAAGTACAAAGTCTATGGTAACAAAGGAAAATGTACCAGACCATTCAGTCCTTCTTAGACCATTGGGGGCATTTGGATTCTTATTTTCCAGGCAAAAGCAACCCATAGCATGTTTTGTATCCAAAGAGTTACACAGAGGTATCTGAGCTTGAGAGTGATTTGTGCAACTAGTCATTCTTTGGTGGTGTTCTCCAAAGGACTCGGGGCTCTTCTGCTGCTTCCAAATGTATAAAAGTCGTCCCCAGGGTGCTGCCAAGGAGATTGTCAAAAACTGCTAAGGGGATCAGAGGCAGCTTCTGTGTATAACCTCCTCACACTCCTATCCCTTCCCCAAGCTGGATTCTCAAGGTCATGTCCAACTGCCCGGCACCTGCCCAAACTTATTTTCTGTTTGTTTGATAAGAGAAAGTGAGTTTATGCTGCAGAATTCCCATGGTGGGTTTATTTTAAGATCTGGCGAGCCCCGTTCTCCTCCGTCTGGGGCCCAGCTGCAGAATCCCTGGCCAGGCGGACACCTCTGGGAAGTGGTGTTTTTGGAAACCAAGCCAAAACAGTGCCTTGATCTGCCCCTGGGGCAGCTGAGTAAAGCTCTTGAAGGGAGAGACGGGAGGCAGGCTTCCTCCTTGGCAGGGAAGAGTCTCGGGTCGTGGCCTTCATTCCGCATCCTAGAAAACAGAAGGTAGAGCTGAAGGTCATTAGATCTAAAGACATTCAGAGATGAGATTGTATTCCAGTCCCCTCCGACTCAGGCTCAACTCCTGTTTATCAAACACCTGCAGGACACTTTGTCCATACAAGTCTCATGGACACTCAGAAAAAAGTTCTCATATTGATTAGAAATGTGGCCTTGAGTCAAGACTGCCTGGGTTCACATCTCAGACCCGCTTCTAGCTCTGTGATCTTTAAAAAGGAGTGAGATAAATAAATGAAAAAAAAAAAAAAAGTAGTGAGACCTCTCTCAGCCTCAGCTTCCTCCTCTGTGAAATGGAGCGATCAGAGTATTTACTCCAAAACTAACGGGTGAGTTACACGTGCCCAAAGCCCAGTATCCCTTGTACGAAGCATGTGCTAAGCCCACAGTCCGTGTCCCAGTGACAGCACCGTGCAGAAGGTGTCATTGTCCTTGCCTTCCTGCCGTGGACACCGGAGCCTGGACGCCGAGCCTGGACTCCTTCCGAGTTTCCCTGTGCTCACTGCCCAGGGCTCATCGCTTCTGTGGTCCTGAGCTGCCCCTTCTGCCATCCCTCATCTTCTTCCCCAGTCTTAACGGTGTAACCTGGTTGACCCCCAGGACCTCCCCTAGAAGCCTCTCCAGTTTATCCGTCTTCCTCGTCACACCATCTCCTTGTCGTCGGGGGCTGGCGTCACAGACTTGAACAGCCTTATGACCACCTTGAGCCACGCAGCAAACTGACCTCTGCTCCATAGCTAGACTGGTAGCTCCCCAACGGCAGGAGTGTTATAGGTTTCCATGGCCCTTGGCTTAGAGCAGAGTGTGTAGAATCAATGCTCTGAAGGCTGGTTTGGAAGGCGGTATTGCTGCATCAGTAAGGAGCGGAATTAATGAATGAGCCGATGAACAAATGTGAAGGTGGGAGTGAAGGAACAAGTAAGCATGTGAAAGAATGAGTGAGCAAATAGACAGGACACGAGTGGGTGAGTGAGAGATATTGCCTGGTTGGCTGGAGAGGGAGGCGTGAGGGGCTGTGTAACTTACTGACCGGTGGAAAGCAGCTCATCTTGCCCTTGTCCTTACCCGCGCCCTCCCGCTCCAGGCTCAGCTGTGCCTTTTGAGTCCCATCCGCCCTCCCCCTCTTGATGCTCCCTCTCACCTGTCTGCAGAAGTGATGACTGCACTAATTTGTTCACAGACCATTAACTCTTGAGCACTGGAAGAGGCCAGCTCCGAGCTGGCAGGGGCCGGGTGCTGGCTTCCAGGCCGCCCGGGAGGCATCATCATTCTCTTGCCTGTCCGTCCGTGCAATGAGGTGCTTATCTCTCCCTCTGCCTGCTTGCAGACGACGACTGCACGGACTCCTTCACGCCCAATCAGGTCGCCAGGATGCACTGTTACCTGGACCTGGTGTACCAGGGCTGGCAGCCCTCCAGGAAGCCGGCGCCCATCGCCCTCGCCCCCCAGGTCGTGAGCCACACGGCCGACTCTGTGATGCTGGAGTGGTTCCCTCCCATCGACGGCCACTTCTTTGAAAGGTGAGTGTGGCCTGCGAAGTGTTGATCCCTCTCTCTCTCTCCTGCCAAGAAGAGGGAAACTTGGAAGGGAAAGCAGCCTTGGAGAGGGATTTCACTGTGTCTTTTATTGTTGATCTTGTTTAACAAGTGCCCACAAGTGCCCAGATGGTAAAGAATCTGCCCGCAATACAGGAGACCTGGGTTCGATCCCTGGGTCGGGAGGATCCCCTGGAGAAGGACATGGCAACCCACTCCAGTATTCTTGCCTGGAGAATCCCATGGTCAGAGGAGCCTGGTGGGCTACAGTCCATGGGGTCGCACAGAGTTGAACCCGAGTAAGGGACTAAGACTCACTCAAGGACTAACTAGCACAGCGACTGCTCCATTTAGACATGTTGTAGATTTGGGGATCGGGGAATACATAAATGATTGCTAACAGAAATTAGTGAGTAATGATGCATAATTTATGTGGTGAATATTAAGCTAAATTTTATTGTTAAAAACATGGAAACTTCTGTTGCCTGAACCTCGTATGGAATGGAGGTACAGGTCTCATCTCATGAGCTTGGGCGTTTAACCTGCCTCTGGTTAATGAGCTAACACCTTTGTATATGCGTAGTACAATATAAGAAGGGTACATTATACATGAAGGGTACACATGCGCATATATATATATATATATGCACTGTATATATGTGTGTGTATATATATATGTGTGTGTGTGTATATATATACACACACATGCATTTTTGTAAAATAAGAATCTTTGCCTTTGTTTTTTAATAGAACTGAAGGTAGAATTTTTAGAAGATCCAGGGATGATAAGTCAAGGCCCAAGGTGCCTTAGTTAAGCTTCTGTCAGTCACTCACTAGCCATATGGCCTTGGGCAAGTCGATTTCTCCCCCTCCGTCTTATACTCCACTGAAAGGTGGGTCTAATGATGCCTCAGTGGTCTGAAGGTGGAAACATGAATGAAATCATTTCTTGTGGTGCTTTTCAACATTGGGTCTCCCCAAGCTGCTGAAACTTTAGGGGATTTTAAAGGATCATGAAAATGTACTAGCACGTTGACATTTAATTTGGCTGGAATTTGGCTATAAATTAGTGTGGATTCGTATTTTTGCCCCCTCCCAGCCCTTCTTGGGAATGTTTTATCCAGTGATGATAATACAATATTGACGATGGTGGGAATAATAACCAGCTGATGACGAATTAATATTACTCAATGGTTGTGCATGCTGTTTCTCAAGTGCTCACTCTGCTCTGGATTCCGTACTAAATGCTTGCTGTACAGAGTCTCATTTCATCTCTTCGGTAATTTCTGTAAAAGGGGAATCAACTTCTTCATTTGCCAGATGAGGAAGGGATTAGAGCTCAAAGAGGCCGAAAGCCCACAGAAAGTGGTGGGAGCCAGGCTCCGACTCACATTTTGCAGTGTCTGATCTCAGGCTCTCATGTTGTTTCATTAAGTTTTTCCAAACCTTGAACTATGAAGGAGGTGTTACTCTCCCCTTCATAGAGGCCATAAAATGTGGCGAGGAATTCTCACAAGTATGTGTGTGTGTGTGCATAAAAACATACTAGGTCATGGCATCACAATTAAATCCGGGCTCCTGTTTCCCTCAGTACTATCAGGCCTTGAATCTAGAGCCTTCTTTTGACAGCTGGATGAATGCGATCAGGGAGAAAGGAAATGCGCTCCGTAGACGCTCTGTAGCAACCCCCTTCCTCTGCCCCAGCCACCCTCACTGGGAGCTCAGAGCTGGGTTTGGGAAACCTCATATGACACTTCAGAGCAGCCTTTCCAGCAGCCTGTGGATTTATTTATTTTTTCTGTGGCAATGAGAAGTATCAGACTTTTGGTCAAGCCTTGGCCTCGATTCCACTTAAAAATGGAAGTTTTGTAAATGAAGCTTCCTGTGTGTGTATTCAATTTGTATTTCATAAAGCAGTTATTGTCCATTAAATAAATACCATCTGATTGTTGGAAACCTATTGGAGGGTTAATTGTTGTGTAATGAGATATGTCTCTATTACACGGGGCCCTCAGCTTCAATCAGCATGTTTTTAATAACCTATAGTCAGTTGGTACTTGAGGCTCAGACAATAGCTATTCTGTTCAGTCTAAGATTTCATAATGGAGTTATCATATGTTAAATTAAAACTGACATTTTAGAAACATATCTAATTAGGGTTAACAGCTATGTAGACTATAGTCTATGACTGAAGGAAGTAGGTCAGCAAGTTCAATAAATTGTTTTAAAAGAAATGAATCTATCGGTCTCCCATATGCAAGGAGTTCATACTCATGGAAATTGGCTTAGTACAAAGTGCACAAGCTTTGATGTTGAGCGGTCTGTATTCCAGTCTCAGCTTTACCACTCCCAGCCTAGGGGACCTTGGGCAAGTTGTCTCACCTCTCTGATCCTTTCTGGCCTTCTGGAGTCTTCTTCCATAAAAAGTGCTAACCATACCCACTCCACCTGTCCTCTGTGGGGAATTTAATAAGATGACATCTGTGACATGCCTAGCACACACACTCTATGCTCAGGAGATACTAGCTCCCATCTTGTACAAAGTTTTGCAGAGCTGTTGAGCTACTTGATATTCTCTTTCCCTGCAGAATCTCTGGTGTGTTCCACTACATTCATCAATGCCAACCTCTAGCCCCTGGCCATCCTCATGTCCTCCTGCTGTTCCTCACATCTGTGGGCTAAGAGAATACAAGGGTTTTCCTTAAAAAAACATACTCAGATCCTCCCGCCGCCTGGGTCCTCACACATGGGCAACTGAATAAATAATTCAAGGCCACCCCTGGCTTTTTTAACTCCTTTATTTTTATCTGTCTTGCAAACATGTGTTGACTAGGTGGTTTCAGTTTTCTGAACAATGAGCTGTGGTATATAGTAGAAAGAATGCTGGACTGGGAACCAAGAGACCTGAACTCTTTGCAACTTCATTGATTTCTTCTTCCTCTTAGACCTCAGTTTTCTGATCTGTAAACTAAAGGGGAATCTAGCCTTTCTCAATCAAGGTTCTTTTTCCAAGTCTCAGAACGTGGAAAATGACTTGAATAACTATTTTCTCAATTCTCCTAAGGATAGTACATAACTAGTACCATTCTAGATGCCTAGGAGAGAGCTTAATTCCTTCCCCTTATGGTGGGTACCTTAGAGAAACACTGTCCAATAGGACGTTCTGTAATATCCAGTGTGGTGACCATAAGCCAACTGTGGCTAGGGAGCAGTTGAACTGTGATGAGTGTAACTGAGGAACTGAAATGAATTCTATGTTAATTTTAATTTATTTAGATTTGAATAGCCACATGTTACTAGGGGCTGCTGAAGTAGACAGCACAGGTTTGGAGCTTTAAACTTTAATTCTCATGGACCCTGAGTAAGAAAGGTGATCTCTTCCAGTGTTAGCATCGTTTAGCATCCTGTGTTTCTATAATTTCAGTGTGAGTGTGTGTGTGTGTGTGTGTGTGTATTTGCCTGTGTAGGTACAGGTGTCCGTTAAAATCAAATAAATGCCAAAGATTAGAAACACATTTTACATACCCTGAATGTGTAGGATATGGCGTGGTTTTGATAAAGTCTGTTTTGACTCTGTGACTTTCTGAGCTTTGACCTTGGTATGGTTCCTCTGCACCCATGAGCCTCAGTTTCCTTATCTGTGAAATGGGAACATCACCCACCATATGCAGGATCACACCTTTGCTCTTTATTTCCTGACTTTGCTTTTACCTGTGCTCTTCTTTTCCCAATTTATTCTTCGTTCATCATTCAGGCTGATCTTTTAAAAATGTGAATTAGATCATGTCACCCATGTTGTAACCCTCCAGTGACTTCCCATTACTTTTATGTGTAATCTGCAAGGAGCCTGCAGAACCTTCCATCCTGTGGTCCTTGCCTGCTTGTCCCACTGGCTCTCGCACTGTTCCTTCTTTCATTGGTGACTCTTGCCACTCGAGTTTCCTTCGGGACCTCTGTGGACCGAGGCCTTTTCTCCCACCTGGGTCCTTTGCGCACCTTTAGACTGAACCTGGGCGGCTCTGCTCCCAATCCTGGTGTCATTCTTCAGCATACTGCACTAAGGTCTGCCACCATCACTCCCATCTTAGGCCCTGCACAACCCTGCATCATCTGTCAACTTTCATTCTAGCAATACCTCAACCTGTACTTCATATACACTACTTTCCTGTTTGTTTATGGACTGTTGCCTCTGCTGGATTGCAGGGTCTATGAGGGCAGGTACCACATCAGATCTCCTCTCCCGCGGATGGTTAGTGTCTGGTCATTGCACAGTGCTAGCAACCAGAGATTGGTCAATGAGCATCCAGTGAATGAACAGGTGAAATATTGAATGAACATGCTAACCCATGATTGAGCATGAGGGAATACTCTTTGTGGAACTCTGTAAATAAGGCCCATGTACTGTCAGGTGGGTGACGGTTTATTAATTCATCGAAGTATTTATAGGGAACCTACAGTTGTCAAGAACTCAGTGAAGTGCAGGTGACTACATGCGTTTCCTCTAAAGCAAGGCATCTAGAGTAGAAAGCTCAGTTACCATTAAGATCGGTGCGATCCTGATTCCTACAAGGATGCTCCTAATCTCATTGTCGTCATAAAGCCAGTCCTGTGACTCTGAGCTGCTATGCGTGGATTGTGGTCATTGTGATGGAACCAGACTGGTGCTGAGAACCTCTCTCTCCACTCTTCATCCTCTGTCTCCAAGTACATGTGTTTAATCATCATCGTTGCTAGTTCAAGAACACCTCATACATGCTGAAAATACAGAGAAAGTTCAGAAGACCAGAAGGAATGGAAGTAGGGAGAGAGGAATCATCTAGAGTTCCACCACCTAGAAATAATTGCTGGTAGTATTTTGTCACGTTAAGTTATTTGAACAACATCGAGATGCTGCTATAAAGTACAGTTTTGAATATGACTCTTCCCTTAACATTATAACACATTTTCCATAAATTTTAATGAACTTTATGAATATTTGTAACAACTGCTTACTGTTCCATTGAGCAGATTGACCTTGGACTGGTCAACCATTCTCCTATCACTAAATATTAGTGTGTTTATAAAACTATACCTATGTATGATTTCATACGGAGAAGGCAATGGCACCCCACTCCAGTACTCTTGTCTGGAAAATCCCATGGATGGAGGAGCCTGGTAGGCTGCAGTCCATGGGGTCACTAAGAGTCAGGCACGACTGAGCGACTTCACTTTTCACTTTCATTCATTGGAGAAGGAAATGGCAACCCACTCCAGTATTCTTGCCTGGAGAATTCCAGGGACAGAGGAGCCTAGAGGGCTGCCGTCTGTGGGGTCGCACAGAGTCGGACACGACTGAAGCGACTTAGCAGCAGCAGCATGATTTCGTATTTATGATGATAAAGCTGATGATGCAGAATATGCAATTTGAGGGTCTACACTAGGTTAGTCATGAGTCTTAGCAACATGTTGGAGTGACTGGTATTTATCCATCTATCCATCCAGCCATTAAATTACACATGTTGGTCATCATATTAGCAGATGAGCAGAGGCATGAAGTATTCCGACGGAGGTTTGGGGATGAGCTCCCTGGCAGCCGGGTGGAGGAGGAACACCACCACCTGCAGACTGTGATGTCAGTGAGCACGTGAGCCGGGGGCTGTGGAGCTTCCCTGTGAAGCAGAAGCCCTAAGGCTTGAGATACGGTCCCTCCCTTGTGTCTTTCCGGTGGCTGAAGGATGGTGATTCTTTTAGGAAGGAGATTTCGGCAGGACCATTGCATTTTGAGAAATAATGGGTTGGGCTATGACCTTTCTTGATATTTTCCCTCTCCAGTTGCTCTGCAGAAGTCACTCAGATTTTCAGAGTTTTGGGCTTGCTCACCCTAGTACAGGAGAAAAGGGCTATCCCTCTCCCTTCCTAGCAACTCTCTCCTGAACAGGGGCCATGTCTGGAGAACAAGTAGGATCCCAAAGGCTGTTGTGGTTAAAGGGAGATTGAATCCAGGACACATAAGATACTAGCTGATGGGGAAAGCCACTGTCATATTCCACTGCTGGGGTTTGTCCCATTGAGGGATTGGCTTGCCCCTTGGAAAGCTGCTGAAGTGAATTAGATGGCATGGTAAGGAAACTGCTTTTGACTGTAAAATCCAGGAGTGACTCATCTATCCCCTGAATGTCAGAGCTAGAAGGTTCTTTAAGCACCGTCTAGTTCAGCCCAGTCATTTTCAGCTGAAGGAACGGAACCATTCCGTCTTCCTATTTAATACCTAGGATCCTGATAATTCCTACACATAGTAGGTACCAGACAGAGATTGTTAAAAGAATAAAATTTGAGGTCCAATGGGTAAAAGGTTTTCTCACAACCACATATCAAATCTTCAGTGGAACTTTGAACGACTGATGAAGAAATAGCGTGGGTAGTAAGTCTTTGACCTGTCGATTCTGGGTTGCTTTAAATTTAAGTGTATCCACCATCAGAACAGAAGACCCTTAGACCCAAGAAAGGCCCTCCTGAGTGGTGGGGAGGAATTTCACTTACAGTCATATTCTGGAAGCTCTGACAAAGATAGGGAGGACTTATTATTGTTGTTTAGCCTTTAAGTTGCGTCTGACTCTTTGTGACCTCATGGACTGTAGCTCGTCAGGCTCCTCCGTCCTCCACTCTCTCCTGGAGTTTGCTCAGTTCATGCCCATGGAGTCAGTGATGCTATCTAAGTTTCTAATTCTCTGCTGGCTCCTTCTTCTTTTGCCTTCAGTCTTGCCCAACATCAGGGTCTTTTCCAGTGAGTCAGCTCTTCGCGTCAGGTGGCCAAAGTATTGGAGCTTCAGCACCAGTCCTTCAGGGTTGATTTCCTTTAGAATTGACTGGTTGGATCTCCTCACAGCCCAAGGGAGTTTAAGGACGATAGGATAGCAGATGTGTTGTCGCCTACACCTTTGGCTCAGTTGAGTCAGGAACTCATTCAACCGTTCCTAAGTCGGTGCATTTCCTTCTTTCCTTGGCCTCCTAGAGAATTGGGATCAGCATGTGACCTTTGTCTGGAAGGGAGATACCTGGTGCAATACGCCTTCAACGCCTCCTCCCCGATGCCCTGCGGCCCATCAGGACACTGGAGTCCTCGGGAAGCAGAAGGTAAGCCAGGCTGGGGCTCTTTTGCAGGTTGGGTGTGTGAACTCTTTCAATGTAGATAGAGCTTTGTGATTTTAATGGTCTTTCTCATGTACCATCCGGAGAAGGCAATGGCACCCCACTCCAGTCCTCTTGCCTGGAACATCCCACGGGTGGAGGAGCCTGGTGGGCTACAGTCCATGGGGTTGCTAGGAGTCGGACAGGACTGAGCAACTTCACTTTCGCTTTTCACTTTCATGCATTGGAGAAGGAAATGGCAACCCACTCCAGTGTTCTTGCCTGGAGAATCCCAGGGACAGGGGAGCCTGGTGTGCTGACGTCTATGGGGTCGCACAGAGTCGGACGTGACTGAAGTGACTCAGCAGCAGCAGCAGCATGTACCATCTCATTTGATCTTAAGATCGCCCCACAAGCCCAGTATTTTTTTTCTTTTTTTTAGGTCTGTTTTTCTGACCAAAAAAAACCAAAAAACAAAAAAAGAATTTTTTCTGAGATATAATTGACATTTAATATTGTGTAGGTTTAAGGTGTACAATGTGATGATTGATAGACCCTTGGGTCGGCAAGATCCTCTGGAGAAGGAAATGACAACCCACTCCAGTATTCTTGCCTGGAGAGTTCCATGGTCAGAGGAGCCTGGTGGGCTACAGTCTGTGGAGTCGAAGAGAGTCGGACACGACTAAAGTGACTTAGCATGGCAGAGCACATTTATTGTAAAGTCACCACACCCGTCACTGCACACACTTTTATTATTTTTTTTGCAGGGGGAGGGGAGCAGTGAGAACTTTTAAGATCCACTTGTTAACACAGTTTTTCGATACAGTATTGTTAATTGTTGTCAGCATGCTGTATATTAGAGCTCCAGAATTTATTCATTGTATTGCTAGGAGTTTGTACCCTTTCCCCTACATCAAGGCCAGTATTCATGCATTTGTTCAACACAAGTCTTTTTGAGCACCTGAACTGTCCTGGGTATGTCATCCCACTTTACATATGAAGAAGCAAAGCCCGTGAGAAATCAAGTCCCCAAGGCCACATACCTGCTAAGACACCCTGTATGTGTGTTTGTCTGTGCCCTAGACCTTGACAGCCTGTGGGTGCCAACAAGCTCACATCAGAATCAACATGCATATTGGAGGACTTCAAGGCATCACGAGCCTTTGATTCTTCTGCAGTTATTCCTGGGAATACCCAAGGCAGTCTTCCATGTGTTGCATTTCTTCCTCTCGGACTCCTGCCATATCATTTCCTTTTCAGAATCCACATATCAGCAAGACACTGGAGGGAAGCTCCTCTGGACGGCCATGGTTGTGGGCCTCACCCGCAGACCTTCCATGCGAGGGGTGGGGCAGTCTCCCAGGCCTCCCTGCAGACCAGCAGTCTCTCTGCTCCCTTGCAGTGACTGCCACTGCCCTTCAGTTTTCTAGAGAAATTAAGAAAGTGTCTTTTATCCAATGCTCTGTTGCCCTGTCACTTAGCCCTGAAGCAAGACAGCTTGCAACATAGCGAATCTCATGGCCAGTTGCCTATTCTGGGTCCTTGTGTGGTGTCTCTTTCTTCGAGGCACAGGTCTAGTCCCTGAAGCCAGGCTGGCAGAAATCCCACACCCCATCTCAGCCCTCTGTCTTGCCCTCTGTTGCCCTCGGAGACGTCCACACAGAAGCCCCCCGCCCCCCAAATCCTTCATCGTGCTCTGCGGGGCAGCTCACACCAACCGTCTTTGAGTAGGGACCCGCGGCTACCAGAGGAAGCAGAATCTGACTCTTCACTGAGGTTCAGCGAGAACTCCCCCGTTCTCCTTTATATTTTTAGAAAGAAGGTTGAAAAAGGGAAAGCCAGAGATAGAATAAAGCAAGGGAGAAGGATCAGAGAGGAAACATGAGGGAGAAAAATGACAACACTGTGCTCTGTTATCTTCTAAAGTAGCTTGAAATAAAAAGGAGTCGAACTGGGGAACTCTAAACAGATCCGTCAGGAATGTAAAGCCAGAGGGGTGCCTGGGAGAAGCCCTCAGCTCAGCCCCACAGAATCACGAGCTGTCAGATGTGGAAGTGACGCCTGGGGTCATCCGGCCCCAATTCCCACCCAGGGCAGGAATCCCCTTTGTGCCCGCCCAGCACCGGCTCCTGTCTTTCCTTGGTCTCCCCATTCTCACACCATCTGCTAGAAAGTTCTTCCTGAAATCTGCAGTGGTGATGTTTTCACCCAAACTGAACCCACGTTGGGTTCTCCCAGAAGCAGCTCTATGTCTCTTCCATACAAGGAACAAGCCCTCTCCTCTCTGCCCACCGCAGGGACTATATGCACCAGGCAGGCACCATGCCGGGCTCTCTGCAGAGCTGGCTATCTGATAGGGGAGTCGGATGAGTATACGGGGCGTTCTCCATCTGGTGTGATGAGGCTGGTGCTCATAGACCTACAGAGTGCGGGGAGACAAGTAGGAAGTGGGGGACCTCACCCCAAACTGAGACTCATGCCCCGCTGAGGAAATGTCAGCAAAGAAGTCAGCAAGGTGCATTCAAGAATGTGAGCGGAGTTGAGAGCACTGGTTATTTTAGTGTGATCTGGAGACTTACGGGGCTCCTGAGGCTTCTTAATATGTCCTCCAAGGAAAAGATGTTTTCATAGTAATACTGTGACACAGCTTACCTTTTTCACCCCCTTTCTTTCCTGAGTTTCCAGAGGTGCTTCCCAGTGACTGCATGGTATGTGATGTTTTTCTGCTTAGATAGCTAATGGGATGCATGCGTATGTGTTCCTGTGCTTTAAAGTCTCTCAGTTTTAATCCACAATATGGTAATGACATAGATACTATGTACAAGAAAAAAAGCTCTTCAGTATTGGGGTAGGAACTTAAATGGGTATGGAGAGAAAGGTGTGGACTAGGGAGCGGTTGAACTGGGGTGAGATGTGTAATGACCAGATGAGGGTGGGTTTGGATTACTCGGAGGGTTGTAAGGAGATGCCACGTGCCTTGGCATGGGTCTGGGAGATGGTGAGATGTGCCTGTTATAAAAGATCGCCTGGTCTGCTCTGTGATGAAGAGGTTGGGGGTTGAGTAGACCTGGGGTGGGGTTGAGGGGAGGGAGAAGGGTGCATCTAAGTGGCTGTTATAGGAACCCAGGAGAGGGACGGTGGTGGCCTGGCTGAGGTCAGTGGCAGTGAGATTGGAGAAGAGTCAGTGGGATTGAAAGAGATTTGGGAGGACGATGGGGCTTCCCAAATGGCATAGTGGTAAAGAGTTCTGCCTGTCAATGCAGAACAGGCAAGAAGTGTGAGTTTGATCCCTGGGTCAGAAAGATCCCCTGGTGCAGGAAACAGCAACCCACTCCAGTATGCTTGCCTGGGAAACTCCATGCACCAAGGAGCCTGGTGGACTACAGTCCACGGTGTTGCAGAGTCAGACATGACTGAGCACACACACACGCACACTGGGGGGATGAAGTGGCAAGACTCTACCCTGAGGCTTTTCTGGCTAAAACCATCTTAGTTTGTCCCATCACTTGAATGAATGAAATAATTCCCTGGTATCGCCCCACACCACCATCCGACCAAACTGTCGGTCGGTTAGGTCTGCTCCTGGTTTCATCCCTGACCCTCTTAAAGCAGGAGCTGCGGAGCAGAGTCCCGCTGAAGTGTTGAACCACCTCCCCTGTACCCAGAGTTGACTCAGGCCTCCAAGAAAACCCAGCAGCCCTGGGTTTTCCTTTAGGATATGCAAATTCAGTACACGCAGGCCAGGAAAAGACACTGTTCTTTTTTTAGAGCATCCGATTACAGGCTCTGTGATCCATTTGGCTCAGACCCTTTTAATATTCTTGAAGAAATAAACTTTTCCATGAACCAAGCTCTGCAGTGTATTTCTCAACTCATTTTCATCCTATTTATCTTTACGTGTTTAAGTTTTTGGACTTCCCAAACTAACATAAAACTCCCCAATCTGTGAGCGATGCCAGACGTATCTTTGGGGTAGGGGAAAGAGCATGGGTGTGGGGAGGATGACGGGGTTGGGGTTTTGGTCTGAGCCTGGCCATCAATGTGCTCTGTGCCCTTGAGTGAGTCACTTTGCTTTTCTGAAGATAGCATCTTATCAACAGAATGTCCTTTCCAGCGAGGATATTCCACAGAGCCGCAACCTCATAGTTTTAGCTCCACATTAACAAGATAGAACATTCTTCACTTAACAAACATTTATGGCATATTCACTATGTTCCACTAACTCCATCTTGAGAACTTCAGGAAAAATGTAATCACAGAAATTCTTGCCTTTGGCCACTGAACGTGGTTGTACCAAAAAGAAACCCTGCTTTCCCTTCTCTTGAGCAAAAACTGTACTTCACAGATGAATATTTTCTGAGGTATTCAATACCACGATACGCTCGTAGCTCAGGAATCAGATAGCTAGATCTGATTGACTCAAATCTCAAATTCAGATCACTTACGCTAGCATATAATACATTGCAACTGCTGGGTTTTCCGTGAGAGGGTAACGAATGGCTCTGGCTGTTTTCATTTTTTTCTTACTTGTGTGAATCTTTTCCCCATTTTTGTGCCCAGAATATTTCAGGTGTGCTGAAGTATACATCTAGAAAAAACTTGGCACTGAGTTTTTATAAACAGTATTTGTGTCAACAGCTGCAGTGTATATACACAAAGATATGTAATAGACGTCTGTACAGATTGTCATAAATGTAAATTTAAATCAGCGTGGGTTTGTATAAATACATTTCACACACGTATATTGCCTGATCTCTAGTGGATTGCTTATATACACATGTGACTTTTCACATAAAAAAGATATGTACTTGTAATGAAGTAACAGTTCCTACGTACTTTTCTTCATTGCCCCTTCCTTTCTTTCCTTTTCCCTTCCTTCCCTTCTCCCCTCCCTCCCATTCCCTTCCCTCTTTTTCCCCTTCCCTGTCTATCCTTCTCCTCTCCACCTTTCCTTCCCTTTCCTTTTCTCAACCCTTCTCCCAAATTTGTCACCACACAGCTTATCAGCCTCCCGGTTGTATTCATTTTCCCTCCTTAGGGACTCTGATTTGTCCTCATTGCCTCTCATGTTCCCTTGGCACAGGCAAGAGTTGTGTATTATCTGCACTGATATAATAGTTTCTTAACTGATTTCACTAGACTGGAAGCTCCATGAGAGCAGAGACCATGTCTGCAAAACCCGTTCTTCCAGGGACTATAACCTAGCCCTGGACACAGGCAGAGGCATCCATTCTCTGAATGGATGGGTGGGAGGACTGATGGATGGATGAATGGGTGGAAGGGTGGATGAATGGATGGATAGATGGATGGATGGAGAGTATCTGTGACTCTAAACGTTGGTTTTTCTGAAAGACAACCTTCATTTGCTTGCTTGAAAGTCTTCACTAACTCCCCTGCTGTCTTAGCATGAAGTTCAGTTTCCTTAAAGTGACACCCAAGACCCTTCGTAATCTGGGTTCAGCTTACTTTGCCGGCCTTACCACTTACTGCTTTCCCACTGCACTCAAAGCCACAATCATCTTATTTTACTTTCTCTCTTAACTGTTCTCTTTGCTTGGAATATCTCCTCTTCCCAGGCTTTTACTTGTTAATTCTCCCATATGTGTCAAAGCAGAGCTAATGTATTTGTGAATATGTTTGTCTATTAAATGTCCCATCCCATTTGAGTTTTATAGTACCCCTTGTGGGGTAGACAACATTAGAGTGGGTGATATGGTGAGAAGCTATATAATTGATATTTTCACCCGTATTTTATTCCTTCAAAGCTTGGCATGCTCTCTAGACCCACAGTATCACATAGTATTCCGCTCCCCACCATGGAATTACTTAACCATCTGAGGCTTTGTTTCCTCTTCCTTAAAATGAGTTTCATAAGACCAACGTCATAGACTTATTGGCAGGATGAGAAGAGTTGAGGCATGTAACATGCTTGGCACAGCGCCCAGCACACAGATGATGGTCAGTGTGTGAAGCCTGGTGTTATTAAAGGGACTCAGTGCCCCTTGAAACTCTTTTTTTTTCTTCTTTTTTTTAACATCTAAAAGTTTGTTCTGATAACCAGACAAGCTCACACTTTGCTAATATTTCTAGTCCTGTTTACTTACTTGAGCATAATGATCAAGCTTAGTTTCTTATCCTTTGGAAAGCATTTGGTCTCTCTGTTGATTAACAAGAAACCAGGGATGAAAGTCGGAGCCAAAGAGATTTGTCATCTTTCCTCTCCTGTGGCTTCCCACCACTGAAAGTCATTTTCTCCAAGGAAGGGAGAAAGATCTCTCCATTTCTTGTCAGCTCCAGGAGAACGCTCGGTGGGGGGCAGGGGTTGTTCACCTGGAACATGCCATGACGTAGCGGGCCCTCATAGTCCCTGGATCCTTCACTCCCTTAACTCCACATGAACACACTAGAAGAGTCTTCACTTAAATATTTATCGAATGTCCACTGTGTTCCCCGTTGCTGTGCCAGGCTCTGCATAAAGCGCTGAACATGGCAGCTGAGTGAAACAGAACTTAAAAAAAAGACAAAAATGACAGCCATCTTGCAGGATTCTGGTGAGAATCAGATGAACACATTAATGGCTAGGGAATGTGCTTTGTAGGTATTGAAACACTGCCCTTGATAAGGCTTTGTGAATGATTAAGTGCTACGTGAGTACCAAGAGACCCACAAAGTCAAAAGGATCAGGAGCTCTTTGGGTTGGAGAATTGACGGGAAGAAAGACTTCAGCCTTATTTGTGCCTTTGACTGGAGCAGCGGGTCTCTTCTATCCAGCATTTGCCGCAAGTAATAAATGAAGTTGGCCAAGGGAAGGTGGAGGGAACCTTGTAGTCACATCCATGTCTTCTTGTTCTGATGTGTTGTATCTAAAGAGTCTTTTGAATTTTCCTTGTCCTTGGCCCCTCCCCTATCTCCCCTGCCCATTCTCCCTCCTCTTTTTCTCTTCTCTTTTCCTTCTCCCCTGGACATCATCTCTCTACTCCCTTGGCTGGGCAGAGGCAAGGGGATTGGAGATACTTAACAACTTTCCCTGGAATAGCTTTTCCACCCAAAATTGGTTTCTAGTTTTGTGGTGGTTCTTATTATGCTGTAACATTATCATGAAGCCTTTTCAGGCTACGACTGATGGGTTTTTTTCCCCCCTTTTGCTTTTGAAATATGCAGCACCTCCACCCCTATCAACCAACCACTGATTTAAAGGGAGGGAAAAAAGAGAATGTGGCTCACAGGACAACCTGAGATCTTCCATCCTCCCCTCACCAGCTGATGTGTATCTCTTGCTAGACACCCTTAAATAAATCAGAGCCGGTCGTTGCACTGAGTCCTGATTACTTTTCTCAGCAGTGCAAAGGAGAGTTCTCTGAGGGTCTAGGACTAATGATCTCAGCAGAGAAAAATCCAGAAGTCACGGCTCAGGCTGAGATCAGTGGGGAATGAGGCATCGTCTCCCCAGGGAAAGACTGGAAGAATCTCTCCTTCCTTCTCCCCACTCCTAAGCAGCCCTCCCCTCCCTGAGTCTGACTGGACAGAGCTCAGAGAAGCCCCGTGGTTTGGAATGACCTCATGTGGAGAAGGGGAGGCAAAGAGATAAGATGGCTCCAGGGCTGTCTTCCACTTCTGTCATTCATGGTTCTAGACAGTTCCCTCCAAGAAAACTCAGCCCAAGAGGCAGAAGCTATCATAACTCACCTCCTCTTCGCTGGAGGTTTCTGGCCCTTCTGTCATTACAAGCAGGTTGTACCAGAGGGAGTCTAGTTTATATTAGCGGCTCTCGCGTTCAATCTGGAGAAGGAGGAACTTCAGGGTGAGACAGAACTAGGCTCTGGTGCTGACTTTACACATCAAGCTGTGAGACTCTGGTTAGCTCACTCCACATCTCTAAGCCTTGGTTGCCTCACCTCAGAAATGAGTCCTTGCAAGAATTAAACCGGTTCAGAGGACACAGTGGGTGTTTAGCATGCATCCCTTCTTTCTTTCCATCAAGTGAGAGATGAGGAGGGATAGTTTGGGCCACGACTCAATCGTAAGCAACTTACTTGAAGGTAATTTGAACCAAACGTCTCATGATTCAGTTTGTTCAGATCCACGTCACTGGGGTAGGAATGAGCAGGGGTGCCGTGAATACAGCAGATTCACCAAGACACTGAGAATCTTCCCTCTCTTTTTACCTTCCGTCTGAGTCCTAGTCTGGCCAGTATCTCCTGAGGGCTGCAGGAAATTTGGAGGACTTTCCAGAGCTCATATCCTCATGTCTTGTCCACAGGTCATCCAGATGTTGAGCAGCCCTGTAAGTCCAGCGTCCGCACCTGGAGCCCCAATTCAGCCGTCAACCCACATACGATCCCTCCAGCCTGCCCTGAGCCCCAAGGCTGCCACCTGGACCTGAGATTCCGCTACCCCTTGGTCCCCGAATCTTTGACTGTCTGGGTGACCTTTGTCTCCACTGACTGGGACTCTAGTGGGGCTGTCAATGATATCAAACTCTTGGGTGTCAGTGGGAATAACATCTCCCTGGGGCCTCAGAACATCTTCTGTGATGTCCCGCTGACCATCAAGCTCCGGGATGTGGGCGAGGAGGTGTATGGCGTCCAGATCTACACGTTGGATGAGCACCTGGAGATTGACGCGGCCATGCTGACCTCCGTGGCAGACAGCCCACTCTGCCTGGAGTGTAAGCCGCTGCGGTACAAGGTGGTTCGGGATCCTCCTCTCCAGGTGGACGTGGCCTCCACTCTGCACTTCGGTAGAAGGTTCACAGACACGTAAGTGTGCTCTCTGGACGGGGGGTGATCAGGTGGGGGGCGGGGGACTGCAGAGGGATGTGAGGAGGGTCAGAGCGTCCTGCACTGGAAGGAGGGTGATCACAGACAGACTCACCTCTGGGGATTTGTCACCTGGCGTTGGGTGTAGAGCCATCTTAACAAGGTGGAGTTGATATGGTGGGAAGAACAGCGGACCAAGAACCACGAGTCCTGAGTGCTGGTGACAGGTCTAACATGGGACTCTAAGCCTCTCTGACCTCTCTGTAACTTATTTTTCCCAACAATGAAATGAAGGAGGTTGGATGAGATTAGCAATGAGAAAGTCACTTATTAGTAATGAAAATACAAGAACTGGAGTTTGCTAATGATCTCCTTTTTAGGTTACATGGAAGCATATTCATGCACTGTGGTTGCTTTTTGAGGGAAGGTTGAACTTACAGTAGGTTGGCTGGAAACTGGGCATATTCCCAGATGTTTGCTGAAAAATAATGATGGCTGCTGCTGCTGCTGCTGCTAAGTCGCTTCAGTTGTGTTCGACCCTGTGCGACCCCATAGACGGCAGCTCACCAGGCTCCCCTGTCCCTGGGATTCTCTAAGCAAGAACACTGGAGTGGGTTGCCATTTCCTTCTCCAGTGCGTGAAAGTGAAGTCGCTCAGCCGTGTCCAACTCTTAGCGACCCCATGGTCTGCAACCCACCAGGCTCCTCCGTCTATGGGATTTTCCAGGCAAGAGTACTGGAGTGGGATAATGATGGCAGGTGAGCATAACCAGTAACCGTCTTTGTTTTCCAGTGTGGAAGAGAGGTTCATACCCATTTGATTCTTCGGCACCCTCACAGCTCTAGGTCCCCATGATTCTTTCTGGGTACTCATTGCTTGGATGTGAGATAATGTTTGTTCTTAATATTCCTTTCTCAAGCCGTCTCTCTATCACCTCTTCCTCAAATATCCTAAGGATTTATGTTTTATGACAGGCACCACCTTACTATGAAGCCATTAGTGCTTTTCCTCTCTGCCAAGCCATGGGTTAATGTCTTTGCATCTTTGACTTATTTCATCCTCTCCACAACCACAGCCCTAGTCTCCTTCTCATTTTACAGAAGGAAACTGTAGCTTAGAGATGTGAAGTCACTTGTCCAAGATCACATACTTAGGAAGTGGTGAGGTCAGGATTGGAATTCATCCTGGCTCTGAAGCCAGTGCACTTAACCACTGTTCAATTAAAGATGTGATCCCAATTTCTGCTTTAATTTAACAAATGAGGGGGCCTTGGTCTCACCTAGTGTGGATACCAAGAGTCTATGAAGTCACATCTGTTGAACCTCACCTTTTCTATGTACAAGCGACATGGATAGGGAACAATAGCTCAGGAGTCAGACACCTTGTGTCTGGCCCCAGCTGATCTGCTGACTCACGCTGGATAAATCAGTCAATCTCTTTGAGTTTTGATTTACTCTCTGACTGATGAAAATGTGGAAGTCGATGGTAACTATGGGCCTTTTGTTGCACTTTCTTTGGTTCTAAGAAGATATAAGACACAATCTCTGCTCTGTCTGTTTGAAAATATGTGCTAAGCCAGTTATTAATAGAAACCAAGTTCTGGAGGAAACTTTTAATCTCTTTAAGAGACAGAACCACTTTCAGACACTTTACCAGCACTTCCTTTTACAAGGCCGGCAATTAACGTGCACATTGCAAGCAAACCCTTGCCCGTTCATTGACTCCGAGATGAGGAACATCTGTTTAAGAACTCAGAGGGAGCCCTTGGTTTGTGTTTGAGGATGTACTTAAAAGATCGTCTTGCCTTGAGAATCCTGCATAACCCCCTCTCTTCCATCTCCTCACTTGTCTAGAATGGTAAAATTCTATAAATATGTATCCACTTAACATTTCTGTGTAAAACAAGGAAGAGAAGAAATAATAGATGTCTTAAAACCTCAACTTAGACACAGCTCTTTTTTTTGTTTTGTTTTCCTTAGCCTGGAGCTGTGAGCCTGTAAGAGCTAACATGGGTTGATAAGTACAGGATGGTAGATTTCACCAAAGAAGTAAAAACACCCTGAGTTCTCTTCTCAGCTAAGCCACTAACTTGCCATATGTTCTTAGACTAGTCACTTACTCTTTCTGGACCTCAGAGGCCTTACATCCACAAAGAGGAGGTTGTACTAGATGAGGGATTCTCAGACTTGAGTTGCACATTACAAAATTTGGGGACATTTTAAAATCATCTCCAGCTTATTTACATCCCCGTCTCCTCCTTCCTCCTGGTCCTGCCCCAGATATTGATTTAATAGGAGAATGAGGCACATAACCCTTAAGCCTTTAACATCTCACTGGTTGATTCTAACTTGCAGCCAAGTTTAAGAATCTCTGCACCAAAGCAGGCTCTTGAAGTGTGGCCCAGACCAGCAGCATCAACAGGATCTGGGAATTTAGAAAGGGCAGGATCTTAGGCCCCAGCCCAGACTGCTGACTAAGAAACTCTGCCTACAGGACGTCTGCAGATGATTCTGATGCTGTTTGAAGTTTAATAGTTATTATTCTCACTGATCTCTAAGCCCCAGGAAGCTCCAAGTTCTCTTTACTCATACGACTGACTACTCATTCAATTTACAAGTATGTATTGAGGGCATTCTAGGTGCCGTAGTCTGTGCTGGGAGCTGTAGATTTCGGAGATGACTCAGTCCTCTGTCCTTAGACACTCACACTTTATTGCTGAAGACCTTAACCACTTGGTAAAAATGCCAAGTCCTAGGCCAGTTTGCTTCCCAGATCACCACTCTTCAGGTCCAGACTGTGCACCATTTGTCCTTTCATCCTCAACAAATGTTTCTGAGGTCCCTACTGTGTGGCAGGCACAAGGGCTAGACTGAGTCCTTCCTTGACCTTTTCCTCTTTGTCTTTCTCGAGTCCCAAGGAATTTATTGGAGACCTGGGCTGGGCCGGGTTCCGTTTCCTGACTTGAAAGTTCTCTGAGACTCTGAAAAAATAAAATATCGTTCCAAGTCAACCTACTATTTCAACTCCTTTATCTCTTGGTAATTCGAGTTCTAAACTCCAGCACAAATACCTCTTTGTGTGTGTGTGTGTGTGTGTGTGTGTGTGTGTGTGTGTGTGTGTCTGACTGCTTTCACATTTTTTCCATATCAAATAAATTGGCTCTTAGACAAGTTCTATATAAAGACTGTTTTGGAGAAAAAGAGGAGAGAGAGAAAAAAAAAAGCTTTCTTTTTCTTCCCTGACTCAACCCATTACATGATTCCCTTTGACCTTTGTCTTCATTTTTTTCTCTCAACAAAAATATTTATTCTTTCTGTTATCTATACTGGAGATAGTTTCCCAAGGTATGACATTGATGAAGGGAGAGGCTTCTGTGCTTACCCGATGGACGCTTCTCGTAGACTGATTGCTCTTGGCCAGCAAAAGGGAGAACTGTGGACTGTCTCCCTTAAGTGGAAGCTCTCCATTAAATGAGGTCTGACACTGACAGAGGAAAAGGGGACCCATGCTGACTCCGCTCCTAACTCACTATGTGACTTGAAGGCACATTGCTTCACCTTTGTTTTTGGGTTTTGTTTTTTTTTTCTACCTGTAAAATGAGGGGACAACATATAAAGCTTTTCTCTGTGGATAGGAGTTGTTCTTAGGTGATTCATTCTCTTTGGTTGGTTGTTTTTTAATAGTAAAAGGGACTCGGCAGAGACTGTTTGTCTCTGAATCAGTACCCAGCATAGACCTTACTGGTTCTGCATGTCCTAGTGAAACGACCTAATGTAGCTGGTAATGGCAGTTCTTGTTTTTATTTAGTTGTTCAATTGTATCTGACTGTTTTGCGACCCATGAACTATAGCCCAGCAGGCTCCTCTGGCCATGGGATTTCCCAGGCAGGAATACTGCAGTGGGCTGCCATTTCCTCCTCCAGGGGATCTTCCCAACCAGGGATCAGAACCCATGTCTCCTGCATTAGCAGGCAGATTTGTTACCAATGAACCACCAGGGAAGCCTGGTCATGTCAGAGTCAGGTTTAAAACCCAGGTCTAATTCCAAACCCCACCTTTTCAGCCACAATACTCCACCTGCTGTAATAATGCAGAGGCAGAATTTTAGAGCTCAGACCTGCATCCAAGCTGGCTGAAGTTCAAGATACAGAAAGCAGAAGACAGGATTACAATTCACAGGCTACCAGCCCGCAGACCGTTCCTGAGACCTGCTCTTGGAATCCAGCAACACGAAATGCATGGCCAGGTCTTTTTGTGTCTGGCTGGGAAGGAGTGAGGACACTTCTGTTTCTAACTTGACTGCCAAGTGCTTCTGCACTAGGCATCATACTCCTCGGGTCTGTATTGAATCTCCAGCTGTCTCTAATAAATAAAGACTCTGGATAAAACTAACCCTTCTTTTTGGCTTGGAGAAAGTGAGATATAAAGCGAACCAGGAACAGCAGATAGCAGCTCACTTTCATTATTCATCAACTTATCTGTTCATCCATCCATTGTCAATTCAGAGGTTTCTAACCCAAACTTGGAAGAACTGAGCTGTAATTGAGGAATATAAACTCCTTGAGGACTGGATTTTTGCCTCTTTATCTGCTGGCGCGGTCCAAGTGCCTAGAACAATTCCAGGCACAAAGTCGGCATTCAGTAAATATTTTTGAATGATTCTTAAATAAAGAGTGGGAAGGGGTTTAGCAGTTGAAGAGAAATGGAGAAGTGGTAATTTACTAAGTAGCTACTATATATCAAACACATACTAAGGTCTTTGCTTAGGTGATCTTATTTGACTTAATCTGTACAACAACTCCACAAAGTAGGTGGTCCTATACCCCAAATTACAGATCAGAACCTGAAACTCAAAGTCTACACAGCTATCAAACAGTGTAACCATTGCTGGCGTTTGCACGGAGTTCCATCAACTTCAGTGATAGTGCTATTAATTATTCATTCTCTAGTTGAACAAATTTGTCTGTGTCGCCTACTTTGGTTGTGCCTCTCTGTTCTTAGAATCATTGATTTAGAGCTAGAAATATTTTCAAAAGTTTTTTCTCCCCACCAGCTTATTTGTCTGTCCAAATTAATTAATCTATCAATTCTTTCATATTCAGACCTATTAAGGTGCCAACACAATCTCTATTTTACCTCACATCCTTGGTATTCTCAATGTAAGTCTTGGAATAAATGAAGAATGATAAGGGAAGGATGAACTTTCCTGGTAACTCAGCTGATAAAGAATCCACCTGCAATGCAGGAGACTCTGGTTTGATTCCTGGGTAGGGAAGATCCCCTGGAAAGGAATAGGCTACCCACTCCAGTATTCATGGGCTTTCCTATTGACTTAGACGGTAAAGTATCTGCCTGTGATGCAGGAGACCTGGTTTCAGTCAGTGGGTTGGGAAGATTCCCCTGGAGGAGGGCATGGCGACCCACTCCAGTATTCTTGCCTGAAGAATCCCCACTGACAGAGGAGCCTGGCGGGCTACAGTTCATAGGGTCGCAAAGAGCTGGACACAGCAGAATGACTAAGGACAGCATAGCACATCAAGGGAAGGATGTATTCACATGATCTTGGTGGAAATTGTTGTGAATATGAGTCCGCATTTTACAAATCAAACCCTAAGTCTCTTCCTCTGGATTCCACATACTCAGAACCCCCATTGGTAAGTTCAGAAACTTTATAGTTCACTCATCAGTTCATCTTCTGGGTGTATATTTGTTGATTCCCATCATGAACCCAAGCACTTTCAAGGCACTAGCAATGCAGTAGTGAATAGAGCAGAGAGGATCCTTACTTTTACTGATCCCTGGGATGTCGTTGGAAGAGACAAACCAGGAAGCGCTACACAGTGCCCCAACTGGTTAGAATATAGTGATTCTTAGACAGGTTGTCAGGCAAGGCCTCTGTGATAAGATGACATTTGAACAGAGACCAGAAGGGTCTCCTCGTGACTTATAATAAAGGCTGGGTGACCTGTCATCATTGAGATCCTAGCCTGTTTGGAACACAAGTGTCTTGTAACATGGTCCTCGGTCTTTGATTACTGTCTGACCTATCTTATCTTTAGCTGTGTTTGTTTATTCCTCTTACCTGGTTCAGATTCTTAAGAACAAAATTTAGCACGCTTATTTGTAACACAGTCAGGGTTCCATGAGTGCTTGTTGGGTAAGGGTGTGAAGAATGAGTCAGCGATAGCACAAAGTGAGACTTCTCAGAGACGAGTTTCTTGCCTCCAGATCTTAGCCATAAGATTGACATGTGATGCCATATTAAACATCAGAGGATTGGGAAATGTTAGACCAAATCAGGGTCACCTGAAACAGGCGGGTCTTTCTTGCTGTTTCTGTGACTCTCAAGCTGAGTCACCATTTCATTTTTTTTTCCTTAGGGCCATTTCTTTTCCTGGCTCTTTCTGTATATCACTTAGTCATGTATTCTTTGTTCTTATATATGTTCCTTTTTTTTTTTTTCCTTTCATTCATCAACCAAATAGTGAAAATCTGTACTTCAGTCGTGTTTGGTAGTAACTCCTATATTCACAGATATTTACTAGGTGTCTTGTTCTGTGCCACGCTCTACACTTGAACTAGAGAGCCCTGATGCCTGGCCTTATGAGCACACAGTTTAAAGGGGGAAACAGGAAAAAAAAAAATCAGGTGATTATGCTGCAGCATGAAAAGTGTGTGGGGTGAGGCGCATAAGAAGGCTATATAAAACTAAGAACGGTCTCTAACCCAGCTTGAGATGATTTAGGAATTTACTCTAACTTCTTCTTAGAAGAAGTTATGTCTGTCTAAGTTGAGACCTGAAAGAGGTAAGAGTTGATTATTGAAGAAGTTTTCCACAGGATGGATGGTTGAAAAATGGATGCTCATCAAAAATTGATAAATACATAAACAAATGAATGAATGAGTGAATGAATGGACAGATCTAATGTGCTTCCTGGCAGAAGAGCATGTTCAATCTCAGATCACTTGTAGAGTTTGGAGGAGGGTATGTAGTCATCTGGACTGTTTATCCACTTTGATCCTTAAACCTACTTCCTTCCTTTTAAGTGCTACGTAATATGCCACAGTAGGAATGTGCTACAGGTTATTTAGCTGTACTCGTGGTCACAACTACTCAAAAAATGGAAGTGCTTTGGCTTTGCCCATGGATGCATAAAACATGACTTTTCCTTGGTGCTCCTGTGACTGAGCATCTTGAGTGAGCATCTTTTCAAATATTGACTGGCTTTGCATCTCCTCTTCTGTTGCTTCTCTGTTAACATGTCTAAGTGCTGTCTGATTGTGAATCTTATCACATGTCGGTTTTCCTAGCTGCTAAATTGGGATTTTAATATCAGCCCTCCTGCATATCCACCAGTGTTCTAGGAATGTAGGGTAAAATGGATCGTCAAGAATGAACTAGCGTTTATGAAGGAGTTACTCTTAGAAATCATATATTCATTGATATCTTTCTCAAATGCCCCTTGGATGGGAACCATGCCACCTTTGAAGATGCAGTGTTTAATAAAAACCAACCCAGGTTCTGACCTCAGCGGAGTCTAAATTTAGTCTCTCTGTTAACCACCATCACATATGCAGGTAACGTCTACTACCAGTAGTACTAGCTTAACTACTGCCAATAATTACCATGTAGAATATACTTCATACATGCTCAGTCATGGCCAACTCTTTGCGACCCATGGACTAGCCCACCAGACTCCTCTGTCCATGGGATTTTCCAGGCAAGAATACTGGAGTGGGTTGCCATTTCCTTCTCTGGAGGATCTTTCTGACCCAGGAATAGAACCTGGGTCTCCCACATTGCAGGCTGGCTCTTTACCATCTGAGCCACCAAGGAAATCCCCAGTAAATACTTCATATATGCTTAGTATTTTTTATAAGCCTACCAATGAGATATAGCTATCACTGTGCCTTATTTTTAGATGCATAAGGTCAGACTCAGCATGATAAAGTCATTCATTTAAGGTCTTACAGTAAATAGATGCTAGAGTCAAGTTTTATATCTCATTGCCTGACCCTAACAGATGTGCCTGGCAAACTATAGAGCATAATCATTATTATGACAGAAAAAGGATAAGGTGGTATCTTGATGAATGGAGAAAGTAGATGTTAAAACTAGTTTTTCTTGTTTCCAAGAAGCAAGAGAATAAACACACACAAGATAACTTCTTTTCCATCTAATTTTTGAACATTTAAGCAGATGAGGAAAAGGAGGCTTGACAAAGTGTGGTCATGGTCAGACCAGCATGGTTTGCAAGAAGCTGTTACTGAAATGCACGCCTTGCCTGCATTCTGATGTTCTGTCCCCGGGACAGAGGAGCAGCATCAGGATTGGTAGCTATTTCTACAGGCCCAGAACAAATACCTCTGTTCCTAGCTCAGGCTAGCAGTATACATAGTCAGCACAATCTTCCCCTTTTTCTGGAAGCTGGGTATTATCCGCCTACAACTCCCTCTCATCCGTCTTAGTCCAAGTACCTCTCAGAATGAAATACGGGCTCTGGGAACATTAGGGTAAAAAAGCAAAAGGGTTTAGCAAAATCAACGGATCTCTGGGATCAGCAGCAGCCATAGAAGTGCTCTCTGTCTATAAGTTCCCTCATGATTTTGAAAGCGTGAAGAGCCCCTGTTTGGTGCTCACACCATTGAGATCACTCATCTATGGATCAGTCTGATGCGTTACTTGGCTTTTAAACCAGGTTGTCATTCTAGTGTCTCTTCAACAGATAGTAAGACTCACCGAAGTTAAGTGTTGAACTCAAGCCTCCGTTGATAAGCATATTCATTCATTTAGTCAGCCTTTTAATAGTAAGTGCCTTCTGCCTGTTAATCTCCACACTGGCACTACAATTCTGAATCTTATAATTGGTTAGGAGGGCTGGTCTGAATAATAGCCCAAATAAAAATATAATTACAGACTGAAGATTATTATTATGAGAGGTTATAATAGAGGATAATTCCCTCTTAAACTAAGGGAGGATATACAGAAGACAAGACTGGAGATACAAGCAAGGGCAGGATGGTGAAGGGAGGTTATGTGATGGAGTTTGGATTTGTTCATTGGGAAGTGGAGGGCTAAACCCATCAGATCTGTATTTTTATAAACTTGCTCTTGGTACCCTGTGAAGAAAGGGTTGAGGAAGAGTGAGAAAATCCATCTAGAGGCTATTGCTAAAGTGCAAGCCAGAGATGATTATTTGCAGGAGAAGTGGATGAATTGGAGGAATGCTTACAATGTAGAACCAACAGGACTTGGCGATGTATTGGCCTCAAGGGTTCTGAGAAGGAGCTGTCCAATGACTCCCAGGTTTCTGGTTTGAGTATCTGGAATGAAGGAAATGTTATTTCCTGACATGGAGGAATAGATTTTAACTTAGTGTTTTATTAGAGGGTGGGGTGGATCAAGCACTCCCTTGGAAAACAATGAGTTGGTGAAGCCGGGTCGCCCGGGATGTCCTAACGTCACCTGCTTCTTTGCGCTTTGGCCGTTGTCCCTGTGGGTCGGTAGGATGGGCTGGACTTAGTGGTACAGCACCCATTCCTGATTTTTTAGGAAAACAAATGACTAGGAAAGAGAAGGAAAATAACAGCCGTCAGAGTAATTACAGATGTGGGAAGAATGGAGGAATTTATCTCACACTGGGCATTGGCAACAGGAGTGGACAAAAACCCATTCAGTCTGTGCTCAGAGCAGATGAGAATCCTCAGGACAGAGCTTAATGGGTTTATGTTGTGTCTGTTAAAGCAGGAACCTCAGACATGACTTAGGAGAGGCTGAATGCAGAATCAGGAGATCTGATTCCCAGGCCAGCACACAAGGGCCTTGCTGCCTGACCCTGGCCAGATTCTTTCAATGCTTTTGAGCCTTAGCCCCGATCCCTGGAAAAAAAAAATGGGTGATGATTCCTATCCATATAGCCTCACACAGGGTGTCCTGAAAAACTAATGAGCTAATGAACTTGCAAGAACATGATGCAATCTGGGGGACTATAAAGACTGAAATGTTCATGATTCTTCCTATTGTTTGGTTTTCATTAGGGTTGTTCTTGGCCTGACCGGAGAGTATTTGTGAAAGACAAACACACAGACACGCACAGACACACACATGAAACCATTTCCCGGTCATCTCTATCCAGAGTTCAGTGCTGGATCTGGAGGCAGAAAAAATAGTTGCGCTTTAACCTCTGTAGCTGAAAAGAAGAGAGAAAACCCACGAAGGGCCAGCCCTGGAGTCAGGAGACCTGGCTTGCAGTGCTTGATCTCCTGAGATTGTGCTAAATTCCTGGCCCATGACTCCCCAGTTGTGAGCCTGAGCACCCCCCCCCCCGCCACCACCCCGCCATCTATGAAATGAAGGCCTAGGTAGCTGACTCTCAAAGTCATTTCCAGCTCTGACATTCTGTTCAGACCCCCCTGGAGCTCTTCCCTGCCCCGAATGTCTAATTCAGTGAGAGAGAAGGGAGCAGGCTGCATGTCCCCCGGGAGCTCAGAGATGGGCCGTCTGTAAAGAAACCCTTCCAGGTGCGCTGGGGCCCTCGGAACTCCTCCCTGACCTTCTCTCTCTCTCTCTCTCCTCGAGTTCTCCAAGCTCTCCATTTGGGACAGTTTCAGAATGCATTGGTGCATTTTTTTTTTTCCTGTTCTGTGATATCTTGGCCTTGACAGTGAGATACCAGAGATGGGAACTAGGTTGCTTTTGCTGCATTATCTTCAGCTTCTCGTATAAGGACAGGCATGAAGCAGATGGCCAATAAACGTAGGTCAGTAAAGGCATGAATGAATGGATGAGTAAACGCTTTGGCAGATCAGTAAGTGGTCAGAAATCTGTGATAATTCAGACGACACCTGGTATATCAGATGTCTTCCTCTAAATGTCTCAGCCAGATTAGTCACCAGAGGCGCAAAAGGAGTAAAGAAAACCTCACAGCTCGGCCTCCTCTCCTCTTTGGGCCTCAGTGTCCTCATCCCTCAAGTCAAGGGATGAAGCCAAATGATGTAAGTCAGCCTGCCGTTCACTCCGCAGGCATTGATTTAGTGCTGTGCATGTAACCGGCCCCATGCTGGGCAGTGGAGATAGAGGAGGAACCATCCCGGTCCTCTGGGAGCTTCATCTCATTAATATGAGAAGGGGACACCTAAGTGGTACCAAAAGTGAGAAAAGTGTTACATTAAGGGAAGCAAAAGGGCTAGGAGATCCTCACTCAGCTTAAAAGGTCAGCAAGACCCTCCTAGAAAAGGTGGCATCTTGCCTGGAAAATTCTATGGACAGAGGAGCCTGGTGGGCTCCGGTGCACAGGGTCACAAAGAGTCAGACGCGACTGAAGCTACTCAGCACGCAGGCACGCTGAGGCCAGGCCGATTAGATGGGGATCTGGGGGGGGGGGGGGGGGGTGGCGCCATTTGTTCCTGCTGACTGTGGGGTAAATTTGGAGGAGGGGGAGAGTTTGAGCAAAGAAGCCAGAGAGACTGAGAGGAGGAGGTCTGTAACGATGGTTCTAGAGTGCAGGCTAGAGGGCCTGGACTTCATCCTGAGGGTGGTAAGGAGCCACTCGATATCTTCAGGTAAGAGAGGATCCTGATGAGTTTTGGTTTTAAGACCACTCTTTGGCTGTGTGCGGCTAGCTGGGTGGATGTAAGGTTAGAGACCCTGACCATAAATGGAGAGGGAGGTTAGACAGTGTTGCAGACTGTAAAGCAGACGATGGCCCTGATCTACGGCCATCAGGGTGGGAGCAGAGGGAGCTTGGGGGGGCTAGTCAGTGGTGATGGATGGATGGGGACCCCATGGTGGTCAGGAGGGGGAGGCAAAGGAGTGGGTCCGAGAAGTGCCTGTGGTACTGGGGTCACTGAGTCACGTGATGGGAAGACAGAGGGATGTTTGGTTCGGGATGAGAGGAGGAGCAGGAGGAGAAATGGAAAAGTGTCTTCCCATCATCAGTCTATGAATCGGTGGCAGGCAGGCAGCTGCAGTTGGCTTTGAACCATGACATTTCCGTACATAGATTCAGGAGCAATGGAGGTGAGCTTGTGCATGCGTACACGCGTGTGTGTGTGTGTGTGCATGTATGCATGTATACGTGTGAGTGTGTGTGTGTGTGTATCAAGGGTGGGCAGACAGGACCTGTGAGGCCACCTGTTTTCATCATCCATCGATCCTCAAAGTGTTGTCCAGTGTTCTCAAAGGTCCCCTGGGGGGGTCGTGGGGTTAATCTTCTGTCGCACTAATACCTATAACGTTACAAGGCATGGGCTTTGTTTTTTGCCCAGGATTAATCATTCACTCATGGGCTTTAATACAAGCCAGACACCACCTCACTGTGCCTCATGCAGAGCGATGCCAGTCCCCCCTTCCATTTTAGCGCCAGCGTTCACATTCCTGTTGTCAGAGTGGGAAGCAGAGTTTTTTTTTTTTTTTTTTTTGCCCCAGCTTCAGTATCCTATAAACCGAATGATTTGAAATCTCCCATCCAAGGATGTTAGTCAAAAAAACACCAAGAAAGCTGGACTCTGCCATTAATTTTCTGTATGACTTGGGGCAATGACTTTCCTCCTCTCTGGCCTCAAGCATCCAGCCCACAGTGAGACACTCTGCACAGGATGGCCGAGGCCTGATTTCTGCATGTCTGTGCGTCCTTCTTGTGCAAAGCTACTTGCATACAAGCTCCGTCCCCAAGTTTTCAGCAGAGAGAATTCTGGGATACTCACACCTCCTACCATCTGGGAATTAGACTCAAAAACTCTCAGACTGAAAAGGAGCACTGAAGCCCTGACCCTTTATAAGAGCACTGGGCCCAGAGCTGACTGCTGCTGCTGCTAAGTCGCTTCAGTCATGTCCGACTCTATGCGACCCCATAGACGGCCGCCCACCAGGCTCCCCCGTCCCTGGGATTCTCCAGGCAAGAACACTGGAGTGGGTTGCCATTTCTTTCTCCAATGTGTGAAAGTGAAGTCGCTCAGTCGTGTCTGACTCTTCGTGACCCCGTGGACTGCAGCCTGCCAGGCTCCTCCATCCATGGCATTTTCTAGGCAAGAGGACTGGAGTGGGGTGCCACTGCCTTCTCCACTGGACCCAGAGAGGGGAGGCCATGTCCTCAGAGTCACACAGCCCTTCGATGGCAGGATGGGGACTTGAACCTGGGTCTTCCTGATTCCCAGTGCAGGTGATGCTTTTCCCACAACGCAGAGGGCTGGAGTTTGGCCAGACCTGGGGATTCAATAGCTTTGAGCTCCGCTCTCCCTGATCACCAAGGAGCCTCCGTCGGCTGCTTGGAGTGAAATCATAGCAGGCGGACGCTAGTAACGTCATGGCAGCTGGTGCTGGTGAGGGGGGTGCTATAGGAAATGAGAGGACGCATTTGGCCCAGCTCCGGGTCCACGTGACCCTCTGAGAGCCCTCATTTCAAAACAAACTCAATCTTTTAAGTTCAAGTTCTCCCTCTCGTCAGAAACGTGACTTCCTGCTCCTGAGAAGTCCGGCTTACCAAAGGGGCTCGGCAGACTCCGTGGACATCAAATAGCTCTTACAAAATAGCGTTTTGATGAGTTAAGTGTAAATGAATCAGAAACATAAGGATTACATTTTCCCCAAGCGCACATGGGTTTCCAAATTCGAGGGGAAATGTCGTTTGCTAGCTGCACGCCGAGACTTTCACCAAATCCAAAGCATTCTTGGGGAGGGTGAGGGCTGCGGGGGGTGGTGATGGGGGTAATGGGGGTGGGGGAGGGCAGGAGGGAGACGAAAGAGACACCCAGCCCCCCAAATGGTTTTAGATGTGGTGCCAAATTCGAAAATGCTGTGGGGCTCACCCTCTGCCAGTAATAAAATCTCTGGCCACCCAGAGAGGCCAAGGGGAGGAGAAAGGAGGCTGCCTTCCACGCTGGCCCCGAGTCCTCCACAACTGTGTTCACTTAGCGCCGCTCCATCACCGGCTGTCACCGGTCCCCCGCTCGGCTCCTGGCCCCGGCGTGGCCTCGCGTTCACACTGTGCTGAGCGCCTTGTTTACCTCCCACCGTATCTGGTGTTTCGGCTCCCGGGGGTCTTGGCGACCGGTCAGCTTGTCACAAGCCCCTGCTCTGTAATCAAGAGCCCTGTCCATCACCAGCAGGGGTGTTTGGGGAAGCTGTCACACAGCGCCTTTGGTTGCCTTCAGGAAAAACAAGAGTCCCTTGTAGTCCTTTTCCTCCCTCCTTGCTTTAATGCTATCCAGGTGTGGCATTTCCCCCAGACTGGGAAATGTCTTCCCTTCAAATCTGCACCGGACGCAACCAACCAGCTAGATCTCAGGCCTGCTGTTACCTTATCCCCGGATTTGAAACTCGGAATCTTTTTCTAATTTCCACGTTGCCCCTCCATTCTTTGTCTTGTGTTTTATTGCACTGCACCAAGAAAGTAGACAATCATTTCAATTGGTGGTAAAAGATGATTAAAACAAAATAACAAAGGCCTTGGCTGCAAACTGTTAGTTTTATTAAATTTGCTACTGTGTTGTAAATTGGTACCAGGGCAAACCTTTGGACAGTTATTTCAAAAGCTGCTGGAATTCATCAGTTGAGTGTATACATCTGCTCCTTTCTGAGCCTTATACAGAGTGAGGGCTGCGTCGTCAGCAGGGAAAGAATGAGTTGGGTGTTACCTGCGTGAGAGGGGTGGACCCAAGTCCCATTGGGAGGGATACACAAGCCCAGTAGATTCTCGGATCCCTGCTTTTTCATTCTTTATTCATTTAGTCCAGACCATGAGTTGGAACTCACAGCAGCCCCCAAGAGGAATAGTGGATGGACATTGTAAGACAAAAGTTCATTTTCCCAGACAAAAATTCTCTTCTTAACAATGGAATCTCGGTATTCTGAGATGCACAGCTTTAATAAAAGGGCACTTGAATGGAAGGGGCTGCGGTCTACCAGGTCCTGCTCTGGTAGGAGGGTAGGGGGCAGTGGATTTAACCCAGGCTGTCTAAAGACCTGGGTGCTGGTTTGATATCTCAACTGCTGTTAAACCATCTATTCTGACTTACACAGCTGGAGACGGGGGGGCTTGGGAAATCATTGCGTTCAGTCCCCTGCTTTTACACCAGTGGGTTCCCATCGCTCAGTGACCCATGCCGCAGTATCTTCCTCAGAAGCTTCCACCATTTACTGCACGCTCTCAGCTGACCATTGTCATCGAACTTTAGCACTTCCTTTGACTTAGCTTGAAGGCCAGTCTTAATGCACTGTTCTTCCTCTCAAAACATTTACCTGTGTCCTGTTCTTTGCTGTTCCTACTGAATGCCACACTCATCATTTATGTCTTGACATTTTCCCTATGTGCACTATCTCAAACTGTTAATTCCTTCAGCAGATACTGTTGGAAACGTCGCCTGTGCCAAGCACTCTGCTAGGTACAGAGATGTAGCAGTGAAAGGCTGATGTTTCTTTTTGTCCTAAGAACACTTAATATACACCAGGGAAGACATCTGATTGCAACAAAGGGTGCTGAATTTTATAATCAAATATGGGGAGATATGGGCACTTGGGAGAGAAATCAAGCTAACAGTGTTAGGAGTCTTCCCTTTCTCATCCTTCTAACCGCTCTTGGACCCTCTTTTCTGTTGGTGCTCTTTAAGTTCTTCCTTGAATTACAGTCAAACTGTATTTGGCTTATCCTCTCTTTTGCCCACTGAACTATTTGAGAACAATGATGTTGCCTTCTTCATCTCTGGAATGACTCCTACCAGAAGTTTCTTACATCCTTCTTATTTGAATTGCACAAGGAAAGCAGCATTGGGAGAGGGGAACTAAGTCATCTGAAATCACAGCCAAAGTTAATTGAAGAACCTTAGTCATTTTTCCTGACATGTGGTCCAGGTGACATCCACAGTGATGTCAAAATGCCTTTCGAGTTGTCCCTTCCCAAAGGCAGAGGATATTCTCTGCTTCAGATAATTAACAACTGCCCTCTTCCCATAAAACCTAAGCCCAAAGGACCTCTTAACCTAAAACAAAAATCAAGTGTTCTCGTAAAGATTCAGGGTGATACCCAAACAAAATTGGAATTAGGAGTATATTATTACTGCATAGGGGTGGGGAAAAAAACTGAGTGTATGAATGTTAAGAAATCCTTTGGAGAAGACCACTCATAGCTTCAGCCATTCAGTGAGGAAGGATATTTTGTTGTAAATTTTAGTTCTCTTTAATCAATTTAGAATATGACAACGTCTAGCACAGTGCCCAAACTTGATAGGTAGTTTATTCCCACATCGTTCATCCCATGGGGAATATTTGGTCTTTCTGCCTTTCCTCCAAACCAGCTATCTCTATGGTGCTTGTGTCCTTTGCCTCGAAAGCCGTTTCTCTCTTCTTCCCCTGGCGTGGTTTCTCCTTCCGCCTCCTGTCAAGCCAGTGTACCTTCTCTGAGAAGTCTTTTCAGACTCCTCCTCTGTGTTCGATACTACCTGTGGTCCTATAGACCTCTTTAAGCTGTGTGAAAGCCACTCATTTTATTGTCTTTTCTTCCCCACAAGCCTATGAGTATCCTAAAGGCAGGACTATATTTTATTGATCTTTGAATCCAGGAAACCTAGGAGAAGTTGGGACAACTCACTGAATGCTATTTGGATGAATGAATGGATCAGCCAGGGAAATGATACACACATATTTATTCAGTATTTGAAAGAGTAGTCAAAGTCATGAAAGTAATTAGACAGCATAAAGCTAACTAGCTGGACTTACTTCTCCTGTGCCCTTTTTTCATGACCACTAAAGGTGAAATAGACTTCCCTGGTGGCTCAGCTGGTAAAGAAGCCGCCTGCAATGAGGGAGACCTGGGTTCAATCCCTGGGTTGGGAAGATCCCCTAGAGAAGGGAAGGGCTACCCACTCCAGTATTCTGGCCTAAAGCATTCCATTGACAGCATAGTTCATGGGTTCGCAAAGAGTTGGACATGACTGAACGACTTTCACTTCACTTCAGAGATGAAATAGTATTGACATATTTGTGCACGTACATTCATAGAAAATTGTGTGTTTGTGTGTGATAATACACAGAAAGATACATGAAGGATGCTAACCAGAATGTTCTTCTTTTAAAAAAATTTTCATTTATTTGATTATTAATGTTTTTTCTTTGTGGTGGGCACTGCACTGGGGCTTCATTGCTGCGGGCAGACTTTGTCTAGTTGTGGCAAGCAGAGGCGACCCTCTGGTTGCGGTACACAGGCTGCTCATTGCAGGGACTTCTCTGGTTGCAGAGCATGGGCTCGTGGGCGTGCGTGGATTCAGTAGTTGTGGCGCACAGGCTTAGTTGCCCTGTAGCATGTGGGAGCTTTCCAGACCAAGGATGGAACCTGTGTCCCCCGCATTGGCAGGTGGATTCTTAGCTCCTAGACCACTAGAGAAGTCTGGACTATTCTTGATAGCTGCTTCAATGTGATGGGATTTGATATAATTTTACTTTAATTATTTTATATAGTGCTTTAATTTGTTAAAGCAAGCGTGGGTGATCTTGATGGTTAGAAAAAAAGTAAAACAGTTGTGATTATATTACTATGCCTTCTCAATTAAAACAAAAATCAGCTCTCACTCTGGCAATAGGCTAGTGCTTAAGCTATTTGTTCTATAACTCTACATAAGCAATAAAGTCTACTTTAGTCTGAGTTGTCGCTTCCTAAAAGACTTTAGAACTACAAGTGGAGCTTGTGTTATCTTCAGATATTTGCCGTGGTCTATACTTGATTGTCGATTAATGCACTGCTCACTAGTGTATACTTATCCAAGGAGTCCTCTCAATATCATGGGAATGTCAAGGGTTCTAGAGTCAAATAACATGATTTAAATTCTGCTGTATAATTATTATCTCCCTGACCTTGGGCAGATCACTGAACTACACTCAACCCCAATTGAACAGTGCAAATGATTTCTATCTTTCAGGTATATATTAGTAATTGTATGTGAAAATATGGACTAGCAAACTAAAAACATTTCTAGTACAAACATCTATCCCGTCATTTGAGATAAAATACAACCGATGTTACTAGTGTTCTTCAAAATGCATGACAGATCAGAGAAGTAAAAAAAAAAAAAAAAATGTTGCTCCAGGCAAACAGTAAAGTGGAACTGAGAATTAGACAGGTTAGCTCTGAATCTAGTTTTATTGATGTAGTTTGGACAAGGGAGAGCCTTCAGTTTGGCAAGTGAGTAGATTGAATATTCTCACTCATTCCAGGAGAGATTTGGCCCTGAAACTCTTGAGTGGGAAATCGTATCTGAGGGCTTCAGAATGAAGTTAGGACTTCTGAAAGTTACATGCTTAATGAAAGGGTGTACTTGGGGGAAAATATCTATGTCTATGTCCTATATCTCATAAAGATTTGAGGTTTGAGTTTACATTGCTCACTATGGTCTGGGAATGCCTGAACTGAAAAAACTAACTGGAAGCAAAATGAAAAAGATGAGTTCTCGATGAATAATGTTTCAAGGCTACCTAGAAATTGTCCTCTGAGAGGAAATGTAGACTTGACCTTGGGGAACATGATTCCCCACCGATTAAAACCCAATGAACATGGGTTGACATGTCAAAATAAAAAAAAAAACACAAAAAACGTAAAAACTTAAGAATAAGGGTCAGAAATCAACATCAGTTTTTATTAAATTTTGACATTGATAAGAAGTGTATACATTCATATTTTTGTGTAACCAGGAAAAAGAAATAATAAAGTATAATCTGTAAAAATTAGATGGACTAACTAGGGGTAAAGAGTAAAAATAAAGAGATCCAGTATATCCAAAGGAAGGTAAGAAAGGGGGGATGTAAATAAATAAGCAAGGAAAAAGGATGATAAATGGAAAGCATAACAAGATGGGATAAATTAATTAATAGTCACCACACTAATCAGATTAAAGTCGACTATGATGATGTAGATTCTCATGTTGGATTTAATTGAATATAAATTCATTGAAAGGTTAAAGGTAAAGGAATGGAAAATATTTGCCAGGAAAAAAGCTAACCAAAACACACTAATATTAATATCAAGTAAAGGAAATATTAAGACAAAAAAAAATTTTCTAAGATATAGTGATTACCATATAATGATAAATGGAAGTTATATAATGATTCTGAGCTTGTATATACCAAATAACATGCCCTGAAAATATATAAATCGACTATGACACTTACCTTTAAGAAAAAAAGGTGATAAATCCACAGTGGTATTATAATATTTTAACATACTTTCTCAATAATTAGTATACTAAGCAAAAAAAAAAAAAGAGTAATAATCTAGTTTACTTTGAACAACACACTCAAAAAAAGTATTTCATCTGACAAAAATATATAGAACCCTGCTACTGAATTAACTATAAATATTTTCTTCTAGAATGTGTAGAACATGTTTTTTTAATTTATTATGTCCCAGGCCACAAAATGACAGCAGGAAGTATCAAAGAATAAGTATCACATAGAATAGCATTTCTGTCCACAACACAACACATAAATATATAAGCCAGTAAACAAGCAGACAAGTAAATAAATGAAGATGGTTAAAACATCTTTTGGATCAATTGAGTGTATGATCAAAAAAGCAAGAAATCTTATATGTGATCCTGTGTGTGTGTGGTCACTCAGCCGTGTCTGACTCTCTGTGACCCCATGGAGTGTAGCCCACCAGGCTCCTCTGTCCCTGGGGATTCTCTAGGCAAGAATGCTGGAGTGGGTTACCATGCCCTCCTTCAGGAAAATCTTCTCAGCCCAGGGATCAGACCCAGGTCTCTTGCATTGCTGGCAGATTCTTCACCCTCTGAGCCACAAGGGAAGCCCAAGATTACTGGAGTGAGGAGTCTCTCCTTTCTCCAGGGGAACTTCTCAACACAGGAATCAAACTGGAGTCTCCTGCATTGCAGGTGGATTCTTTACCAGTTGAGCTACCCCAGAAACCTGTATAAGATACTAGCAGACCAAATATATCAATGTTTTAAAACCTACAAACTCAAACAAATCCATATACACTGCATCAAGTGGATTTTCCCAGGATAAAATGAGATGTTAAAGTTATATGGTCTATGAATGTAATTCACAAGACCAGCATATGAAAATTTTTTTTTAATAAAATTGTCTTACTAGATGCAGAATTTTAAAACTCTTAATAAAATCAAGTCCCTTCATGATAAAAAACAAAGCCAGTAACACCATTTGTCCTACCTGACCCAGCTAGGCAAAAATATACCAACAAAATTTCTGAGGATTGAAAAGGGAGAAACTAAACCATCATGACCCTCGCCTATAAAAGACTGCATAGAAAAATTAATAAGAATCAACAAAGTAGTGAAACTAATAAAACAGCCTGTGAGGACTGATGAATAGAATATCAATCTAGAAATTATTTTTGTCAGCTCTAAGACATGAAGATACAAATATAGATATACATGCAAATATGTTTATATACGTGGATGGGTAGATAGGTTAAAGCTATCATTAACTATAGCAGTGACATCTATAAAATGCTTAGAGTTAGGAATATATCCCTAATAAAAAATCATCACGGTTTTTATGAAGAAAGCTTTAAAAACTTTATTGAAATCATAAAAGGAGACCTAAATAAATAAAAAGATAAACTATACAGTTGAATGGGAGGACACAATGTCATAAAGAAGTGTTTTATCCTCAAATGCATCTATAAGTTCAATGAAATTGGAATTAAAATCCCAACAGGCATTTCAGAAAATGAAACTAATAATTCACTTGAAAAAGTGAAAGGGTCTTTTGATAGAGAAAACCAAAGTATAGAGTGGACTTGTAGATAAGTCAAGACTTTTCTAAAACTATGGAAATTAAGACAAACTGCTATTGATAAGATAACAGGAAAAAAATAAACTAATGAAACAAGATAACTATCCCCCACCGAAAAAGAAAGCTTATCTAAGTTCTGAATGATATACGGCAAAGAATGTGCCACAATTCAGTAGTGAAAGGATTAAGTTTTACATAAATAATGTCAGACAAATGATTCATCTCTATTTGGGGAAACAATCCTTACCACCATCATTTTAAAAACTGTTTGTGGTTGATTGAAGCCATACATGTAGAAATAAAGACTAAAACTATTGGGAAAAAAAATAGGGGAGACTACTTTAATTTGTGTTTGTGAATACCTTGGAGCAAAGAAATGTTTATTTAACAAGCCAACAAAAGGCCAAATCATGAAAGAAATGATTAAAAACTTTTATTCAACAAAACAACCTAAACAGAATGAGGAAAAAAAAAAAAATTTGCAAAGGCTCAGTATCCGGTATCTGTAAATGCATGGCTTATCAATAAAGACAAAAGAACCCAATTTAAAATAGGCCAGAGTGATGAACAATCAGTTAACACAGGTAGAAACACATGTTGTCAACGAACACATGAAATGGCACTCAGGCTTGTTAGCAATCAGGGAAAGGCGAAGTAGAATAATACCACCAGGGAAGCCCCTAAGGCGTTAGTCTCTCAGTCATGTCTGACTCTTTTTGACCCCATGGACTACAGCCTGCCAGACTCCTCTGTCCATGGGATTCTCCAGGCAAGAGTACTGGAATGGGTTGGCATTGCCTTCTCCAGGGAATCTTTCTAACCCAGGGATTGAACCCATGTCTCCTGCATTGCAGGCAGATTCTTTACCATCTGAGCCACGAGGGAAGCCCAAATATCATTTAATACCCATCAGATTAGCTACAAAGTTACATGTTGGTAGAATCTAATGCTGCCCGGGACCTGGAACAATGGAAAATCTATTAGTAGGTGTGTTAATTGGTACACTCTTGGAGAGTAATCTAGCAATATCTAATAAAGTTGATGATGGATAGGGAGGCCTGGCGTGCTGCGGTTCATGGGGTCACAAAGAGTCAGACACGACTGAGCGACTGAACTGAACTGAATAAAGTTGAAGATGCAATTATCTTCAGCCTAGCAATACCGCTTTAGATGTATTTCCTACAGACATTCGTGCTTTATGTGCAAAGGAATGTGAACATGTATGTTTATAGCAATGTTATTGGAAATAACAAATAAAAAGATTACCAATGATGATAGTAATAATGACAGAGATATCATCTGGGTGCCTATCAGGAAAAGAATGATCAAAGGAAGTATATTACTGCATTGATCTATATGATCAATATGTGTGATCTCAAAAACAATGCTGGGTTTAAGAAAAACAGCTACACAATAATAAATGTAGTATTAAAACACCTAGGAAGTTTAAAACATGCAGAGCAACACATAGGCACAAGGAATATAAAAACACTCATGTGAGAGAGAAATGGTTGATTGAAAACAAAAAATACAAAACAGTATGTTTTATTTCTTTTACACCAAAAAGAAAAGAGGAAGAAAACATGGCAAAATGTTTTAATTTGACAAAGCTGGGTGGTAAGTCTAAGGGGATTTGTTATAATGTTCCTTGTATTTTTCTATGTGATTAATATATTTTCTAATCAACACAATACTAATGGTATGTATAGTGTGCCTGGGCACATCATCTCAGGCTCCAAAAGTGATTGTTTCCTTCTCTTCCCGTGGCTGGAAGCTGGTGTATGAAGCACCCAGGGATTACCCTCTTATCCTTAGCCCAAGGCAGCCCTGGAATACTCGGGCTGTTCCTGAGCCAGAGGCATCCTAGGTGGTCCCCCCCACCGTGTCTCCCAGCTTAGTCAATCTGGGTGGCAGATTTAGAACTACATCCTTCTCAGCACAGAATTTTAAGTGCTGAGGCAGCTTCTAGCTTGTAGAAAAGCCTGTGGCAGGAAGATGCAACACCACATTCCTCGTTAAATTAGGGCTGCTTGTCACATTCTTCCCAGATTCCCATTTTGTAGATGAAGAAATGGATGATCAGAGAAGGAGGCATGGCTTGCCCATGATGAGTAAGTCAGTCGTGGTGTTTAAGAGGATGTGTGTCTCTCCTGACTTCTAGAACTTTCCAACTAGTCTTTGTATGCAGATGCTACATGATTCAAAAACTTGATCTCTTCACCTCTGCTGTCTTCTCTGGTTTGTCACAGCCGGGGTCTTCACCTCCAGAGAGCAGAGTCTTGGGATGGAATTAGACAGACAGACTTGCTTAAGTTTCTGTCCTGTGACAAAAGCAGTGTGACTGCGGGCAGGTAGCTTAACCTCTCTAGGTGTTTGTCTCCTCATCTAAAAACTGTTCATGGTAAATATTCAAGGGACGGCTGTTTTGCTTCAATGATGTTATTCATATGAGGTGCCAGGCATAGTGCCTGGCATGTGATAAATACCCAACAAATGGAAACTACAATTGCTATAATTATTGCAGAAGCTAGGGTATCAAAAAAGTATAATACAGTTCAGTTACACAGGCTATAGAGAGAGAGTGTATGATAAATGGATGCTATAATATGGAAACAATAGGAGGTCGATACGGAGGAATCAAGAGGCTCAAAGAGAATTTCCTGGAGCAAGCAAAATGGGGTATTTCCATTGTGAGATGATGTCCCCTGCCCTCTTTCTCCTATTGTACTTTTGTAGTTCTCATTTTATCTTCACAGTGGTATGGGACAAGAATCATACGTCTTAATTAAAAGGTAGGAAAACAGGCTGAGAGGAAGAAAGTGACTTGCTTGTAGATTTCAGAAGGGTTTTTAATTGACCTGTCATGATACTACTTACACACCAACATTTTAAGAAATTGACATTTTTGCCAAAAGCTAGGTCATGGTGTGTTTAGACTCCTTAATAACATATATTTTCTTAAGATAGTGATTTTATAATCTATAACTAAATTTACTTTTAGGTTGTGCTTCAGATTTGATACACATCACCATCAATACATTTCTGGGGAAAAGGACTGAAAAGTCATACCACTTAGAAATGTCAGTGTTTTTATTTCTAATTGCCATAGATGCAAACCTAAGGCAGATGTGTCATTAGAGATATTTGTGAAACAATGATGGTTAAGCATAAAAACATTAAAAAAAAAAGTCATACCAAGGATTCAAAACAAGCCACCCTTCAAAACTAGCCAAACAATTTCATCATATTTAAATCCTGCCATTTAAACTTACTAGCTAAAAGCCTGAAATTAATCTGAGATGTGATGCATTAGTGATTGAATTCTGGTGGAGGTTAGCTTTCAAATAAACTGGCACTCAGAACTCTATGAGAGAAATCAGAAGTGATGAAACTGATTGTGTTTCAGATGAAGTGGTAAAATTTTAGTTTTAAACAAAGAGAAATAGGAAGTTTCAGGTGGAAGCGTGTTCCCATCACTGCCCTACATGGAGGGGTTTTGAGCTGGAGAGTAGCTTTGGATCTAAGAATATTCTGATGGTGCTGGCGAGGCTGGAAAGGGGAGATGCTCGAGGCAAGAGGGGAGCCAGAGCTGTCAAGGTTGGGATGTATGTGGTAGCAAGGACGCACAGGAAAGACATGGAAACTGTTGGATGGGCTTGTTGACAAGGCTTAGGGTCTGCTTGGATGTGGGAGACTCAGGAGGGGAAGGGGTTCCAGTGGCAGCATTAAGACTTTCCAGATGGTTTTCAGAGCAGCTGAAAGGAACAAGCTGACATAAATGTCCTACTTTTAGGCCAACCGTGAAATAGGTCCTAACCTCCAGCAAAGCCTTCAGAAGCCATAACCTGTCCTTCTCAAAAAATTCTCTTCTACCTTAGAAGAGAAGAAGAGAAGTCGCTCTGTCGTGTCCGGCTCTTTGCGACCCCATGGACTGTAGCCCACCAGGCTCCTCGGTCCTTGGGATTTCCCACGCATGAATACTGGAGTGGGTTGCCATTTCCTTCTCTAGGGGATCTTCCTGACCCAGGGATTGAACGCGGGTCTCCCACATTGTAGGCAGACACTTTACCGTCCAAGCTACCAGGGAAGCTCTTCTACCATAGGCTCTTGAGAAAAGAGCCCTGATTTAGCACTATTGTGACTTTAACTTGGAGAAAATATAGTTTTATCACAAGAATTCTTAAGTGGAGAAATATCATCTTTTTCATAGCATTTTTGCCATGATTTCCCTTCTCTACCTTTTAATGAAGGGAATGGCTTCTAATTACCTTTGTGAAAACTTGTGATAACAACCCCTGCCTCAAAGAGCCACTCTCAGGCTTCTGAGAGATAATCATGCATGTGCCATGCATGCACTGTTTAGAAGGAGGGTATTAAGGTTTCTCTGCCCATCAGATACTTTCTGTGTAACGCCTGCAGGTAATAAGAAGGACAGTGGTGGAAGTTACTGGGGAATCAATTTTGCCCCAGGGCAAAGACAAACCTGGGATCCAGAAATTTCAAAACTTGAAACAGCCACCTAGAGAGAGAGAAAGAGAGAGAGCCACATGCCCTGAGGGTGTTCTAGCCAAGCACTGTGGCAGAAAAGAGAGTTTCCATCGAACCATGACGCATAGAATAGATGATGGTTTTTTTCATCTTCATGGGTTTACCAAACCAAGTTTATATATAGTTATCTGTCTCTCCATTCCTTCAGGTAAAGAGAGCACAGCAAAACTCTCAGTGGATGAGAATGTTGATAATTTAGCTTTAAGAGTAACAGGTTAACATTAGTTAACTATTTATCGTTGGCTGGACACATAGGTGCTTTATGTGCCCTCACGTTCAACCTGTGGGAAAATGCTGTGAAACCAGGCTTCTGACTAATTTGAAATAGGCTCAGAGCACTGGAACCCCCGCCTATGACTTCTCAGCGAGCAAGAGAGGAAGCCAGGATGGACACATGTATCTGCTCACCTCCAAGTGGTGTTTGCTGAGATGGAGGAGGAGGGGGAGGGGAGGAGCCCAGGCAAGGTGGGGGAGAAAGCAGCCACAAATATCAGCAGAGCCCCTAAATATCATCAGGCATAAATCATTTGGATGCACACCATGAATGAAAAAGCACAAGATAGAGACGTATTCTTCACAGTCTCACGCGTTTCCACCCAAGTGCGCCATCTGCTTCAGACAGTGACCATATGCCCCCAGTAGCCTGGGAGGTAGCCTGTAGAAATTTTTTTTTTTTTTTTAATTTTATTCCCTAATTGGGCCATACTTGTTTAATGTAAAACATACCTCCATATTTTTTATTTTTATTTTTTTTAATTTTATTGATTTGGCTGTGTCGAGCCTTAGTTGTGGCATGCCGGATCTTTGCCCTTACCCTAACCCTAACCCATCATGTGGAATCTTTTGTTTGTAGCACATGCACTTTCTAGTTGTGCTGAGTGGGCTTCAAAGTGCACAGGATCAGTAGTTGCTGTGTGTGAACCTAGGTGCCCTGGGGCCTGTGGGAGCTTAGTTCCCTGACCAGGTATTGCAAGGCGGATTCTTAGCCACTGGACCTCCAGGAAGCCCCAGCCTCCATATTTCAAAGCAAAATAAATGTACAATAGAGCACATGTCATCTTTATCTCGGGCCTTCATGCATCTCCTGGGAAAGCCATTCTTCCCCCTGCCCCAATATTCCAGTTTCAGAAGCACTGTCTGAAAATGTATACATTCACTGATCTAGAGGTGGTTCAAATATCCAATAAACTTTTACAAAAGCCTCTAATTATATCAACAAATTAGCATTCCAGAGGTTTACAAGGCAACCACTATTCATACAGTTATACATATAATATCTCAAGATTTTTATGCATTTTGCCTACTTAGTTTTCATTGGCAGAGTGCGGCTGGAATCTCCAGGGACTTCTGGTCTACCCTCAATATGCTTAACCTGCTCCAGCAGTGCTGAAACGAGCTCTCTCTTGGGTCATAAGTCCAGCATTCGCAGAAGGGTTGTGTTCTTCGGCAGCCTCCTTCAGCGCTCATAAACTCTAGCTCCTCATTGTGTTGAGAGTCAGGAGGTACTGTCTGTTGTCTCTGCACCTGTTATCTTATTGGCCTTATCCAAACAGCCCCAGCCCGAGCAGCAGCTGAAACAACAGATGGGCAGGGGGACTTGAGATTTTTTGACACCATCCTTTTGTTTATGAATCCCCCCTCACCCCAACTCTGGAATCTGATAGGAATTCTCTTCATTACCATTTTGTGCTTTCTTTTTTCCCATGGCACATTTTTATCATTAAAAAGTAATTAATTGGTGCAGAGGGAGATGGAAGAGAAGAATAACATTTCCCTTTGAAAATGGTCAGAAAGGAAATGGGGGTGGTGATTTGGTCATGTGGATAAATATATCTTTGCCCTGGAAGATAATTGCCAGTATCCAGGTTCCTTCCATGGCAGGGAGTTCAAGTAAGGAGCTGAGAAGAGATAAGAGGGGAGGAAGGTGATCTGGTATAAGGTTGAGTGCCAGGAAAGTGGAACAGGTATTGCTCTGGGGCGGGGGGGGGGGGGGGGGGTCTTGAGAGCAGAGGAGAGATGCAATCTAGGTAAACTGGAAATCTAGCAGGAACCAAAGGCTGGAATTGTAATTGCAGGACAAGATTTCCCTTTGCAAGGAGTGAAATTGTTCAAGCAGACCTGAACTAGGAATTAGGAAGGCAGAGTGCAGGATATAATTTAATGCCGTATGGTTGTAAGCAAGTTGCTTAATCTCCTTATGCCTCAGATTCAGCATCTGTAAAATAAACATGAAACTACTAGTATACATGTAGTGTTGTTTTGATTCTCAAATGAGAAAACACACAGAAAGTGCTTAGCCCCAGGCTTGACATTCATTTAATAGCTGCTGCTATTATTATTATTTTAGTCAAGAGTGAGAGGCACAGTGCGGAGCAAGTGGCAGGGAGATGGATAGTCACTGGATGTGAACCGTAAGGAAAGGACTTGCTTGCTTATGTGGGGGTTCCGCTCGGATCTTAAAATAAGGGCAGTGGAGCAGACAGTGCCCGCAGAACCCCACATGGCGCTTTCCCACCTCTGTGCTTTTACTCATCCCATTTATTTTTCCTAGATGGCATTCTCCAAGACATCTTCGTTATGGGCCATATACCATCTAATTCTTATCCACCAGGATTATTCTAAAGATTAAACTAAAAATAAAAAGTGCTCAGTCATTCAGTCATGTCCAACTCTTGGCGGCCCCGTGGACTATAGCCCACGAGGCTCTTCTGTTGATGGAATTTTCCAGGCAGGAGTACTGGAGTAGTTGCCACTTTCTATCCAGCCAGGGATCGAACTCACATCTCTCGTGTCTCCTGCATTGGCAGGCAGATTCTTTACCGTTAGCGCCACCTGGTAATATCCGTGGTCATATGTCAGTTGATGCCTCATTTTAGTATAGCTCATCATAAGTGGGAGCGTGGCTTAATCACGGTAGACATGAAAAATTACTGGATAACTAACTTATGTGTGGATTCTAACATGTGACACAGATGAACATATCAAGAAAACAGAAACAGACTCATAGACATAGAGAACATTCTTGTGGTCGCCAAAGGAGAGTGGGATGGGGGAGGCAAGGATTGCAAACTTGGGACTATCAGATGCCAACTAGTATGTATAGGATGAATGAACACCAAGGTCCTACTATATAGCACAGGGAACTATATTCAATCTCCTGTAACAAACCATAACAGAAAAGAATAAGAAAAAGAATGTGTGTCTGTGTACAAAGGAGTCACTTTTGCTGTGCAACAGAAATTAATATAACATTGTAAATCAACTATGCTTCAATAAAATTTCTAAAAAACAAATAACAATTATTGAATAATTAAATATGCGGGTGGTATCAAAAACAAGCCAGACTAGTAGAAATGTACTCAAGAGGGTCCATTTTGTCTGTCCCCAGCCTTGCATCTGCATAGTTGATAGTCTTATGTTTTTATGTTTTCCAGAGATGTCCGTCTTGGCAGTGTGTACCAGTATTGGGTCATCGCTATTTCAGGAAATGAAGAGAGTGAGCCGTCACCTGCTGCCACATACATCCACGGAAGTGGGTACTGTGGTGATGGCATCATTCAGAGGTAAGTAGGTGTAGCTACAGACAGGGCGGGAGGCAATGCTAATTAGGCCAGAAGGTGGTCGGGGTGCCAAAGAGAAGCGCTTATGGGCTACCCTTCAGGGTGTGAGCTGTGAGGGAGCCCCAGCAATCTGCAAGTCGATTTGTCTGCAAGTAGTTGGCAGGCCTCAGAAGAAAAGCTGTGACTCTTTTTTTGAGCAAACACGTTTCTCAAGTGTGTAGTAATGTAAGATTTCCACAGGGCCACCATTCCGTACTGACTGCCACGGTGCTCTTGTTCCTCATTGTTTCCTGTGAGCTACAAAGATTCTGTTAGTTTTTTCCACCTCAGTCCACATTCAGTTAACAGGACACAGGGCACCTACGTGAGAACACTTCCACATTCTTTGCTGGTTACCGTTTACACTTATTAAAACTGAGTGTATTTATTATTTCTATTGTGTTATATCAACAATTTACAAAATGGGTCAGTCTCATAGAAACAGCAAAATATTTCAACTCTTCTGTAATGTTGAAACCATAAATAGTAAGCAGCCCTCTAGAGTGAACATTGAATATGACTTTTAAGTACAGGAGGCAAATGAATCGGTAAGTGTAAAGATTCCACATGAGCAGCCAAAAGAAAGGATAAGTGTGATTAGAAGATACAAAGCTGTGTGTCTAGAAAATGGATTTTATCGGATCATCAGTCCATTCATCCCCTGTCCACAGGGCAAGATGTTACGCAACTGAGAAAGAGTGGCGAGAAGCCATCAAGACTTTTGCATTGTTGGGAAAAAAAAATGAAATCTTTGGGTTTTTTTTTTTTCCCTCCAGAGTAAGCATAAAAATGTCTTGTCACTGAGTTAAATAGTTTTGGCCCTCAAGATGAAAAAGAGACCAAGGATCATTCACAAACTCCTTATTGCTAAATCTGTGTTCTTTCTTGCAATCACAGTTGCAAATCACACTATTGCTAAGGGACTTTTTAAAACTATTGGCAGATTTAATAATAAACGTTACATATGGAGATGACACAACGTGCTATTGGCAAAATTCCATCATTAAATGGCACCATTGGGTGTCACAGAGTATCTGTACACCGTGGGATTGCAATTACTATTTCTGTAGGGGGAGGGGCACTTTAAAGGGAATTTGTTTCACTGATGTGCAGAACATGAATTCGATTCATAGGTATAGTTCATATAATGAAAGAAAAGGGCTCAATGGCTGTTTCCTTGGTTTATCATTGACACTCGTGCTAGAGGTCAGGAGCAATTTAATTGGATGCTCATGATTTTGTGGTGTGTGATATACACTGGAAAGCTGCTGTGGAATGGAAGGACCAGCTAGGAGCACAGCTAGGATGATGCAGCGATGCAGAGGAAGAGTGTGTCCATGAATACACATTTGCACAGACACCCACTACTGGCCAGCAGTTTGCCTTCGGATCATGGCTTAGCACTGAAGGGAAAAGCAGATGTCGAGAGTATGATCGGATGCGGCCAGTGAGCCACATCTGCCCAACTTATTGTGCAAAAGGATAGCCGTATGTGCAAGACACTGCTCCCCTAAAACCCTGAAATAAACCAGCTGCTACAAGCAGGGTACTAAGTCAAGTTTTTGAAATAATGAATGACTTTTTTTGTTTTTTCTTTACTGTTAACACTGATAAAGACCAGTATTGAATATTTGTGCAATTTCAAGTGATTTGCTGAAGTGATGTAGCTCAGGAATATATATATATATATATGTGTGTATATGTATGTATGTATGTATGTATGTATGTATCCATGTCTTAAACGTCCTGCACCTATAATTTCAAAGCTGAATTATCTAGATTTCAATACAGAGAGGGGTAATAAGGATTTTTAAGTGTTGAATTATGATGCAAACCACCTGATTGCCAAGAAGTTGACTCCTCAAGCATACAAAATAAAACTCCACACTTGTCAGAGATTGACATTGATGGTGTGCTATTGCCTGCATTTAAGATCCTCATCCAGGTGCAACAATCCAACATGAACATGTGGTTTCAGGCGCTTAATGTAACAAAATTGGGCAAAGGGAAGATACTGTTTCCTTCCACATGAAGACATCTACTTCTAGCTTTTGCTACAGCTGTTTTCTGATAGAACCCTGAGCAAGTGAACAAGATCATCTCCAGGGAAAGTGCTGCATCTTTTGTGGGTCCAAGATTAAGCTACATATCCAGAACATCCAGGAAACAGTCATGGTCATTGCCAACAACCCATAATTGTGACTTGGGATTTTTTAATTTAGCAAGAGGAATAAAAAAGAAACTCAACTATGTGTAGGAACTGGTCTACAATTCTGTCTATCCATTTTGGAATCAGATATAGATAGAGCTTCCTTGATGCCTCAGGTGGTAAAGAATCTGCCTACAGTGCAGGAGACCTGAGTTCAATCCCTGGGTTGGGAAGATCCCCTGGAATAGGAAATGGCAACCTACTCACTATTCTTGCTTGGAGAATCCCATGGACAGAGGAGTCTGGCAGGCTACAGTCCATGGGATCTCAAAGAGTCAGACAGGACTGAATGACTAACACTTTTACTTTTCAGAGATATACTGATAAAACGTTGCAAGCAATATCATCACTGACCTAATACTGCTGGTAGTAGTAGTAATTTAAATATCATTCTGAGCAAGGTTTTTAAGAATTTTATACCTAGGATTAATAACCTTCATAGACGTCAAATAGGTATTGAATTACCTGCAGGTACCAAACAGTTGCATTCAGTTTTCTACCAACTATGTCAACAACTGTTTGGTACCTAACCTAAGCAAAAAAAAAAAAAAAAAAGAAAAAAAAAACTTCGAGGGTGAGAAGGACTGTTATCTTCACTAACTGGATTTTTCATGGGATGATACATGCTAATTTGCTGTATAAATGCAAAGGAATTTACGAAGAAATACAGATAGACTCAACACTCAGTGAGGTCCCTGATGAAAAAAAAGCAGTGGATGACTGTTATAATGATAATTATAAATACTTATTGAGACTCTACTAGGCAGGAGGCACTGTGCTACACTATAACCCCCTTGGGTCCTTGCAACAAACATGTGAGATAGGCCTTATTACCTTACTTCATGGAAGAGACACCTTGCCCCCAAAGATTAAAATGGTTTTCTGAAGCTTACATACTCAGTAAGGAGCAGAACCAAGATGTAGACCTAGGACCCACATTTTTATCTGGATTTCCCATTGCCTTGCGGTGACTGATGGCGCTGCAGAACTAACAAGTGAAGGGATAGCTCCCTGCTATCTCCTCTTTCCCAGACACTGTGCCAGGCGTCAGGGTGCTAGGATGACAAAGCCTCTGTCACATCCTTTGACTTCCTAAAGCCTAGGGCGGGGTGCTCTCAAGTAACAGGCAAAGGTGGTTGATCTGACAAGCGCTGTGATAGATGGAGCCCCTCGTCTCTGGACTCAGAGAAGATGGCCACCCACTCTAGCCTGGGAGGTCAAAGAAGGTTTCTCAGAGCTTATCTATCTAATGATAGATCTGGCATGCCTAGAAGGTATTTGTGGTGACCCTAATGTTTTGCTTAAACCAATAGAACATACTGTTTGGGTGGTGAGGAAAGGAGGGTTAGAAGTGTTCTTTGTGGCTTTAGGGAAACCAGCCCAGGTTAAAAAAAAAAAAAAAATCTCTCCCCAGATAACCTATGAAATAGTTAAGAATCACAAGGCCATCACTGATTTCCAGTGTGTAAGATTTGCTTGAATATGGGCCCAGCTTGGAATATAGAATTCCTTGCTAATGGCTTTGCAAGCAGGAGAGAAGTGAGGGGCTCTTCAAAGATCAATGCAATGTCCTAGTCATGGTAAGCACTGATTACAAGGCCCCATACTGGTAACTCTGACACTTCCTAAAAGCAACAAATGTTTCCCCGTTTTAATTGCCGGGGTGAAAGGCAAAGTCTGAGGCCCCTCCCAGGCCGGGACTCCCAGCCGGTCTCTGGGGAAAGAGGGACAACTGCCACAGCCTCTACGGAGACATCCCAGGACAGGTGGGTGGGCGTGGGGACTGTGGCTGACCGTCCGCTGTGTGCGGCAAACCTGGCCCGCCACCTTAAGTTACCTTCCATGTTTGCGCCGACACTAAGGAGCAGGTGTAATTATCTCCATTTTAACCCACGAGAAAACAGACTCAACACCCAGAAGAGCACCATTCAGGGGATTTTTCTATAATAGTGGAAGTACATTCTGTGCTCTCTGATCCAGTTGCCACTCGCTCCATCCAGCTATTGAGGACTTGAAATGTGCTTACTGTGGCTAAACAATGGAAAGTTTGTTTTCAATTTTTGTTGATGTAAATTGTCAAAGATAAAAAGATCAGAGGGAGATTAACCAGCGGTCCCCCACCTTTTTGGCACTGGGAACAGGTTTCTTGGAAGACACTTTTTCCATGGACTGGGGAGATGGGAGATGGTTTAGGGATAACGCAAGCTCATTACATTTATTGTGTGCTTTATTTCTATTATTATTGCATCAACTCCACCTCAAGTCATCAGGCATTAGGTGCCAGAGTTTGGAGAGCCCTACTAAGGGACTTGTCCAAAGTCACACAATTAGTTGGGAACACGGGGCTCTAAACCCAAGTTTCTGTGACTAAAGGGATGGGAATTTTCCAGAAAGTGGTAACACCTCCAGTCTTTCAGTTGTTAATCCTCTTTCTCTTCTAGATCCAATTCAGAGAATGTGGCTCATTTTCTGCCCATCCTAACAACTGCAAAATCATCCTTCAGTGATGGAAATAATTCCTTAAAAAGTACGGGGAGGCGTTTTTATTTCCTAGCAGTGTAGGTCCCAGGCCTTAGAGTTCTTGTTACCATGAAATGACACAGCCAATAGAGAAGGCGGTGTTCTCTGATCTAATAAAGATCAGATACCTGAGTGTGTGTTGGAGGCAAAACTACCCTTACGTGCACTGGGGTTATGACCGAGGGCCGGAGCGGGGCACAATGAAGAACAGCATTCATACCTTGCTGCTACTGCTGCTAGGTCACTTCAGTCGTGTCCGACTCTGTGCGACCCCATCCCTGGGATTCTCCAGGCAAGGACACTGGAGTGGGCTGCCATTTCCTTCTCCAATGCATAAAAGTGAAAAGTGAAAGTGAAGTCGCTCAGTCATGTCTAACTCGTCGCAACCCCATGGACTGCAGCCTACCAGGCTCTGCTGTCCATGGGATTTTCTAGGCAAGAATACTGGAGTGGGGTGCCATTGCCTTCGAAACCCCAAAACTCCCTTCAATCCCCCATCTTAGAGTGGAAGTGCGATTTTCCAGACACAGTAGCAAAGTCTGGTTCATTGATTCATCCTCTTCTTCCTCCCCTCTGACTTACTAACTTAACAGAGGAGATCTCAGCGAATGAGTCTGAAGCAGGAATTCTACTTTGCCATCAGAAACACCCAGTAAGACAAACATAAGGACCTCACAAATTTACCTTGCACGCACCTCGTTTGGAAGAAACAGAAACTCAGACAGGGGAAGAAGGGACTTGCCCGAGACCAAATGTTCCTAGCCCCCAGCAGGCTTTTCCATGTCCCGTTGGGTTTCTGAAGCTGATGTGACAAATTTTCCTTCTGTATCCGTTCTGCAGAAGCCAAGGTGAAGAGTGTGATGACATGAATAAGATCAATGGGGATGGCTGCTCCCTCTTCTGTCGGCAGGAAGTCTCCTTCAACTGTATTGGTAAGTCTGCCCTTTCTCTGGGCCTCGCTGAAGAAGTGGATGGTGCCGGATGGCTGGTCAGTTAGAAGAATAGCAATGGTTATAACTAAATGATGATTCACTCCTTTCTATTACGCATATGTATTGAGTGCCTCCTGGGAGCCAGACACTGTTTTAGGCACTAGTGAGCACAGCCAATGAAACCAGACAGACAGAGGGCAGGCATTCTGCCCTCCTGGAGCGTATGTTCTCATAGGTGGTAAGGTGGTAATGGATAACCCTTCTGATCTAGCTTCATCTTACACTGACTGCTCTTCTTCATGCCAGCTGTCTGGGATGGTTATTATTTGTGTAGATGTTTAAGGCTTTTATTCTTCCTTTAGAGATGAGAAAAACACAGAAGCCAGAGAGCTTGTGAAACGTGTCCAGAGTCACACAGGTTAGGCTTGAAGACAGAACCAGGACTTGGACCTGATCTTGTCTGATTCTTGCACACAAGCTCAGTTCATTCCTCCACGGCCTCCAGCCAGGATCCAGGCTCTCTGACTTGAGGAAGAGGAATCGCAGACCAGCCCGTGTTTAGAAAGCAAATGTCCTTTTCCCACCTTCACGGAGTCAGATGGGAAATTTGTTTTCCTCCGCCTTCTCCAGGAGTCTGGTTGGTTATGTTGTTTTAGCCCCACTTGGGAGGCCCCTGGTCAGCCTGGGGGTGGGGGGCTGGTAAACAGACAAGGGTTGGGGGGCAGGGATGGAATTTTGAGCTGGCCCAGATGAGATCATTCTTCCTTTAAGATGCAAATCGATACCTGAAGATCAAAGGTCCCCTGGCTAATCCCCTGGGCTGGAGGTGAAAACTAATCACAATTCATTTGCAAGTACAAAAGACAGAGGTGCTCCATCTAAGGAAAGGAGGAAGCCCTCGGTGGGAAGATTTCTCTCTGAAAGGCAGTTTTCTTGGAGGACTGGAGGGGAGGAAATGTCATTGGTTCTTCTCTTTGCAGCACCTCACAGGCAGCTTTTAGACCTCCCTCCTCCTGGCATGCTGTGAGCTCTTTACCACATATCGTTTACGGTGTGTTCCATTCTCAAACACGTTTATTGACCACTTACTGTCTCCTTGACACCAAGTGAGGGCTGAGCAACACAATAGAGGCGCCCCACACCTGTTCGTAGATGGAAGAAAAGGAAGATACGGAGGCGGGAAGGACAGCAGAGTTTCCAGGCAGGGACGTCGGTTTTTAAAGTGCAGATTTTTTTCCCTCTCTCTCTGTTGATTTGAGTATGATTCATAATAAAATCTTGATATGAACCTAGTGGTCTTGTAGAAAGAGCCTTGGATTAAATGTCAGAAAACCAGGCACTCTGGTCCCAGCGATGCTGAGAACATGTTAGTTGAAACTGGCCAAGTCACCTCCCTAGTCTGGACTTCTGACTGACCTCCCATAAATTGAAAGGATTATATTAGGTGGTCTCTAAAAGCCTTACCTGCACTTCTGCTGTGTGGTTTCCAAAGTGTGTGACTATTTCTCATAATCGTGAGCTCTGCTCGAACCATCTCTCACCATGGACATCATCCTCATGACACCCAGGAGTACACTCAGATCCTGCTGGACGATGTCCACCCATTTTACTAGCATTAAGATGGCGTGTGGCTTAAGGGCTTCTGGCCAGAGTTAGAACGTGGTGAAGTTAGGATGGTAGGGTCTGTGGAACAGGTCTGCAAGTTACAGTCCATGAGCTGGAACTGGTCTACTGCCTGTATTTGTAAATAAAGTTTTCTAGAATGTATCAGGGGCCTCCCTGGTGGTTCAGACTATAAAGAGTCCTCCTGTAACGTGGGAGACCTGAGTTTGATCCCTGGGTTGGGTAGATCCCCTGGAGAAGGAAATGGCAACCCACTCCAGTATTCTTGCCTGGAGAATCCCATGGACAGAGGAGCCTGGCAGGCTACAGCAGTCCACGGGGTCGCGAAGAGTCGGACACGACTGAGCGAATAACCCAGAATGCAATAATACAGGATGCTCAGTCATGTCCTTGTGACCCCATAGACTGTAGCCCGCCAGCCTCCTCTGTCCATGGAATTCTCTAGACAAGAATACTGGAGTGGGTGGCCATGCCCTCCTCCAGGGGATCTTCCAGACCCAGGGATCAAACCCATGTCTCTTGCATCTCCTGCGTCGGTAGATGGATTCTGAACCACCTGGGAAGTGCTAGAACACAGTGCACCCGTCTTTCATTATCTGTGGCTGCTTTTTTGCTGCAACCATAGAGCTGAGTAGTTGCAACAGGGACCCCAGGGGCTGAAGAGCCTAAAATATTTATTTGGCTCATTACAGATGACATTTCTTGGTCCACAGATTTTGGGTCTCTGATATTATTGGTTGCTAGAGACTAGTGCAAAGAGGAGATGAACATTATGGCATGGTTCACCATTTCTTAGAAAAAAATAACTGCATTTTATACCTACAGAAGTGGGGCCTGGGAGACTCAGAGTCGGGTCCTCTCTTGCTTTACCTCTAGAGGCATTGCTTCCCCACCTACACTTTGGCCCAAGTAACTGGAATAGACCCTGATTTTCAAGCTGTGTTCACTGAAATGCTTAAGAGGGGTAAGAGTGAAGATGAGGACGTTACCAAGAGGATGAGACTTGGAACCTCCGGATCTAGTTTATCTTGTTATTTTTTTTAAGAATTTATTTATTTATCTTTTTATGGTCTCACTAGGCCTTTGTTGCTGCGTGCAGACGTTTTCTGTTTGTGGCGAGCGGGGGCTCCTCATGACAGTGGCCTCTTTTGTTGCAGAGCACAGGCTCCAGGCATGCGGGCTTCGGGCAGCACGTGGACTCAGGAGTTGTGGCTCATGGGCCTAGTTGCCCCTTGGCCTGTGGAATCTTCCCGGACCAAGGGAATCCGTGTCCCCTGCATTGGCAGATGGATTCTTAGCCACAGTACCACCAGAGAAGGCCCTCGATCTGCTTCCCATACGTTTATTCCCCAGTAGATCCTAAATGTTCTGCTGTTGCTGATGACATGTATTGAACACCTATCATATGCCAGACACATTTCTAAAGTGTCATTCTCCTAAGAACTCTTTCAAGTACCCTTCATTTACAAACCAGGATGCTGAGGCGTGGGGAGGTGAACTAAGGATATGCAGTCAAGTGGTAGAGCTGGGACTTTCACCCAGAGAGTCTGACTCTAGGGCTCATGGTGAGGAGCTTCCTGCAAAATATTTTTTTTACCAGACAGCTCTTGGTCTGGTAGAGCTTTGGGAGTGTAAGCAAGGAACATACTGCTGGGGAACAGTTCACTTAGTGAATTAATGGAATGGAATACAGAACTGTCAGTGGTGTGGACGGCGTCCAGGGAAGGCTCTGCGTTCCCCCTGCCTGTTGACTGTGGCTGTGTAAGAGGAGGCACCTCAGTTAGTCACCCCCACCTCACCATGTAGGAGTCCATCCTAGGCACTCCGAGGGACAGGACATTCCAGGAAGAAAGGAGTCTGTCCAGAGATCCCGGCGCCTAGGAACTACATTCCAAGAACAGACTCCATGGCTTTAGAGGAAGAAAAACATCTTCCTCTAAGAAGAATAACAGAAAAACAGACAGTGAATCTGTGGCTCCCAAAAGATCCAGCTCAGATGAGTCAGAGAAATGGGACTGGAATGTGGGAGGCGTTGCTTGGGTGGATGTTGTTCTCATCATGACACATGTCAAGACGCTGGTCAAGGTGTTAGCCAGGAGAACAGGCTTGAATGAGACTTAACTTGGGTTGACACCATGGCTTAGACATGTGGCCTTGGCTGAGCTTCAGTGTTCTCATCCAGAAAATGGGAGCAGGCCTGGGACTTCATTGCGGAAGATGTTTACCAATATTTGTGGACACATTATTTCAATCCCTTTCCCAGATTTAGGAAAGAACTCTCCTTGTTGTAATAATAGTGAGGCAGAGCTGCACCACAGAAGCTGGTAATGCAGAGACTTCCCTGGCGGTCTAGTGGTTAAGACTCTGCATTCCAGTGCAGAGGGTGTGGGTCCAGTCCCTGCTGGAGAAGCTAAGATCCCATATGCCTAGTGGCAGGGAAACCAAAAGATGAAACAGAAGCAACAGAGTAACACATTCAATAAAGACTTAATAAAAAAGAAAAGAAGTTAGTAATGGCAGCACCTCTGACCCCCAGTCCTCCTTGTAACTGAATGTGGGCATGTGACCTACCCTCTCCCCTGATCACCAATCAGACACATCAGCCCGAGGATGAATCAGAAGACATAGGGACTCTGATTCATCAAAGCAAACCCATTTGATGAAGATGGTAAAGTGGCCACAACCCACGTGTTTCCAAAGTACCTCTGACAGCACCCAGCAGTCGTGCGGAGATGACTTTGTGCAGCCACAGCTCTGAGATGTCTTCGCAAGAACAGTCCTGGGGCTTCCCCGTGAGCTCAAAATCAGCCTTCAGAACACTCTCCAGCCCTCCCAGGGAGTCTTCCATCAGTACCCAATATTCTTTGAATAGATAATTCTTGTTTGCTTGTTTTGCCTGACTTGGCCAAAGTTGGTTTCTGCTGATTGTCGCTTAGAAGCCCTACTGAATGTTGTTGTCATCAGATGCGGTGAGGTCCAGCCCTGTTCCCAGCAAGTTGAATGTGTTTGGTGCACATTACCCAGTACTTCCCTCAGTGAGCGTTGGGATGGGGGTGAATATCTGCACCGCTCACCACGTGTGGGTACTCACCAGGCAGCCTGCCCTATGTCATGCACCTTTGTTTAAGGTGAGCCTGTGGGAGGTGTCTTACATCCAGATGAGGGATCTGAGACCTGCTAGGATGCCCGAAGGGGCTTCCCAGGTGGCGTCGTGGTAAAGAATCCGCCTGCCCATGCAGGAAACGCAGGTTCGATCCCTGGGTCGGGAAGATCTCCTGGAATAGGAAATGGCCACCTGCTCCAGTGTTTTTGCCTGAAAAAAACCCATGGACAGAGGATCCTGGTGGACTATAGTCCTTGGGGTTTTGTGAAGAGTTCTGACAAGACTGAGCCCAGAGCATACACACAGGATGCCTTCACTTGTCCAAGGTGACTCATCTCAAAGAACTGTGATTCTATCTCCAGACTAAGCACAGAGCCTCTCTGCCTTCTCTCGGCGGCAGCTCTGCCTCCCTAGCTGAATGACCCCTCACTCCCTCCCTTCCTTTCTTCTTTCCACGCTTTCTTCCCTGCTTCCTTTCCTCCTTATTTGTTTTCTTGTCGCTGACCATCGAGCCGGGCTGATGTTTTCCCTGGCTCTGGCACCAGCAGCGTGAGGGTGGGTGGCAGATTTATGGTGGCGTTCTCATTCACGCTGCAGAAGCCCACACATCCGGAAGGATTCCCAAGGTGCCAATGTGTTTTTATGCAACAGCCCGGGACTTCCCTTCCCCACTGTCCCACCCCCAGAGCCCTCGTCCCCAACACATAATAAGTTGCTTGTTAATAGGAACACCACCCACAAGACCTCTTAGGCAATGAGGCTGCGTCCCCGGCAATGTGGAAATTATCTTGTCCTTTCTCCCCCTTTTCACATATAACATACCCCAGGCCTGAGGTTTTCGGTTAAAAAAAATGTGGTATCATCAGTAAACTGATAACTCTCCGCAGCCCACCCGGAGCAGCTCTGGCTGGAGGCATTGTTCGCAGAGTTGGGAATTCTGTGTCTAAAGCACTGAGTCATAAACTACAGACAGGCTGCTGATAAAGGCTGAAGAGGGGGAGGTAATGGTCAAATTAGTCAGACAAAATGGGAAGCATCCCCAATAGGGGTCATACTCAGTCATATATCTCCAGTGGGTGCTGGAAACGTGCTACCTTCGGAGATGACATTTAAGCCATTATAGGGGTTGTGATTGTAGAAAGCTCTTCGTGCCACGTTGATTTACTGCCCCGGGTTCTTCAGGAGAGCTGGGGTCTCAGCTCAGACTTGAGAGCCTGGGTTGCAGCTTGGGATCTCCCCTGGGGGGCATCAGCCTCTCCCTTGGTGAAATGAGAGTGAGCGTGCTGAGGGTCAAAAAGCTCCCTTCCCCTGTCTGACAGTGAGGAATCCTCAATTTGTCAAACATCCATTTAAGGGTTTTGGGGTTTCAAATCCTGCTTGAGGCTAATATATAGTTAAGCAAACAAAGCAAATGGACCCCCACGTCGTCTTTTGCAGACACAAACACACAGGATTCCCAGCCTGGCTCTCGTTCTCAGCCCCTCCCCTCCCCCCCCTTCTCCCCCATTCCCTGCCATTAGCCTCACTTTGTCTCTGGTCAGGACACAGCATTCCCAGCCCTGTCCTAGAGTCAGGGCCAATAACTAAAGTATCTGTGCGCAGATAAGGGGGCGGGGGGAGGAGGGATCAATCCATTTCCCCACCAGCCCCTGGGAGGGGCGGGGGTCACCGCTCCTTGTGGCCCCTCTGTCAGGCTGCCCTGGCCTGCTCCCAGCCAAGGCGAGAAAGGAAAACAAGAAGATGAATCGCTGTGTCTTCTTGGTGGATATTCTGATGAGAGTTTAGAACACCACTGACTAAAGGGGAAAATAGCATCTGGTAGGGGGAGGGGAAGAGGCGGAAGCATGGGCCCTGCTGGGAGTTGTGTCTATTATTATTTTTCTAACAACGTGAAATCATAATAGATGACCCACCTCTCACCTTACCAAAAAAGAAAAAAATTGAAGTAAGGAAAAAATAAAACATCTCCTGGCCATACACAGTTTTTCAGACCTCCTTCTATGGAAAACATAGTGACTGTCGCCAAAATACCTTCTTGAAATAAAACTTCTTTTAACTTGAAGACCTGTCTTTAAAAGAAGGAAAGAGAAGTGTTGGCGGTAGTCATGGAGGTGGTGATAATGGTGGTGGTCTGTCAGCTAGAATGGGTATCATGCTTAGTATTGGCATCATGACACATACCATTCATGATTATGGACATGGATTTTGGGTGAGAAGCAAGGTCCAAATAAATTTTCTCTGTGCCTCAGTTTGCTCCTCAGTGAGATGGGTTAGTAATAGTCCCTGCCTCTCACAGTTGTTAAGATGAAATGAGGTTAAGTAGGTAAAACATTTTATAAGTGATACCTAGTAGGTGATATGTATACGCTTGCTGATGCTGCTACTGTTGTCACCAATGTCATTAATTTGAAACTTAGGTCCATCTTCCCAGGAACCCGATGACATAAATGATGTTGATCTCAGTTGTGTAGAGGTTCAGAGAGGTTAAATAGCTTGCCCAAGGTCACATAGCTGGGAAAAGCAGAGATGAGATTCACAGTACCCAAGCAAAGTCTGCACACTTGACCGTGAAATTATTTCATTTATCAGGCACCCAACTGGACCAGCTTCTGTGCTAAGGGCCCTTTTGTCAAATGATTTCGTTTACCCTTCCCGCCACACTGCTTCCTCAGAATAAGGGCGTCCCTTTTGCTGATGAGGAGGCTGGAACGCTGAGAGTGGAGGTGAATCGTCCTAAGTCATACAGCCAACTGGGTCAGAGTAGGAGATTTTAACTCCAGTCCCCCTGTTTTCAAAGAGTGCATCCAGCATCCAGATGAGCCCCACCAAAAGCCGTGGAGAGCCTCTCTTTTCCACTGCTTCGGCTTTGTTGCCACTGACACTGCGGAAACAAAAGTGAATGCAGAGATCCTTCCTGTGCCTTTCTCATGAGTCATGAAAATGACAATTTTCAGTTATTATCACCCTATAAACATTCTACTGCACAAACCCCAGGCCCTTGACTTAGGGCCATTCTGTGTTTGGGGCTGCATTTTTGTTTATAATAGCTCACCCTCCATTGAATATAGCCACATTGTGTTTTAGCCTAGGAGGAGTTTGACACTTCAGTCCGTTGTCATGGCAATGTCAGGCCAAGGAGCCTGAGTTCAAAGGTCTATTGATTTTAATCACTCCCTGGGTCAGCTTGAGCATCTCCCATCCTCTCTCTGAGTCCCAGTCTTCTTTTCTGGAAAATGGACATAATCATAACACAGTTATATTTATATGAGAAAGATGGAAAGAGAGCCTTTAGCGTGTCCAGCACCGTGCATGGCAATCCGTAGACATGTCTGCTATCTTCCCCTCCCATTTGCCATCTTAGTTGTGAGGGATGCAAAGGCCACAGGTCCATCTCTGGGACAAATGGTCCTTAGCTGCATCCTGTCATCAGGAGAAGTGACGGAGGCCCCTTGATCTCAGTCTCCCCAGCTGTCACGTGACGGGAGTGATCTAAATGAGCTCCGGGACTCTTCCAACCCTGACTTCCAGAATTTAAATCCCAGATCGTTATTGTTTTTAAACTGGGCATTTTAAAAGAAATGAGGGCTTGGGGAGGGGAAAGGAATTCCTTTAACCCAGAGGGTCAGAGGGGGTCACAGAGGGGACAAAGACTAGGGGAAGCGAGGCGATGGGGCGGAAGGCTGCTGTGCTGGGCGGTCTAAAGATCTGAGGTCCTCAACCGGGAGGTCTGATGGATGCATTCACACACCCTCGAGTCAGCACCGGTTAGGATCAAGCCTGCCATCCAGCCTCAGACCGCGGCTTACCACCTCCTTTAGAAGCCCGGGAGGCCTACCCCACAGAGAGGCCAGTCAGGAATGAAAAGAAACAGGATGGCCTCAGATGCCAGAAGGGAGGAATTCTCGCCCTCAGTCCAGGTTGGCCTCGTGACTCCCAGGGAGGGGTCAGGCTCCGAAAAGACTCAGAGCTTTCCTGAAATTGAGGAATTAAGACCACACTTTGATGTGCGCGTTTGAAACGCAGTCCACATCCAAGACAGGTGAATCTGGGGAGCGGAGAACAAGGGCTTCTCTGTGGCACTTAAAGGGACCAGAGACTGGACTGCCGCCGCAGGGGCCTTCTTGCTGTGCATCTGTGTGGCCAGGACTTCAGGTCCGAGCGAGCCCGCAGAGGGGAGAGGCCTGGGGGCAGGAGTCTTTCCTTGTCCCAGGCTCGCCCTCTCCTCTTTCCTGAGGACCATGGTGGGTTGGAAGAGACACTTAATATTCATGAGCTGTGATCGCCAGTTGAAGGGAGTACCCTGGGGGAAATTGAAATATTAAGCAAGTGGGGAATATAGGCCTAATTGTATCCTCCTCTCCTTTTGGGGCAGAGAAGTAATGTGCTTAAAATAAAATGATGGATGGGCAGTCAGGACTGTGTGAAACCTCACAGCTATAGTCTGCAGAATGGAGCGGCTGTGGGCGCTAACATAAGCCAGGCCAAGGATGGTGCAGATCAGTCGCTGAGTCACATCATGCATTTAGTCACACAGTTACTGATGTCTGCTGGGTGCCGAACACCGTGTTGGTGGCAAGGGAGATGTCCGTGAACAAGGAAGGCCAGGGAGGTGAAGGAAATAGCTCTGGCAATTATTGAAATGGAATTGTTGGAAATGCCACTGAGTGGAAATGTGTAGGGGTGTGTAAGTGACGGGGCCGAGAGAGGTCCCCTTGGAGACAGGATCTTCAAGTTGAGACGTGAAGGTTGAAGAGAAAGTGGACAAAGTAGGGAGATGGGGAGCAGGGTGATGGAGCAAGGATTGCAAGTTCAGACTGCTAAATCCTCGAGGCAGGAAAGAGCTTTCAAGGAGGTCGGAGAAAGTCCTCGTGGCTGGAGAGTGGTGAGGGGCGGAAGAGGGAAGAGGTTGGACCCAGCAGGTTTGAGGACTCCGGGGAGGGTGCTGTTCCTGGCAGGAAAAGAAGGGAAGGCACGTCGTTGGTGTGCAGTCTACCCACGGGGACAAGCCCTGCCCAGGGGCCCAGGAGGCTTGCTTAGATCAGGGGTCAGAGACTACTGCCCGTGGTCAAACCACACGTGCTGTCTCTGATGGCAGATCAGGTTTGACTGAAACATCACTGTGCCCCTTGGTTTAGAGATCTGTGGCCGCAGAGATAGTCCAGTAGTTCCCAGAGACCCTGTATGGCCCACCACGTCAAAATATTCACTGTCTGGCCTTGCAGGGGAGAAGTTGCTGACCAACTGGGGCATAGATGGACGAGTCTATAGGTGGGTGGAAGATTAGCCAAGCAGGTAGGTCAAGGCAGATGAGAGGCAGAGAGGGGAGGGCACGACCTCGTCTGCATCGCCCCTCAGCCTGTGGCAGCCTAGTTGTAGTTCTGTCCACTCCCCCACATTTTTTGTTTACATGTCAGTTTCCCTCACCCTTGAAAGAAGTCATCCTGCCCATCCCGGTGTTCCCAGCATCCAGCTAGATCCAGACTTTGGCTAATAGACTGAGTCAAGTGATACTTGGAAGCAGAAAAGAGTGGCCAGAGATGCTCAGCTCCAGCTTAGTACCTAGAGCTTCAGCGAACATCCTGGATCCGCCCGGGGTTGGAGAAGGGGGCACGTAGACCTTTAATAAGAACCTACTACGGCAGTTTCATTTCAAACCCCCAGCACCCCGGGCATCCAGACATTCTCATCACCGCTTTCCAGATGACAGAGCAGAGTCCCCAGTGTTTAAGTGACTTTTGAGAAAGTGACCTCTGTTCCATAAATATTTATTGAGTGGGAAAACCAGCCCAAGAAGAAACAAGCTTTCGTGAGTGTCACATCCCAGGCCAGCCGTTCTGCCACACACACGGCTCTTCCCTCCCCTCTCTATCTTCCCAAGCTGCAGGAAGGCAGGGCCTGTGTCTCCCATTTTACACAAGAGGAAACTGAGGCTCGGGGAGATGAAAAGGCTTCTTTAAAGCAGGTGATTTTTAAGTGGCAGAGCTGAGGTTTGAACCAGAATCTGCCCAGCTCCGACACTCAAGGAGCCAGTGTCCTCCAAAACATCAGATCTTCAGAACCAGTAGAAGTGCTGACATCGATATCTGCGTTGCCAGCCCTTTTCCATCTCTTCATTTCAAACAATAGTCATAACAGTCGAGACTCCCGGTTATGCATGTAATGCTTTTTCTCCGTGAACTCCTGTGCTTAATTGTGTTGACCCTATAGATAAGGAAAACGCACGGAGATGTCAAGGCTCCCCAGTAAGGGATTCCAGCCGTGGAAGTCTGTCTCTTAAACCCTCGAGCTGAACTGCTAATTTATGCTACCTTTTGATCATTAAGATTATCTAATAAAAACATGTGCTCTTGAGAGCTGAACAGCCTAGCAGCAAAGAGATAATGAGAAGAGGAAACAATGCAAGGTGGGAAAGGAATCTCACATCGCACAGGGCTCCCAGGGTCTCTTTAAGAAGCAGTCTGGAGTGTTTGTTTACAGATCATTAGCGACTCAACAGAGGGAGAAACTAAACGCGACTTTTTCTCTTCGCTGCTACTGATTAAGTACCAGGGAGAAATTAAGATACAGCAAAGCTGAAATTATAATAATTTTTAAGGGACCGGATTTTAATTTTAATTTGCCAGAGAGATAAAATATCCCACACTGGGTGTCTGCAGCTCCCCTCACAAGTGCTGGGCTTCCCTTCTCTGGCCTCAAGGCAGCAGCCGCAGGGGTTCTGCAAAGATGATGGGAGACAAAGGTGACCACAGGAGAGATTCACACTGCCATTTGTCTGTATTAAGCACCTGCTGTATACAAAGTTCTGTGCTAGGCAGGAGGCAAATGGGAGTGACGATCTGGGGAAGAAGGAGTCCTTCATTGCAGGGCTCTAGAGGGCAATGGTCCTTAAAGATGTACAGGGATGGTTTGAGGAGACCCCAGGAGGAGTGGGAAGACCAATGGTGGGGGTTGGTGAGTCTGTGAAGGCTTCCTGAGCAGCTGGTCTCGGTAAAACCACATGCAGGGACTCTGCTGCTATAAAGGTCCAGAAGGAGGGTGCTTCTGCGGTCCCGTGGGCAGACAGGTCCCATAGGAAGCTGCTCCAGGGACTCACAGGAGGGGTAGGTGGGTAGGTGTGATTCTGGGTCAAGCAGTGGTTTCTGGGCAGAAGCAAGACAAGCTAGGAGCAGTGCTTTAAGAGCAGACTCCTGCTGCGGGATGCTCTTCAAGGGCCAATGAAGTACTCTTGGCAGCTTGGCCTGAAGAGAAATCAGAGTGATTTTGGCTTTCAACACCAGTCAGAAGCCCAGCCCAAATGATCCAAAAGATTGGACTGAACTTCCAACTGCTATTGGCAGGATCGTAACTGGTTTCTCAACTCAGGAGTCCAAAACCATCCATTGTAACTCGAGTTCAGCCTCACTGCTGATGAGAGGGCTGTACCAGCATCTTCAAGCCCCAGAATTTCCCATCAGTCTTTGCGCCTTTTGCCAAGAGAACTTCTAGATGGAGAGAGACAGAGGAGAGGCCAGTTGACCTGACCCAGCAACACAGGGACTGCCTCGTCTCCAGACTTGGTCCCCAACCACCTTTTTCCAACTGTGGAGTGTAGGGAGTGAGCTTCCTTACTTCATAGGGTAGCTGTGATATATTCTTTCATGCATTTATGGATTTATTCATCATACATTTGTTCAGCACCTCTTACCCGTCAGGGCCGTGCTAAGGCACCAAGAATGCCAAATGTGCTAGGCTTGGGGCAGCCTCTGTTCTTCAGAAAGTGATGAATAAATACTGATTCTCGTGGTTATTATAAATAACAGCCTAGTTCTTACTCACAAGTAGAGAACACCCAGTCCCTGGAAGAGATCAACCAGAAAGTTGAGAGTCATCATGGAGCAATGAAGGGGGTTCTCTCAGAGAGACGTGTGTGTGTCCTCAGTTCTCAATCACGTCTGACTCCTTTGTGGCCCCATGGACTGTAGCCCACCAGGCTCCTCTGTCCATGGGATTCTCCAGGCAAGAACACTGGTTTGGGTTGCCATTTCCTATGCCACAGGATCTTCCTGACCCAGGGGTCAAAACCTGCATCTCCTGTGTCTCCTGCATTGGCAGACAGATTCTTTACCATTGTGCCAAAGAATGGTTTTGAGGGGAAGCCAGAAAACAAACATGGAAGTTACCTGGTGGCTCAGACAGTAAAGAATCTGCCTGCAATGCAGGAGACCTGGGTTCGATCCCTGGGTCGGGAAGGTTCCCTGGAGAAGGGGATGGCTACCCACTCCAGTATTCTTGCCTGGAGAATCCCATGGACAGAGGGGCCTGGTGGGCTACAGTCCGTGGGGTCACAAAGAGCCAGACGTGACTGAGCACTAATACCTTTTCAGACAACAAACATACTCCAGTATTTTTCTCCTTCAGCTTACCTGGTTCTTTGTTGAACTTCTTAATTTCCAGGCCCTCTGAAATGTTACCTTCTTCCAGTTTTCCTTAACCTCTCTGCCCATCCCTACATAGACATGTTATGCCTACCTTTTAGACATTCTTTCTCCAAAGTTCCACAGTGGACTCACTTCCCAGTTTCCGCACTCTCTCCCTGACTCCGTCATTCAAAACCAAAGACTGCAAAATTTCTGTGTGCAGTCTGAGGCCTTTATCCTGACCTCTGGACTAGTATATCTAATGATTCTATCCGATCCCCCGCAGGCACTGAGACTCAACACATGTAACACAGGGCTTGCCGTTTTCTCCCCAGAGTTCCTGCACTCCTGTTTTTCTCAGTCTCAACGGCCGGTGCCACCAGCCAACCAGCTATTTAAGCTAGAAGCTTGGGAAACAATCTCCACTCTTCCCTTTTTCCCACATCCAGTCACCATTCTGACCTTTAACACTTTTCCCTCCAAATCGATCCTACTTCTGTCTCCCTACTTGAGTCTGCAGACCCGCCCCCACATGTAGACTCATGCCTGGACCACCCTAGGCGAGTTCAGCTAGGCCCCTGCTCCCATCTTTGCCGGCTCCAATCTGACCTCCAGTATGACGAGTATGTGCGTGCGCGCTAAGTTGCTTCAGTTGTGACCAACTCTTTGCGACCCTATGGACTGTACCCCGGCTGACTCCTGTGTCCATGGGATTCTCCAGGCAAGAATACTGGAGTGGGTGGCCATGCCCTCCTCCAGGGGATCTTCCCGACCCAGGGATCGAACCCAACATCTCTTCCGTCTCCTGCACTGGCAGGTGGGTTCTTTACCACTAGTGCCACCTGGAAAGTCTGAGCTTCCTAAAAGGCAGATGTCATTCTGTCCCTCTCCTTTTAAAAGCATCAATGGCTCTGCATGGCCCTTGATATCAGTCTTAGTTCCTTACTGTGGCATGCGGCATCTTCTAGCTTTGCACCTACGACCCTGTTTGCAGCTTCCTCCCGCTTGCTCTCAGCAGCCCCCAACCCGGCCCCCCAGCCTCCTGGAATGTCTGCCTCACCCTAGATTGATTTCTCCTCTCAGAGACTTAGCCCAGATGTTGCCTTCTAAGGGGAGCTTCTCAAATCTGGGCAAGATCAGGTTAGGGGGTCTCTTCTGTGTGATCTTACAGCATTTGCTACCTCTGAGCAAAATCGGGTGCAGTCGATAACTTCCTGCCTCTCTCTGCAACCCCTGAGTGCTGAGCCCAGGGTTCGTTCATCTCATTTCCCAGCAATCCGTCCAGGACCTGGCACGTAATTTGCAGCTTGGTAAATATAGGAGAAATGAGTGAAGGGAGGATATATTTCTTAAGAGACATTTTTATTCCTGAGGCAACAAACTGTGGTAGAGCTCTGTTGGTCTTTAGAGTCGGACAAACCTCAGTTGGACTCACAGCCTCTCCACTTTCCAGCTGTCATCTCAGGCCAGACGTCTCAGTTTGAGGAGCTTAGGATGGAGGTTCCGTGCTCAGGCTCCAGAGCTGGGTTGCTTGGTTCAAATCCCAGTTCTCCCACAAAAAAAAGGGGGTGGGGGCCACTTCAGTTTCTGAAGAAACTATGAAAACGGCGCGTTTGCGAGGTTGACAGGCCACAGAGCTAGAAAGCATCATAGTAGCATTTGCCAGGAATGTTCTTGGACTTTTATTACACCTTCCCAGCAAAGCTGGGACAGCTGGAGTGGCTGCTCCTCCGCTGTCTCACAGTGCCAACCGTGGTCATAACTCTGATGAGGTCCACGCGTTTTAGACCATTAGCAGAAGCAGCGGGCAGCCCAGTAGCTCGTGTGAACTCTCTGATAACCCCTGAATTGAGCTGCTTTTCAAAACTAAGTCCCTGCTTCCACTAGCTTCCTTTCTGGGAGGGAGCCTAATTAACTAGTAGCTGGAAAGGACTGCAGGTAGGCCACCCCCCCACTCCCCCTCCAGGCAGAGAATTCAAAGGGAAGTGGAGAAACTGTGTAAATAATGCTGCTTTAAGGGGCATTTAAGCCAGTGGTCTTTGTTAAGGAAATTGATGGCTTTGTAAGTACTGCCTCTGAAGGGAGTACTTGAGTTGATGGTCCCCCATCTCCCCTCGTAAATTCCCTAATGGACTCTGGGCCCGGAGGCTGCGCCCATGCCTGTTCAATCCCTTGCCAACAAAAACTCAGATTCCCCTTAAATTTTTTTTTTTTTTAAGGTTTAACCAAAATATGAGTTACCGAGCTCCTACAGTTTAACTGGCAGAAGGTAGCAGACAGATTGTTTCCTTTAGGGAAAGGGAGGCTCGTGATCCTTCGCAGAATCTTGCAGAATCTTTTTGCATGCTAGGCACATGCTATGCATTTTCTATACATCTTCTCATTTTTATCCTCCTAACCTCTGGGAAGAGTCATTATTTCACCAACTGCCAAAGAAGAAACTGGGACTCCAGGATGAAGCACGCTGCTCATCAACACCCAGCTAATTAGTGGAGAGCAGGGATGTGACCGCAGCTCCGTGAGACCCCTGAGCCCCCAAGTACCACAGAATTGCAGGTCATCTCAGAGAGAATCAGATCAGCTTGTCTCATTATCCTCCTCAGCACCCATATCCACATAAAAGACGGGAACTGGGCAGCAGGGGCGGATGGGAGGGTATGGATTTTGGAATCACGCTAATCAGGGTTTGAGCCTTAAAACCTTAGGTGATGCCTTAACCTTTCTGCATATCAATTTCCTTGTCTGTTAAATGGGGATAATAATTGCACCAAATACATAGGGCTCTTCTAGGATTCAATGACATCGCCTATTTAAAAACATTTAAGTATGTCATTCACTTACCGCATGGTGTCTATCATGTTCTGCTTGTTTTTACTGGAGTGTAGTTGACTTACAATGTTTTATTAATTTCTACTGTACAGCAAAGTGATACACACACACACATATAGATAGATATACATTCTTTTCAATGTTCTTTGAACATAGTGGAAAAGAATTGAGATATTGAATGTAGTTCTCTGTACTGTAAGATCTTATTGATTATCCATTCTATATAGAAGAGCTTACATCTGCGTGGTTTGTTGTTCAGTTGCTAAGTTTTGTCCGACTCTTTGCGACCCCATGGACTGCAGCATGCCAGGCTTCCCTGTCCTCTATCTCCTAGAGTTTGCTGAAACTCACGTCCATTGAGTCAAGGATGCTATCCAACCCTCTCATCCTCTGTTGCCCTCTTCTCCTCCTGCATGGTAGCTATTATTTTAATTAGAGAAGTAGAGGATGCTATGGGAAGAAAAAGAGGGTGGCCAGTAGCCCTCCTGAGTGGATTGCTGGAGAGCTTTTTCCATAGAAATGTCTGGTTAAATATGGATAGAGAATGGAGACTAATAACAACAACAACAAAAAAATGGGATTAGGAATTTGGGGGTGGGGGTGGGCTTCTGCACAGCAGGCAGTGGGGGCAGGAAAGAGAATCTGGCCCATTTAGGAGATGGCCATGATCTCAGCCTGCCTAGAGCTGAAACTAGAATACACCAGAAAGAAGGCTGCAGAAGCAGACTGGGGCCAGATTATGCCTCATCAGCTGTCACCAAGCCTCTGTTTCAGTACCTTCTGAGGTAGCCAATTTTATTCTCAAACCTAGTGCGGTTTGTTGGAAGAGTTTTCTGCCGTGTCTGCTCTGAGCCTCCTCTCCTTCAGATTAAGCATCTTCATTTCTGTGTGAGCACTGCTTCCTGATGACGCCTGCCTTGGGCCGCATCCACTGACCGTATCCTGGTTCATCAATTCAGTGGTCCAGAACTGGTCTGTCCAGCCATCTCTAGCACCAGAGGGGGCTTCTCTGACCTCTGTTCTGGAATCTACTGTCTTTTTGTCTGTAAGGTAATCTGCAGTCTTGCATTCTTGTTTGGGCTAACACCTTCTCCAGTTGGTAGAAATCACAGGGTGACTGCTACTCTTTGAAACTTTCTTTGAGCATGGATAGTTTTGCTGACCCTTATCTGTCATCTCTGATCAAAAACAGCAGGGGTTTTGATTGATATTTTCAAATAGTCCAAGTTAGTTCTTACGATTGAGGACCAATGGCCCTCCTTTTCTTTCTTTCTTCCTCCTTCCGTCTCTTCTTCCCATCTTTCCTTCCTTCTTCCCCACTTCTTTCCTTATCGGGAGGAAAGAGACAAAAATATATATACACATTTCTAGGAAAACAAACTGCAGTTCAATGATATACATGAAACAAATAGATTCAAGTGAACATGACATGAGTTATGCAAGATATAACACTCATCATGCAAGATAAAGAAAACTTACATGAGTCCAGTTCTGCCCCTTAACTGGGCTTCTGTTCTTCAGAGCACTGCAGCACGTGTCCTAACCTGGAGATCAAGCAAGCTGTGGTTTAAACGTCTCATCTTCTTGGTCTTATCTCAATCATATGGCAAGAGGACAGACTTCAAAGCTGGCTAAACCAACCAGGGCTCAGGGTGGAAGGGATCCATTTTTGACACTCCAGCTTCTTGCATAGGAACCCTACCAAGAACCTAACACACTGTGTTCACCCTAGTCACGATTTATGGCAGACTAGGGTGACTGGCTTAGTTTCACGTGGTACCTTCAGTTCCTCAGCTACTGTTAACCTAGACTTGTCTAAAAGTCCCTTTTCTCCAGCATCTTGAGGATGCCTTAGAAGACTGATGGGCTGCTTGTTTTGCTGGATTGAAGAATGATGTGCATATGTGCACCTACCAACTTTTATTTGCATTGTTTTGCTTTAGGGTCGCATACATGGATTTCTCACAGTCTGATTCAATTTCTCTTTGATGTTGCATATTCCCAGCAGTTATATAATGAACCTTAGTTAGCCAGTCAGAACTCTTGGCCTGTAGCAATGAACTGCACAGCGTTCAAGGAGAGTTACTTAAACTTTCTGAAACTCAGTTGCTGTATTTGCAAAACAAAGCATGTAGACTCGATAATTTCAAAAGACTTTTGCAGTGTTAAACCTTCATTCATTCATTCAGCCAACAGTTCATAATTATCTTCTGTATTCTGGAATTGGAATGCAGTAGTGGGCAAAACGTCTGTTCCTGCTCTCATGAAGTAGCCGTTTTGTTTTAGAGAGAATACAATGCTTGTTACTAAACTTTGAAGAAGCAATGTAATGCTATGTAGAAAATAAAATAGACCAGTGGAGTAGGGAAACTGGAGTGAAGTTAGCATGATTAGAGAAGTCCTCATTAGGCCGGTGATGGTTGAGGAGAGACTGACATGATGAATTGGCAAAGCCATGTAATGCTTTGGGAGATGAGTTCTAGATTGTACCTGTGATAATAAAATGTAGAAACATCACCATGCTCAAGTGTTCCATAATGCTATTTTGTCTGATCATTACAACCACTTTCTGTAATGGGTAGGAAAAGTAATATTGTCATTTTTTAATAAACAAAAAGAATGGAACCCACAATGATGATGTACATTGCCCTGTAACCAGATAATCTGGTGACAAAGCTGAGCTTCAAATTTTGGTTTCCGGTTCCTGTTCCATATACTTTTTGTGATACATTTTCTTCCATGCTCTTCGGCGAGTTCTTCTGCACTCTCATTGGTAGTTTTGCTGAACATACTTCCCCATCTTCAGACTGAAGAATGGATTTAATAATTAAAAGAAAGTTAAAAAAAAAAAATCAAGAAGCAAATGCATTTTAAAGTGACTTAGTTGAAGGGAATCATAAAACTGATTTAACTCTTTTTCACTCAAAGGGGAACTGCAGCCCCGAGAGGGAAAGGCCATGGTCAAAGTCATGGGTATATATTAATGGACATCTGAAAGTCCAGTACTGTGGCCACCTGATGTGAAGAACTGACTCATTGGAAAAGACCCTGATGCTGGGAAAGAGTGAAGGCGGGAAGAGAAGGGGATGACAGAGGATGAGTTGGTTGGACGGCATCACCGACTCAATGGACATGAGTTTGAGTAAACTCCAGGAGTTGGTGATAGACAGGGGGGCCTGGCGTGCCGCGGTTCATGGGGTCGCAAAGAGTCATACACGACTGAGCATCTGAACTGATTTTAGATTCCAGGTCTCTTGACCAGTCTGCTGATCATGAGGAAGTGGCCTCTCTTTCTTTCTTCTCTGTCTCTCCCTCTCCCTTCCTCTCCTCTTTCCCCCCTGGCCCCCCACTTCTGTTTGGACTGATGAGATCACATTGAAATCACTGACACTTCATTTGTATTTCACTATCTTTTTGTTCTTGTTGTTGTTTTTACTGCTCTCCCTGTTTTTATTCTTTTATTCATTAAAAAAATTAACTTATTTATTTAAATTGGAGGTTAATTACTTTACAATATTGTAGTTGTTCTTACCATACATTGACATGGATCAGCCACAGGTGCACATGTGGCCCCCATCCTGAAACCCCCTCCCACCTCCCTCCTCACCCCATCCCTCTGGGTTGTCCCAGGGCACCAGCTTTGAGTGCCCTGTTTCATGCATTGAACTTGGACTGGTCATCTATTTCACATATGGTAATATACATGTTTCAATGCTATTCTCTCAAATCATCCCACCCTCGCCTTCTCCCACAGAGTCCAAAAGTCTGTTTCTTATATCTGTGTCTCTTTTGCTTGTACTTTGCTATCTTTTGTCATCTTTCTTTTCTGTTATCTTTTTTTTTTTTGGCAGACTCTCTGCATATGAATGCTTCAGATTGGTTTTCTGCATTTATTATTAGCTTATATCATCCAAAACAAATCTCATTTTGTTATTTCCTGTTCACACTTTTAAAGGCCTTCAGGTCCTGGGTATCACCCTTCTTCCTGTCTGTGCTTAGAATGTCTGTCCTATTTCATGATCAGTGTGTCATTCACTGCAGTGCTAAATTTTACCCCTTCTTTCATTTATGAGATAGCATTAAAACCCAAAAGAGACTCAGCTGAAAATCATTCAGGGCTTTGAGCAGCCTTCTCTGTGGGATGTATTGTCATTTATTAGGATCACTATCTTTGAATACAATCATTTTAGGCCATTTAAAAAACTATACTAAATTCAAAGTGATGTAAATGTATCTTCAAGTTCCAATTCATAAGCCCATCAAATCTCTTTATTAAACTTCAGCTTAGTAGGCACCACCTTTTCTATCCAGATATTCCATTTCTTTGCAGATTCAGTCAAGAAAGAAAATAAAACAATATATAGGACAGATGGTGAGGCAGGATGTCTCATGGGAAAAAAATAATATGGGATGATTTAGATAGAATTGGATTTTCCCCCTTAATATGTGCTTGATTTATAATATGATATCACCCTAATTAACATTTTTATAAAAAAAAATCTTTCTATAGTACAGTCTGCAGGACACACTCAAATCAGGTTTGAGACTTCTTCATTACAGTCAGTAACAGAGATTCTGAAACTCTAAAGAATGTTGTTAATTCATAATTTACTTAGTACCTGCTCTGAGACCGGCATTGTTCTAAGAATTAGAGGTGTAAATAGAAGTGTGACTGGGGCCAGCCCAGGAATATCTCACAATCCGAGAGTTATACATAGTCACTCATTCATTCATTCCTTTGTCCTTAAATATCAATTATATAATATGGAGAGGTGGTTTTCTTGATCCTACAGAAAGAGGCACATGTTGAGATAGTCTTCCAAGAAACTTATGTCATCTAGAAGGAGGGGAACAATAATAAATATACTTTATTCTTAGATAGTGACTAATGCTGTGAAGAAATAAGATTGTGTGCTACATTCTAATGGGGATGGAGGAATAAGATGTGAACTTACTGTAAGAAGGCAGAGTTGTTATTAGAGGAAGTAGTATGTGAACTGAGCCCTAAGTGATGAAAAGAATCCCTAAGTGATGAAAAGAAGCTCCCCTCTCCCTGCCCTGGGAAAAGCCAGGGTGGGAAAAAGTATTCCAGGTAAAGTAAATAGCAAGTTTGAGTTTTCTTGAACAGTAGCAAGTTTGGCTTATTTAAGGAACAGATACTTGTTGAATGATTGGATATATGGATGGATGGATGGATATCTGAATGGATGGATATATATCAGGATGGATGGATGGAGGAATGGATGAATATCTGGATGGATGGATAGAGGGGTTAATGAATGGAAGGTAAGGAACAAGAAGGATAACAGTAGAAAATGGTCAGATGAAGTGGTGACTTGGCTGTGACACAGTCTTTGCATTTTGTTCTATGTGACATGGGAAGCCACTGAAAAGTTTTAGTGGAGACTGGCCTGATGCGGTTTGTGTTGTTAGGAGAGCCCTCTACCTGTGTTCTGGAGGAGGCAAGCCTGGGAAGCTGACGTGGAAGAGAAACTGCTTAAATAAATAAGTGATGCCATAGTGATGGTGGCTTGGATTAAGGGTGTTGGTGATTGGACAGAAGTGGATCTTTTTAGAATATCCTGAGACAAAAGAATCTACAGGATGTGTTCATAAACTGTATGTGGTATTAGAGGGTGGACAGAAGAAAAACAGGAGAGGTGACTCAGAAGATTTTTAGTTTGGCCATTGTCGGGCAATGTTATCGTTTGCTAAGATGGGGAAAAAGTAATTTGGGAAGAAGCCATTACTCTTGTTTTAGACATGCTGGTTTAGTGATGACTTTAAATAGGTATTTAAGTAGAGATGTCATTGCAGGTGACTGGGACTCAGAGATCATATCTGAAGAGATGTTTGAGTCATTGGTACATCAATACTTTAAATTTTTATTTAAATATTGGGGCTGGATGAGAGAATGTAGATAGATAGGAAAAGGGAGCCCAAGACCTTGCCCTGAAAACTGGCAGCATTTAGCAGAGGGAAGCATAGATGGCAGATGAGTCTGTGTGGGAAGGTCTGACAGCTAGAGGGGGGCTAGGATACATGTTGTCATGGAATCCAGGGGGAAATGCTTCGGGAAGGAAGGAATGGGTGACTTCTTCACATGTTTCAGGACTGTTGGATATTGTAGTTGGTTTTGGCAACATTGAGTCAATGGTGATCTTGACAGGACGGTTTTCTGTGTGTGTGTGTGTGTGTGTGTGTGTGTGTGTGTTTATCAGGGAGGGGACTTTGGAAGCTAGATGGGAGAGAACTGAAGAGTGAATTTTCAGAGAGAATGTGGAAAATACAAGTTTAGATAGTCCTCAGTCAATTTCACTATGAATCATGGGAAGGGAAATGTGACCAAAGGGAGGTTTTATTTAAAAAAGAAAAAAATTAAAATGTACATTGCTCACTTTTTAAATTAAAAATTTGCATAGGCAATATCCTGCTTTGCTGGTTTGGAAATAGAGAATCATAACTCAAGGAACAGAGTGAAATAGTTTTTGCTGGACAGTAGTGATGCAGAAGAGTGACAGATGAGGCTTCATGGAGCTGAGGATGCTAGAATTAAATCTTGATGGAAGACTTGTAGGCAGGGACTAGACTTTCATGCTAAGGAAATAAGCGGGGAGTGGGCGACTCTGAGGTGTGAGTTCTGGAGGGGAGCTCTATGCTTTTAGAGTGGACCTGTGCTTGGAAATGAGAGCAGATGGGGAGCTTGGAGCTGGATGACAAAAGGACTTGAGTACTAGATGGGGAGGCTCAGATTTTGCAGGAGTCAATTGAGAATTTCAAACTGGATCGGATTTACATTCTAGATGGATCACTATAGGCTGCTTTGTGAGAAGGTGTTGAAGTAAGGAAGTCCCGAAGCCACGGTGAGAGGGTTGTGAGGGGTGAGGGGTCCCTTGGAGGATGCTCTCTGGGACCGTGGAGGCAGAGCGATCACTGGGGACCCCACCCAGATTCACTCTTCTTTTCCTAGCGCTTTGGATTTGCTCAATGGTGCCTGGTTATCACAGGGAAATGCAGAAAGGGATTTCTGGCCTACTTTGGTAGATGGCCAACCCTGAAAGGAACCAGAAACCCACATAAGCTCCCCAGATTCAATAGACCTAATCGGCATCTGAAGCTTGTTAGTGGGTTCATGGTTCTTTAGAAGCCCTTCACCACCCTGACTTTTGTACTCTGAACAGGCTGATCTGGTGGTGGAGGTTAAGAACAAACCTTGGTTTGAATAGAATGAAGTGAGGTCAGCGATGTGGGTTTGACTTAGAGCCTTTCAAAGATAGGCAATGTAAAGTCCAGATATTTCTGTTCCAGAGGAAACATTTGCCAAGATAGCCATCAGCCCATCTCAAGCTTCCCCTCTATAAACCTTTGGGGGTTAAGCACTCCATCTAATTTCCCCCATTCCAAGAAGATATTATTTGGACACAAAGATTGTGCATTTTTTGGTCTCTTTTTGTTGTTGTTTGGATGAATTGTTATATGGCATGAAGCTTGTTGTGGTTGGACCCATCCCTAAACAAACAGCTGAACTTAAAAAAAAAAAATACTATTTTTTCTGGTGTTGAAAAAATAGTCATCATTGGACTGAAAGAGAATATCCTGATGCCAATCCTGTTCCCTCAGCTGGAAATAGAAACAGATGCTAAGTTCTCAAAAGTTGACCCATCTTCAGAGATGGGAAGTTGAGAAAGACAGGTAAATCTACCCATTGTTTAGAAGGCAGGCCACCAAAAAAGGTGTGCATTCAAATCCCTGTGTCTTCCTTGAGTCCTAAGTCAAATCTATCATCTATCTCCTATTGCTTGTAACTCTCATTTCTCTATCTGCAGTTTTTTGTTTTTTTTTTTTTCCCCCCCTTATTGGACTGTTAACTTAGTAATACCAATAGCTTCAGACTTACTATACTTAGCCAGTACCAGGGGCTATTGTGAAAACTGAAACCAGAGAGTCTCAAAAGTGATAGTGAACTTGGATAAAGATACCCTTTGGTTGCCATAATTATATACTGAAAACTTGATATAATAAGGTGGCATGGTACAGTGGAAAAGGAATTGTATTATGGGTTTAAGAACCAACGTTCTAGTCTTGTCTCTCCCAGAAATTTTTTCTGAAGCCTTCAGAAAATGACTTCAACTTTATGAACCTTAGTTTTCCCATGCATGGAATGATTGCTCTCAGCTCTAGAATCATCATCTTGATCACCATGATCATAGGCCATTTTTCAGTCACGTTTTATGTTTTAAGCGCTTTACCTGTGTTTACCACTAGTCTGTAAGTTCCGTGGGAATCTCAAGGATGCTAGTGGTATCGCAAATTACCAAAGTTTCTAATCAAGCTAAGTTAATTAACATTCTCCAATTGGATTGAAATAGTTCTGGTCTAAGTAATTATTTTCTTCTTCCTTAGGTTATTACCTCCCCCACCCTTCTTTGTTTGTTTTAGTTTACTTCGTTTCTGGCTATTTAAGTTGAAAATAGCCCATGCACCCTCTTCAATCATTTCTATTCCTGAAGATGCCCTAGGATCTAGGGCTGTACTGTAAATAAAAAGTAGACATTTCAGAAATTTGAGCAAACTCTGAGAGATAGTGAAGGACAGGGGAGCCTGGCATGCTGCAGTCCATGGGGTCAAAAAGAGTAGGACACGACTTAGTTAGTGACTAAACACCAAATTTCTAATTAAGAAAACTTCTCCAACCCCTACCTCACCCCAGTATCATCATGGTTAAGAATAAGCCCTGTGCCTTTAAGACTCTCATCACTTTCCATCGGTGTCTGTTGTGCTATTTGAGTATACCCAGCACTTTGTCGAGGCAGTCTAAAAGGTAGTCTTCTTTTCATTTTCCATATGGGGAAACTGAGGCACAGGGAGATGAAATACCAAGCCCATGTTCACCCAAGAATCAGGGACAGATAAGGAGCTTGAATCCAGGGTTTCTGACTTCAAGGATGAGAGCTTTTAACAATAGTTCAGATAACAGCCTTTGTTTATACTTAAAAGTAAATTTATCTCATCTCTCTGAGACCTGGCTTGCTAAGGTTTCAATTAGGTATGACAGTCCCTGCTTATCCCAAATAGCGTCCTTTGGACATGCTTCAGGGGAGCAGAGGCAAGGGATATCTTGATGCTCCAGACTGATGGAAAATTAAGTCAGCAAGAAGCAGCATCAGCTGTGTCTGTCCACTTACAGAGCGTCCATCTCCTGTGGGCTCCTGGAGCTGAGCTCACCCGTGGCAATTGAAAACTTGGCCAGGGAAGACAGACTTGGCAGTGTCTCCCCACCTACATCAAGTCTCCTAGCTGGTTAGAGCAGATTTCTGAGTCTGTCACTGCATGAAAGGGAGGGAATCTGAAGTGGAGAGTTCCCTGATGTCACGGGAAGATGGCGTGAGATGGAGTAATCAGGCTGCCCACTGGAATTCTGCTGTAAGCAAGTCATCGCTCCCATCCCTTCGTCCTGAGACCCAGTCAAAGAAATGCTTCACAGTGTACAGAGCCTAAACTATATTGGGACAGGAGTATGTACATTGAGGGCACTGGGTTTTCCTCATTCATTCATGCATTCAGCAAGCATTTGTTTTCAGAATACCCCTCCCGATGGGATGTATTATTACCAATGCCACCCAGCTACTACCTGAGAAGACAGCAGGGCAGGGCGATCATTTGACCTTGGTATTGACTGCAAACTCTTTTTCCTACAACCTGCTCAGCTCCCCGCAGAAAGCGTTCTAGAAGCACTGAGTAAATTGGGGTCATGAAAGCAAGAAGGCCGGTTTTGTTTGATTGTTTTGTTGTTGCTGCCTTTGTTTTTCCTGGCCCACACATTTTGTATTCCATTCCTCACCCTGCTTTCTTCAGCGCTGGGGGCACAGGAGTAGAGAGGGAGAGAGAATTCCCTAGATGAAGGCTGGCAGACACTGCTGAAAGGCCCCTGGGATGCTCGTAGCAAGAGAAACTGCAGAGCAGAGTGCAGGGATGTTATTCAAAAAAAAGGGACTCCCGGTAGCTTTGTCAGCAGAATCTTGTGGGGGAAAACAGGTCCCTTTCTCTCTCCCCTTCTCCCTCCCGCCTCCCCTTCCATCCCTCCCTCCCCCATCTCTCCCTCTCTTTCCCTCTCTCTCTTCCTCCCCCTTTTAGCCTCATTTCCTCTCTCTCTCTTAACCCTCCCTCCGCCTATCTATCTATACATCTACTATCCTCCTGCTACTTACCACTGCCTACCTAAGTGCATACTGCCTGACCTGTGTCTACCTCTGCCTGTCCTCCAGAACCTGCAGGGTGCACCAGCTCTACGCAGACAGACAGATTGATGTCTTCCACATAATCAGGAAGGAACCAGCCTTCACAAGAACTTGACTCTAGCTCCAATTCCTGCCACTCTGCGGTCTCTTTGAGGAAATAAGTCAATGTACCCTAGAAAGCAGATCATATGCAATCTTACCATCATCATCTCACCCTATTTGTCTTCATATTAGAGTAGAAGGGAGGTGGTACCAAGAGTCAGACAACCTCATGACCTTATCCTCAAGGGGGTGTGCCTTCATGATCCTGTAAATAAGATGTGTAGGGGAAGATCTCTCTGCTTGGCATAGAAAGTCCAGGCTCCTGCTGCCAGTCCTCCACCAACTGGCTCTGTTGTCTGGAGGCAAATGCCTTACCTCTTTCCTCCTATGGTTTTTAGTTTTCCATTCAATAAAATGGGTGAAGGGACTGGGATGGTACAGCTCATCACATGAAACCATTGCGAGCAACACTGGATAGATATTATTATCCATTCGTTTTGAATGAGGGAAATGAAGTTCAGAGAAGTTAGGTTATTTAAGCCCTGTGGCACTTGTGTATGGCAGAGGTAGCACTTGAACCTAGCTTTGTTGTTACTCATTGGCAAAGTCATGTCCGACTCTTTGTGACCCCATGGACTGCAGCACGCCAAGGTTTCCCTGTCCTTCACTATCTCCAAGAGATTCCTCAAACTCATGCCTATTGAGTTGATGATGCCATCCAACCATCTCATCCTCTGTCACCCCCTTCTGCTCTTGCCTTCAATCTTTCCCAGCATCAGGGTCTTTTCCAGTGAGTAGGCTCTTCACATCAGGTAGCCAGAGTATTGGGGCTTCAGTATCAATTCTTCCAATGAATATTCAGAGTTGATTTCCTTCAGGATTGACTAGTTTGATGCCCTTGCTGTCAAGGGACTCTCAAGAGTCTTGAACCTAGCTTTGCCTGATGCCTAAAACCTATGCCCTATGCAGTTCCCTTTATTGGGTTTCTAAAGAGTAAAGTCTGGATGGATGACTTGCTCTCAGATCAGGGTGAGTTTTATTGTATGTGAGTTGGCCACATTCACCAAGAGGTTGTTTGGAGCTACTGAGAAGTGCTGAGCCTGTATTCCTTCTGTATTTGAACTGCCAGGCGTGCTACTGGTCACTGGAGTCCTCAGCTGGCTCAAACTCATCCTTAAATAATTGAATTATAATGGATTGATTTATTCTGGCTCTTTTGATAGTATTTCACTATGTAAACTGTTTGCAGTAACAAACAAGGGATTTTGGAGCTTGGAAGGGGCTCAAAATTCTGCTGCCCCTGAATTCAATGATTCCTTTTTTCAGATAGTCAGCATCACAGAAATTCAAGTCTTATTTCTACTTGACCCAGGCTCTTTCCATTTGGGGGAATGCCGCTTGAAAGTGTTTCAAGTGAGTACTGATTTTACAAGCTGATTCAATTCAGCCACTTAGGAATAAATTAAACCCTTAACGAGAAGAGTATTTTTTCTCTTGACCATTATTTTAAGATACACACTGTGTGTTTATGTCCATTTCTTATGAAAGTTGTATGGCTGTCTTGAGAGGTTGTCCTTGCTGGTTTCTGTACTACAGATGGGAAGCCAGAGGGTGGGAAGTAAAGCTGATCATGCAGACTTACACACCTAATATGAGCTTCCATGATAGCCCAGACAGTAAAGAATCTGCTTGCAGTGTGGGAGACCCAGGTTCGATCCCTAGGTTGGGAAGATCCCCTGGAGAAGGGAAAGGCTCCCCATCCAATATTCTTGCCTGAGAACTCCCGTGGACAGAGGAAACTGGCAGGCCACAGTCCATGGAGTAGCGAAGAGTCAGACGCGACTGAGAAACGAGCACGCGCACACCCCTTCCTGGTACGAGGGGCAGAAACCAAACCCTGGTTTTCAATGAGGCTTCGCTCTCTGTTCTTTCAGAGTGAATCAGGCAAGAATGTCCTAGATCAAGCAGCATTCTCAGGGTGACCATAAGTCCTGCGATGTTTAGATTTTCTCAGGATAGGTGCCTCTTGCCTGGGCAGAATTTTTACTAGCATTCTCTCTCACTCCCCAGGTGTACTGTTTGAAGGAGCTGCTGCATGTAAATGTGATGGCAACACAGGGGTATGAGTATTAAGACGGTGAAGTGAAGTGAACGTCGCTCAGTCGTGTCCAACTCTTTGCGGCCCCATGGACTATACAGTCCATGAAATTCTCCAGGCCAGAATACTGGAGTGGGTAGCCTTTCCCTTCTCCAGGGGATCTTCCCAGCCTAGGGATCGAACCTGGGCGTCCCGTGTTGCAGATGGATTCAGGCTAATTGCAGGCAGATTATGATGGGGTCTTTGTAAAATAGGAACCCACACAGGGGGCACGTACTTAGCTTTCCTAGAGGAACTGGGAAAGAGTACCTGGCATGATGATCACTTTTGGACAGCTACCTCCAGATTTCTGCTTGTGTTATTCTATTCTGAAACACCAAGAAGCGTGTACTGTGTAGGTCCTACCTGCTTAGAAGGCATCAAGCTATCCATGTATACGTATGACTGAGTCCCCTCACTGTTCACCGGAAACTGTCACGACGTTGCTAATCGATGATGTTGTTGCTCAGTCGTTAGGTCATGTCTGACTCTGTGATCCTATGGACTGCAGCACGCCAGGCTTCCCTGTCCTTCACCATCTCCCAGAGTTTGCTCAAACTCACGTCCATTGAGTCGGTGATGTCATCCAACCATCTCATCCTCTGCCTCCCCTTTCTCCTCCTGCCCTCAATCTTTCCCAGCATCGGGGTCTTTTCCACTGGATTGACTATAGCCCAGTACAAAATTGAAAGTTAAAAAAATAAAAAAAGAAGGCATCCGGCTAACTCTGCTTCTCTTGAGTTTTGTTCTTGCAGCTCAGTGAGAGTCACGGCAGCCAGCTGCAGCTTTAAACTGTCCCAAGCAGAACTCCTGGCTATGATTTGAGTTACACAGGAGCTTGAGAACTCACTTGGCCTTTAACTGAAATACCTAAGATATCCAGCAAGTATCTAGAAGATAGCACCTTAGACAGGAAGGGCTCCTGGAGTTTTAGCAGTTTCTCCCCCTTCAATGATGACTGAGCCCAGAAGAGGGAAAGAGGTTTGTCTGAAGGAACAGAACGATTTCGTTACAGACTCGGGACTGAAGCCAGAGGCTCTCATATCAGTTCACTCTATGTCAGACTGTAATCCTGTTTACAGTTAATTAGTCAAAATAGTCAGTTTAAGACTATGAAGTGCTGCGGTAGCAGATAATGTACCTAGAACTTGGACAGTGAAAGCCCGAGTTTAAAATCAGGATCCGGCATGAATACTTTTCATGACCTTGGGAAAGTTATTTAAGACATGCAGGATTTCAGTTTGCTAATTGAGAAGACTAAAAGCATAATTTTCTTTCTCACAAGGTCACTGTGGGGCTCACAAGGGGTATGAAGGTGGAAGTGTTTGTTAATGTGTGTGTATGTTATGTAGTAAAAATCACATAATACAAGATCTACCCTCTTAAATGTTTAAGTGTACATACAGTTTTTGTTTTTTTTAATCTATAGTCACAATGTTTCACGTCAGATTGCTAGAACTTATTCATCCTGCGTAACAAAGCTTTATACCGTTTGAATAGTGGATTTGAAATCTCAACACCCCTCCTTCCAGCCCCTGGCAGTCACCATTCTACTCTCTCCTTCTATGAGTTTGTTTTATATGCATCATATAAGTGGAATCATATGGTGTTTTTCCTTCATGTAATGTCCTCCAGGTTCATCAGTGTTGCCTCATATGGCAAGATCTCCATTGTAAAGCCTGAATAACAGTCAGTGGTGACCATCAGTGGTGGGCTTGACTTTGCTGGTGATTCTGTGTATCTGATTCCATAACTGCTGGTGGCAGCCAGGGCCAAAGAACAGACACTGATCTGTTCTCTCCCTTCGATGTCTGTCTCCCACAGATGAACCCAGCCGGTGCTATTTCCATGATGGTGACGGAGTATGTGAGGAGTTTGAACAGAAAACCAGCATCAAGGACTGTGGTGTCTACACGCCCCAGGGGTTCCTGGATCAGTGGGCGTCCAATGCCACAGTGTCCCACCAAGACCAGCAGTGCCCAGGCTGGGTCATCATTGGCCAGCCAGCAGCGTCCCAGGTAAGCACCCAACCACGCCTGACGTTTCCTGCAGACATTCCAGATCGCTGCTCTGCCCCTCAAGGTTGCCCATCACAAAGGCAGTGTCGCTGGACATGGCCACTTGACTATACCTCTGTTGTTGTTCACTTGCTAAGTTGTGTCTGACTCTTTGCAACCCCATGGACTACAACACTCCAGGCTCCCCTGACTTTCACTATCTCCCACTATGTGAATTTGTTCAAATTCACATCCACTGAGTTGGTGATACCATCCAACCATCTGGTCCTCTGTTGCCCTCTTCTCCTTCTGCCTTCAATCTTTCCCAGCACTAGGGTCTTTTCCAATGAGTCGGCTCATTGCATCAGGTGGCCAAAGTATTGGAGCTTCAGCATCAGTTTATTTCCAGTGAATATTCAGGGTTGATTTCCTTTAGGAGTGACCGATTTGGTGTCCTGGAAAGCTTTGACAAACCTTGACGGCGTACGATAATCTCTCGGTCCATCCATGTTGCTGCCAATAGCCAAATGTAATTCTGAGATCTCATGAGACTTGTTGGTCAGCAGTTGGATTTGGAGTTTTTAAGGGCAAGAAGCATTAGCACAGTAGGGGTAATGACTCTCCTGTGTCTCCTGCTAGAAGTCATATTTGGGGAAAGCACTCCATTTTGGATGTACCACTGGCATTCAATGGTATGAGAACAGATTCTCAGGGAGACTCTCACTTTTGACAGGGGAGGGTGCTAGAGCTACTCCTCTAGCACGCTCTCGTGAATATGGTATCTCCATCATGGATGCGCCGTGCGGCTTTGGACTAGTCTTCCCATTTCTCCGGGCCCCATTTTCCCCATCTTTAAATTAGAGAGTAGTTGAGCTGGATGCTCTCCAAGGACCTTCCCAACACTCAAAAGCTGTGACTCATTCCTCATTCTCGAATGCACTATTTATGTCCCAGGGTTCTTCCCCGAGGGACCATCAGCTTAGTCAAGGGAGCGAGAGCACCAGGGCCACCGGAGCTTGTGTGATTCTAGGGATGGCCCTGCTGTCCCCAGAGTCCCCTCTCCAATTATCCTGCTCAGTGACCACCTGCCTTCTTCCGAGACTCTCGTTTCCCAGAGACACACCAGCGCTTCCTCCCACCCCACCCCACGGCCGTCTCAGAGGCCGGCCTCCCACCTGGCCTTGCAGGAGAGCCGTTCTGTCTCCCCATTCCTCTCTAACACTGCTAGCCTGACTCATGGTCGGCGGAGGGGTGAGGTGAGGGTGGAGGGGGCTGGTTTCTAGATGAAAGAGACATGGGACCTCCTCCTGGGGCCCAGGGAACATCACTGGAAGAGGTACAAAGGAATCTAACCTCACTTATAGTGTTTATTTGATCATTTGTTCTTTTATCTGATTGCGTTTACCTGCATCAGATTATATATTCGTTTGTTTCGGACTGTCCCTGAGGAGGATGGAAAGAAATGTAAGCAAGGTATTCCCGAATGTTTGTCGTGTGTAGTGCTAGCTGGGTGCATGACTGACTGAATGAATGAATGAATGAATGCTTGCCTACGCTCATTCTGCCCCATGCCACCTCTGTACTTGCTGAGATCATTTTGGGTGAAACCCATGCTCTGAGCTCTAATTACCCGTTTCCATATTGGCGTCCCCCTCAGGCTGCTAGTTTTGTGAAAAGAGTTTTAAGGTTTTATTTACTTTGTTCCCCATCTTCAAGCACAGGTTTTAGGTAAGACCAGGAGTTCAAGCAATGTGTGTTTAATTAATTGTAGATAAACACACACATTGCTACCTTTCTCATAAGGAGTGTCCTGCTTTAGGCACAACAGGGCTGGCCAGTGATAGAGCCAGGCATTCCAGATTCAACCCTGCCATCCAGTTTCTAGAAATGTTTTAAAAACATCATTCAAACAAGGGTATTATTAACGCACTCAGAATCTCACATGACCACGTGTTGAGGTAACAGCTGTGCTTATAAACCACCAAAGGTTATTGCTACTAATGTGAGAAAAGGAGAGAAAGAATGTTCCAGTCTTAGCATTTGAAAAGAGACTTCGCCTGGGCAATTATTCCAGTCTGGGAAGGAGGGGGCTGTCAGGAATCATGGGTGATTATCTCTTCCTAAACAACAATCCAATTAAAAAAAAATCATTATAAATACTCGCTCTTCGATCTACAAAGAGGGGCTGAGGAAACAAAATCATCCTATTGAATTATTCATTGTAGCCAATTTTATTTTAATGAAATCGACGAGGTTCCATTACCCTGGGCTTGGACATAATCTTTGTTACAGGGAGACTTCAGCTGTAACTAAATTTGCCATAATGAGATCAGCTCACTGGAGAATACAGGGTCAGGGGTGGGGAGGTATGTGCCGCCTGGGTGCAGGGCCGGACGGGGGGTCTGGGGGCTGGCAGAACAAAAGTCCCCCCAGTTCCCTGTCTCAAAGTGAGTGCCTGGAAGCCATTCCCACACCAGCCCCGTCGTGCACAGGCCAACATGTGCACACACACAGACAGCACACGTATAGCCTGCACGACTGAGTCAAGCCCCTTCTTGGAGGGTAGACATAGCTCCCTTCTGACAGCAGAGAAGAGGAGGAAGTGTGACCATGGCCTTCATCACCCTGCGTGGTGACTAGAGGAGGCTGGTGGTTAATTTTCACCCTGTCAGGGCCTCCAGGGAAGAAGAGGTTGATGGCCTGAGAGAGGGAGTTGTGGGCTTCTTAGATGCCCCGTGAGCACCTTCCCTTCCCTTAACCCAATTATACATTCCTCCTCCTCCTTCCTCCTCCTCTCTCTCTGTCTGTTTTATACACACACAGACAGGCACACACACGCGAGCATCCTCCAGGAGCAGGCCTTGCAGATGCAAGAGCCCAGGTCCATGCAGCGATCCCGAAGCACAGGGGAGAGAGTGGGGAGGGGACCAGCGGTTGTCGAGGTCCCCCAGCCATGGAGCTGGGCCCTCATACGTGCTTCCTAACCAACCCCCTCGCCATTCTTCAAGGGAAGAATTACTACTCACCTTGGAGAAACCGAGACATGTAGTGGTTTCCCCAAGGTCACACAGCCCATAGTGGGGAATTGAGGATGGAAAGGCTCTCCTAGAAGGCAACCCTGGGAGTGTGGGAATGTGTGGTCCTGTTCAGGAGCTGGGAGTAGCAAGGTTCCTGAAAAATGTCACTGTGAGTCAGGTGGAAAGAGCCATGGATGGATAGCTCTTTGCGTTGGTTGTACCGTGCATGCTCCGTGAGGTGCTTGAGGAGGAACTAAAGAGCCCCTTGATGAGGGTGAAAGAGGAGAGTGAAAAAGCTGGCTGAGAACTCAGCATTCAAAAACCAAGATCATAGCATCTGATCTCATTAATTCATAGCAAATGGAAGGGGTAAAGGGGAAGCAGTGACCGATTTTATTTTCCTGGGCTCCAAAATCACTGCAGACAATGACTTCAGCCATGAAATAAAAGACGCGTGCTCCTTGGAAGGAAAGCTATGACAAACCTAGATAGAATATTAAAAAGCAGAGAAATCACTTTGCTGACAAAGGTCGGTCTAGTCAAAGCTATGGTTTTTCCAGTAATTTTGTATGTATGTTGAGAGTTGGACCACCAAGAAGGCTGAGCACTGAAGAACTGATGCTTTCAAACTGTGGTGCTGGAGAAGACTCTTGAGAGTCCCTTGGACTGCAAGGAGATCCAACCAGTCCATCCGGAAGGAAATCAACCCTGAATATTCATTGGAAGGATTGAGGCCGAAGCTGAAGCTCCAATACTTTGGTCACCTGATGCGAAGAGCCGACTCATTTGAAAAGACCCTGATACTGGGAAAGATTGAGGGCAGGAGGAGAAGTGAATGATGGAGGATGAGATGGTTGGATGGCATCACTGACTCAACGGACATGAGTTTCAGCAAACTCCAGGAGTTTGTGATCATTGCAGCCTGGTGTGCTGCAGTCCATAGGTCACAGAGTCAGATACAACTTAGCTGCTGAACAACAACAGCAAAAATCTCCCAGGCACTGCCCATAGCTTGAGTTCAGGCTGATTCCACTCTGTCTAAGCATCCCCGTTGCTGGTACCCTGGTGTTCACTGGGACACTCTATCCACTTGGAGGGTGATGAAGTGACCACAGCCATGTCCATTTCCTCTTTATAAGCCAGTTTTGTCCTAGTCTCTGTATTTCCCCTGATGTTGCAAAAGTAATAAATGCAGGTGTTTATTGGAGTTATGTTCCTGGCTCTGTGCTAGGGCCCATGGAAGAAACCAAAGAAGAAGGAGACCCAACCTTGACCTTGTGAGTGTGCAAGACCATAATGTGAGGATGCTCTCGAGAGGAGCAGCCCTGTCAGTCAGCAGGCAGGCTGTTCTACCTCTCTGTGCTAGATGAGTCTAGAAAATGATTAAAATTTTCATTTCCACTTTTGTGTGAACCCTCCACTTCTCAAAGTCCCCGGTCTTGCTTGTCCATCCCCCTCAAACAAGATGCCCAAATTTGGTAAGAGCTAAGCTCCTCTGCCCCGAACATCGAGTCTTATATCCAAATGTTATCAGAAGCATCACACCTCCCTGGCTGTGCACATCGGGCTGAACATCCTATAATAAGGAGACATTCTTGGGATGTTTTGGCCGTGCACCTTCCCAGCCCTGCTGGAATTCAAGAGGTCCCTGAGACAGAACAAAAATGGAACAAATTGAAAATATAGAGTTATCTGTCTTCTGGGAAGCCCAGCACAGTTTGGTTTAAGTGTTTGCAAAGATCCCGTCTTGTTCTCATTTGGTCTCCAGGTCTCACACTTCTCGGGTGCTTTACACCACAGGCTGCCAAAGTGAGAAGCAGAGATTCCTTCATTCTGCCCTCCCCCCCCCCCCCCGCCCCCCTGCTCCCCACTGCATTTCTACCCAAGCCAGGTCCCTCCTGTCCAAGCAGTCCCCTCCCTCCTCCCACACAGGAGGTGGTGGAGATGCGAGGCTATCGGAATGCACAGTGCTCTCCCAGGGATTATGGACCTGCAGTCAACCAACCGATTTATTTGGTTGATCCTTTGAGGGTAACATTTAAACTAAGCATTTCCAGGGCTGTAGTTTCAGAGCCAAAGTAAAGACAGCCTTGCTTAGAATGAGCGCTATCCTCAATGAGATGCAGTAAGCTGCCATCACAAGGCACTCAGGCTGAGCTGGTGGTCACATGGGAAGATCTTGCATCTCACCTTCCTTTGTGACTGATTCTGACTTTGCATCCACTGACCCATGATTAGACATATCGGTCCTTTGCCACCTCACTGAGAATCGCTATTACCTGTTCCTTGGCATATCCAGAACATGGTGTGCCTCTATTAAAATACAAATCATAATTTGCCCTGATGGATTTGTTGACTTATGCATTTGACTAAGTGGACATATGAAGGAATCCTACCCTGAGGAGTGTAAGCAGATAGAAAACATAGATATCCGTGGGGTCGAGTGGAAATCGTGCAGAGGTGGCTCTGCCCTCATAGCTTTTCTTTTTATTTGGGAATTTTGAGCCAGTTATTCCTCCGGGAACCTCAGTGTTCTCCTCTGGAAAGAGAGAATGGTGGCATCTGTTTGGTGGGGATTAAGGAAATGAATGCAGAGGAAAAGTTTAGCACTGTTTGTCGTGGTGGTTGTTTTTTGTTAGTTTCCCATGTGTCGGGTAGTGCATGTGTTAATTCCCTCTTCGGTTGGTGTCAGGCCTCCTCTCTGCACCTTCGTTCCAATGAGCCACTCAACACAGAAGCACAGTCAGCGTTTGGTTGGGTGAATAAGCGCAGTCGCGTTAACAAAAGTTTCCTGCACCCTCAGGACTGGAGCAGGCACTTTGCGAAACTCCAGAGGAGTGCTGGTCCTTGCGTAGCCCTCAGTGCTCACTAGTCCGTGGGAGGGGTGTGTCCGGCTGGAAATAGCAGCCAAGGCCCAAGAGTCTGAGATTCAGAGGGAGTTTCCCCGAGGAAGAAACCACACTGCTATCAGCTTACTCAGCCAGCAGGGATGAAAGCCAGCATGTAGGGATGGAAAAGTCCTTTGCCCACTTTCAGAAGGTCCTGGACAAATTATAAATATAATATTTTCCAAGTTCAGCTAGGCTCCGCATCAAATTCCTTAATCTGACTTAAGCCACTGCAAAAGTAGGAATTGCTGCTCTCCTCTGACAGATGGGGACAGCAAGGCTCTGGGATCGAGGGGCTGACTCGTTTGGGGGGGCGCGCCCTTCTAAGAGACAGCGGCACAACCAGGATTCAGGTCGCGGGGTTCGTCACAGGAGCCTGGGTGCAGGGCAAGTCAGCTCATGCCCACTTCCGTGGCTGACGCAGGAGAACAGGAGCGGAAGCCTGCTGTTTGCGTGTTTTCTTGCCTAGTGTACATTCAGGGACCTCGAGGATAGTGGGAAGCCCCCTCTCCAGGACCCCCAGTATGGCCCCACTGTTTCTGCATTGCCACCAACATCTCTACCTGCGGGCAGGCGTTCTTTCCGCTTAAGTGTTGCCCTTTCCAGAAAGTCACTTACAACACGTTCATGAAAATATGGGAGAAGCTCAGGAAATGTTTCCAGTTGCTGAACACTGAATGTGGGAAAAAAAAAAAGATATTTTTTTTTTAGATTTTTGGCTCCATGGCTAATTAGTTATGGGTTATGGGAGAGAACATGAAGGAAAACACCAACAGGACAATTGCAGGTGGAAGGGGAACCTTTGTTCCGTTTGCCAGGTTTGTCACAAAACCATGTGCTCTACCCGGGAAACCTTGAGATGTTTCTAAGGGAATCGCAAGAGGTGCGCGTTCCTTGATGCCGCCAAGTCTTAGGCCCAGAATGCAGGGACCATGCATCTGTGTCTCCTGCATCCTTGTATCCAGGGGGAGGGAGTGGAAATCCACTGGGTCCTGTGGACGTAAGGGCAAGAGATCTTTCCACAGGCTTCCACAGTGCAGGCTAGGACGTGCTGGGACCGGGGAGCCAAGGGGAAGGTGGGTGAATATTTCCTCTGGGTGTGATCGCTGAGCTGTGACTGGAAGGATAATCTGGGGTAGTAGAGGGGTGTTGGAAGGACGATCATGTCAGAGAGACAGAGAGACAGGGAGACGGGCATCCATCGAAAGGTCCATAAGAAATTCAGGGGGAAATAAAGAATGAGATCCAGGGGATTTCAAGAGAGATGGGCTATGAAAATGATGTGGGAGCCACCTTCAGATGCTTGAAATTTAGACTTCACTATTTATTTATGGGCTGCACGAGGCCTCAGTTGTGGCACCCAGGATCTTGGGTCGTTATTGGGACATGTGTGATCTTTAGTTGTGATACACAAGCTCTTAGTGGCATGGAGGATCTCGCTTCCTGATCAGGGTGTGAACTCAGGCCCCCTGCACTGGGCACATAGAGTCTTAACCACTGGACAAGGGAAGTCCCTACACTTTGTCCCAAGTGTGATGAGGAGCTTCTCTGAGGTTCTGAGTTGGGGGCCAACAGGTCAGATGCTTATTTCAGGGTGAGGATTGACCTCTAGGAGCACCTCCTGAAAGAGGGGTTTGAAGCATCTTATGAAACTCTGAAGTTTCACTTCTCATCTCAGAATGAAGAGCTGCCTTCCATGTGTGCGGGAGGTGGACGGTCTTGCCTGTGCCACACTTTCTTCTACTTCTTTCTTCTCTTGCACCAGCTACTGGTATTGCATTGAAACAGCCCCATGTGGACATTTTGCATGGATGAGCCGTTCTCTGCTGATGCTCGTATTGGCAAAGGGCTGGGGTTGGGGGGCAATTGTGGGCTCAGTTCTCAGCTGAGGTCCCTTTACCAGAGTGTTCATGTCTTCTCGCTAGTGAAATGGGACAGCATCTGCTGGTGGTGGGGGAAGTGGGAGGCTGAGGGGATGCGCCAAAATGTCAGAGAAGATTCCAAGCAGTTTTCCCAAGTACCCAAGGGATCTGCTTTCTTCTGGTGGTTTCTGAATAATTTTTCAAGAGCACATGTGTGAGTCATCTAAGGAGACAGAACAGTTAGTCCCATGGCCTGTCACAGTCTGTCCCACTGGTGTGGGAAGCCCAAAAACCCCTCCAGAAGACTGAAAGTCAGTTCCTGCATCAGAACGGACCCCCTTGCCCTGGTGGTTATAACATCCTGGACTTGACATGGAAACATGGGCTGGGGGCGGGGGAGACTTTAAATCCATCAAATTTTTCATGACCCCAGCAAAGGTCTCCACCAGACTCTCCTCCACCCCTCTTCTTTGCTCCCTTCTTAAGTCCTTCACTGTTTCGAGCTTTATTCAAAGCTGTGAAATGCTAGACACTATGATTGTGCCTCCCCAACTTTGAGTGATGAGAGTTTTATAGAAAAAAAAAATGAGATTTAGGATCAACTCAACCTGGCTTCTGATTCTAGGGTCACCAATTACCAACTCTGTCCCTCCAAGCAAGCTGGTTCTCCTTGCCTCTACCCAATCTATAAAACAGGAGTGACAGCATTCCTATGGCTTGTCAAGGATGAGACAGTTGATCCACAGATGTAGTTTTCCTTCTGATGGCAACTAAAAACTTTTTAAAGAAGTGTTTCTTTCTGTCCATGGAGTTTTAGCAACTGAGGGATCCAATGAGGAAACACTGAGTTCTGTGTTGTTATTTTTAAAGCAACACTCTTTAGGGCTACAGAAGTCTAAGCAGAGAGAGACTTTTGAGAGTCTCTTGGTCTTATTTCACTGAAGAGTCAGCTGTGATGAAACACCTTCCCTAAACCCCTCAATCCCTATCTGTTAGAAAGCAATTCTGATATTTGGATCCAAAACCCACTGGAGTCTTATTGTGAACCTACTATGTCGCCGTTCATTTCAGTCGCTCAGTCGTGTCCGACTCTTTGTGACCCCATGGACCGCAGCACACCAGGCTGCCCTGTCCATCACCAACCCCCGGAGCTTGCTCAAACTCATGTCCATGGAGTCGGTGATGCCATCCAACCATCTCATCCTCTGCCGTCCCCTTCTCCTCCGGCCTTCAACCTTTCACTATGTCTAGAGCATCCTTTTCAGCAGGGAGTCGAGACTGAGATGAAGAGTTCAACCCCTGCCCTCAAGTCATCTGTAGCGTCCTGGGAGGACAGGGAACACTGACACAGGTACTTCTAAGAAGGAAAGAAAAACCTGGGCAAACCACTGTGGCATGCAGGCACGTGGAGTGACTCTTGGAGACATGCGCATTGACGGGGAAGGGTGCGCTGGCCGGGCAGCAGACACGCACAGGTTATCAGGAAGGTGCTTCGTGGAGCAGAGAAGGCTCTCGCTTGCCAGTTGACTCCTGTCTTGCAGCCCAAGAACAAGCCAGGCTTTGTGGTTTGGGGCGGCTTCCACTGGCTCTCTGTGGAGAGCAGACACGGCCGGGCCAGTTCACACCACAGCCCCTCCTGCAAGATCCCTAGGCCTTTGTCTTTCTTGCATCTCTCAGCCCACCCCTCTCCCATCTTGCTGTCTGTATTCTCCACATCATCCCTCCCTCCTCATCCCTTCAGGACCAGACCCTTTCCCTCCTTCCTTGCCGTCCACTCAGGCTCCCTCAAGACCCAACTCCATCCTTGTCTTTCATTTTCTCTTCTTTCTGTTTTTTTAAATTATTGTTGTTCTTTTAAGTGGGGGCACCGGTGTTTAGCCAGCATGGTCTTTGCTGTATAATTTAGTTTCATGTCCTGTACCCAAGAAACATGTCAAATATGTAAACAGCGTTTGCTCTCCGAGACCGTAATACGCTTAGGAAGCAGCAGCCGGTTGAGCTTGCTGAGCCCGCGGCTTTGGCGGTATTGGATTCTGTCCCCAAAACCACATGCTCGTTTCTTCAAGTCTGGAAGTAAACTTTCTCAAGCCAGGCCCGAAGGATGGGGGTCTGAGGAGAGTTGGATGTTGGTGTACACAGCATTTTGCTTCTGGGGGTGGGGTGTGTGTGTGTGTGTTCATTTGTTTGTTTTGCAACCCCCCTGTCCCCCACTCTCCACCCCAACATCCTTGCTTTTAAAAATTAACCTAGACAATCTATAGAAGCTGCACGCTCACTCCCTCAGTTGTGTCTGACTCTTTGCAACCCCATGGACCATAAGAGCCCGCCAGGCTCCTCTGTCCATGGAATTTCCCAGGCAAGAATACTGGAGTGGATTAGTGGGTCTCCATTTCCTTTTCCAGGGATCTTCCCAAAGCAGGGATCAAATGTGTGTCTCTGGCGTCTCTTGCATTGACACGAGGATTCTTTACCATTGTGCCACCTGGAAAGCCCGTTGTCTGTAGAATCAGACCAAAAAGAGCTTTCTACCCTCCTCACCACCCCAGACACAGATTTTTTTAAAACTCACCTAATTCTTTGGCCAGATCCATGTGCCAGGATATATTTGTAGGGTGTTCATTTTTCAGGGAGAAGTGGACTCAGAGAGGCACGTGACAGGTACCCATGGTGAGGGGCAAGCTTCTGTGCTGGGGGGTCCAGCAAAGCCTTCCTTGGGGGGCTCCTGCCCGCCCTGGGGCCTTTCCCAAACTGGACCCATACATCCAGCTGGTGGAAGGGGATGCTTGCCTGAAGCCTGCCTTTGTCTCCATCCTGGGAAAGAGACGTGAGTTTGGGAGAGATCTGGCCCGCTGGCAGGATGCTGCTCTCAGGAGTGGTGGCTGTTGCCAGGGTGATGCCGAGGTCTGCAACACAGCTGCCTGAGGCAAGGGGTCTGGGAAGAGAAAAGTAATGCAGAGCCATGCGGGAAGGAGATGAACTGACACGCACGGGGGAGCTCTGGTCGGTTTACGTGCCAGAGAAGGTAGAACCGGGCCAGTGTAGAGAGCCACCCTCCAGATCCGTCCCCCGATAGGACTTTCGGTGACGGTGGACGTGTTCTATCCTGGCACCACTGCGCCTCGCCACCTATTGTATCGAACCCTGGAGATGGGGCTCAGGGGACTAAGGAACTGAGCTTCTAACGGATTTAAAATGAAGTAGCCACAGGCAGACCCTGAGCCACCCCGTTGGAGCCGTTCGAGTCTATCACATCCCCGCGCTGCCGCCTATGGTGAGACCCAGGGCGACTGTAGCCTCTCTCTGCCTCCATCTCCTCATCTGTAAAATAGGAAGATGAACTGGCAATTGTGAGTATTCTAGAAAACGGCCCACAAAGAGCATATGGAACATTGCTTGGCAGGTAATAACTGCTGTCTACACGGATTCACTTTGGTTATGGCATTAAATCCTTATAATCTAGTAAGAAGTGTGTTCCCATTTCACAGATGGGAAAGCAGAAGTCCAGATAGAGCCCTTCCTCCAGGTGGTGGAACAGGAGTGAAGCCAGTGCTTTCAGGCTCCACAGCCCACGTGCTTTACAGTGGGCATGCTACTTCTCCCAAGAATTGTTTTGTTATTTTTTTGGGGGTAACCCTTCTTTTGTTCCCAAAGTGAAATATGACATATTTATCTTTTTGTGATAGATCATCTTAAGTCATTTAAGTCTGCACGTATCTTTATTGGAGGATTTTTCCTTTTGTAGTACCTTTTCCATCGTTGACAATAAATATTGGTCTCAGGGATCTCTTGCTTGTGAAAGATCTATATTGTTCCCCACGGCATATAAAATCCCAGAGTGTTAGCAGGTAAGGCCTTCCATGGTCTGTTCCCCTCAGCTTTTCCTCATGGCCTGTTGTCTTATCAGGTTCATTAGACATGAGCCTGCCAGACAGAATGGACCCATCTGCAGTCCACAGACAGACCTTGGAGTTTCCATTTCTTCTACATGGAAACACCATCCTTCATTCATCCACCTTTTAAAAAGGAATTTCTTTATTTGTGACTGTGCTGGGTCTTCCTTGCTCTGCACGGGCTTTCTCCAGGTGAGCAGGGGCTCCTCTTCACTGTGGTGTGTCCAGGCCTCTCATTGTAGTGCCTTCCCTTCTCTTGTTATGGAACATGGGCTCTAGAGTGGGCAGGCTTCAGTACTTGCAGCATGCAAGCTCAGTGCCTAGAGCAACCCAGCTCTAGAGCATGGGCTTCAGTAGTGGTGGCTGGCAATTATGACTCACGGGCACAGCTGCTCCACGGCACGTGGGATCCTCCCGGCCCAGGGATGGAACCTGGGTCTCCTGCCTGGGTAGGCAGATTCTTAACCCCTGGACCACCAGGGAAGTCCTCTCGTTTAAAGCTTAACTACCTTTCAAGGTCTGCTTCAACCAGCGCCTCTTTGATGTGGCCTCTTTTGACCAGCCCAGCCCACGTGCGGCCCTCACTCTCTGATACCACATAGCACTTCTGGAACCATCCGTGGCCCAGCACAAGCGGCCTTTTATCAGTACTTTGCGTCTGCTTGTGTCTATGATTTTCCATACATGTCCCATGAACTGCCAAGTAGCTGGGCTCCATCTTACACCCTGAGGTATGCCAGGTCTAGAACAGAGTCTGCTACCTGGGAAGCACGCAGAGTTTCACGGTGTTATTACACATTTACACCCGCCAACGCCTCTAAGAGATAATGACTAACTTTCACTGATTGCAGAGCACTAAGCTGAGACTCACAAAGCTTACTTGATAATAAAAATAATGAGGGGACAGATGCAAAGGAATGACTAAATAATAATAAATGACAGCGCTACCAGGGACATAATAGTAATAACAATAGCTGATGATGATAGCTATGTAGATGGTCTGGCTCTCCATGTCAGGACCTCTACCCAGAGTTTCACTCTGTTTTTAGCACATTTATACCCACCAGCCCCTCTGGGAAGTAGGGACTCACTTTCACTGGTTTACAAAGGACTAAGTTGGGATTCACAAAGGTTAAGTATTAATAACTTACCCAAGTTTCTACAACGAGCTAGGGGCGAGGCAGGGAAATCTAGAATTCATGCCCAGGACTGTCTTCTTCTAGAACCAGGAGGAAAGAAGTGAGAAGGGGCACCGGAGGGGAATGTTAAGCGTGTTTCTGGCTTGCAGGGCTGTGTGTCAGCACTTGGATGTGCAAGGGATCTTTGAACCCTGGATCAACCCTCCAAAGTAGCTCTCGTCATCTGATTTTTCAGTGGAGGAACTGAGGCATCTTAGAGCATTCAGTCATGATGTCAGTGAATTCTGGCCCGCACTCTCGAATGTGTGTGACTTCCACTGCTCATGGAAAGTTCAACAAAGCGGCAGGTGTAGGATTGTTCAGAAGGTCATACTGTGGATCCCAGATCATACTGGGATGGTTCCCATGGACCGTGTCTCAGAACAGCTGCTTCAACACCCTGCTCTTTTGCAGATGTGTGCTGCCTCGTCCAAGGGTCCCCTGGGGGAGAGCACCACTGCAGATGGCCTCTGTCCCTCAGAGAGCTTTGCGGCTGGGGTGGTGGACACGGGAGTCAGCAGTGTCCATTAGACATTTGATGGGCAGAGCTCCCAATTTGCATGTCACTGTCCCTCCTGCTGAAGTCTGGGGAGGAAGGCCAGAGAGAGATGCCACCCCCGCCCTTCAGAATGTGAGCCCTCCTTTGAGCTGATAAAAGCATATGCCAGCCCTGTCCTTGGGTCCTTGCGTGCATCAGAGCATGGCATCCTTCAGAGCCTCTTCCTTGGAGAAATCAAACTGGAGCAGACCTGCCAAGAGGACTGCTGCTCTTCAAAAGCAAAGAGGAGAGGCACGCCCTCGGGGGTTTCCAGCGCTTTCTCCCAGGGTGATTGGAGGGGATCAGAAAACCCTGAGGTTTGTGGTGAAGGGCAGACCCCAAGATGAGGCGCTCTGCGTGACCTGGGCGCTGAGTGAGGAGGCTCCCTGCAGGCAGTGTGACTCGTCCTTCATCCTGGTCACAGCTTGGGACACACACATCTTTATTAGGAAAGTAGGAGATGATGAGGAAGGGGAAGAGAGAAAACAACACAAAAACAACCTGGAAACTCCTAGTTTTATGAACTTGAGAAAGTCTTGTTCTTTCAATGCACAGCTGTTTTTAAGTGAAAAATCACTCCCTTGACCTTTCTCGAATAGGCCAGTTGTGGTCAAGACTGCCATTAACCACTGCTCAACTATGCTTAACCAGGGTTTCAGTGACCGGGCCCCAAGCTTGGACACGGTCACCATTTCCCTCATTAACCCGTGCACATCTCAGGGATCCCAGAGTAGACACAGGAGCAGTCCGGAGGCTTCCGCAGACAGCCCATGTGACTCCGAGTAGCTCCGAGCTGTGTTGGAGACTTCCACTTTCAGTCTTTGCTCCTCGGTTGGCCGTGTCTCCCAATTCCACTCCCGAGCCTGTAGACAGGGCATTTTAGAGTAAAGCTCGCTGGATCTGGGTTCTCCGTCTTTGGTGTCTGATTTTCTGGCACAGGCATTTGGGGGTTCTGGATTTAGAGCAGACGGCATTGCTTGGCCCTGTTACTAGAATGACACTATCCTGGTATTCTGGTCTAGAACTGGAAGTGTTTCCACACTCGAAGTCCTGTTTTAAAACTGACGGTGCGGCCAATCTCTGAAATACACGTCAGATTCATACTGCTGCAGGTTCATATTGGAGGCTGGTGATGCCTCCGAATTTTCATCTCACGCTGCCAGTATCTCTGGGTCTCGATCCAGATTTGAGTGCACCTTCTAGCTGAAGATAACAGCACCCTCTTGGTCTCTTCCAGAATCTAGGCTGCTTTTATATTCTAATCTAGAATTCATGAAATGTCATTCATTACTTTCAGTACAATTTGGAAACACATAAAGTTAGCAATGTGATTTTTTAAAAAAATACTAATGTCCTCGGAATTGTGTTTGCAGCAAAATTCTACATCTCAAACTTTATCCTTCATGCTTCTGCTATTGACATCATCTGGGAAACTGGGTTTGTCATGGCTCAGCTGTGGCCCAGTTTTTCTCCTTCTCTTGCCTTTTTTTTTTCTCCAGCCCTTGCTCTCCAGCCTCTTGACATTAAGATTCGTCATTTCAGGCCTGGCGCTCGGGCGCGGATTGTCTGGGAACTTCTTTTTCCAAGCTCCTCTCAGCCTGCACAAACCTTGAGCAAAGGGCCCACCACGTTTTGGATGGGTGCTTGCTGGCATCATCATTTACCCTCCACCCTCTCCTCCACCTGGGTTTGGGAGCTATTTTGGGGAAGAGATTTTATCTTTATGGCCTTTTCTCCCCTTCTCTGCGATCCGTTTTCCTCAGACATCATGAGACACAGATTCTAACTCGTAATAGGTGTCATGTCAGTGTATATTGAATGAGTGCATGAATGAATCAATGAGAGAGAAATATAAGAAGTACGTGAGCTTTGGCCAGAGCAAAATTTGAGTGTTCCAAAAGAAAACTGAGATCTCTGGGTGCAACCCCCCAAGCCCCCATCCCTCACCCCTCAAGAATTTTAAAAAGGTCCCGCAACCCACTCTTCTAACCCTGTCAGCATCTTAACTGCCAGAGGAGACACATGTACCGTGAAGTCACCCACGGACCATCTGGCTGGGGATCCCGTGTCCCTCCTCGGCTTCGGGAGATTACGTAACTGGACAGCAGCCTCCAGATGTTAGCAGTTTCTGCTCATTTTTTTTTCCCCTCCCTTTTCAACAACAATAATAATAATTAAAACAAACACGGGCCTCATCCCCTACCCGCACCCCTGAAATTACAAACAGGTGGGTCCAGATGCCCTCCCCATCCCAAAGCCTAGTCTCTGAGCTGAGTCCTGAGCCTCGGGGAGGCCTGTCCTGCCCTGAGCCAGCCAGGCCAGCTGCCCTGTGGCTCCGGCCCCAGGTCCCAGAGCGGGCCCATGGCCATGTCATGAGAAGGGCCTCTGCTGGACTTTCCCTCTCTCTGGCTCCCACCCCCGAAGCCTTGGCCTCCAACTTAAATGGATGTATTTTGGAGGACTAGGTGGCTTAAGAGATTAGTAATGAGATCCCAAGTCTTTCAGTGCCGGGTCAGGAGTTCAGAGGCGGGCCTGGGTGACTGGTGAATGGCGTAATTACGGAGCCGGGAACAAGCCTGCGGAGGGCCCCCATGAAATGAGCCCGGCCCGGCCTCTAAAGGGACGAGTTGTCAGCCGCACAAAAGCCGACCGCCACATCCGACACTAATCACTCTCCCTTGTTAGAGGATTTACTAGCTGGAGGAGCCCGAGCCCCCTGCCCAGCACCTCCTCAAAACGGGTGTGTGGGTTCCGGCACTGAGTGCGCCCGAGGCCCGGCTCTGCTGTCCGGGAGATGGGAGATGGTGCTGACCCCGAGGGTCGGCGTGGTGATAACCCACATGTCGGACAGAGTCAATGGCTGACCTGTGTCCTTTCGTTAACTAGCACTCCCACTGCCGTGGTGATTATTTCTTCGTCTCCCTTGGCCTCAGTTTTCCCACCTGAAAATGGGTAATAGGACTCTCCCTTTCACAGTGACATCAGGATGGAGCTGATGGCGGTGAGCAGGTGGGTGCTCACCACCACTGCCATCATCGTCGCCTTTCTGCAGATCACCATTTACGCTAGGCGGGCCTCAGTTTCCTCATCCGTATCAGAGGAGCCAGACTCGAAGTACCACCGGTGGGAATCAGACCCGGACTTCACAGTCCTAATGGGTGTGGCTTAGGGATGCCATTGGTCCCATTGAAACTCAGGCTCCCTACCTGGAGAGCAGTTGAGGATGGCCATTCCTACCTTACGCAGGAAGGAAAGGATCTGTGCTTGGGACGGAGTTGCCAGTTTAGGTGTTGGCAAAGAAAGTGTGTTTTGTCTTTGCCTTGCCTAAACACTTTTCCTTTAGAAGAAGGTTGGGGCACCCAATTTCTGTCCCTTAGAAGTCCTGAGTGGCTGTCTGTAAAATTAAGCCGTTGAGTGAGAGGTTCCCAAGAATCAATTCTGTGACTCTCAACCATTTCTTTTCTAAGAAGGTTGGTTTCCTCACCTGTAAAAATGTCAGGATGCTGCGTGACAGTGGTGTTTTAAGTGACGTCTTTGCACTTTTCCCCTTGAGAGCCTAGGCGTCTTTTCCAGGACCATTTGATCAGGCCAGGGGCTTGTGCCCCAAACCATAGGATTCCAGACACATGGGGGAGGTGTGGGCCAGGAGGATATTAGAGCCCTACGGAGTGCGAAATGCCTAAGGTGATAGGGACAGACTCTGGGGGGCAGGGGGCAGGCAACAAGGTACTAGCCACCCTGGAGCTGAGCCCCAAGGCTGGAGGCATCTGATGCCAGGTTACCTTATCTGTGAGTGTCTCCTGGGTGGGGAGGCCCTGAGGTCTGCCGGGAGGAGGAGGTAACTCTACACCCCAGGCACCCGCCCTGTACACAGGAAATGCTTCTTTGCTCTGTTGTCCACGACAAATAATAAATCCTGAAATTGAAAGAAAGGCAGTCCAGCCCTTGCCCTCCCCTTTCTGTCTTTTCAAGGCAGGTTTCAAAGGGGACGCTGTTCTGAGGGCCGGGGGGAAGTGAGCACTGTTTCCAGTGGTCGGGAAAGAAGGCCTGGCTTTCTCCCCCTTTCTGTCTGTCTCTCTGTCTCTCTCACTAGTCGTAGCAGTAGTTTAGTCCCTCAGTTGTGTCCGACTCTTTGCGACTGCGTGTACTCTTTCACTAATAAGTGTGGAAAATGGAGACTGGAGGGGGAAATTGCAAATGTGTTAATGGAAGTTGGATGAGGAGATTGAAAGTGTGTGTGTGTGTGTGTGTGTGTGTGTGTACCGTGTCATGTTAGCCTCAGTTACGGATACCTTTTAAGATACTTTGTGCATCATATTCAGAGGGTCAGTTTGGAGGAAGGGGCCCAGGAAGGCGATGAGTGGGGAATAGGACCCGGGCGGGAGAGGACCACAGTGTTTCACAGTCGGCAGAAGAGGCCCTGAGCCAGGGGCGGGACATTTGGTGTCCACGTCGCCCTCGTGGAGACCAGGCATGTGGAGCTCGTGTTAGACGCCTGATACATATTAAGCATCAATAGCATCCCTGTGATAGGTGTCAGTTCATTCTTTATTCAGCTAGCTTAGTGCTTACTTTAGGCTTTCCCCTGGTAGCTCAGTTGATAAAGAATCTGCCTGCAATGCAGGAAACCCAGATTCAATCCCTGAGTCGGGAAGATCCCCTGGAGAAAGGCATGGCCACCCACTCTAGGATTCTTGCCTGGAAAATCCCACAGACAGAAGAGCCTGGCGGGCTACAGTCCATGGGGTTGCAAGAGTCAGATACATCTTAGCAACTAAACCACCTGCACTTAGTATTAAAGAGGTAGCAAGTAAGGCCTCATGCTTGCCCCCAGTGAGCGGACAGCCAAGCTCAGGGGCTGCAGATAGGCCCACCTCCTGGGCCAGTCCTGAGCCAGGGGGAGGCTGCAGTCAAGGAGGCAGCAGGCCCGGGCTAAGGGTGTCTGTCCTGGGCAGGAGGTGGGGGAACGGCCGCCCTGACCCCACACGTGGGCCTGGACCGCTCCGCTGGGCTCGAGGGCCATTGCGCTTCCTTGAGGTGTCAGGCTCAGCTTCTCACGGGGTGGTTTTAGGGAGTAAGCGAAGCGATGGAATCAACCAGGCTCTGGAGTGCATTACACTAATGAGAGAGAGGGCTGTGATACCAGCTCTCATTGTCATCAGCTTGTTCACGGCACGTCAGCGCCGGGTGAGCCTAAGCGGTAGCCGGATGCGGCTACCAGGCATGCTGGTGCCCCTGAACGGATGCTGGGTCTCTGGTGTCTTCCTGCATCCAGCGGTCATCATCACTTCCCAGCGCTGGTCGGGGCCCCCAGAGACCCGGGCTTCTGGGTCAGACGTTGTCAGCCCGGAACCGCATGTGCAGCCTTGAAAAAGCCGCGTCATCTCGACAAAGGCCACGTTCAAGGAGCCCTGCCCAGTGACCTCACTGGACACCAGTGAAAAGGGGAGATCAATCAGGCGCGGGCGGTGTCCTCGAAGCTCAGGCGCGGGGACAGATGGACGAGAAACCACAGCGCAGCGTGTTACACAAAGGCTGTGACGAAGCGTCCTCGGCTGGTCCAGCCACAGGGTGGGGAGAGGACAGACGTTGAATCAGACCACTTGGCTTTGACCTCTAGGTCCCAGGGGAGCGGCCAGTGCCTTCCAAACCTCAGAGCCCTTATCTCTCCAGGAGGGACACACACACACAAAAACGGTCATTCCTCAGGGTTCTTGTGAGGGTCAGGGGAGATAATACAGGGCGCAGCCTCAGTCCTGGGGGGCCCATCCTTAAGAGCTGATGCCCTGTCCCTCCCCAACAGGAGCTCTGAGGAGGGAGCAGCATGTTCTCAAAGGAACAGCCAAGCCAGCTTTCTAGAGGCAGCTTTATTTCACGTTGCTGACTCTGTGTCCGGTCTCCCAAGGCCCCTTACAGCCTGCAGCCTTCAGAGCAAGGACCCCTGCCCACCTCTGCAACCTTGTAGTTCTTGGGGAAATGGCTTGGCATGGGACCTGTAAACCTGAGTAGAAATATTCTGAACCACTGCCTGGGGAACGTGTGTGTGAGTGTGTGTGTGTGTGTGTGTATGCACAAGTGCTTGTTGTGCATGCATTCTGCGCTTACATGTGCTGTTATTGTCAGCATGTGCCCCTCCCCCTCCCTACTCCTTTTCCTCTCTTTTTCCATGAGGCCCTTTCCCGGGTCCCTTCGGATTCAAAGAGGAAATTGGAGAAGATGGGCCCGAGGTTTGACAAGCACTTCCTCTGTCCTGTGATTGACAAAAGGGCATGTAAATCTGTAAAAGTGAAATTGAGGAGAAACCTCCTGGCATCTCTCTTGTGTGGGAAAATACCAGAACGCCCACTCCCCCTCTTCTCTCTCCGTCCCGCGCCTTTGTGTACATCGTGTGTGGGTGGAAGATAAACTGGATTTAAAAAACCCTTTGAAAGCAAGACGTCGTTAACTCCTCTAATTGAAAGCAGTCTTCTGCAAGGGAGGAGGCTTGGAGAGGCGGGTGCTGGGTGTCGCGGCTGGCAGTGCCTGGTGTGGACGAAAGTCCCCAAGTCCTAGGGCCACAGAGGCCTCTGCTTCTGCCAGCTGAGAGCCAGCCTAGAGGACCGTGCAGCATTCTTTCAAGGCTGTCTCTCTGTTCCCCACTGGGCTCTGGCCCCCACCTGTCTGTCAGGCATGATGGCTGGAATCAGATCTTTGAGGACTTTCCCAACTCAAACATCTGATGATCTCAAAGCTCTGGGAGAAGAACTTCCAGCTCTTTTGCAGCACACAGACAAAAAAAAGGAAAAATAACAAAAAACAGAAAACACATTGCTGGAATGACTGCAGTAAAATTTTAGGTTACTTCTCCAGCTGCCTTAGACAGAAATGCTGGCTGTGATAGGAGTTAGCTTTTGGCTTCAGGGTATCAGAGACATGGCATCCCTGAGCCAACTCAGACCTACAGGAGCATCACATTTCACTGCAGAATCGATAACTTTTGCTGGAAGGAACTGGACATCAAAAGGTGGCAAAATGTCAGAACAGAAAAGCCCTTTGGGGTTCCATCTTACTCCATCCTTCTACAAGCAGGAATGATGAATGTCAGAGAAAGTCAGCAACTGAGTCAGTTCTAGGAGGCAGGTCTTGGAGACTGGCAGTCCAGGGCTCTTTGAACCACACAGCCCCATTCCAGAAAAGGCCTGGAACAGCCTGCTTTTGTCTGCTGAACCAGTCAGCAGACCAGGAGAAACAACCAGAAAAAATCCCAGGTCCATTCTCTGTTACAGCCCTGAGCCACATGTAGACAAGCTGTCTTCAAATTATATGTACAGTTAAGAGTGAAGGCTGAGTTTGTGCCTGGATTTGCGTTTCGGTTCTGCTAACTCATTGTGTGACCTTCAGTGAATTTTGTTGTTGTTCAGTCGCTAAATCGTGTCTGACTCTTTTCGACCCCATGGACTGCAGCACACCAGGCTTCCCTGTCCCTCACTAGTCCGGAGTTTGCCCAGGTTCATGTCAGTGAATTACCGGGCTTCAGTTTCCTTATAGATTAAATGGGTATAATAGTAGCACCTGTCTTACCTGGCCATCATTGAAGACTGGATGCTTTCACACGTCCAGAGTCCTGAAAGCAGTGCCCAGCAGACATCGGGCAGTCGGTATACCCTGCTGGCATTACTGGTGTTCACTGGGTACCTCTTGTGTCCTGCGTGCTGGGCAATTTGCTGCGATTTATTTGAGGGTAAATGAAACATGGTTCTCACCTTGGAAGCCTTCAGAGTTTAAAGGGATAAGACTGAGCTCTAAACAACTATAATCCAACCTGACAAGTGCTGTAGCGGAGGCATACATAAAGAACTACATGGTCACATAAGAGGGAGCAATTAATTCTGCCTGGGGGGGTGAGCAAAGGCTTTCAGAGGAGGGGTGATATTTGAGACTGGCTTTGAAGTATGTGTAGTGTTTCACGAAATGGGCCCTCATCGAGTGCCATGGAGGGAAGTGGGGGGGGGGGGCAGGGGGAAGAAAACTGGGCACACGCATCACCATGGTGGAGTCTGTGGCACGTGGGAGGGAGGGTGGTCCAGTGGGAAGGGGGCCCGCGCGTGCACCTGCGTGGATGGGACGCAGCTGGCTCTGCACCTGGGGATGTGACCGAACCAGCACCCCAAGGCCCTTGTAAGCTGCGTCTAGGGAAGTTTCCATCCTGTGGTCCAGGGGCAGCCATGGATGGGGTAGCAGGGCGATATGATGCATTCTTCATTGTGAAAGTGAATCATAGGAACCTCTGGAGCAGGGATGGAGCAGTGGTAACGAATCTGTCTACCAGTGTAGGAGGCGCAGGTTTGATCCCTGGGTGGGGATGATCCCCTGGAGTAGAAAATGGCAACCCACCCCAGTTTTCTTGCCTAGAGAATCCCATGGACAGAGGGGTCTGGCAGGCTACAGTCCATAGGGTCTCAAAGAGTAGGACAAGATAGAGCGCACTTGCACACACACACACTCAGGAGCAGGGCGAGCATGTGGAGTGACTGGAGTCGAGGAGAATGATTCTCAGTACCTACTTCTCCATCAGCGGAAGCAGAGGTTTTAATCAAAACAGCAAGCGGGCTGCTGTGTGATGGAGCGCTCGGAACGTGGACTCAGAGCCCAGGGTCCTGCTGTTACACACAGTTGGATGCATGAGCTTGAGAGAGTAATTGAAAGCTTCCGTGCCGTCTTTCCTCATCAGAAAAATGGGATAATTCCAGTCTCCCTGAATAAATGAGAGGATTAAGGGATTCTGTGCCCATGAGACCTTGGGGGGTAGTATTCCTGTGGGTGTTCTTAAGCTGCTGGGGCACCACTGCACTTCCCAGATGGAGAGACAGGATGGGAGAGATGTCCAACTGATAAGCGGCAGATAGAACCGGCCCGGGTCCCCTGTGTCTCTTGGTTTCTATTTTTAAAGTAAGCACAGATATCTCTGAAGATGACAGAGAGTCTGAGGCAGTGTGCTAAAGATGAGACTTCCCCCTTCAAGGTCAAGGGGAAAGGGGGGGTTCCTGCACTAAGATGAGGCTGAAAGGCAGTGACTTGTCCAGCTTCCATCAGAGACATAGAGCTGGGCTTCCTGCAGAAGCAAGTGACATGGAGACCGGGATTTCTGCTATGAATCCTTGGGTAAGGGTAGAAATCTCACCAGGGATGGTCCTGCATCAGCGAGGGAGGCTTGAGAGGGTGGAGAACCCAGGAGACGACGGGGCGTTGGTTCTGGGGCCAGAAAGTCATTGTTTTCATATCAGGTTTGCCACTTACTTGCTGTGATGTATTGTGCAAGACCCCTGCCCTCCCTCGACCACTGAAAAAGAAATGCTCCCAGTTGGTAACCTACTTAAGTCTCGCTAACTCTAAAGCTCTAAAATGTGGAAGCTTTGAGTGTTGCTGCTTAGAGGAAAGAGTAGAAGAAAGCACAGCTAGACATCTTCCCCTGGCTGTTGGGAAGAATCTGCCCAAAGGTAAACTGGGCTGTTTATGAATGGAAGAGAGTCCTCCATCTGAGAAGTAATCAGGAAGATGCTGGGTAATTCCTCCTCTTACCCCGAAAAGACATAAGTGATGATGCTTGCCAGCCCAACCACATCTGCTCTTTGCATGGCAACATTATATGAATTTCTCTCCCCTCCCTTCTCTGGATCATATATTTATTACTGTATTCAGTCATTTATTAATTTATTGATTGATTCATTCAATCATTTATTCAGTCATTTAATCATTTGTTATTCATTCAGTGAATATCAATGTCAATCATTCAATATGATATTATCTATTTTATTTCAGTTTATTGTGATGAGAATACTTGAAAAGAAATCTACACTCTCAAGTTTTTATGGGCACAATGCAGTAATATTGACATGTTGCTGTTGTTTAGTCTCCAATTGTGTCTGGCTCTTCGTGACCCCATGAACTGTAGCCCACCAGGCTCCTCTGTCCATGGGATTTCCCAGGCAAGAATACTGGAGTGAGTTGTCATTTCCTTTTCTAGGGAATCTTCCTGACTCAGGGATCAGACCCACATATCCTGCAAGTCTCCTGCACTGAGGGTGAATTCTTTACCACTGAGCTACCTAGGAAGCCCCATTATTGATGATAGGTATAGTGTTATACAGCAGATCTATTAAAATTTTAATCAGCTTGCTTAGCTGAGACTTCATTGTTGATTTATATGTTGATTTATAAACATATCAATTTCTTTGTCACTTTCCCTGCTGCCCCTGGCAGCTCCCATTCTACTCTTGAATTCTGTGGGTTTAGCTATGTTAGATACCTCATATAAGTGGAATCATGCAGTATTTGTTTCTTAGTGACTACCTGGGTGCACTTAGAACAGCCTTGAGATTCCTCTGTGTAGTGACATACAGCAGTATTTCCTTATTTTTTCAGGTTTAATACTGTTCTATCGTGTGTACCCACCACATTTAGTTTATCCATTTATCTGTTGGTGACATTTGGGTTGTTCTCACATCTTGGCTGTTGCAAATAATACTGCCATGAACATGGGCATAAGCAATGCAGCAAGATCACTGTCAGCTAGAGGAGACCCTCTCCTTATCTCTCTAGAAGAGCCTAGAGATTGCTAATGCTTCTAGAGCCTCCGTGATGTATCCCACAAACCAGTGAGTGATGTAAAGGCAGGGAGGAGAGTTCGTTCATACCAGGAGGACAGAGAGAGTCAAAAGCTTGCTGTGTTTACCTCCCTGACATCTCTGGGGCCTGATCATCTCTTGACCAAGGGGTCAAGGTCGAATCCTTGGTATCAGTTGAAGGATTTGTGTCTTAGAGACCAGGAGCGAGAGCAGAATGACTGCCTGGGATTGAAGAGAGGTGGAGGTTGGGAAGGGAGAGGTTGGGAAGGCTGCTGAAGACACTGGTTGAAGAGAGAGGATGAGTAAGGAGCAGCCTGGGGTGATGATGGGAGAGCTTGAGTCCCCATGGGGTGAGCAGTGTAACCCCTCTGCTCGTTCCCCCACAAAATGTCCATTAAAGACTACACTACTCAATAAGACTTTGTGAAATTGGATTTGCCTTTTTAGAAGATACAAAACGTGGCTGGTTGAAAGCAGTGCACCTGCATAGAATCCGGTATCTTGGGGATCACACTTAGATATGTGACCCTCCTTTTGCCCAAGGGCAAGGCTCTTTTCTTCTCAGAGAGAGCCGGGTACCAACCCCTTCCATCAATGGCTGCTGAATGAGCAAATTCACATAAGGTCTGTAAAAGCGGGGGGCTTGTGAGTGTCCCCCCCCCCCACTTCCCCTGTAACCTTCCCCCACCTCCCCAGGAACATAGATGATTTTAACATCGGCTGGGGCTTCGGGCAAAGGTTCAGCTACATTTGTTTGTTCCTCTCTGATCTGCTTTGACTGTCCATGGTCAGGATCACAGCCAGCCCGAAACAAACACAACACTAAATAGGAAAGCAGGAGAATAAAATAACAGCAGTACATCCCTCTAAGCCCTGTCTGGTGCTGATCAAGTTGATGAGATAAGAGGAAATTGTGTTTAAGCAGTAAGAGGGCTCTGTTCATGTCGGAGACTCCTCTGACCGTGCATGCTGTAGATGCAGAGATAAGCCCCGGGCTCCAGCACTCCAGAGATGCACTCCACCACGCTCTGCTGGGGGACAGGCAGCTAAGAACACAAGGGGAAAGAATTCCAAAAGGATACATGTCGAATCGCTGGCCTGGATTTCAAATGCCATAGATAGTTTATGCGAAGTCTCGCACTGTTGTAAAATGTAACCCGATCCCCCTGGCGGATCTGCCGGAACTAAGTTGTTTTTGAGAAAAATAAATAAACTTGAAAAAGTCTGCCAGCCCATTAAATTGGCTATGTTTTACCCACAGCCTCCTCGGTATTAGGCTTCTAGGGATTTGAATAACTGAAGTCATCACCTAATTTCTGGCCGATGAGATGGATGATTCTTGGCACCTTCACTCTCCTTAGGAAGTTACCTGTGACATTCAGGAAACTAACACTGTGTTCCCAGGACCTGCTGACACCTTGGGGAAGGGGAAGGGCAACTTTGGCAGCAAACAAGTTTCAGTACTTTTCTGTTTTAAAGCGATGAAGCTCTCAAAGGAAACAACACAAGGCATCCTGATATATAAAACAGATGGATGAAGATGCTTTGGTTGAAACCGCGGAGCAGAAGCTAAACACATCTCCCCCCATACTGATGCCCAGATTGACACCTCCAAGCAACCCTAGGAATCCATAGGTGATGCCTTGAAAAGCCGTGACCTAATCCAACATTCAGATGCGAAAGAGAACCTGAGGTCCGAAGATGAGAGATAGCTAGTCCGCAATTACACATCAAATGTTGAGGGAGTCGGAACCAGGACCAGGTATCTTAACCCAGCTCACCATTGCAGGAACTCCCTGGGTGATGGTGTGATTCTCCAAAGTTGGTTAAGACACTTTTCTTCTTCTATTTGATATTTCAAGAATGAACTGAAGATGTTAGCTTTAAGGGGAACTGGGTGAAGCATATATGGAACTCTTGGTATTTCTTCCTTTGCAAGTTCCCTGTAAATATAAAATTGTTCCAAAACAAAGCATTTATTTTAAAAGAAAGCATTGCAGCTTGCAATTGTGGATTAGTGCGGCCATGTGTTTTAGCTTGACTTTGATTAGTGAATTTGATGTGCAACTTTCCATGCTATTTTTAATTCTTCTACCCTCATCTGTATGACTCCCTGGGTATAGTCTAACTTCGTTTGATTTTAATAAATAGAATCCTAATGTACTTATCCACTTATACCTCATTCTTTATTCATTCCATGAGATGCTTTTGCAATCTCTATATGTTGTCATCTATGAACTCACAAATAGGGCTTCTATTTTTCTTGGCCAGGGTCCATATTGAACCAGGTGTCAGATATTCTCAGGATCATCCCCACATTTGAATCTCATTCAGTCCTCTTAATATTCTTTTGCTTATGGAATCCTAACACGTGAATGTATCATCTTTACTTACCCCTTCTTCAACAGGGGAGCATATAAACTATCCCTGATCTTTTTTTTTGTTTGTTTGTTTGTAATTGAAGGGTAATTGATTTACAGTATTGTTTGTTTCTACCAGATATCAACATGAATCAGCTATAGGTTTACCCATGTCCCCTCCCACTTGAACGTCCTTCCCACCTCCCTCCCCATTCCACACCTGTAGGTTGTTACAGAGCCCTGTTTGAATCCCCTGAGTCATGCAGTAGTTTCCTTTTGGCTGGCTGTTCTCCATACGGTCACGTATGTTTCCGTGTTACCCTCCATACGTCCCACCCTCTCCTTCCTCCCTCCACAGCCACGTCCTTACGTCTGTTCTCTGCGTCTCCACTGCTGCTCTGCACGTAAGCTCATCAGCACCGTCTTTCTAGATTCCATATACATGCGTTCATATACAATATGTGTTTTTCTCTTCCTGGCTGACTTCACTCTATATAATAGGCTCTAGGTTCATCCACCTCATTAGGGCTGACTCAAATGCATCCCTTTTTATGGCTGAGTTACATTCCATTATGTATATGTACCACGGCTTCTTTATCCATTCATCTGTCGATGGACATCTAGGTGGCTTCCCTGTTCTAGCTGTTGTAAGTAGGGCTTCAGTGAACGTTGGAGTACATGTGTCTTTCAGTTTTCGTTTCCTCGGGGTATATGCCTAGTGGTGGAATTGCTGGGTCATATGGTGCTTTCCTTCCTAGTTTTTTAAGGACCCTCCATACTGTTCTCCATAGTGGCTGTTATCGATTTACATTCCCACCAACAGTCAGTGTGAAAGGGCTCCCTCTTCTCCACACCTTTTCTTAGCATTTATTGTTTGTAGAATTTTTGATGATGGCATATCCCTGATCTTTTGCTACTAAAGATATTGCTGGAATGGATAGTCTTGATTCTTATATATATATATATTTTTTTTTTCTTTCCTTTTTTTTTGTTTTACATGTGTATGTTTGTTTGTGTAATTGACATTAGATGATCTCACTTTTTTTTTTCATGGCTTATAAGACCTCAGAGTTCTCTAGGTTAGCCTTACTTCTTAGATGAGTCACCTAAGACCCACAGATGTGGAATGACAGGCCCGTTTTCTCAGAGAATGTTGAGAAAGGAGCCCCAATAGAGACGCAAGGGAAAACACTAATCTGGGATGACCTTTTGCAAAGAGTCTGACGTATCTCAAGAGTGTCGTAGCTGCTCTTCTCCTTTTCCATCCTAGTTCTTTTCTGGTCTGCAGCTGACAGTTACGTAGGCGTATGTGATCCCTTGATGAGTGCCTGTGCCCGTTGTCGCCCCAAGCTCCTCTCCCTGTCTGCCTTGTCTGATGTCTTGTACCAGAGTGTTTGACCAATTGCAGTTACTCAATAAATAGTATTGGAATGAATGACTGAACCAATGGGATGAAATGACATTAGGACAGGAAATTCCTCACTTTGAAGAATTCTACTGGTCTATACCTGCTTCGTGTTTCTTGGAGTGTCATTTGTTATGTCTGTCATTGAGAACAAGGGGCTGTGTGTATGTGTAGATACTCACACACACACCCAAATGGTGGAGCCGATATTCTTTGGCGAGGACAAACGCTGACACTGTTCTGGTCTGTGTCATTAACCTGGCTCTGAGCACAATTTACAGATTTGTCCTGAAGGGATGCTTGGTATTCAGAGTCTGTGAAAGTTTTAGGCCATCAGGCCTGCCTTTGCTGCCACTTTCCCCAAGTTCTGATTGTACCAGGCAGCTCATCATCCTGGGCTTCCGCTTTCCTCTGAGCCTTTACTTCTGTTCCTCCCATGGGCAATACCCTTCCATGTGCAGCCACCCTACTCTTCCAGACCCGACTCAAGTGTCAACTCCTCCAGGACCTGTCCCCACAAGAACTTCTCTGACATCTCTGCCACCCAAATGTGTTATCCCTCCTTTCCTGAATGGCACGGAAGGTTTTCTCATCTGTACTATTAGAATGTGGGCTCCTGGAATAGACTCTTGTCTGTTCATCACTGTTTCTTCCTGCGGTGTCAAGAACAGAATAGGTGGATAGTGAGGTGTTGTCGAGTTGAATTTATTTCAACCTCTAAAACCCTCTAAGGCATTTGTTTCCCTTGATTTCTTTATTTATTTTTTTTCCAGGTGTGTCGGACCAAGGTGATCGATCTCAGCGAAGGCATCTCCCAGCATGCCTGGTACCCTTGCACCATCAGCTACCCATATTCCCAGCTGGCTCAGACCACTTTCTGGG